>NC_140095.1:21325721-21925721 GCF_964237585.1 Gallinula chloropus | reverse complement strand
ACACTCCCTGCAGCATCCTGCTGCTCTACCCATCCCTGAGCTTCACCCCCAGCAAAGAAACACAGTTCGCTTGTATTCATTCAAAAGGGAGAAGGCAACAAAAGGCAACCCCTGAGCACACCCCTCCAACCTGGGATTCTGAGCTTTTAATACCCCTTTGGGTCTGGGACTCTTCAAACCCAGCGGAGAGGGCTGGGGGCTGAGGGATGGGAACTCTCTAGCCAATTACAAAGCAATTAAGAGACCCGCAGAGAAAGCTTTGCATATGGACTTCAATCATGATTGCAGAGTCTTGCCAGAAGAACACAAAAGAGGATCTCAGGCAGCTCGCAGGATGCATATGGCTTGTGTAGGTGGAGAGAGCTAAGAGACTGTTACTTCGGGTAGGAAGTGGATTTTCTCTCTCCTATAATCTTGTTAAATTACCCTGTTTTTAAATCAGTGATTTATATCTCTGTCTTCAAATCCAGAGGGGGGGGGGGGAAAAAAGCCCATTTCCAAACAGCAAGTATGTGACAAGCCATACATTTTCACTTTCATTCATGCTCACGGTGCAGAGCTCACCCAGCAAACCAGAATGTGTCAAAGGGAAACACTGGGAAGGACTGGTTAAGGAGAAAACCTGGGCTGAGGAAGATGGAAAACAGATTTCCCGGGTTAGGTAAGTATCAGAAAATAATACAGAATGTCAGACATCTGAAAAAAAGGAAGTAGGAAAATATTTAGGAATTTGCATAACCATTTGCAGCCTGAGAACAGCACAGAGAAACAGCTCCCTTACGAGAGGACATCTCAAGGAGGCGGCTGTGCCGGGAGATGCTGCGCAGCGGGATCCTCTCTGGGACATGGCAACATCCCTGCACGGCTCTGCTTTTCCTGCCAGTGCCCCTGTGGAACCAGCAGAGGATTCCCAACGGATTTTCATTTGCCATTTGGGTTTCCAGGAGTTTGCCCTCCCTTGGACACCATTTCTGCACCTGAGTAGGTCTGGCCGCTCCCATGGGGAGTCACCCCTTAGCAACACCCACAGAAAGAGCATAAACCAGAGCTCCACATGGACCCAAGGGCCTGAACCTGGCGAGTCCCCATCCCCCCTCAACACTGCCAGACCCTGCAGCCCATTACCCAGCCACTTTGTCCAATTGACATCATTCCACCTCCCCATTCCCAAAGGCCCCACCGTGCTGCCATCGAACACCAAGTCCTCATTACTCCCCCCAAAGGGCTCCATCCTACACCCAGTGTAAGGTGTCACCTCACAGGACAGCACAGAGGAGCAGCATGTCAGGGAGGAGGAAGCCCTGACATCATCCACAGATATCTTTGGCTCTGCTGACTCACTGCTCCCCCCCCAGCAGGGAGCACCCTGAGCCTTTCCCACCGCAGCCCACGTCAGCGCTGGAGACCTGGGTGAGCAGGGAAGAGCCCCTTTCTATTTCTGGGCCCTTGAGTGAGGTGGATGGAAGTCACAAGGCTTCTGGTTCCCGTGGGAAGCCCTTAATAACCTCCCAAACACTGTCACATCCTTTAACACACGTGCTATTATGGGATGCTGAGAGAGAAGCTGTTGGGGTGGTAAGCACGTGGGGCTCCTTCCCCAGCGCTGCCCACCAGGCACTGCTGGGATGGTCCCACCATGCCCCAGCCCTGGCACAGCACAAGAAGCCACTTTGTCCGTCTGTCCCCACTGCTGACAGCCTGTTTGGAGAGGAAATCCTCCCACGTGGCCCCAGCAACTGTGAGGGAAATAAAGCCAATGGTTCACTGAGAGATGCCCGCTTCAAACCAATTAACATAAAGAGCTTATATCAAAGGGTCACACTTAGAGGCAAATCCCCTCTCGTAAACAAACCTTACAGGTCTCAGCCCAGTCTGAGGCAAGTTCCAGTCTGCTGAGTTCCTACACACCCTTTCAGCTCCCTCTTAGTTACCAATGGATAACACTATACATTCAATCTTTTCGTTGAGATTTATTAAACACTCACTGAATTTCACCTCAAGCCGCCCCTTTCAGTGATGTTTGGTGAGACTGGGACCTCTCCAGGTGAAAGACAAGTCACTTAAACTCATTTCTTTGCAGATTCTCCAGACGACCTCCCACACCCTGCACCCCAAGCCCCCACAGTGTATAAGCACAGCCTGAATCTTCTCTCCCATATGGGCACCGCTGCTGCCCACGCCAGGGAGCACAGTGCAGGGTGCATAGGTCAACAAACCCCCACAGCAGAAGCAGGAGTTAGTGAGAAGGGTGTTCAGGGGCAGCTTTCTGACTGACTCTGAGCAGCAGCCCTGGGGGAGAAGCGCTTTGCTCAGGGGAGCGTACCTGGGGTGGACAAGGGATGAGGATCAACACACACAGCCCAACACTATAGAGGCTGGGAAAGCAGTCAGATGAGGGAACACCATCACCCTGCACAGGAAATGTGTTTGCTGGCTGATGGTTTAAGTGAGGTTGGCAACAAAACGGATCCGCAGGCTGCTTCTCTTCAGCTCAATGAACCCCAAGGAAACTCTCCATGGTTCCTCTGAGCTCAAATCTTTCACCCCTCCACCAATACTCATCCTTCTCTCAGACAATTAATTCAGTTTCCCAGTCTCTCTGCTCCTGTTTAAGTGCACAAGCCTGGGAACTCCCCAGAATGCTGCTCCAGAGCTTCAGCCCTGACCTGCTCCCTGCTCCCCATAGCAGTGGTTCCAGCTGACCTCAGTGGCACGTGCCCATCAATGGAGAGGGTTTGACCCTGGATCAAAACCAGACAGGTTTCTTTCCCTTGCCTTGCACATCACTTTTTTTCCTATATTTTTTTAAAAATAGACACAGCCAAGTAGGAAAATGATCAACCATGAGAACTAATTGAATATTAAGAGTGTGCATGTCATTATTTGGGCTCCCTGTCATTATCAGTAACGAGACCCCCTAGGTGGTACCTGGGGTGTTCGTCAGAGGCATGTGCTTTGCTTCCCTTGGCTTGCTTAGGGTCAGACCCACAACCTTTGCTCAGGAGGAGAAGTCCCTTTCCAGTAACAGAAATCTTCTAAACACGGACTAAACTTGGTGCTGCAGGAGGAGATTGTAAGAGATGCATTTCTGGAAGAAGAAAGGTGAGCCCAGTTCCCTAGGGGGTTTCCACAGGTGGCAATTCAAGTCCTTGCCCAGGAGCTGCCATTTGCCAGCAGGAGGGAGAAGAAAAGAAGAAATCACCTCAAACCTGTTGGAAGAGCAGCAGACACACGTATGGCCATCAGGTCCCATTGCTGTGCTTCCCCAAGAGGGGAACACCTCTTCCATCAGCCCAGGACTTCCCAGCAGCGCAGAACGAGTGTCTCCCCCTTGGGCTGGGGGCAGTGGAACGGGCAGCTTTGGGCTCCTGTGGAATTCATCACAGAAAGTTAGTGCACAGCAGAAGGCACAGGAAGCAAATGAGGAGCCTGACGGGCAGAGAAGAGTCAGTGCTGGGAACACTTGTGATTTTGGCATTGGAAGTGTAATGGAGAACATGCCATAAAGCTCCTCTGTGGCTTTCATCGCCCTCCCTGCCCCCACCTTCCTTTGATTTCCATCCCCTCCTTTTCTCACGTCCTTTGAGCCCTCAGAAAGGCCCTTTGAAGACGTGTCATAAAGCAGTGGTTTGCTCAGGATCTCCTCTTTGATGCTCCTGCTGCCCTGCGCAGCCTCGCGGGAGCCGGAGGGGCTGGAAAGGAAAGGAGGGAAAATCGTGGCTGGGGGGGTTGGTCAGCAACTTGCTGGGGATGAGCAGGGGGACATGGGCAGCACCCTTGGTCTTGCCAAAAGCACCAACTTCTGGGCTCCACAGACCTGGCTGTGGTTGTCCCCAAGCTGCTCCCCCCTCGAGGGCACCGCGGCCACCAAAGCTCAAGGGAGAAGCGACGGGGATGAAGGAGAGAGGCAGCTGGCTGGGAAGTCCTTCATCCCAAAGGCCATCCCCTGCTCCCAAGACCTGAGATCTAGGAATAAAGTGCCAGAAGAGGTAGCCTACCCTGGGGAAGAAGGAGGGATGAGCAGCCCACACTCAGGTCCTGTCCCTGCTCCTGACAATCTGCCTCCAGCCTGGGGGTTTCATTTGGCCTCTGCATCCAAAACCACAATGCAGCTGATTTGAGTTGGTCAAAGGCAACTGCCCAGCCCAAATCAGTCCTACTGCAAGGACCAGCCTTGGCAGACAGCACGATTACTCTGAAGGGAGAGGACACACAGCTATACTGGAGTAGCTGCTACAGAGTCACTGTATTATTAACTCCATCCACTGGCTGTTCTACCCAAACCTCTGTCACTTGCATTTCAGCAAACCCGTTGTAATTTTACTTTGAATCTCAGGAGATGGAGATTCTTCAAGTCCTGACAGCTGGGATCCCATGGGTCAGATCAGGTTTTGTATGGACAAAGTCTGAATTTAAGTGTTAAAAAGGTTTCTAACCCCAAGGGTTAGGGCAGAACAACTGGAAACAACCAAACCTAAACCCAAAACAACATTAAAAATAAAAATAACAACGAATTAATGCAAGTAAGTAGAAAGATACTTAAGTGTTATGAACTCTGACCCATCCCTCTGATACGGAGCCACGTCCCAGCTCACATCATGTGAGCATTTTGATACTGAAATGCCACCACAAGCTGTGCTGGAAGCCCTTGCCACCAGCCAGCCCCTGCCCACTCCCAAAACACTGAGTGGAGCCTGAGGGTCCTCACAACGGGGTGTCTCTTACTGAAACAGAGTGCCCAGCCACCCACAGCCAGGCAGGACAGGGCAGCAGGCTCAGTGCATGAAACCCCTGCTCCAAAGTGTGACAAACAGGGGGTTCTTCCCAAGAGGGATGGTTCAAACAGGATGTTAACTACTTGCCATGACAGACAGCATCTGTGCCACGTGCTTTGGGGCTGCCACTGGATGTCACTGGGTCTGCCTGTCAGAGGGAGAGCAGAGAGAGGATCACACACCACCGTGTCATCCTGCACTTACAGCTCCTGAGTCAGTGCTACAGGATTATACACACTTGAAGTTTCCTGGATCAAGCAGACTGTGCAATTCAGCATGATCAAAGGCACAAGGAGGGTTTTTTTTTTTTCTAAAACCAGAAATAATTTAAATTAAAAAAAAATAATAAAGAGGGAAACAACCCCCAAACCCCACCTTCAAAGTAACTCTGCCAGAAGCAGCTTTCCTTTCCCACTCCCACAACCGTCCAACGCCACATGTGAGCTGACAACCACTGGGACAAGACATGGAAAACCAAATGCCAAGGTCTAAGCCATCCCTGACTTCCCATCTCTACCAAGTCAGGAAGGGATGATACTGTGCTGTGGTCCATCAGCTCCCCACGTACAGCAATCCTGCTCTGCTGCAAGGTGACAGCTGTGTGGTGCTTTCCCACACATGTGTGTGATATCCATGTGGGGAGCAGCTCATGTCCACACCACACTGAGCATCTCTGGCCACCCAACACCCACGGAGGAGCCTGTCAGCTCCAGGACTTGGTAGTCATGGGATCACCCCACATCCCTTCCCACCTCCAGTCGTAAAAGACCCCGCTGTTGAGCATGCAAAACAGTAATAATGAAACAGCCTTAACTAATGCTGCCTGTACATACTACACATTGGCCAAAAATGGGTATTTGGCTCCCAGGCCCATCCCACAGGGTGATGGAGCTGCCAGCAGCAGGAGGAAGCGGATGCTGAGCTCCCCACCAGCAGCAGCTCCTCAGACCCAGGTTCCAAGCACCCTTTCCATATGGAAACACCTTCCCCTCAAACTAAAACCCTTGGAGCTGCAGCCCAGGCTGAGCTGGTAGGTGACATTATCCCCCCTCCTGACTTTCTTCCTCAGCGAGGATCGGACGTGTCTGCGGTGAAGCAGTTCCTGCAGCGGGGGCCTCCGTGGCACCCGGCCACCGGCCCGAGCCTCTCAACTTTATTTAACCTCCGTGGAGGGAGTTGCATTAACTCACCACAAGGGAACCTCTCGGCGAGGGAGGAACAGATGTTCAGGCGTTAGATAAGCTGCAAGCAAGTCCTTGGTGTTTATCAGCAGGGACGTGGGGTTGGGGTTGTTATTTTTAAGGGCTGACCAGTGGCAGGAGTTATTTGGAAATAGAAAATTATCCCCCAAACCGCTCAAGGGGCTCCTGAAAGAGTGGGGTTTTTCCCCCTCAGTTGCTGCTTTTTACCTGCAATATCAATTTCTGCCTTTTTTTCCTTTCTAAATCACAGCCAAGTGTCTGCTCCTGAGACCGGGTGCAGATGCAGCTGGAACAGGAAACTTGAACTTGCTTCCAACATGGGAATTTCGCACTTTAAACTTGAGATAAGGAGAGAACATCATTTTAAAGGCACATGTCCCCTAAGAGAAGGCAAATACACTTCCAGAGGGGCCACCCCACAGCCCTCCTGAGGAACCACTGCTGCAGAAAACAGCAAAGTAAAGAGCTACAATGATTCCAGCACATGTTTATTAACTTATCCCCTCCACACACTCCTCCCTGCTTGGTCTTTAGAAAACCACCCCAAACACTCAAATATCCACTCAAAAAGTATTTCTTTTTTCTTTTTGGTCTAACTAGTCCAGCACCCATCAGTTATGGCAGGAGCTTGAGCTCTGATTTTGGGCAAAGCAGGGCAAAGGTGGGGGTTTATTAAGACACCTTAGTGGGACCCTGCAGAAACCACTACGTGTGTGTCAGTGCCTGGCTGAGGATTCTGTAGCTAGAGGCTGAAGTATCCCTCACACTGCCTTCACGCCAGCCAGTGATGGGGCAGGTTTGGTGAATCCCCACACAGCCCCTGAGAAGTTACTGTCCTGACCCACGTTGCTGGGACCAACCTCTCGACCCCCAGAGGGAAATAACTTGTCCAAAGCCCCACAGAGACGCAACTCTGCCCACCTCAGGAATCTTTTGGGTTCCCAAGGGCCTTCCCGAAGAGACGGGCAGGGGAGGAGAGAGCTCAGCAGCCACCCTGCCACTGCCAAACCTGCTCTCCAGCAAACTAGGTCCAACTCAAATGCTTTGCTTCCTGCTGAAGGTCACCACTGTCTCCCAGGCCTGCCCTGGGCAAGCGCAAATGTGTTTGCACTGAGAAGATGCAGAGAGGTTTTGGAGCTGGAGGCAGTTAGAGGAAAAACAGGCTGTTAGGGAGAGATGGGCATGAGTGTGCATCTGAAATGGAGAGTGCAGAGGGTGGGAAGCATAGAGAAAACAAACCACTGACATTCCCCTCAAAGGGCAACAGTGCTGGCCCTGCCTGCCCAACTCAAGCACTCGTAGGTGTTCCCAGTACAAACTACAGCATTGACTACTGGTAAAGGTCTTGGATAAGGTTTGTGGAGCGGAAAGTCCAAATTCCCCTTTACAGAGGCAAAGTCTGACAAAAGCATAAAGGAAACAGGCTTCCAACAGACACAGAAGTGACTCCCTGGCACACACACAAGCCCACGCAGACTTTCCAGCCTGCCCTCCAAGCGTGAGTGCTGGTGTTTCCATTAAGTGCCTGGAAGCTCAGAAAGCATCCGGAGAAAAAGTAAACTCATCACTACACTGAGCACGACTTCTTACCTGAACTTTTGCAGAACTATCACAAGTAGCTTTGCAGCAGGGGTGAGGATGAGCCCTGTAAACTTGACTGGCTCTTCGGGCTGCCGCACACGTAGCTGTCAGAGTACCTGTCTGGGATTATTGTTGGGAAGATCTCTCAGAGGGGACTTCATACAGGGGTAGGTTGGGAACAGCCCCAGATCTGGAGCCACACTGAACTTTGGGAAAGCCCAAATCTGGATCAGGTTGCCTCCTCTGCCCCCGTCCCACCAGCATGCCCCCACCACCAAGGTGATCCCCAGGAAGGGGACACATCCTCACCTGCAGGCTGTATCACTGTATGGGCTGTCTCTTCTCTGTCCCAGTGGCACGGCTGTGAAAGGTCTAGCATTGCCTGTGCAGGAGAGGTATGTTAGAAGGCTAATGAATGTATTTTGGCTGCCTTCAAATGAAACACGGCAGCTGGAAGCAGGGAGGGAGCCAGCACCATGGGACCGCTCAGTTCCCCCTTGGACACACTTCAGGAATCTCTTCCCTGAAGGATCCAGTTGTCCCACATGACTTTTGTGCCCCCCAGACTCCACTGATCGATGCCTGGCTGCTGGTTCCTTTGGAAGGTGGAGAGAGGGGGAGAAACAGGCATGGAAAAGCTGTTGGACATCAACCACTGCTATAAACAGGCCAGTGACACAGCGATACACTGTGTTGTGTTCTGTTCCACCATCTAGCTCCCTGCAAGCGGAGAGGCTGTGAGCGGATGAGCCACAGAGAGCAGTTCCAAGGAGGCTGGGGCATTCTTGACTTCAGCCCATCTCTCTGGTTTCCATGCAAAGGTCCATGAGTTTTAAAAGGGAGCCTTCAGCCCAGGCCCTCTGACTCAGCCAAAACACAGCATCTGGCTACAGGGGGATTATACCCCCACCTGGCAGAGGGGATGAGATGCTCAGGGTGTCGGAACTCTGAGAGGCAGGAGGAATCCCTGGGATTCCACCATCCAACTGATGCCTTGCAAAGCTGGAACAGAAGTAAGACTGCCAAAGGCCCATGATTATCAGCCCCTCTATGAGAAGTTGTGGGACAAGCACAGGAAACCCTTAAGTAAAGACCCCCTTTACGATCAGTGATTTGGATAATTGGAAGGAAATAGCTAAAGGATATAGGGATGACCCCTCTAAAGTGGCAAAAAGATTTGAACTGATTGTTATGAATTTGGATCCCGACTAGAAAGGTATTGATTTAATGTGAAGTGAAATGACAGGGGCTGAGAAGCAGTTAATATTGCAAGCTGCCCAGAGTCATGTGCAGGCACAGGGAAATGGGAAATCTTTGGATGGGCATGGAGATGACCATATTCCCCTCACAAATCTGTACTGAGATTACAAAAGACCAATCCAATATTGAGAATGGATAAGGCTGGGCACAGAGACTGACATCCCTAAGGAGGTGAACTGGTCTGCAATATATGCTGTAAAACAAGGACAGACTGAGAATCCTACTGAATTTTTAGACAGACTAAGGGAAGCTATGAGAAAACACATTACTCTACATCCTTCCTCTGATGTGGGAAAGCAGCAGTTGGTCTCTCTGTTTTTGGGATAGTCGGCTTCAGATCTAAGGAGAAAATCCATTGGATTCCTCCTGCCTCCCGGAGTTCCGACACCCTGAGCATCTCAGGTCCCTGCTGCCTGCACGGGGAGCTGCAGCCGGTCACACAGGCACCAGGCAGGAATGCACAGCCTAAACACACGGGAACACACACATCCCACCTCTCACACATACACACACACACCTGTGTGTGTCCCATGGCACCAAAGACAGCAGCAACCTCAATACAGTTTACGCCTCATGATGGAAAGTGCTTTGGCAGGAGGCAGCCAGGGCACAAAGAGCCACTATTGCTCTGCCTGAGGCCACGGCCCTGCTCAGGGTGGGGGACAATTGACAATATTTAGAGAGCAGGGGCTGGTTCCTTCCTTCACAAGGTAACTTCCTCTGCCTGGCAGCGCTCCGGCCAGCTATAAAGTGACCTTATGTTTAAGGACAGCGTCAAGTAAAACAAGCAGCCAAAGGAAAACCCTGCCTGCTCACTCTCCCTGCACCTCCTTGTTTTATGGTTCCCCTGCTGCTTTGTCTTCAGGGCACAGGCAGTTTCCCCAGTGGGACTCCTGAGGCTGATGCCTGCTGCACAGCACAGCGGCTGCACCGAGCAGCCTGGCACCCTGTGCTGGGAAGAAGAGTGAAGGGGAAGGGGGGAGGACAGTGTGCAAATTAAAACCTGCTTATTAATCTCAAAGGAATGTCAGTTTGGTTTCCTCCTCACCCCTCTCTCCCCATCCCACTTCCAGACTTCCTCATGGAAATGCTGTCCTAGGAGATGCCTGAATGTTTTCACAGAATCACAGGGCTGGAAAAGACCTTTCAGCTCATCGAGTCCAAACTGTTCTGTGCTGACCCAGATCCCTGAGCACCTCATCTCCCCTCTGTTAAACACCCCCAGGGCTGGAGACTCAGCCCCTCCCTGGGCAGCCTGTGCCACAGCCCCACAACTCTGCCAGGGAAGAACTTTTCCCTCCCAGCTGAGCTGACCCTGCCCTGGGGCAGCTTGAGCCCATTGCCCCTTGTCCCATCTCCTGTCCCCTGGCTGCAGAGACCATCGCCCACCTCTCTGCACCCTCCTGGCAGGGCAGGGGAGGTGGGGAGAAGGTCTCCCCTCAGCCTCCTCTTCTCCAGGCTGAACACCCCCAGCTGTAAGCTGCAAGAGAGCCTGGCTGCAGCCTGTGGTAGCTCTCTGACAAAACAGAGGAGTTTAAGTTCATTCCATCAGCACAAGGAAACTTCTCTGGCAGCTCAAGCAGGCATTTGGCAGAGAAGGCTGGAGCATCCAGCCCCTCACAGTCATGCAGGGACAGCAGCACTAGGTGGCAAAAAAAAGCCAACAGGCCCTTAGTGGCTCCACTCTGGACATCAAAGGAGCTGCACAGTTTCAGGGGGGTTACTAACAACCATCTCAGCCCATTTACCCACCTGCACGGCTTGCTGCTCCCAGTGGAAGAATGGAAGAGGGGTGTTATCTCACAGCTAGAGAGAGAGAAGGGGGAGAAAGGGGTCAAACCCCGGATTATTACTGAATAAAAGTTACCAAAGGACAAATAGCCTCTTGCTGGGATTCTGTGTGGTTCCATTCCTGGTAATAGCAGTGTAATAAAGCATCAAAACAAACAGTAATAAAAACATAAACCCAAATAACTGGCTAGACTCGATCTGTAACCCAGATGAGAAACATCTGCAGGGCAGATCAGCAGATCTTTCCTCTTTTTCCTGGGCAATTAGTCAGACAATGCTGTGCTCTTAGAGGTAAAATTATTCTCTCAGCCTGTTCTATCACTTCATAAATTAAATCAGTATTTTTGGAAGGAAGGGGGGGAAATAAAATATCAATAAATGCCTCTAGATAAATAAGAGCAAAAGGCTCCCTGAGTCCCGATGCTGCCTTCCTGACCATGTCCTGCACAGCCCCTCTCATCTCTAGCTGCATTCTGTCAAATGGATGGGGGGGAAAAACAACCCTCAAGTGCTTTAAAATGTGAAAAACTAGAGTATAATTTTTCCTACACTAAACCAAACCCGGGCAAAGGGTGGGATCAGACCCATGGATTACCAGCCTGACTTGTTACCAGCCAGCAAACGAGGACAGGCGCTTTAATTCTGGAACCACTACTGCCAATTATGAAAGCATTGTGTTTGCCATACACATTGATTAGAAAAGCTGTTTATTTGAACTAATAAAGCAGTAAATGAGCTGAAATTGTCTTTTCTTTATTTTTAATATGATAAATGGAAAAAACTATGAGTACATCTGTTCCAAGCCTCTTTCCCACAGTATGTTATGTCTGAAAAGCCTGAAAAAAAATGTTCTTTGCTATTCCAACATTTCAAATTAATGATTTTCTGCAAAGCATCACCTACAAAAACATCCATCAGTGCTTACACAGAGTTTAACCCTCATTGTGCACTTAGCTCACGTTCTGAACTAAGACACATGATGGGGGGGAGGAAACAGGCATCAGCCTACAAAGAAATCATGGAAATCACAGCCCACCGACCTCACAGACATCCTTTGGCACGGGTTAGGTGCCTCTCACCAAGGCTGCGGCTGAGGCATCCTCCTGTGAGCCCTGGATGGCCAGCCAGGTCCACAGCTGGGCTGGCAACAGCCCCCAGAGCTCGGAGCGAAGGCTGAGCTGGCTCAGCAGCTCGAGGTGCAGCCCTGTGAGACGCCACAGAGTGAGACCACTCGGCCTCTCACCCCCAACAGCACCCGGGGCCACCAGACACGGGGATCTGTTCCACGCAGCTCGCTCCAGCCCGAGTCCTTGAACCCCTCGGACCCAGCACACCCTTCCTCAGTCCACCCCACTTCCCCCTGCAAGCACCGAGCATGAGGCTTCACAGCCACATCCATCTACAGCTGAGGAGCAACAGGAGGAGCTCACCCACTGCATGGCCACACAGCACCCCCACCCAGGGACCCCCCAAGCCCACATCCCTGCAGCACCCCAGCTCCAGATTTCCATCTCAACCAGTCCCAACCGATTTCTTTCAGGTAAGTCTGAGGACAGCAACAGGGAGAAGCCAGAGGGCTGGGCACAGTGCTCCTCTTTAACCACAAAACCAATTTTCATCTCCTAATGATTATTTTTGGTTTTTTTTTTTAATTTTGCTTAGGTCTGAGAGCATCCCCCTGGCAGGACAAGCTCCTGGTCACCTCGAGCTGGGATACACACACAAGCTGCTCTGCTTTAAAAGCATCACCAGCAAAGGGGCAGGGAAAGTCCCCACACACATCCACACAGCACCACAGCCATCCTTTTTACCAGCAAGACCCCACACCACTGTAATTCCCAGTGGAGTAAGTGCTGGACCTCAGGTTTTACCCAGGAGCTGTGATGACAGAGCACTTCAAGGCAAATACACAGCCCAGTTTGAGGGATCTCCTGGGATCAGTTCAGCTGGAGCTGGGAACACAGACCTGCTCCCTGCCCTGCCTCTGAAGGGGAGCTCAGCAGACAGCGAAAGGAAGTGTCAGCAGATAATGAACACCTTATTTCAGGCTGTGCTTGAGTAATTTGCTTTTCTGTGGAGCGATTTTCTCTTTTTTTTTAATTGTATTTAGTGGTTTTTTTAGGGCAGCCACAGCAGAGTCTCTACATAAAGGAAAAGCAAACAGCTGAAGAGTTTTCTGAGGGCTTTGATCCTCCCTGCAGAGAGTAAACCCTGAAGTGTTTGTTAAAATCCTAATCCGATTTAAAGCGGCTTTGGAAGGTGGTGAGGGAGGAAGTGCTGGCCCTGGCTGGCCCGTCCAGCCCAGGGTTTCACAGCCCTGTTGCTCTGCCTGTGAAACCCAGCACTGCCCTCCGAGCAGCCAGTGCCATGGCCAAACACACCTGCCCAGAGGTACAGCTTACCCCAGCCAGCATCTCTCTGCTGGGGTAGCCTTTTGGTGCCTGGGGGAAGCCTCGCAGGGCTCAGTCCTGGTGTCAGGAAAGAGCAGGATGCTGCTGCTGGCAGCACCTCAGTCTGTGCTGAGGGGTTATCTGGCAGCATCACTTGGAGTAAGGATGCCTGGAGCCCGATGGCTCCGTCGTTCCAGAGCCGGAGCGGTGTAGGACCCTGCTAGACCAGGAGCTGCACAGCCCCAGCACCAGCCCTGGCTTCCAGAGTTTATGAAGGGGAAAAACAGGAACTGTAAAGATTTGGGATCCTCACATCTGGAGTCTGTCATCCCAGCAGGATAAAACAAAGCTGTGAGCCAACCTTCTTTGGTCAAGCGTGGATGGGAAGATCTCAGCTTGGCCTGGCATCGTTCTCTGGATGAACAGCCCACTGTGAGGTTGTCAGGAGCAGGGATTTCAACGTGAAAAGCGAGGCCCTGGGACACCGGGATCAGGAGTGTGCTGGGAGCTGGCAAGGTGTCAGAACAGTTTCCTCGGCTGGAGCCAAAGAGCAGCGGTTCTGCCTTGGAACTGTTTATAAACCCCGGCTCCAGAAAAGCTTAAGAGACTCAACATGATCTTCCAGAGCGTGAAACAAGCCCACGAGTCCTCAGGACACAGGTGTCAGTTCTGGGGGGGGGGTGGAATAGCATGGATCTTCAGGGGAAAACGCTCTTCCACGTGCCAGCACACACTCAGCCATGGCTGGAGCCCAGCTTGAACACGGCCTGAGAGCCACTTCACCCCAACAATTAATCACTTCATGTTTTTCAGCAGACAGCCAAAGGTAGGGAGAGGGGAAGACAACACAAGGAACCTGCCCTCCCTTCCAAGAGCAACTTTTAAAGAGCAGAATGACCTTTACTTCAGGAGAATGTGCTTGTGCAGCAAGAACGTTGCATTTTTTTCAGTGATCCCTTTTTACACAGTTCAGACCCACACCCACAGCACGTGGGAGGACGCCAGTCCAAAAAAATAAATAAATAAAGACCTCTGCTTTACATCATGCCCAGCACTTTGAAATGACATCTCCTTTTTCCGGGGTGGAAAAATCACAGTCAGCATTTGTATATAAATATTATTACACAGCTTGAATGTACAAGCCAGGAAACAGCCAGTGCTGCACGACAACGTGCTCAAAATTCCTCACTGAGAGGGGCTTTTTCTTCTTCTTTCTTTTTTTTTTTTTTAAGGTGAAGTTTGGGCAGTGATTGTCCCACACAGCACCTGGCAGGTCACAGCCCTACAGAACCAACACTTCATCCTAAACCCAAAGTACAGCAGCACGTAGGAAACGGGCTCCCCAGCTTGGGATGCTGATGCGCTGTGCTCACGGACATCGGCTGCCCAGAGAGCGGGTGGGTGCCCCATCCCTGGGGGTGTCCAAGGCCAGGTTGGATGGGGCCCTGGGCAACCTTGTGTAGCTCCAGGCCTGGAGGTTGGTGTCCCTGCCTGTGGCAGGGGGTTGGAGCTCTGGGACCCTTGGGGTCCCTCCCAGCCCAGCCCAGTCTGGGATGCTGTGATCAGATTAACGGAATCTGGAATCTACAAACAGGAGTGCTTCCCCTGGGAGGGAGGGTGAGCACATCCTCCAAAGAGAAACAGATGAAAAGACCACCTTGGCCACGCATTCCCTTTAAAGCAATAATAAAGCAATACTATTAAGACAAGTATCACAGAATTGGTGGGGTTGGAAGAGATCTCAAGAGACCATCGAGTCCAACCCCCAAATAACAACCCCTAATGTAACACTATTTTAATAAGAAAAATGGGGTTTATTCGACAGATTTTTGATCTCAACCATCCTCTTTCATAGCCTACAAGTGACTAACAGGGCCAAAGACCAGGACTTGACTTTGTTTTGGACTAAGATCAAGCTTAGGATCAGTTTACCATGCAATAGCCTGGGCCTGTCTGCTGAGTGGCATGAGATCCTAATTTCTCCTGGGAGATGTTAACTTGCTATTCCAGGGCTAGAGAAACAGTAGTTTAATAGTCCAAGCAACAAATGACAAAACCTGAAATTGAAGTCTCCAACCTCCAGTCCATCAAATCCTCATCCCTCTCCCATCAAAGGGTGAACTCTCCACTGCTAAAAATACACCAGACCGGCCCACACTGGCTGCTGGAGCATCCTTAAATAGTGGTTTGGTGTTTTGAAAGCCACACACTTCCATGTGTCCACAATGTGCTGCTCGACTTTGAAAACAAAAACACTTCCACTGGAGATACACACTGTTCCATCAAAAAAAAGCCTGTCCATCCCATCCCTACAGCATGAAACCCTCAAACCAGCAGAGACTGCGACCAGGACAACAGCCCACCGACAAAGCACCAAGCCTGGGATACAGGGTCACAGGATCACAGAGCTGTAGGGGCTGGAAGGGACCTGCAGAGCCCATGGGGTCCCACCCCCTGCCAAAGCAGGGTCCCTAGGACAGGGCACACGGGGTGGCATCCAGACAGGGCTGGAACCTCTCAGCCCCCAGGGCAAGAATACGGTGGCATTCGGATCCAATAATTCCTGTAGGTGCTGAGGTCACTGGATGGAGAGTGGGAAAAGAAACCCCATCACTAACATGGACACACTGTAGGACTCTGCAGAGCATGTGGGGTGCAGGACAGGCCCTGGTTAGGGCTGCCCTGAATTTTGCTAGGCTGCTGCTGGACAAAGCAAAAGGAACATTAGCATCTCTGCTGAGTCACTGTGGGCACACAGAGAGGGCATGGGAGAGTGACATAACCCAAGGGGTATGTGACATCCCCCTGAAGTCTGGGGTAGGGGAGGAAAAGATGTGGCAGAGTGATGAGGGGTGTGGAAACCAGGAGAAGGGGAAGGTAAGTGGTGGTTTCCCCTCAACTCTGGTGTCTCTGCTCTACAGATTTCACTACAAACTGCTGCAGAGCAACAGCAAACCCTTCCCTGCAGCGCTGTGGAGCTTCCCGGGGCCCACGGCAGCTGGAGGAGGGCTCCTGCCCAAAACACCCCTGGGATCTTATCAGCAGGACAAAGCCACACCATTGTAGTAATCATATCACTGACTCTGCCTGGATGTGACAAAAAATGAGGAGGTCTCCCTGCCCCTTCAGCTGCCAAGCTCCTGTCAGCAACACCAGCTTCCAGAATTCAACACTCCTGCCTATTCTTGGGGCCAAAATGTAATTTGATTGTGAAAACTCAGGGTACTTTCCAGACTGTAACCATTCCATAAGCGAGGCAAGTTTTGAGGTCAGGTCTCAAGCATCTTTCAACACACATGTAACTGAACAGGAATTTACAAATCCAATCAATAAGCAGGTCAAAAATCTCTACAAGCAACTTTCCCCTTTGAAAGGATCCCAGGGTCCCAGCCAACCTGGCCTTGAACACCCCCAGGGATGGGGCACCCACCCCCTCTCTGGGCAGCCTGTTCCAGCCCCTCACCACTCGCTCTGGAAAGAACTTCCCCCTAATATCCAATGTAACCCTTCCCTCCTCCAGCTTCACTCCATCCCCTTGTCCTGCCAGTCTCTACCCTTTTAAGAAGTTCCATCCCTGTAACTCAGGCTGATCAGCCCTTAACCTATTTTCACATCGAATTCTCTCCTGTTTTCCATTTCCCAAACATGTCCCATTTGTGCCACAGATAAGAGCAGCTCCTACACCAACACATCACAAAGATGTGCACGAGGACTTCGGAGTGTTTCCCCTCAGAGGAACCTGACCAGCACATCCCATTGCATTTGTAACTCAGGCTATTTTTGCCCTCATGCATCATTCAGCACTTGTCCTCACCAGCTCTCCCCTGCCAGGACGATGACTAACTTTCTCCCTTCACTTCTTCCCTCCACCCCTGAGAACATCCACATCCATCTGGAATTCCTCACAACAAAATATTTTTAAGCAAACCAAAACACCATAAACCAGCATCAACCAACATCAGCCACTCGTCCCTGTGTCCCAGTGCAAGACAGCACCGGGCTGGACCTGGGGGGGACCCTGACCTGGGGCTGGGGGAGGGTCCCCTTGATGCCAATGCCAGGATGCCCTGAGCAAGAAGCCCTCCCTCTTTGAATCAGGGTCTGTACAAGCCTTTTCTTAACCAATTAGATCCTGTTCATTGCCTACTGTTTAATTTAACCTCCTCATTTTAAAAGGAAGGAAAGAGAAGCCCCCCCTTTCCTCCCTCTCCAAACTCCAGAGCCTCCTGTAACGCCCCATCCCAGCAGGAGAAGGATGCTCAGAGGGTACTTTACCCAAACTCCCCATATTCTACCCAAAGAACAGAAGGCTAAGGAGGGACAGAAACAAAGGGATGCTATTAACTGACCAGGAAGTAATTCCACTCATTCTCAAGTGGGAACTCACCAAGAGGCAGCAGGGTTAAGCAGCAGCAGAGGACACAGGCTTTGAGGTGTGGGAAAGTCCTGATGCCCAGGATCAGACCAGGACCCGCCACAGCCCCTTGTTTCCCCTTCCTGTGCATCCTGCTCTGAGCCTTAAAGTCCATATTACATGCAAGTATTGAACAGTTTCCTATGGCAAAGTGATACAGAGCTGACCACTTCCTACCCCCAGCTGGTACCAGCTTGCAGAAGAGCTTCATGTGTCCCCCCTGCACTGTACACAGGTCCCCCAAACACAGCCCAGGTCCTGAGCTGCGACCCTGCCCCGACCCAGCACGGTGCTTCCCCACCTCCCTCCCACAAGGTCAGAAAAACACCTCATGCAAAAGCAAACCCATATTAATTCCCAGTGCTGTCTGCTTCTGCTCATCAGTGGCCCAGCTAATTACAACGCTGAGGAAACACGCTGCCTGGAATTGGTTGCCCAGGCTGTGAGTCTCTGACATCATCATCATCATCATCATCATCATCATCACCGGCTGGTGGGGAAAAGGGAAATCTCTGAAGAGAACCAGGGAAGAACAGGGAGGTGCCCAACAAACATCTCAGGAGTAACAAAGCAAGGGGGGGGGGGGGGAAAGAAGGGGCTTTTTGAGATCCATTAAAGGGAAATCATTTCACATTTCCTTTCCTTTCCGCACCTGTTTACAGTTTCCACATTACTGCACCATTAATTAGGCCCAGCTACAGGAACCAATGGGTGTTTGACAGAGAGGAGGCTGCTGGACTGGGCCCAACAGAGCTGTCATAACACTCTGACGTACAACATTAGGGTGCTGTGGGGTGGTGGGTGGGTTTGCCTTGGTTTTCTTCAAAAAAATCCCAAGACCCCTCCCAAAAAACCCCACCCCAAACCCCAGTAACTCTGTGAAAGGTGATGGGTTAAGGGTGCAAGGAAAACTGGGGTTTGGTAAAAAAATTTTGCTTTGAGATCATATATTGTGCAGCCTGTAGCTTTGTAATGGATGGAATCTGGGTATTTTCAAAGCAGAGACAGGAGGAAATTAGTCAGGGAAATATTTAAGTGTTAGAATATGGTAATTATACACAAGTATGTGACTCTAATGCCCAGCAATACTTCAAGGGAGGAAGGGCTGGGTTAATTGTATTCTACTGCCATACCCCAGGGGAGAGTACCCACACGTGGGATGGAGCAATAGTGGGGTTGGAGATGATCCTACTGGGAGAGAGAGACAGACACCCCCCTCCCCACTACCTACATGGGTCAGGGGGTGAGACACAGCCCCCTGCCCCGCAGCCCCCACTGGCATCAGCCCTTCAGCAGACGGGAGCAGAACCACGGGGTGAAAACAAAGCCCCTGGGATGTTCTATTTTGCTCTCTTGTTTGTTAATTAATTCATTCATTCAGAGAAATCAGGACCTACTGACTCATCTGCCTGCTGAGGGTCAGATCTGAGCCCGGGAAACTCTCCCAAGGGCAGCAGTGACCTGGGGGGGCTTCATTTTATGCTGTGGGCTAAAGCAAGCTCAGCTGGGAGAGGGAAGGTCAACCTTTAGACCAAGAGATAGAGCTGGAAGAGCCTGGGGAAGGCAGTGCTTTCAGTATGCGAGGAGAAGCCAGCCAGGCACAGGCAGCCCACTCCAGCTGGCTGGAGAGGGAGGAGCAGGGTGTTCATTTGGCACCTCTTTGGAAGGAGGTATTTTTGTATGTGTTGGCCAAGGCTTTTCCTTCAGCAGGGTGCACCAGCACAGCCACCCATCACCCAGCCCAGGCGAGCCAGAGGGGAGCAAACACCCATCAACCTGCTGGGCAGTCACACCCAAGGTTCATTGGGAGCAAGCTTGCATCAGTTGCTCAAGTGATGGAAGGAACTCGAGCTTGGAGGAGTACTTTAGCTTGTTCCAGAAGTTATAAATCACTAATGAAACATTATGTTTCAGCCTGTGCTATTGTAACGTGGGTTATATACACACATCACATCCACAGGGATGGAAACAGGAGCCACATCAAACCACAGGAGTGTTACAGGGCACAAAGGAGCTATGGTTAAAAACTGCAGTTAATCATCACCAATCCTGGGGAAACAGCAAAGAGCTTCCACACAGCACAGCATCACACCCCCCCCCCCCAATTGTTCTCCATCAGCACAGCCACCATCTCCAGCAAAGCTGCAGCACTTCCACCCCTAACCCCAGGAACAGCACAGAGGAGTTTCACAGAAATGCTGTTAGCTGCTGAGGTGGAATCAAGTTTATGAAACTTGCAGCAAAAGGAAGGTATTTAAGCCCAGAAAGGCAACAGGAAAGAAACATTAGTGGTGCCTCAGCCATCGAGCACCAGTGAGTTACACGCTCCCATCGCAGGGTTCCAGGGCTCTCTGAGGAAACAGCCCCAACGATTTACCCAACAAATCCTAACCAAGTGCCACAAAAAGATCTTTTTAAAGCTGAAAACAGATGATTTCACGGAAGAGACCTGGGAGATAGTTTTGCTGTAGTCTTTTTTTTCCAGGGAAATCTTGATTCTGCAGGGAGGGGGTGAAGGAAGAACACAACAACAGCAACAACAACAGCAACAACAGCAACAACAACAACAACAAGGTGTTTGGGTTTGTGTGCAGTTCATCCAGCGTGGCTCTTAGTGATCGGTATCCCCATCTCTACCAGGCCTTATTCCTGCCAAAATGAGGATGGATTTGCTGTCTGCTTTTGATCACTTCATTGTAATATAAGCACAATAAAAAAGGAGTTGGTATTTAAGTGTTTCATTAATTACATCACACCCAAAGGGATGCAGTGAAAAGTTATGTGGCTTTTTAGGGAAGAGGGTTTTTATTTTCAAGTCGTAGCTGGGTATTAGTGAGGCTTTCAGGGAGGGATGCAGCATTTTTTCAGGCTGCTGTCAGGAATTTGTAGCTCTCTCTACAGATTGGTGCTGGCAAAGTGAGAACAATCCCAACACTTGGATTTTTTTTCAGGATGGAACTGGTCTGCTAGAGCAATACAAACACCAAAGGGCCCACGAAGCACTGCTTTACAGTCTCTGGGACTTTTAATGTCAGTACTTTTCCACAATGTGGCTTTGTTTGCCAGGGAACACAATTTCCTCCAGATGAAAATTCATTTTCTTAGTCACAAGTAAACTGAGAGGGGTTGAGACAGGAGTGCCAGCAGGTAACAGGCTGGTAGCATCACTTCTTCCTCTGCATTTCAAAAACACAGATACCAACTATCACCAGCCTATAAATCCATTCCAGACCCAGTGGATACAAGGGGCTGTGCCATGCCAGGGACCACCATCCTTCAGCAGCAGCACCTGCCACATCTGGCGGCAGCTGGGCAGCGGCACCCAAAGGGGCAGTGGCACCCAAAGGGACAAGCATAAAGCCTCAGGCAGGTCTAAGGAGAGGTTACATGATTTGGAGTATTTCAGGAGTGGATTTGTCAAATCCTATCAGGCTGAACACCAGCCATGGCAGCCTGGGCCCTGGGGTCCCCTACCCACTGTGCTCCTGCATCCCCAAGCAGCTGTGGGCACACAAAGCCCCACGTGGCCCATGGGGACACAGGACAGGGAAAGGATGACACTGGCATTATGAAGGTGCAGGATGGCAAACATTCCCATACCTGCCTTATACACACCGACCATTCAGTTGCAGAACCCCCCCAACACAGGGTGCTCCACAGAAGGGACCCCCTCCTCATGGCATTTCAGGAGAGCTGGGGCCAGGACTCCCAGGCACTCGTTGAGAACGTGAATAACAACACTTCCACTGCCCTGAAAATATGTTTGCATTTGTTCACTTAGTTGCTAAAAATGCCTGAGTCACATGGGAAGGCCTGGGAAGGCAGCCCAGGAATTCCATTTGTAAGCAGAATTGTGTTTCTGGATATTACTGACCTGAACTGTAAATAAGCATTCAGGAAAAAATAAAAATATTCAGAATTTATGGTCCTTGAGATGAACTATTCCATCAGAAACATCTCCTGCAGAGCCCTCAGTGATGTACAGCCAAGCATCTGAGAGCTGCAGTTCGGTGAATAACCCACAGCCCTCCCACAGACCCACCTCCAGACCCAGAGCCTACCCTGGGAAAGTCCATATCCCAGGTTTAGGGAGTCTCTGCCTGATAACAAACAGTGCTACTCTGCCAGCTGCACAGCAGGAAGGCTCACAGCAGCTTCAGGATCCTGCTTAGTCTTTAGAACGGGGCTGTACCTGCTCTCGACCCCAGGGATTTCTACCTGTGCAAACTGCAGTCAGGCAGAGCACCAGCCTGACATCTGTGTCCTGGGCAGGCACCCACTGCAGAGTTTGCATCGATCACAATGGGATTTTTTATCCCAGCAAGTGGCAAAATCCCTCTGATACACCAAGTACAGATTAAGACTAAGAGACAGCCAGCACGAGCCATAGAATCCCAGACTGGTTTGGGTTGGAAGGGACCCCAAGGGTCACAGAGCTCCAACCCCCTGCCACAGCCTTCCAGTCCCTGAAGGGAGCAGAGAAACAGGAGGGGAATCAGCTTTTTAAAAGGGTAGATAATGGCAGGACAAGGGGGATGAATTAAAACTAAAGGAAGGAAGGTTTAGGTTAGATATTAGGGGGAAGTTTTTTTACACAGAGAGTGGTGAGGGGCTGGAAGGGGCTGCCCAGAGAGGGGGTGGGTGCCCCATCCCTGGGAGTGTTCAAGGCCAGGTTGGCTGGGGCCCTGGGCAACCTTGTGTAGCTCCAGGCCTGGAGGTTGGTGTCCCTGCCTGTGGCAGGGGGTTGGAGCTCTGTGATCCTTGGGGTCCCTCCCAACCCAGACCAGTCTGTGATTCTATGATCCTCATCTTTCATGACCTGAGGCCCCCAAAGCTGAGGCTGATTCCCATTCCTTGTGTTAATACCCAAAAAACAACGCTGCTTCCAGAGCCAGGTAAGAGCACAGAGCAGAACTGCAGGGGAAGGAAGGAAACGAAGCCCAGTCGGTGTTAATTATGCAAAACAAGATGTGACTTAAAGGATGTGAGTAATGTCTGGGTACAGGCAACAGGTGCCTGATAAGAGAGGAAGAAGCCCAGACCTTTCATCCGCGCCACAGACGCGGGCAACTGCGATAGCTTCATTTAGAGCAGAGATAACACTGCCAGGCTCAGGAAGTCATTTCACAACAAGAGGGGATGAGCTGCCCCCGTGTCAGGGAGAGGCCCCCGCAACATGCTGGGGCCTTTCAAGGCAGAGATAACGCCCAGGAACACTTCCACGGTCTGTCACTGCATGGACGGGCCCAGCAGTCACAGCATCACAAGATGATGGGGATGGGCAGGCACCTCTGAAGGTCACCCAGTCCCACCCCTCCCAGAGCAGGGTCCCCTTGAGCAGTCTGCACAGGAATTCTGTGGCTAGAAGCACCACAAGCATCAAACACATCACAAAGAACCTGGACACCGACCTGCGCCCTGTCCTAGGGACCCTGCTTTGGCAGGGGGTTGGACCTGATGAGCTCTGGAGGTCCCTTCCCACCCCTACAGCTCTGTGATCCTGTGAAACACATGATGCTGCTCTAGATGGATTTTGCAGCAATGTATTCCCGTGCAAGGGGCATATCATCTCAGAGGATTAAAGGACAACGATCCAGCTATCCGGGTTTGATGAACTATTTTCAAGTTAGATGCTAAAAGACTGAAATTCCCTTTTCTCATTTTTAATAGGAAATTATAATCTGTTTCCATCCTTTCCCTTTATTCCACAGAAATGGTCAAGTAAATAATGAGAAGGAAACATTTTTCCTGTTTATATCACCAACACGTGGCAAACCCACCAACAAGGGCATCCTTTGGTTGCCAGAGGCAGGGCCAACCTTAAAACCCACCTCTGATAACTTGAGCCCACTGCAAGCAAGTTAGGAAACTCCACATGTGATACCAGTTTAGAGGGGGAATCAGCTCCTTCCTCAGGCAGGAGCACTGCTCACACACTGACTTACCATAAGCCCCCAAACACCAGCCAGAAAGGCTTGGGAGCTACAGGAAAACCTCAGCAGATAAAGGCTACACATGTGCTCTTGATCCAGCCCAAAAGGCAGCGGAACGCCAAGGAACCCACCCGAGATTCGAGGCAGAACACGGCCACACACTGGAAACCTCTGGGAAGCACAAGTCAGGCGTCCCCCAGGGGGCTGCACTTTCACTTCACCCAACTGCCTGCATATTTGCTTCTTTCTGGTGGGAGATTTGGAACCCTGCATTTCCTTAAACCACCGGCTCTTGGGCCAGACACACACACCCCTCCTGGGGCCCTGCCAGCCCACGCTCCCAGGAGAGGCAGATCTGGAGCCCCACGGTGCACCCAGAGCTGCTCCGGGCCGAGCCCGGGAACCGGCTGCCTGCGGCTGCCAGATGCTCCCACAGACCCAGCGCCCTTGCCAGGCAGGCAGGAGCACAGGGGAACGGAAGGAAGCTTGGCTGAGAGGTCTGAACCCTCGGACACAGCCCAGGGCTCAGTCTACAGCAGCTTCTTAAATCCTTGTACAATAGTTTCACGACTGGGAAGGCACGGGTTTGGGAGCTGAGGATGATGCTCGTGTTCCCTGTAACACACCTGACTTCAGGGGGGCTTTTTTTGTTTTAAAGGTAGGGGAAAAGACTGTTGCTTTAAAACCATGTGGGGCAACCCCCATTCCCCTTCAGCAGAGGCAGCTTCTGAGCCTTGAAACCCCTGTGTGCTCTCAGAGGCAGGTTACAGGCATGCCACACAGAGCAGGCTATAAACCCTTAATGCAAAACCCCTCAAAGAGTCTATATATATTCAGCTGTCTGTCTGGTGCTCGCTTACACACATGGCTTCTTCACACAGCATCATCCCCCACTGCAGACAGTCAGGAAGAAAACTGCTCCAGCGGTCCCTGGGTGTGAGATGCTTCCGGACCCCATCCAAAAACAAAAGCCCATTTCAGGTGTAGTCAGGCCATAGGATCACAGCTCTGCTACTAACTGTAGGACACATAAAAGTTGACTGCAGGGTGTTTAGGTGATGAGGGTGAGCATTTTCTATCCACATTAGGAAGAAAAATCCCACAGGCAGATATTGGAGGTTGCAGGAACAGGCAGCATTAGCTGGACAATTATGCTGCTGTTCCATACAGTTTCAGTAAAACAAATAACATGACCTGAACCTGACAGTCAAAGGAACACAAAGCCCCACAGAAGATAAGGATGTGGCCTCTATCACAAAGCACAGGGGACCTCTCAGCTGTTCCAAGGATCCACAAGAAGAAAATCAAAGTATTTCCTTTCCAGGCAGTGCCACAATTCATCCCAGAGAAGAAATCACATTCAAAAATCTTCAGCCCTTCCAGGGTTTAAATGTGTGTGAAATGAATAAGCAATTAATTTCCTGCACAAGAAAGGGCTGTTGAGCTCTGTATCACTGGTACCACCACCACAGACAAACACATTTCCCATCTCAGGGTAAGTGGTGTTTCTCTTAACACGGCGGCTCCCAGAATCACACAATACCCCGATGCTCCTCCCTGGCACTTTTTATCACCCCCCCAGAGCCCTCACTACAAGGACAGTCCCATACTCATCATCTTTTACAGAAGAACAAGGAGATCTGAGGAGCAGAGCTGAGCCTGGGGTGGGCAGCAGAGACACCAGCCCTCCCACACACATCCCACCCCATCCATGTGCACATCTTCAGCTCCTCCTGTTCACAAAGAGAAGCCCAATGAACTGGGAGGTCCTGGAGCACAGATAACCCATACACCACCCTCGTGCTGGGGTTTTGCTCCAGACCCACAGCTCAGCTTCCCAACCCGGACCCAAACCAGGGTCTGCTGGACCAAATGGGAAGAGCAGCTTGGAGGTCCAAGGTGGCCTGACATGCCAGAGCACAGCAAACAAAATAAGCCTTAGCAAGAATCACCTGTGTCTATAGGGAAGAACGTCAAATAGGTTTTAATTACATGTTAGGGACAGAGGCAGCAGGAAGGAGATGGGTTAACTCAAGGATTTATCACCTCAGAACCCCAGGCTTGAAAACCTTTCATACAACTCCCAGAGATACTGGCAATGTCCCGTGCTCTCCCACTCTAAGATTTCTCTCCCTGGCCAGACTCCACTTCCTCCTCACCCCTCCCTCCACACACAAATAATCATTTCTATTTACCTCCTTTCAGTTTTATTGCTGGGATTTTGTTCAGTGTGCTGTCTAGCCAGGCTTCACTGTTAATTACAGCCTCAGCCTCCTCTGCTCCTCCACAGCAGTCTGCAGTTGCCACACGGGTGCCCGGGGTCTCGCAGGGAGATGCTTACAAAGAGCTTCCCCTGCACACAGCCTACACGTGGCCCTGGAACACAGACCTCAGCTCTGGTGTGTGAAAACCTTTCATTCCGAGGTGCTAGACTCTCACCCCACTGTGGGGATACAGCACCCCTGCAAAACTCAAACCAAGGTGCAGAATTCACAGTTCACATGGTGTTGAAAAGTGAGGGGAGCAGAGCAGAGGGTTTTTTTGCCCAGGCATTTGAAGACCTCAGCTCTGAGCTGGTTTCCAACACTAAATGCAGGGAGATTTTTTTTCCTCCTCAACACCAGCTCTTTTAAATTGCATTTTCTTCCATTATCCATTTACTTGCCAATCTTCAGAAATCACAGGCACAGTATATCTACGCTTGCCTGTCCTTCAGGCAATATTATGCTACAAAGAACATGACCCATAACCAAGCAGCAGTTTTAACAGCCACATTCTACTTATTCTCAAAAAGCAAGCATCTGCCTTGCATATTTGAAGTCCAGCAATATTCCACATACTGCTCTGATAAGCTGCTCTTGAGTCTCCTTCTTCTGTCCTTTCCTTGTGAAATTGCATTTGCCCATGACCCGTGAACGCTGCTCCCACTTGGAAAGGTCTCTGCCCTCAGAGACGAGCACGTACATAGCTAAACAATCAGTCCCAGAGCACACACTCCTGGAGACACATCTTTGCTGTAGGGTGTATCTGCAGTAACACACAGTGTTCTGCCACTAGATGTGTTTTAATTACATGTTAGGGACAGAGGCAGCAGGAAGGAGATGGGTTAACTCAAGGATTTACCACCTCAGAACCCCAGGCTTGAAAACCTTTCATACAATTTGCAGAGATACTGGCAATATCAATATATAATATATAGCATATAATATATAATAACAGCCTTTCCCCTTCCCTCCCCCCTGGTGCTGTGCAAGCTTTTAAGTAGACATGCCATAAAATACAGCAGGAATCGAGGCAGGGGCCTGGTTTATACTCTGAAGATGAGTCTTCACATATATTAAAAATACATCATCATCCTTATTGCCTCTCCAGCGTGAAGCAACCTGCCCCCAGGGACCCCAGCACACCGTGTGCTGAGCCCCAGCCACGCAGCTGCTCCCACACCAGCTGCAAAGGGCGATTCCCCATTTGCTGAATGGCAACGGATGCAGGGGAAGGACACGCCAGAGCTCTCAGCCCGCAGTCAGGGTTTTCAGGGTAGGGGGCTCAACACTGCGCTGCGGAACCGCAGTTGTTTGCTGAGGACCATTGGAAACTCTGGCTCTGGGGGCCTGCCTGGCGTTGCCAGCACAGAGCTCAGGGTGAGGTCCAACCCGACTTAGCAAAAGCTAAACATGGAAAAAGCTGCGAGGCTGAGAATAGTGCGGGAATGGCCACGCTTCCACGAGGCAGGAGCATCTTCTGGCTCCGGGTGGGTTTGCGGAGCCGGCACAGCTCCGTCCTGCCTCCCTGAGGGGCGAGGGCCATAAAACACAGCTACATGTTGCACACCCCACACACAAGCCCAGCCGCGGGGTTTGCCTGCGTTTCCATACAGATATTGCCAGCGAATCGCATCCGCCGCCGCGCGCAGCGGAGGGACGGGGGGTGCGGGGGGGGGGGGGTGTGCGGGGCGGAGGGGGGGAGTGAGGGGGGTGGTGGTGACGATACTGCAGTGAAAAACGCACCGCAGGTCTAAGCGCAGGAAAACGAAGCCGAGCGCTGAAGGAAAACCAGGAGTATCCGCTCGCTTCACAGCCGCGCGTCCCAAAAACGGGATCGTTAAATCCACCAGCCTGAGGCAGCCCCGGTGCCCCCACCCCGGCCGCACCAAGCCGGGCCCGGACAGAGGCTGCGAGGCACCCCCGGCTCCCGGGGAGATGCTCCCGGAGAGATGCTCTGCCCGACCTGTCGCCCTCGCCCCGCTCCAACGGGGCGCGGAGCGGGGATGGGAGTCTGGGCGGTGAGGGGGAGAGAACAGGGGGGACACCGGGGTGGGGACACACCAGCTTTACCGAGCGGCTCAGGGCACCCTCCCAGCTGCTCTCCGCGGGGGGAGGTGGGGGGGTGAGGCCAGGAGAGGAGCAGCCAGGGCAGGGCGAGCCCGCGGAGCCCGGAGGGGAGCGGAAGGCTGCGCGGTCCCCCCCCTACCCCACCCCCCGGCTGTGCAGCAGCTCCCCCCGCCCCCGCTTCCCCCGCGGCAGCGGCCGCCGTTACCTCCAGCCCCGGGCGGGGGGCGCGGTGCATGCGCAGCTGCCGCCTGCCCTCCATTCATAAAAAAAAAAAAGCGCGAGCCGTTCCCATCCTCCGCAGCCCGGCGCGAGCCGCTCTCCAGCCCCCCATTCATAAAAGGCAGCCGGGCATGCGCGCTGGCGCCCCGGTGCCCACCCATTCATAGAGTCGGGAGGCCGCGCATGCGCAGGAGGAGCGGCTGCCCTCCCATTCATAAAATAGCCATTTTCCCAGGCGGCGGCGGTTGCAGCATCGCGGCCGGTGCTGACAGCGCCGCGCTCGCAGGTCCCTTCCCCGCAGCTCCAGCCAGGATTTTCCCAGGACCGGCTCCTCTCGTCCGCCTCGGATTTAGGATTAACTCGCCTATGGAGAGATGGTTTTAGCTGGATTGTCTGAAGTAAGTGCGAGATCTGCGTTTGCCAGCCGGTGTTAGAGGGGTTTTAAGCAGGGGAAAGGAAAAATAAAATAAAGCCTGATCCCCGAGGGCAAACCCTGTGCTCTGCCGGGATGGACTTGGCTAGTCCCTTAAGGACCGCGGATCACGGGTATATTTCTGCCTATGACTTTTCTAACAGCAGTTATCCGTAATTATATATAGTGGGTAGCTGCCGGGTGCTTCGCAACCCGAAGGAGACGTTGTGTTCTGAGGAAATATCCTGTTTCTTGCAGAACTGGTGTTTTGGTGTTTCTTGTTTCTGCCTCTTTTCTGTGCCCTTTCATCTACATCTGCATCTGGGGTACGTATATGGCAGGCAGGTTTCACCAGACTTGCGTCGGGTTTATTTGCAGAGCTTTTATAAGCAGAATAAGGCTCCTCTTTCAGTTGAATGGGATGTCTTCTCCTGCATCCATTCTTCCTTTCCTGAAAAGAGAGTATAAATACCTGTTCACCTGGGCTGACAAATAAGAATTTGATATTTCTTGCTCTGGAAAACTGATGATACGCATTTCCTCTCTTTTCCAAAGCCTGATGTCTTGTTAGTGTCAAGTAGTTCTGAGCTGTCTCCATAATAGGACACTTCAGAGATCAGCCACTGGTGTGTCAGATCTTTCCTGCATGACCTTTGCTCTTTAGTATTTTATTTTGTACAGCTGTCTTTTATTTGGCCTTTTTTGTGGTTTTTTTTGGCCTTGGTGCCTTACGCCATCCCTGTTTTGCTCCTTGTCTTGCTGTATACTTGGTTGCTTCAGTGTTAAATCTGGGTGGATTACATCTTTTAGAGGCTAGATAAGTAATAAAAAATGTGTACCTAGAATAATTTCATAAGGGTATATGAAATATGTTTTACATGGAGGGGAAAACCTGTCCTGGCTGCTCCTCTCTACCAACTGCGTAGCAAAGATAAGCCTGGATTTTATTTTCTGGTACCAGTCCTGGCGTCACAGGAGAAAGACAAGCCTAGAGACGACATGTTCTGAAAATTCATTATCAGAGGGGGAATGGGAAAAGCAGAAAGGGGCATATAAAAGGCACAAAGGTCTTAGAGGAAAGCAGGGCTGGAAATGCAGACCTTGGAAATGGCAGTGCAAATGAATATCAGCATTGATCGCAGGAGGAAAAGGCTTCGCTCTTTTTCTTCAAGTGGCCAAGGGCCTGATTTCTTGATTTAAAGCTTGTATAGCCCCAAGTTTTTCCTTGAAGGGTGAAGGAGAGAAAGAAAGAGAAAAGGAAAAGCATCCCCCAGTTATCCACAGTAGGAAAGGCACATTCTAGAGTCTTTAAAACTTCTTCAGCTGCTGCCTTTCTTCCACACCATGCCAAGGATACAGTCCCTCAGAAACCAGCTCGGGAATTGCTGTTTAATTAGGTAAAGAGAAACCCAGATTTCCCAATATTGAGGCTTTCTTCCCCCTGCCCCCCCTTTATTTTGGGTTAAAGAATAAAGCTACAATTTGTGCACTGAATCACAATGATCCTGATGACTAGCTTCCCCCTTCTCCATATAAAAATGAATGATAGCAGGAGAGGAGGGGTTGTTCTCAGTTATTGGAACCCCGCTGGGGATGTCTCATTGATAAATGTGCCATTTTCCATGGGCTACTGTGTTTTCTGTTGCTAGAAGGGGACTGTGTTGGCATTATAAAATTAAAAGGACTATTTCTGAACGCTGCAGTCCTTTTGAAATTCTCCGTGAGGTATGTGCAGGGGAGAAATTATTTGTTCTCCTCCTGAAACAGCAAAACAGAAGCTGTTTTCATGGAATCGTGACTAATTCCCAAATCATACTGGGAAATGAAGCATCTCAAACAGCAATACCCCCCTCCCAAAAAGAAATCCTGTTATCAGACTTCACTGAAGCAAAATTCCCCACCTTTGCAGCACCACAGCAAGATGTAATGCCCAGGTCTGATGGTTTTCCAAATATTAACTGTAAGACAGGGGTAAAAAATTAAATTAATTAAACATATTGCTATATAATTTTCCAAATCCAGCCCAGTACTTAAAACTGCCTTTTTATAGGCAAACAGTTGCAGGATCCTTGCTTGGCTGGGCTGTTTATTCCTTTTAAATTCAATACAACGCGTTTCCTTGGGAAAACAGAAAATCCTCCTGATAGGGTTATCATTTAGCACCATTAGCTTAATAGATCATAGCTGCGTGTGGTTTTCTGGCCTTAAAATTAGTGTTCCTACCCAGTAAAAAGCCTTGACTAAGGAATCTGGGTCCCCAGAGATCTGAAGGTTCGTGGGCCAAGACGCGCTTCATTCACTCGCGCCGCAGGAACAGACTTTAGCTGGACAGAGACAGCTTCTTGGAAGTCCACAGGTCTCATTTCCCAGCTTCTGAATTTCCACGTTCTGGCCAGAATTTAGTGTCTTGTTATAAAAATGGCAGGTTTCCCCCAATAGGCTTTCTAATTTTTTTTCCCCCTTATTACTCACAGAGAAAATTCCAGCTGTCCTCAGGTAGGAGAGGCTGCTCGGGAGGGGGACAAAAGGAACGAGTGGGGATGTTTTGTTGATAGATGCTTTATGGAGAAGAGTTTGGGGTTTTTTTTTCCCCCTTTTTAAAGCTTTTACAGCCTGGCTCAGGATTCAGACAGCCTAACTCATTCTTAATGAACTCCAATGTTGTATATTATTCTTAATCACACGTTAAACACACATGCTTACTGAAAGGTCTCCTCTAACTTCGAGTGTAGCCGTCCCTCATTAAAAGCTTTAATTGAGCCTTTCGCCTTCCTTCAGCAGCGCCGCGTCCCTGGCCGCTGCTGGGAGGTCTGGGTAAGAGGATGTCCTTAATTCCAAACAAAGGCAACGGCAGAATTTGTTCCCTTATCAGCTGCTCCTCTGCTGGGACTCGGGGGAGCGAGTCCTTTATCGATCCCTCTCCTGTGCTCGGGTGGAAGCGAGCGCTGCCCAGCACCATCCTGCCTGGTCCCACGTCCCTGCTCTGCCGGGGCTGCTTCCCCCTTGGCACACACGCTCTAGGAAGCCCTATAGATCTTCTCTTTGCCAAGTGCTTGTTGATAGCCAGGTCAGATCCCAGGTACCCTGGCTTCGTTTTCCATGTGTGTCCTGGGTATCTCCCTCTCCTCCAAAGAGCTGTACATTGCTGGTGAGTCCTGGCCTCACCAGGACACCAACAAGGTGAGATTTGTGTGTGTGTCCCAGCATGTGATGCAGCCATGATCAGCACTCTCTACATAAGGTCTTCTAGACTATGTAACCACACCACCAGAGGAGAGAGAAGAACCACATTTGCTCTAAAAGCAACGAGAAATCAGGAATCTTGCACCAGTCACTGTCACTCCTGAGTGGTGGGACTCACACAGGCCTTGGAATATTGGGCTCCCTTGATGTGATGCTCCTTCAAAGCACAGTGCTTTCCACTGTGATCATCTCTGTCAGTAAAGGTTCTATTGGTCTCTTTGCTTTCTTCCTGTTGCCCAATTGGTTCAGAAATTCCCCTGTCCCATTAAGCAGAGAAAACAGGCAGCTTTCTGCAGGACACTCACTGCCATTGTTGCTGCCCATATGTGACCCTCTATGAGGTGCCTGTCACATCTCCTCCAGAGACTGTAATTCAGCTTGCACGTGGGTAACAACAGGTCTGGGATCGTAGTAACCAGTAGGTGTGACCTGGCTGGTAGGTGACAAGATTTGGATGTCTCTGGTCTATCCCGTGGTCATCACTGACCTGCAGAAGAATGAGGTGAGTTCAGGCCATCATGCAGCCCCAGTGCACGACTCCCACTGGCATCCAGGGCTTGGCCTTTCATCTCTCTCTAGTCCCATCTCTTCTTCACTAAAGCTTGTGATGTTTCAATACTTGGAAAATTCCTGGAAACCTGTGATCAAGAATTCTTACTGAAAAGTCAGGTTTGGTTTTTCTCTGCTAGAAATCACAGGACTGTAGGGGTTGGAAGGGACCTTGAGGTTTGCCCAGGCTAAAGCTCTTCCCTGACCTTCAGGCTGCTCGTGAGGTGTAACTAAGGTGCAATTCATTGGAAGGAGGTAAAGTGCCCCCTGATCCAGGACCTGCAGCTGACAAAGGATAGAAGGAGTTGTCAGTGGCCACGTTTCTTCTCTGATCATACTGGTGGTCCTTCTGATAGCAAACATGCTCCAGACACCACGTTTGGGGCTCTTGTTACCAATAGTTCAGGCTGAGTCCAGGTGTTGGCATGTTGTGATCTCACAGGGAAATTTTCTGCATCCCTCAGAAATGTGTTGGGCGAAGCTGTGACACCTGGTACCTGCAGCAGGGTGGGCAGGAGGTGGGGTGTGGGAGCACGTTTCCCATATTCCTGCTGACTTCACCAGGCCTGTGGCACTGGGGATGTCTCAGCATCACACCAGGGCCAGGATTTGCAGGGTTGCCTCCATGTAGGACACAATTCTGGACTCTGGAGTCCCTATTCTCATTATTCTTCTGTTCCCACTTACATCTGGAATGTTGTTAAACATGTGAGAAAGAACTTATTAAAATTATTAACTATTAAGTAGCTGAGACAGCTATAAATATTTTATATGTCTGCATTCACCAGGTATTTAAGTCAGGATCCATTTAGTTTTTCAGTAACTGGAAGACAAGTTACCCAACCCCACCCTGGAAATGAAGACACTGGAACCTTGTTGCTTCAAGTAGTGTTCTGAAGACATTAATGAGATGGAGTTTCCTGGGGGTTTATGTGACTTTCTTAGGGAATTGCCTGCAAGGATATAGCTTTCTATGAAATTATGTAGTCCAAAATCCTCTTAAAACATGAGATTACTTTTGTTTTCATTTCATGTGACTAAAGAATCTTACAAAAACTTTCAAGCCTGAAATAATCCCAAAACACTTTGAAATAACAGTCGGTTTCCTACAACTCTGGGACTGGTAATTATCTAGTACAATAGTAATTTGAAGCTGGCAATACCTTGATGAGGGGATGAAACAAGCACTGCAGCACACTTAGGAACTTGCCTTTGGAATCCCATTCTACTCCCTTGGAGGGAAGTATATTTTGACTTGCAAATTGTAGGTGGTGAGCAGCCCTACCGCCCCTGGATGGCAGGGGGGAAGAGACGTTTTCCCTACATGGGAGTTTGTTGACGTTTCTGCTGTGAAAAGAACTCTGCTGTTCCACCTGCCTGGAAGGAAGGAATAAATCCTGCTGGAAGAACACACTCAGGAATTTTTCTTCCCATTTACTTTCAGAAAATCACCTGCACAGTTGCACCCAGTGACTTTGTGCCCACCTCAGAGCTATAGTCTGTCTGTAACTACTGGTCATCGTGTTCACAAATATTCCTTATGGCATTTTTTCCTCAATTAAAATGCAATTTACAGTCAGGCTGGGTTAGTGTCGTGCTCAACGAAGTCACTGCATAAACTTCTGTGGCTTTTGCAAAGTTACGGTGCTGAAATGCCCTAAACTTTCTATTCTCTTTTATTATTGTCATCTCTTATTATCTTTTTAATCCACAATTTTCTTCAAATGACACCTCTTGCTACATGAAATCTGTTCAGTCTGGGCAGTTTTGTGTCTAGCAGCCCCCAACTGTGCCAGGAGGAGAAGGTCTGTTCCCAACCCAGCATCACAAACCTCAGCCCTGTCCGAGCGCAGCGGATGAGCCCAGTAGCAGGAAGGTTCTTCCTTAGGGGTTTGGTGCTCAGCCCTAGTAACCATCCCCTTCTCTGTCAGCCAGCGTGGCTGCCTGGGCAGCTTCAGACACTGACTACAGGAGGAGATGGACAGCTCAGCCTGTTCTTTCCTGCCTTCCTTGCCTGGCACAGTCACCCAGCTTTGTCACCACTTCACCCAGGGCTGGTTCAGGTGCACAGCAGCCAGGTCCACGTGCTGCATGCTGGGTTAGGTCACTCCATCACCTGAGCCAACACCAGTAACTGCAAGATGCAGGTGCCCTCTCTGCCCCCTCCTTGCTGACCTGCACAGGCCTTGGGAGCCAAGGCAAGAGTCCCAAGGTTAAACACTTCAGCTCTTGTCCTCTTGCTTGGTCTTAAGCTCTGCCAGGTCACCCCAAACACTGACTCTGAGGTGTTGTAGTTTCTAAGGTACCGATGGTGCCGCTCACAGTGATGTCATCTGTGCTGCCAAACACCCCTTGTGCATAACGGGTTCCTGGTGAGGAGGGGAGGTGAAGGAGGGCACCATGTCCCCCTCCTGCAGTGGGGATGAGCTTTCCTGCTGCTGAAGGGACGGGCATCTTAGCCTCCTGATTGTTTGCAGGAGTATCTGGCGTCCTCACATCTGCCTGCAAACTGACTGTGTGTCAAAGGATGACTCGCTTCATTGTTCCCCTCATCCTGGACCAGTTTCAGACTGGCTGCAGCTGCAGATCTTCCTCTGGGGAACACCAAAAAAGGCCAAGTTCTGATGCCTTTGGGCAACGTCCAGGGAAGTCGCCAGGGTCCATCCATGTACCCAGCCAGGCACACCCCAGCCTGGAAGACTTGCTGGGAGCAGTCTGGCTTCTTGACTTGCTCCTGATCCGGCAGCACCTGAGAACTTCCCTGGACTCTTCTTCTTTGCCATGGGAGATGGGGTGCTGTGTATGTACAGAGCTACCCAGGGCTTCTGGCTCAAGTCTTTCTCCTCATGGGATGCAGACGTAAAGCTTAAAGCAGAACCAGCACGAGGCGTGTGCCAGTGGAAGCAACAGACACCAAAACTGAAGCAACCAGACCATAAAATATTGTCATCACTGTCATCGGGGCAGATCCCAGAGCAGGAGAACCTCCTGGCAGAGCAAATGCCACGCAGCTCACGCTCTAGTTCAGTATTGGAGGTGTTTGACCTGAATCTGTCTCCAGCAATCTTATTTCACTGCTGAAACTTCAGCTGACAAGGCCATCAGCAGCAACACAGTCACGGTCCTTGGAAAAGTCCCTAAACACCAGAAATTTGTGTAGCTTAAGTGACAGCAGTTGGCTGTGGAAACCTTCTGCTCTGGAGTGAGAAGGCAGGGCAAAAGTCGAAGGAGCATGTGTAGCACTAGCACCAAAACCTGGTGTGGGGTGTATCTGTGGTGTGTTAAAGGTGGTCTGCAGCAAGAGCAATGTTCTGTCCAGAGCTGGGGTCTGGGAATCACCAGAGCTGGGTCTTGTCTGGGTCTTGTCTTGTCTGGGTGTCTTCATTCCAGAGATTTTATCCAGGTAGATCCTGTGCCCAAATACCTGCAGGGTCTCTGAGTTCACCACCTCAGGGCTTCCAGTCCCCTTTCTCTGCAGAACGAGGTGCCCTTAAGAAGGCAGTTTGGAACAGCGTTACAATGGGGAAGGCTGATGGATGATTTTCAGCAGGAACCATCCCAGAGCGTGGTGCTTAGCCCAGGGTTCATCTCCTTGCTGTGATAATTAACTCTGGTGTTGGTTAAAGCATCTTTAATGTCTGCCTGGCATGGCCATGCCCAAGTACCAGGGGTTGGGTGGTTTAAAGGTGCCTATAATCCTTCCCCACATCAGCCTGACCGCGTAGCTTCTGCCCGGTGCCATCGCTAGCTCTGGACCATTGCGGATGGTGCACACTGCCTACATGCCAACTCGGGGGTGCAGCTCCCATCTCTGGGGTGCTGCTCTCCATGCTGGGCTGAGGGCCTCCCCGTGTGGTGCTGTGAGGGTGCAGAACAACCTCAGGGTGCCCCACATGCCAGGGAAAATCAGCATCCGAGCAGCCTCGCTGCATTGACAGAGGCGGCGGATGCTGCCTAAGGGTGAACCTGCTCTCCTCACCACCTGTGCTGGTGTGCCCCAAAATAACCAGTGGCCCCCAGGTCCCGTCTAAGCCTGCTGTGGACAGTCCAGGCTCCAGGGCCTTGGTGACAAGCGGGACTGAGCTCAGGGCAGAACACAGAGCCCTGTGCTGGGGGGTCTTTAAAGACGAGGGAGAGGTGGTGACGGCAGCGCTGCGGGTGACATGAGGGACCAGGCTTGTAGCATCCTTCAGTGCCACCATTTCCTCCAGCTACCTTCCAGCGAGTATCAGCTCTGCTGCACTTAGTCCTGGCAGCCAAGGCAGCTGCATCTCTCTCCTTATAAAAACCACCCAACAGACAAACAGCGAGATCCGAGTGCTCCTGCACACGCCCAGCACCGAGCTGCTGCTCTGCCCAGCTCTGCCTCGCAGCAGTGACTCTGATGTCGTGACACTGGATGCTGATGGACAAAAGAAAATTGAATTCTTACCCCTCTGCATGCCTGAAATTGCCAGAATCACTGCTTTAAAAAAAACCAGAACCAAGAAAAAGGAATAGCTACTGTAAAACCTCCTTGTTTTTCAGTCAGGATGTCAACGAGCTATGAATAATGAGGGGGGGAAAGCATTTGCATGAGTGGCTGAGCCGCAGCAGATAATTTTAACTGGTGCTGAGGAGCAGCAGCAGGACTGCATGACAGTCAGCAGCATTGCTGCTGGGTAAAGCACCTCTTGCTGCGCGCCTCGCCCGCGGACAAGGGGAGCGGGGCGGGCAGGACGCGGTGCCCCGCGCCGAGGCGGCGTGTGCCGCGCTGGCCGCGCCTCGCTGCCCCGTCCCGCTGCCCCCGCCAGCCCCGGCTCCTGCCCACCTCAGGGCAACGGCCAGGTTCGGTTTCGGCCCCGCGGATGCAGAGTGCTCGATCAAAGCAACGACTTACAAACACTGTAGTGCACCCCAGTAGCATTTTCTTCGGTGGGTAATAAGCCACTTCCCTGTCTCCTTCCTGAAGTGCCTGGTTAATTAGTTCAGGGTCCAGCTTTTGTAGCGGTGTGTTCAGTTTGGAGGGGGGCTGTGCTTTTGCAGGGGGGCTGCATGCAGTCACTCAGTCACCAGGTTAGAAAAGCCCTTTAAACCCATCGAGTCCAATTGTCCCTGTCCTGTGCTGACCCAGCTCCCTGAGCACCTCATCTCCCCTCTGTTAAACACCCCCAGGGGTGGGGACTCAGCCCCCCCCGGGCAGCCTGTGCCACAGCCCCACAACTCTTCAGTAAAAAAATCGACTTGCACCCACACTTCTTGGTTCCAGTTCTTTTCTTGACTTGGCTGCAGTTTTTCCCCCTGACTTTCCTTCCCAGGCCGCTGTAACATTAAACTCTGTCATGCTGCTGGAAAAGGTTAATTTGTTTTCTGAACACAAACAACTGGCAGTGCCTTAAGCTGTTCACCATTTCCTTTTTCTTGATACCAGAAGCTTCCCCCCCCATCCCCAGCCTGGCCCACGACTGGCTCTGCAGCCTCTCTCACTGGTGCTTTAAACCCATCCCCGACATCATATTATTTATGAATAAAGGTCACCCAGTGAGGAAATGGCACATCTACTAGAAAACAATGTGCACTTTCTAAATTTGAACGGAGCCGTTTCCGTTCTTTGATTTAAGTTTAGTTACTTCCTGTGGTTTCTTGTCCTGCAGAATCTCTGGATGGCCTCCAGGAGAAATTGCACTCCTTCCATGAAATTAGAGACTGCGGCAAGAGGCGGCTTAGCCAGGACAGCCAGTAAACAGCACTTGGGCTGAATGTTGGTCTGCTTAAGTGTTTTGATGAAGAGTGCTTAATTACCTGCATGAGATGACAGAGCAGGTCTGGCCCACGTGCATCCCTGTGAGCTGCACCCATCTGCTCCCACCCCCCAGTTTGCAACCGGGCTGTGGAGCAAGAACCCCCACCTCCCATGGGAGGGTTGAAAGCAGCCTTTGAAACCAGCAGCAGCTCCCAATGGACACAGGACACTTCCTTGCTGATGCTGAGCCACTCTCCTGTAGGCAGAGTCTGGGTTAGCAAGGACAAGTGCCCAGCCCCGTGCTCCAGAGCATCTTTGTGCCAGCCCAACACTCCCTCGAGCCACAGTTTTGTGCCAGGGGTTTCTATAGGGATCAGGGTCAATTGGGAAAACCCCCACACCATAAATAAGTCATTTCAGGCAGTCTGCTGACAAACTCCCCTATGAATATACACTGGGAACACTAAGATGGGCTTTCCCTCAGTAAAAATCATGAGCAGGCAATTCAGAAGCCCACAGGAACCAGTGCCTGCCAGGGACTGGAGGAGCTGTACAGGGCCAAGGTTAGGGAGCAGAACACAGTAGCAAAGGAGGAGTGATGCACTTTACACCTGAGCAAGGGCTCTGACTCCCTTGGGCACAAGTTGACCTTATGAGACCTTCTGCATAATAACCACCTCAGCAAAGAGCCCTGTTCAGGCTGGGTTGCAGGGTAACTCAATAATGATGTGACCTTTCTGTTCCCCACCCCTTTTCTTTCTCCTTTCCTCCCCCCAGGATTCTTCAGGACAGGTTTTCCACCAGTAACCAGACTGCTTTATCAATGGAGCCCCGGGTTCCCCACAACATCACTGTTGTCCCCAACTCTGTGATGGTCCAGCCCTTGCTGGACAGTCGGATCCCCTATGGGCGGCTGCAGCACCCGCTCACCATCTTGCCCATCGACCAAATGAAGACCACCCACATAGAAAACGACTACACAGACAACCCCACTGCTTCCCAGCTGGCAGCCCAGAAGCGCCCCCGAGCCCCCCATGAACTGGTCTTGACCAACCAGCACCTGCAGCGCTGCGAGCAGGATGTCACCCACCCCTGGATTTCGTTCAGCGGGCGCCCCAGCTCCATCAGCAGCAGCAGCAGCACATCTTCAGACCAAAGGCTCTTGGACCACATGGCCCCGGCCCCCGTGGCCGAGCAGTCCTCCCCCAGAGCGGTTCGCATCCAGCCCAAGGTGATTAACTGCAAACCCCTGGACCTGAAGGGACCCGTGTCTCAGGAACTGGACAAGCACTTTCTGCTGTGCGAAGCCTGTGGGAAATGCAAGTGCAAGGAGTGTGCGCTGCCCCGGACTCTGCCCTCCTGCTGGGTGTGCAACCAAGAGTGCCTCTGCTCGGCACAGAACCTGGTCAACTACTCCACCTGCATGTGTCTCGTCAAGGGCGTCTTCTACCACTGCACCAACGAGGACGACGAGGGGACCTGTGCCGACCACCCCTGCTCCTGCTCCCACTCAAACTGCTGCGCCCGCTGGTCCTTCATGAGCGCCCTGTCCCTGGTGCTCCCGTGCTTGCTCTGCTACCTGCCAGCCACCGGCTGCGTCAAGCTGTCCCAGAGATGCTACGACCACGTGAGCCGGCCCGGATGCAGATGCAAAAACACAAACAGTGTCATCTGCAAGGCGCTGCCGGAGGGCAAAGGCAGCAGGGCAGAGAAGCCCTTTTGATGGTTGGGGTGGCCTGGGCTCTTTTTCACAACCTGTGTTCTGAGGATAACGTTAGCCTTTTGCCTTCGGAGAAAGCAGAAGCGACTGTTCCCACAAACTGAAGCACTTTGGGGTATTCAGGGTTTTGGATGGAACTGGTCAGAATTGAAACAGAAAGGGGCCAAAGGAAGAATCTTAATGACTCAGAGTGAAGGCTGAAAAACCTACGTAGATCATGAAGTACAGCTGCTTACAGACTCCTGGGGCTGCCAGATGGCTGCCCCCCACCCCATGCCTGCACACCACAGGACCCACTAACTGCTCGCTTGGCAGGCACGGCTGCACAAGCAATACCCACTCCCAGCTGCAGAAACCTGCCTTGGATTCGCACTCAGGGTGGGCTGCTTGGTTTCACCTTCCTGCCAAACTGCTTTGCTGCCATCAGCCTGTGGAAGGGGATGGGTCAGCTCCCTCCTTCCCCACCTGCACACCAGTAGAAGGGCCGGTCGCCTCCCGTGTCCCTCAGATTTTGAGCCAGGAAGAAAGATCCAGTTTGGTTGTTTAAGGGTCTCTCTAACATTAAGATTATTTCTTTCTTTGGGCCCAGCTGGCCATGTTGATTTGGACCCTGTTTTTAACAGCTAGGTGGTAGCAGGGATGCTCCCTGACGGGGAGGAGCAGTGGCAGGCTGTGTTCAGGCAGTAGCACACACACTGCCCTGCTCTGCCCTAAGCTGATCTGTAGGAATATTAGTTCTACACCGACAGTACGACCCTGCTCCATCCCAGAAGGATGTTGGCTGAGCCCCACTTCCCCGCTGCGTGCGCTCACCCCACCAGGGGGGAGCCAAGGGGGTCTTAACTCACCCCCCCAGTGAAGACACTCAGTGTTTGTTCCTCTAAACTTCTCACACTGTGTTCAGAAGCCACAGAAACTTAAGCATAAGGTACACACAGGTGCACAGGTGTATTTTTATAGGGATATCGATTCAGTACCTCCTCTCCTGGAACAAGCTCTTCTTTGCTCATCAAACATTAAGATTTTAATTATTTTTTTTGGTCTTGGGGAAGAATGGGGTTTGCTGAAGTACAGCCCATTCCCCCATCTCCATTGCTGCTGTACAAAAGTGTGTCCTTCTGAATGTCCAGAATGCTTTCAGTGTTAACAGATGCTAGGGGAAGCCAGGGGAGGGAAGAGAGCGTATTTAAGGAACATGCCCACAGCTTTCAGTAAGTGAGTACCATTGGCTTTGTCCACATGCTCATCTGAGGGCCAGCTCTGCACCCCCTGAAGATGCAGGAACCCCCTTTTGCTTGGCAACTACAAGGTGCTAAATAAGAAAAACCCTATTGTCCAAACATGCAACACCGTAATCAGGAGGTAGGTACTTGTTGCATGCAGAAAACTCATTAGTGTCTCTCTCTTTTTTCTCTTAATTGGAGGAAGTTTCCTCAGTCAGTGCACAGCAGTGACAGTGAAATGTCATCTCTCGTTAGAGAAGCAATAGGCAGAGCTCATGTAGCATTTCCAGGAACCCCACTGGCTTGGTTGCAGTACAGTTGCTGTGAGGGGTTGGCAGGAGCGCTGGAGTCTTTTTGTTTTCAGAATTCCTTAAACCTGGATGACTTGGAGCTTAGTTAAACTTAATTGTAGATATTTATTGAATGGGGAATTTAAAAAAAGTGAAAACCCACAACAAACTCTCTATATTTATAACATTTGCTAGCTTGTATTTGATAAACCCTGGGAAAAGGGATGCTACGTCTGTCACCAGACTCCTGTCATTTATCCTTGTGTTGGCTATATGGGGACACCAGAAAGAAGGAAGCAGGTGGGAATCCAGAGCTGTATATATTGTCTTGCACAAATGTGACAGGAAAGGGTAAAAGGAGAACCAACCCCAAGCTAGCTGAGCTGTTGGTTGAATGTATAAGGTGTTGTATTTAATAAGAGAAGTGATTTCCCTAAGATGCAAACAGGCTGGAAAGCACAGGAGGAGGGGTCTGTACCTGCTGCCCTCCTCTGCTGGGACCACACCTATCCAAACGGCCTCCACCAACGGTTGTTTTGCCTTTGTGACCCTCTGTCCTTGGCTGCTCCTGGGGGATCTGTGCTAAAAACCTGCACTAGCAAAGCCTGTGGCTTGAGACGCATGGTCCTTGCAAGCAAACCCGGCGCTGGAGCGGTCACCACCGTGCCAATCTACACTCATGTATATACACCCAGCAAGCCCCTGCGGATCCCCTCCCACTGTACATAGCTGTAAACTATTTCTCTGTTGGTTTCTTTTAATATAGAAGTCCTGCTATGGTGTAAGCCTGTCCCACGCCGGGAGGCTGTACAGCGTTAGTGGATGTGTTAGAGCAGTGGTAAATGTAGCAGAGCATCCCTCCCTGGAGCCCCCAGCGCAGCGGGCAGGCTCTGCTCCATCAGCTCCCAGCCCCGGGCACGGCAGGGAGGCGGCTGGGCTCTTTGTGGGGGGCCTGGAAGGGCTCGGTGTCGGCCGAAGCGGGGGCTCTGCCACGGAGGGTATGTCTCCGGTCAATAATGTCTTGATTCCCCTCTCTTCCCCCATCCCAACACCTCTGTTCCTCCAACCCCTTTTTTAAGGTACTTGGGTCTCCTGCCACCCCTCAGACGTACCACAGGCACGGGCATGGTGCCCTGTACCCTCGGCCCCGGCGCGGGCACAGAGGCGGCAGCTCTGGCCACCCCCTTGCAGGTCCTGTCCCCCTTGCAAACTGATGAACAGCTGCTAATTAGCACAAACCCAGGGTGTGACATGTGCTCTCCAGCACGATGGGACCACAAAGGCAAGAGGGGAGGGGAGGGCAGGTTCCTCTGGGACAGGCACTGTGCCACCGCAGAGCAGCTCTGGAGGAGGAGGAGGATGTCAGGGCACTTCAGCTTTCCCACCCTGAACTCCTAATTGCTGCAGCAGGGTCATTGCTGGGCTTTGTCCTCTGCCCACTCACAGGAGCAAAGCCCTGGAGAGTCGGAAGAGGTGACTTCACAGGGTGCTGGTGATGCCACATCCCTGGCTGGAGCTCACCAGCAGCAGGGTGGCTTCATCAGCCAATTAAACCCTTATGGCACCATCAGTCCCAGAGCCTGACGGGTGCCAGGAGTGGCTACTAAATTCACATCACTGCTCCCAGGCACCAGCTTTCCCCCCAGCCCAGCCCTTGCCCTTTGGCAGCACTGGGTATTCCTCCTCTCCTCCCACTCTCAGACACGCTGACAAAGGTTTCCCCTCTCTCCTGTTACCACCCCACCACATACACACCCTGAAAAGTTACCACAGAAGGTTTTCTTTGTATAGAATATTTATTTTGAAGCTCTATTTTAATAGTATTTATTTTAGAAAGTCTACTATTGTAAGAGTTCTTCTGTTTGTGAAGAAAAACAAGTACTGATGAATGTACTGATCTAGAAATTATATATATATATAAATATATATTGTTAAATATACAAATGGCTCTTGTGGTTATTTAAAAGAAAAAAGAAGTCTCAAAGAATGTTTATGGCAATTGCTCTAACAATACAAGCAGGAGGCACCCCCAGTCAGCTGCCTGATACTACCCACACCGGAGTGATCGAGGGAGTCCCAGGTGGGACACAGGCAACATACCAGCACATGGGTGCAGACACCCCTCACCCAAACAGGACTCACAGACCCCAATACAGCCCACTGATGATGGGATACCCCCTGTGTGGCTGCAACCACATCACAAGCCCCCCGGGGAAAGGGGCACCCTGAGCCCCTGGCATGGTGGGGAGCTCCCGCACTGACAGAGCCAGGACAAGGGGAGCCTGGCTGCCACTGGAGCCCCAAAGACATGTGGCCCTCAGTGGGATGCTCTCTGGCCCCCTTTTATTCCAGCTGAGGGCCCCAAGGTGATGCTGAGGCTGTTGAGCCCCATGGCCTGGGTGTCAGGGTGCACATCCCATAAATACCCTGCAATTCACCTGCAGTGGGAAGAGCTAGCTCCTCCACCAGCCTGTCCCACTCTGTACACTTGCAGGAGCAATTAACTCCTTCCCTCCTCCTCTAAAACATGCCAGGGAGACTTGACTGCTCAGGAGCCACAACCACACCGACGGGATGAGCACGGTCGGACCACACGTCCCAGGGATGGCTGTTGGAGGTGGCCAGGAGGGCTCTGCCTCCTGCAGCTGCCTCCTGTGCTCATCCAGATGCTCCTGACACAATGAGCACGCGGCCCCAGGCAGGTGTCATTTTCATAATTTATGAGTCTCTGGGAGAGGAGGGGAGGGGAGCTCCAGGCTTTACTGTGCTTGCACACATTTCAGCTGCCTGCATCCCACCATCACCCACTCACACCTGCCACCTAGGATTAGGGACACCACTGCACATGGGGAGCAGGAGGAGACTGAAGACCCCCTCCTCGCTTCCCCAAGTCATTAGAAACTCTCCCCACATTGCCATCACCACCAGCTCCCTGCAGCTACAGCCGTACCCAAGCCTCTCCCACAGGTGGGTACCACGAGGCAGGATGCAGACCCCAGCCCCATTCCTGGCAGCACGTGGGGCAGGGGGCACCAAGCACAGAGCCAAGGACAGCACCAAGTTGCTCACACAAGCGGCTGCTCACACACAGCCACCTCATCAAAGAGCCAGGCACCCTCTCCCTCACAGTGATTTATCCTTAGAGAGAAAACCCCAAGCTGCTCCTACAGCCCGACACCAGCAACAGGCACCACGGGGGCGGATTCGGAGCATCCACACTCCCAGACACCAGCACACACCACCCTGCCTCACCCCCCAGCTTTGGCTGCTGCCTCATGTGTCACCAGAGTCACAGTAAATGGCTAAAAATAGATTATCCAGGTTATTTTTCCCCATCCCTGTTATTTACTCGCAGGCGCTACGGAGCGGTGACTCATTAGAAGACACGGTGTGCTTGTGTCACCTGCAGAGGCAACCTGAGCACTTCACCTGCCCTGAAATCATCTTATTGAAACAATGATGCTGATCAGTCACCAGATCAGATAAAGGGACAATAATGCACTGTATGGGTCATGGCATCTGGTGACAGAAAATGTGCGATGAGAAGATGCTGAATTGGTTACGCTGCTGGTGGTGAATTGGTTATGCTGGTGGTGGCTGGGGTTGGGCTTTATTTAACATGCTGAACCAGGATGTATAAATTTAAATGAGAGTTTGGCAACACTGGCTGATGTCTTGCACATAAAGCTTTAGAAACACCAACTCGGTGTCTGCGGGTCTCTGTGGGAACCAAGCCAGAGCTCTCCTGTTGGTTTGACTAATGGATGTGCAAGTAATATTTTCTCAATCAGAATTATCACCCTTTTTAAAATCATTTTTTACACCATTTTCAGTAAGTGACCACTGAAGGAAACCAATTCCAGCACCACAAGCCCCTGTTATAAGATGGCAGAGAGAGAGATAGAAGGGTACCAGACTCCCCAGTTCACTGTGGGGTCTGGAGCAGCCACAGCTCTGGGAGGTCAGACTGGGAAAAGGGAATTTCTAGTTCCATCAGGCAAAGCAGCAATTCTGAGCGGGTCATAACTTATGGAAAGGAGATGAAAAGCTCATTTTGACACTTCCTTTAAAGCTATTTTGCTAAAATATGCATTTAATGAACACACTGAGCTGAGGGGTTAAAAACCCCACCCTCCATGAGATGAGACTCGGCAGCCAGGGAAGGGGACAGGGGAAAAGCTGCATCCAACTTCGCAGCCAAACATGGAATCCCACAGCTTCACACCACAAACTAAAGCCCTGAAGATGGGGCTTTTTATCCCCTGGCAGCTCCGAGGTGGGCTGCTCTGCCTGGGCAGCGGGACGCATTCTTCCATGGTGAGAGAGCCCAGGGAACAATAGGCACAGGGTGATCCAGGAAAAGGCAGGAACTGCAGCAGCATCACATGCCCAGTTTGAAAGCTGGGGCTTGGGCTGTGCAGGGCTCGCTCAGCACCCTCCCAGCAGGATCCAGCCCTTCCCAGCAGGATCCAACCCTTCCCAGCCATGTGCACAGCACCACTTGCTCTCAGCCCTGGGACCAAGGCAGAACCCGTCCCCCACGTGCAGCTTGTTGGGGACATCAGCACCAGCCTGCCCAAGCTTCTCCAGTCAGGGAACTCACTACCTCTTTGCAATCACACACGTGTCCCAGCGTGTGTTCACACACCAACACAGACACAAAGACACCTGCACGGAGCAAGAGGGGAATCAGTCGGTGCCGTTGCCCCCGTGAGCACCTCGCAGGGACACTAGGTAAGGGATTCAAGGTCTGGGCTGTCTTTAAATTAAAAAACAACAACAAAAAAAGGTGAATGAAAGGCAGCAGATCCTCCTCTGTGATCATGGCACTGGTACAGGAGCTTTCCTTTCTCAGCTTGCCAGGTGTGATGCTGGGGGAAGCACGGCAGGCACGAGCCCAGCTGCGGCATGGGAGGGCTGCGCTGCTCCCACGCTCAGACCACCTCCCCCATGCCTTCTTCCCCAGTAATCAATAATTTCTCTCACTGGGCTTAGATGCCAGCAGTGTGTGAACAAGCCTGACAGCAGCTCTGCCCAGGGGGGCGAGCCCCGTGCCCGGGAGCTGGCTCCTCGCAGGGGTCCAGACCAGCACATGTCACCTAGGGATGGATGAGGTTTGGCCTTTTGTGAGCAGCAGACAAATGGTCAGGGGGAAGATAAATTGCCTTCACATCTTGTTTTACTTCCTCAGGACAATAACCTCCTGTGTGAGGCGGGAGGGCCTGGGCTGCCCGCTCCCAGCCCCCCTCCCCCAGTGCTGTAAAGCTTCAGGGATCTCCTCAAAGAGCCCAGAGCGACCACGACCCTTCAGAGGGCACCTGCGCTCCCACCCGAGGAGGGTGCTTCCTGTTGGGGGCAATAAGGTGGATAGAAAGGTCAAGGCAGCACCTTTCAGCTGGGAGATGTGGGTCTCACCCCTCCTCTCACACCCCATCGAGCTCGGGGCTCGGCTCTGATGCAGAGTGGCACCCATGGCCTGAACAGAGTCCAGGGCCCCAAGTTAGACACCAGGTTTTGAAGCAGAGGTGGAGGGGGTCCACAGAAGCCACTGGTCATGTCAGGGCCACCAGAGCCTATCATGGTCTCAGGTAAAGCAGCCCTGGGCACACCAAGGCTTCCAGGGGTTGTTATGGCAGGTTGAAAACAACCCAACCAGCAAGCTGAGGAACAGCAGTCAGCAGCACGAGCTGGGGAACTATTCTTCATGAGACTTTTTACAATAAAAACGCAAACCATAATCTTTGGGTGTCCCTGGTGTCAAGACAGATGCATCTATATCACCTGGGCTTGGGCTGAACAACGGTCGGGACTCAGAGCCCACCCCTCCACAGCAACCCCCCCCAGAAAACAGCAAAGGGCACAGCATGGGGGCTCTGAACCCAGCAGCCAGGGGTTCCAGTCTCTAATGTTTCTGTCCACTTCTGCCGGATCATCACCCCACCAACCTGCATCAGCCCCAGGGCGGGCACCCTCCCAGCATCTCTCACTCTCATCACATCCCACCTGGGTTTGTGCTCCCAAGCACAAGGAGCCAGGAATTTCTCAACAGACAGCAAGGAACAGTTTGTTTTGCTGTTTACCTCGATGGAGGGGAGGTGGGGATGTGTGCTCCCCACTGCACTGCAGCTTTCCCTGACGCTTCTCTCCCCTTACAACAGGGAGCAAATAGGAATTTATGCATGAAGAAATCCATATGAATAAAGCATAACCCCACGCTCAGAGCAGCACCAGGTGTGTCTGTGATTATGTGAGGTGGTTATGTAACTGGGTTTTCCTAATCACAAACGGGATATTCTCAGAGCAGGAAGCTGGGATGTTCTGCCCCACATCACTTCAATTACCTCACTGCAGCATCCGACTGCGCCATGGAGCAGCAAAATCCTCCACTAACAATTGTCCTGACTACAGCTACCTGAAGGGAGGTTGTAGAGAGGTGGGCAATAGTCTCTTCAGCCAGGGGACAGGAGCTGGGACAAGGGGCAATGGGCTCAAGCTGCCCCAGGGCAGGGTCAGCTCAGCTGGGAGGGCAAAGTTCTTCCCTGGCAGAGTTGTGGGGCTGTGGCACAGGCTGCCCAGGGAGGGGCTGAGTCCCCACCCCTGGGGGTGTTTAACAGAGGGGAGATGAGGTGCTCAGGGATCTGGTTTAGCACAGGACAGGGACAGTTGGACTCGATGAGCTCAAAGGGCTTTTCCAACCCTGTGATTCTGAGCTGGGAAGGAAACAGTTCACGTTGGCTCTTCAGCAGGGCCATCTTGCCCAAAGACATGACAATGGGAACACACACTTGCAACAAAGCCAGCGAGCTGTCAGCACAGACTTTCCTCTTTAGACCCTACTATGGCCCAAAGTGCCTTGGGCCCCACCAATCCCACACTTCCATCATCTCTCACGTTGGAGCATGAGGAGTCATGGTTCTGTTTCCCCCAGCTGCCCCATCCCTCCGCAGCACCTCATCACTGCTGTGCTATTGCAAACAGCTCCAAGGCTCTCCCCATAGCCCTGCAGGGAATCCTTACAGACACAACTATCAAAGTCAGTCTTTCCCTTTACATGGGTGCCTGTATCTGCTGCTAAGTGAAGCCCAAACACCTTTCAGTGGGGAGCTCGTGCCTATCCAAGTGGGATTCAGCTGCTCTGAATAGCAGGTGGGAGAAATCCCAGCTCACCAGCACCAAGGTGAGGATGTGAATTAAAGCCAGAGAGAGCTTCACTGCACCTGGAGGTGAAAGCATGGTTTGGAAAGACCCCATGCTGCTGGGAAGTGATGGGCTTTTCTGCCAGTCCCAAAGAAAGGAGCAGAAAACAGGAGTTAGGGCCCCAGTGAGGCAGCAATACACCTTAACCATCCCTCAGCCCGCTCCTTTCCAGGCTCAGCCTGGCCGAACGCTGCAGGCTGCAGAGGAAACACTGGGCAGCAAACAATTGTAGGAACCTGGAAACCCAAGTTCCCCTGGATTTCATGGGAAGTGCAGTTTTAAATGCTGCGACCTGTCTGTCTGGGGGGAAGTGGGCAATAAATAGCAGCCTGGTTGTTATCGGGAGGATGTGAGCTATTTATAAAAAATTCTTGGGCTTTTTGAACTCTGTTTAAAGAGGCAATATCCTTCTCCTGGGTAATTGGGGGGCTGAAACGCTAAGGCAAACAAGATTACTCAGCCACCTTGGGAAAGTTTAGTGCTTACTTGTGCTTTTCTGGAGCTTGGGGTGTATTTAAACAGCTGTGCTGTTATTGTCCTGGAATCCAGAGGAGAGCGTGAAGGGGCCTTTCAGGCCAGTGCCTGTGTGGGGACACACTGACAGCCAGGAGCTGCTCCCCACAGGCAGGGATTTCACCCTGTATCCAGCTGCTGTGTCACTTGATTAAATAATACCTTGTATCAATGAAATCTGAAAAGCGGCTTCTACACACCCTGTGGTGTGCTGGCTTCCCAGCAGCATTAAACCCTCCACAGCTCCCAGATGAAGCGTGGGTATCAGCTCACAGACATCGCAGCAGCAGGAGAGGGAGAGGTTTTGGTGGGAGGGCAAGGGGAAGAAGAAACAGGCACCCATGTCAGGTGGGATGCTTCGACAACACACGTCCTCACAAAGCAATAAGGACCCCATGAATTTAAGGGAACCTCATCCCATCCCTCTGACAAGGGTTTAGGATCATTTTAAAATTAATTCTGAACCTCTGCCACCTCATCTGGGACAACCAGCTCCCCACCAAGCCTTCCTCAGCACAGAGCTGCACCAACCTTCAGGTGCTTCCAGAGAAGCCAGGGCTGAGTGCCCGGTGCAGTGCCCAGAGCCATGGTAGGCACAGCCACCATGGGAGGGATGGTTAAACACCAGCATGGTGCCCTTTACCCTCCCAGCACTGTGAGACCAGCCAAGAAGTGATGGGTTTAGGGTTCTTCAAGTGGGGAGCTCTGCGTGCAGCCTTCGTGAGGTCTGGACCTCCGTGGTGCAAAGCTGACACACGCTGGGGAAACATCCCTGCTGCCCCTTCTCACTGCCCCACTGTCTCCCACCTCAGGATGTGGCCCCGAACGGAGCCCTCAGGGCTTTCCACTGGGTGCTTTTTTTATTCCCTGAGGGCAGACAACCCTGCTGCTGTGTGGGAACCACACACACAGCGTCCTGACAGAAGGATGGCATCGCCTCAAATACACAAACAGGCTCAAAAGAAGGAAAAACCATGAAAATTAAGGATAACAAACAACAAAGAGAAACTCATACACAGAATCTGTTAGTGTTTATGAGTCACCACGGCCTTCCTGTCTCCTCTTACAAACTGTGGGAATCCGCTGTGGTCCATCCTCTCCTCACAAACCACCGAGGTGCTATTTTCCTCACAGCCCCAGAGCCCAGGGCCTGGGTGGGGGGAGGGGAAGATGCTGCACAAATGAAAGATTTCTTCTATTTTTATTTTTTCCTTTTATTCTTTTTTTTTTTTTCCCCCCCTTCAAAGTCAGAAACCAAATCTGAGGAGCCAAGGCTGGGAGGCGTGTAAACAGAGGCGCCTGCAGCAGCCTGGGCGATGAGATCACCCAGCGCCTCGGCCGGGCGCTGCTCTCCAAGGGCTTAACAATGGAATGGATGGGGGATGCCAGGAAAAGTTAAAGAGCTTTGGACACGAGGTCTTTGTCAAAGCTCATTCTTTGTTATTAACAAACAACTTCTCCCCATCCTCCTTTTCCTTACTCCCTTCAGCAAAGGAGGATTTTCTTTCTTAAATTTAACTCCTTTTTAATCTCAGCGTTCTGAGCCTCTCCCAGTGCACCCATTCTGCTCCATTCAGAGTGCCCCACCGTGCTGGGGTGCTGGGGCACCCACACATCATGCCAGCACGCACCTCCAGTGACACCCCACGCCGTGCTCTGACTCCAGAGCCAAGGTCACTGATGGGTTTGGGGGACGGCACAGAGCCCACCAGCCCCTGCTCAGGGCTGTGGAAACGCCACCTGTAACCCCAGGGAAGGGTGCTCAGCCCACACCCCCTGGTTAAAACCTGGATGCACAAACTAGAACAAGGAGCAGCCAGTCTCTGTGGATACTTAGGTGACAGCCTCACACAACAGCCTCAGGAGGCTTTGAGAGGAGCCACCCAAACAAGGGCCAGCCTTGAACAGCTCATCCAGGCTGCAAGTAAATCACCAGCTAAACACATGTACCTATTTAGGGACTTCCAGAACCTTCTTGGCATGTGGAGATAAAAGTGGCATCATCAGATGCTCTGTAATGGCCCTTGACAGCAGAAGGCAACCCCCAGGCTTCAGGAGCACACAGCCCTGCTCAGCACCTCGACACAACACAGCCTAGAAAGCCCAAGAGAGACACAGTCTGGTGGGTTTACTGCCAAAATTCCCTCCTTTGCCTTTTTCCTGGGGAAACACCACTGGCCAGTGAGCCCTTCCTTGATTCCTAGAGCTTCAGAGGAAGGACAGCTGGGAGCAGGAGCTGTGTCCTCTGCCTGGAGCAGGTCCTGTGAGTGGGGGGCTCTCACAGCACACCTCCACTGGAGGTTCTGCTCCTGGCAGTTCACAAAACAGCTTTCCCCTTCCCTCTGGATTTCTTGGTTTCCACACCACAAGCACTGGAAATAAGATTATTGTAATAATGATTATGCTCCAACAAAAGGGCTACCCCCAAAATTACACCCTTTGGAAGAAACAAGGGAGCTGAAAACCCTGACATGTCGACCCAGAGTGCGATAGTTTTATGTTTGCACTAATGGGGGACATGCCTCAGCAGCCCCTTTCATCACCTGTAGCATCTCCCTGGCATCCCAGTCAGAGGAGCCCAGGAGGGGGGACAGGCAGGGACCCTGCTGCTAATGAGGAAGAAGCACCAACAAAAAAAGGATTCCAGCATGAATGGTGTGGGATGTGGAGAGGAACCCAACCAGGATTTTTACAGCTATTTTTGTAGCAGTGCAAACAACTGCAGAAGGAGCAGAGCATCTCATGGGTGCCAAACCCCACTGGACCCAAAGTGGGTCCCATGTCTCCATGAGATGGGTGTCTGGAGCTGAATTTTTCATTTGGGCTGAGTCATTCAGAAAGTTGGGCCATTTTATGTCAAGAAAGCCTCCTTCACCCCTGTGCACAGCATCAAATCCTGTGTGGTGGCTCCTGGCTCCTCAGTGGGGCTGGTGTAGCACAGGCACAGCCAGAGCATCCAGCCCCGTGCCCAGAGACACCCAATGCTGTGGGTGCAGGTGTGTGTTTGGGGAAGGGCTGGCAGCACCACTTGAAACCTCCCTACAGACTGGCAGTCCTTGGGAAACATTCCAGAAGCCTCTCCATTCCCTCAGGAGTATTACAAATAAACCCAAACCCAGGTAGATACCTGCAGCATCCTCACAGGTTACAGTTTCCAGGGGGCTGGGACGGGCAAGTTCATTCACTGTCAGTTGTTTCAGTACCCTATCAGTGGCACAGTAACTGAGAATAGAGCCTGGGAGCCCCATGCCATAACCCTGCCCACAACCCCATCATCATCCTCCTCACATCTGCAGGGAGCTGCCGTGTTCACGAGCCCCATCCCCGGCCACCAGCAGCAGGTGTGGGCACAGGCACCCCTGGCACTGAGCATCAGCCTCACTGGCTGTTCCCACCACAGGAGCACTGTCTGCACACAAACCCACCCTCCCCCTCCTGGTGTTCATTTGCTTCTTTCCCCTGCTCCACACAGAACCGGTGCCCCATTAATCCCACAGTAGGAGTGCTGGAAACTCACTCGCCCACCCGAAGCCGCATCTCCTGCCTCCTCAGGAAGGGAGAGGATGGGGTGGCATCGCCCGCATGACACGGGCACGTGGGTGGCACTGCCAGAGACCCTGGCTGGAGGCACCGAGCTTGTGCCAGCTGCTGGGCCAGCCCTGCCACCCCAGCCATGCCCCAGTCCCAGACTCACACCAGTCCCCTGGGGTAAAACCCCGGCGTGGGTCCCCGGCACCAAACCCCCACCACACCCCCCCCAGCCCCAGTGGCTCGGTGAGGCAGCGCATGTGGTGGGCGCTGGGACAGGCAGAGCTGCCAGAGAGCATGAATAAAACAATAGGTGCCGCTCATCCCCCCAGGGCTTCCTCATCCCGGCACTTCACTCCCCTGCGAAACAAAGAGCAGCTCCCTGCATCGGCTGGGGATGAGCCCTGGGCTGGGTCCCCGGCGCAAACACACACACGCAGCGTTTCCTCTCGCAGCTCTGCCTTGTCCCTTCCATGAGAAGCCTCCTGAAAGCCAAAACAGCCCAAAACACGCAAAAATGTCACACTGTTTCCCATTAGCTTCCAGAGCAATTCACTGGCCGTTGGAAGAAGTGGCATTAAAACGTCAGAACAACAAAAATCTACTATGTATAGAAATAAATATGTATATGTGTAAAAACACCCATTAACAAACCATCTGGTGTGATGGAATCAGTGAGGAGCAAGAGCATTGTGGTGGGAAGAGCCACTCTGGGGCACAGGACAAGGGGGATGGAGTGAAGCTGGAGAAGGGAAAGTTTAAATTGGATATTGGGGGGAAGTTCTTTGCAGAGAGAGTGGTGAGGGGCTGGAAGGGGCTGCCCAGAGAGGGGGTGGGTGCTCCATCCCTGGGGGTGTTCAAGGCCAGGTTGGATGGGGCCCTGGGCAACCTTGTGTAGCTCCAGGCCTGGAGGTTGGTGTCCCTGCCTGTGGCAGGGGGCTGGAGCTCTGTGACCCTTGGGGTCCCTTCCAACCCATCCCAGGCTGGGATTCTATGGTTCTACGGGGCACCTTTGTGTGGGGATGGCTTTGGTCTGGAAAGAGCTGCAATGCTGCTGCCCTCCAGCAGAGCCCACGGGCATGAGATGATTAGGGAAAAACCAAAAAAACCCCAAAATCCCCCTTGCTCATCCCTCAAGAGCCCTGCCTGGGGCAGAGGGCTTGTGCCCTGGGATGAGCTGCAGAGCCGGAGCAGGTCCGGGGTGGGAGATGCTCTGGGGAGCACAGGGGGACAGAGGAACCCTGGTGGGACTTGGCACAGCCACACCAACACCCTGCCTGGTCTGGGGAAAGCCCCCTGAGAGCCTGGGCAGGGGTTGGGTGGGCAACACACTCAGCCCTGACACAGGACACAGTGTCTGCATGTGAAGGGTAACGTGGTGCTGGATGGGGCAGCTCTGTGCAGGCAGCTGCCAGGGGGGCTCAGAGACCTGTGCCTGCCTCTGAACCCCCAGGGCATCACCCCAGCTGCCAGCAGCGAGGGCTGACAGCTGTAAAGCATCCAGACACCAGAGCGTGGCCACGGGGGAAGGGGCCATCCCCACCCTCGATCTGGAATAGCCCTCACAGGCCAGTAACACCCTGGGAGAGAGTGGGGCTGCGATGGAGTGAAACCCTCCAGCCTCAGCAGGGCGGGAGGGCGTCCTGGAGAGGTTTTTCTTGGCAGGAGCCAATGGGGCTCTTGCTTCCTGCAGGGATGGCGCATCCCATCCCATTCCCTACCTCCCTTGACTCCAGCCTGGCCAGTGGGGAACAGGCTCTACCCTCCAGCCACATGGGCATGCTGCCCAAAACCACCCCCCAAACCCTACCAAAACCCACCAACGAAACATCCAGGCTGCCACAGGAAGAACAAGGAGCACTTGTGGTTTAAACCAGGGTCTCTCTTCGCTTCCCCCACCCTTCCCAATGTATTTATAAACTACCTGGGGGGCTTGTAGGGCTTTTTGTCATCCTGTGACCCCAGCAGCTTTGGGAAACTGGGAGTAAATATTTCAAAGTGTGACCTACACCTACAGCCTCCTGTAGGAATGGGACAAGTTCTTGGGGAAGCTGATAGTGGACTGAAAAGAACCTTTTCCGACTCGGATTGTGCCAAGCAGCTGCAAGAAAGAAATACCAGCAGGAATGGAAAAATGTTTCCACTTATTTTCCTAGGCCACCTGCCATCACAGAGCCCCTGGAGCGGGACAGGGGGCACAGCAAGGACCCCCCTCCAATCTCCAGGTGCTTGCCCCATAGCCTTGGCTGGGGGGGTGGATGTCCATGGCATCGCCCTGCAAAGCATCAGGCAGCCCCACCAGCCAAACCAGGGGCAACCTGAGTTGGGGAAGGGGAAACCGGCCCCTGCTTTGCAATGCAAAATCCAGTAGCTAAACTTTAAACCACTTCCTCTGCCTCCTAACAATGCACAGAGGAATTTCCACAAATCCCAAGGCTGCCCCGACTTCCATTTCTAAACTTGGAAAAAGAAACACCAGGACATTCCTTTGTTGTTCCAGCTCACTCGCTGTTTGATCTGGGGTTTTTCTCCAGCTGAGCCAATTAAAGAATCACCATTTCCCCTGGAAAGAAACGTAAACTGGGAACAAACAATGTCCTGGCTGCTTTGATTTTTAACTGATTGCTTTCGGGTTGGACCAAAACCTGCCCCCTCGCCCTGGTCAGGGTGGGTTAGTGCCTAAACAGCGGTTTGGCAGAGAGGAGAGAGTGACAGAGGCATTTATAACCACATTCCTGCCCTCTGCAAGGAAACAGTCTGGTGCTGCACCCCCTGAACAGCATCTCTTTTGGATCACAGAGATGTATCCCACCCCCAAACCTCAGCTAGTCCCAGCCAGTGCCCAGCATGGCCCTGCCATGGTTGCTGAGGCCACCTCAACCCTTACACACGTCCCCAGGGGAACATTTCCATCCCTTGCTTTGATTTTCAGGGGGTTTGCCCACTTGTCTCCCTTTCCCACTGGCCATGCTGCCTTCCCAGCTCCCTGCCACCCATTGCTGCCCACCAAGACCCCCATCTCCCTACCCCTCCTCTATCCCTTGGCACATTCTCTGCCTGTTCCCTCTCCCAAGGGTCCAACAGCTCCCACACCCATCACCCACACGCAGCATCCCGGCCACCCCCAGCCCACCACAGGGGCAGCCCCTCCACTGGTGCCTGCGACTCTCTGCCATGGGAGCACTGGGCCCCTGCAGAAGGAGCTGGGAACGAAAGCAGCAAGGCAGCAGCCCCAGTGTTTGTGTCCTCCCCTGTCCCCCCTTGGCACTGGGGTGGGAAAATGCCACTTCCTTGAACCTAGACAGAGCCCGGGGCACAAATCACTGCGCTGAGATGCACAGGCTCAGATGGGGAGCACTGCCCTTTGGTGTGCTCCAGGAGGACTTAACAGCCCTTAGAGGAAGTTGGGGAGCCCCAAGGAGCAGGTCTGGGTGCCCAGGCTGAGCAGAGATGAGCACCTTGGCTTGCAGGGGGGGGGGGAAGCTGCTCATCAGCAACTCTACAGCCAAAAGCAATCCCAGCAGCCGCCTCACCACAAGCGAACAGCGGAGCTCGCGGGGTGAGCCCTGCCTGGAGCCTGAGGAAGCATCTATTCTTCTGCCAGGAAGAGAGGGAGACGCGAACCTTGAACTTGAGGAGGAAGGACCGGGTTCCTGTTGTTCAGCTCGAGTAATTAATTGCATATGTAACGAGAGGGGCCAGGAGGGGAAGCACGTGCTGCCTGCGGGAAGGCAGCGTGGAGCCCCCGGCGCTGGCGGGCGGCCTCGGGGACCGACACCGGCTCAGCCGCGGCTCTGCTGGGAGGTGCCGGGGGCTGAAGGGCATCACCACAGCCAGGGTCCAGCTGCAGACCCGCTGGGGCTGGCAGGAGCCCCACGACACAGGCAGCGAGTGGGTCCTCAGCGGGCTGGAGCCTGAGTAGACCATAGGAGAGAGAAGCTGCACCCCAGCGTCCTTGGGTGCCACCAGTGACATTTTCTTCCTGGGACAGGGCAGAGCTGAAGCCCAGACCTCTGTCTGTCAGGCTGTTTGGGTTTTTTTTTCTCTTTTTGGTGGTATCTTATCATCCAAGAGCTCATTAGGCAGGAATTCCTCGTGCTGTTTATTTTCCATCTGTCCATATGCTCCCCACAAGCTCAGCCTCCTCTCTGTTTCAAGTTTATACTTAGAAGCAGTAATTGGAAGGGATGAACAAAGGCACGAAGGCAGGCAACACAAGCACAAACAAACTCACCAGATGGTTTGGATTCCTGCATTTCCCCCAAGAAGCAGGATCCTTAATGGTTTGATCATGTCATCACAGCACAGAGCAGTTGCAGCCCAGAACACCACCCGCTCCTCTCCTCTGACTACTGGCCACAGCGACAGGAATTCAAGTCTCCATGAGCAGCCCAGACCTGCTCTTAGCGCCAGCAGAAGCCAAAGCTCCAGCTGTGCCTATTCAGCATCAACATCTACAGTGGGATTGATGGGTTTGGATTCGGATTTGAGGCTGCAGGACGAAGCCAAACTCCTCAGTTGGTACAACCAGGATGTAAGGGAGACCAAGGGCTCGCCTGGCCCCACAAACCAGCACCGGCTGCAGAGCCCAGCCCAGCCCAGCCACCCTCCACCCCTCTTGTAAACTCTCCTGCCCACTGAGGAGTGCCAATGCCCCAGGAAGAGCCATTTGCAGGACAGACAGCTGACCACCCACTGGTTACAGGACCGACAGGGGCAGCTATGCCTGCATCTCCTGAGGCTCTGGAGGGGCTGTCATGTACACCCTTCTGCCCCCAGGACCATTAGTCCAACCAATGCCACCAAGAGACTCAGCTCTTGCCTGCACCAGCCCAGGGAGTGATGCCAGGGAGGGCCTGGGGCTCTGGCTGAGCTCTCCTGGTGCACAGACACGACCCAAGCCTCCCTCCTCACATTTATCATGTTTAAAATACACTTTATCATTAGTTTGTTTGCTGCTAGTGCAAAGCCCTGCAGCCACCCTGGCCTCTCAGTGTCCCACCACCACTGTGTGTCCCCCCGGCTTCATCCTGCTGCTGCCCCAGAGACAGTTCTCCCAGCTAAGGGGAGTCACATCCCCAGGGATGGGCACGGCTGTGTCTTCTGCAGCTAAAGCAGCTGGTGCAGCCATGTAGGTGTGAAGTCATTTGTGTGTTTCCTTAGTTCAGTTTGAGAGTGCTTTAAGGTTTATGCCAACCTGAAATAGACCTAAACATCACCAAAATAAACCAGTTTTAACCTGAAACCAGGCTCTCCACGAGTTAAATTAAACAGGTGGGTGTTTGCTTGCAGATAAGGCTTCATTTTTAGGCACAGCTGTTGCTAAAGATACCAGGGGGTGCCCACAGCCCGAGGGGCAGGAGAGGAGATGCAGTAACCTTACGGCTCAGAACACAGCAGTGGAAACAGGCCCCAGGATGGAGGAGAGGAAAACCTGTGATCACAGCACAGAGAATGGCTCATGCCCACCTGACAGTCTTAATTTCTAATCTGGAAGGGTAATTTCCTGGTGGGCTGGATTCGAGTTGTTCCTCTGCTGCTGAGCCCATAAGGGTCCAGCCACCCCGAGCACCAGGTGCTGCTCCTGGTTAGTGGCTGAACGAAGTCAGCCCCAAAACCTTCCCAGCTCTACCTCAGGGATGTGCCAGGGAGCACAGGCTGGGCATGGAGAGAGAGAAATGCAAGGCAAAGCCAAACCCCTCCAACCTGCTGCGGGGCACCTGGGGAGCAGCTGAGCCCTGCAGACCCCACGCTGCAGGAACCCTCTGGGTACGTGGAGTTAATTAAAGGGAGAGCTCTAAAAGCAGGGTGAGGCATGGAAATCCTGTACTGAAGCACAGCTCACATCAGGATCGGAAGGGCAACTTCCCAATTTGATTGCAGAAAGCAATTTACTCCAATTAGCAGGGGTATAAACAGAGTGCTTGCTTAATAGGAGTGTTGTGACTGCAAAAAGATCAAGTGCTCTCCTGATTGCATCTCCCCCCTGGCACTCACTGGACTGCCCAGGCCCCTTTTAGGAGAGGAGGGCTGGAATAACCCTTGGGCTATTGGTCAGTGGGCTGGGCAGCCCTGCCCACACCTCCAGCTGGGAGGCACATTCCTACTGGGAGACTCCCAGTAAGGAGAACACATGTCATGACACAGAGAGTGCTGAGGGAAAAGGCAGCAAGCAGAGCCTTCCTCTCCCATCACCTCCTTCTCCTCCTCCTCCTGGCAGAGCCCTGCCCACGATGCTCTCACTGCTGCCAGCCTGATCGGGCTCTGCTGTACATGTGGATGAGGCCATTCCCAGAGGCTTTGGGAAGTTTGGGCTCTGAAAGGGCTTCTGCATCCCTGTTTGCAGCTGGGGAGTTGGGGCAACAGACCCAGCCTGCCTGTCCAAAGCCCTTCTGGGAAACCAGCAGCGGGGCAGGACCAGAGGCACGTGTGGTACCCAGCACATCCCACCCTGCACTGGAGCCCAGCACCAGGTTGATCCCCGGTGCTTTGGAGCTGCTTTACAGTAAAATCCCTCCAAAAGCTTTACTGTTACTCCAAACTAAAACCAGCAAGAGGTGAGGATACCAACACAATCACCTGCATGACCTGCAGGAGCCAGAGGCTCACCCAGCAGCCCGGGTACAGGGCTCAGGAGCCAGAGGCTCACCCAGCAGCCCGGGTACAGGGCTCAGGAGCCAGAGGCTCACCCAGCAGCCCGGGTACAGGGCTCAGGAGCCAGAGGCTCACCCAGCAGCCCGGGTGCAGGGCTCAGGATCCAGAGGCTCACCCAGCAGCCCGGGTACAGGGCTCAGGAGCCAGAGGCTCACCCAGCAGCCCAGGCACAGGGCTCAGGAGCCAGAGGCTCACCCAGCAGCCCAGGCACAGGGCTCAGGATCCAGAGGCTCACCCAGCAGCCCGGGTGCAGGGCTCAGGAGCCAGAGGCTCACCCAGCAGCCCGGGTACAGGGCTATGCAGCCCACGCCATGGGAAAACCATTCCTTGGGAATCATTTTGAACCGCGGGTCCCACCGTGCCAAGGGGCAGCCCCTGCTGCTCACTGCCCACCTGCCAAACCACCCCAGCACCAGGGAACAGCACTGAGAGCACAGCTTTGCAGCTATGATGCTCTGTGGAGCTGTGGCTGAGGAAGCAGCAGCTGCTCAAGGACGGGACTGTCCCTGGCTGGCTGTGCCAGTGCCCCTGCTCATGCCTCAGCCTCTCGCCCCGGGGAGCAGGGATGAGACAGTTCACCTGACTGTGATTCCCAGTTCCCCCACAACAGCGCCCTGCTACAACAGACAGAATCACTTCACCGACTGCGGAGCGTTCCCAGGGCTGAACTCGTGTCACCAGGACGGAGCGACGGGCCCGGGGCAGCTCAGAGCTGCAGACGCCGGGTCACACATCCCGACCAGGAGCCACGGCCCCCCCGTGCCTGCGCCCGGCTCTCACTCACCTGGGGCTGGCAGGGCGCTGCTTTGACATCCCTCTGTGTCCGTGCTGTGCTCGTCCCCACCAGCTCAACAGGCCTTGGCAAAGCCAGGCAGGTCTGCAGCCTCTGCTGGGATGCAGCCCATCACCTCGCACCGGGATGCGGAGACCCCTGGAAGTGAAGAGTTAGTGAAATCACCGGTGGCATCCTGCAGCGACGGAGGAGGGAAGAGCAGCAGGAGGCTGCCAGGAGCCCCAGCTCCACACTGGTAGCCCAAACCAAGCACCAAGGGGAGCCCAGCTCTGCTGCAGGCTGTCCTGTGCTTCATGTTTTAACCTCCAGCTACTACAGGGGGCTGAATCTACTCTTTTGGGGGTAGTTTTAAAACATCACACAGTCAAAGCTGAGCTCTGTGTAACTCTTCACATTACTGATTGCACCTGCCAAGCTTTAGATGTGCTGGGCATCACTGGGGCAGGGGCTCGGTTTTGAGGGGTTTTTGCAAAGCCAGGGCTAAGGCTTTGGTTAGAAGGAAGTTAAGGTGGCTTTGCTGCCCACTCCTGGGGCACAGGGTGCTGCCACTAGTCCCCTGTCCCACCCCCACAGCAGGAACCCAGCCTCACTGATACCTTCACCCCAAAGCAGCTCCCACACTGAGGGGCAAATCCTAACCTCAAGCACAGCCTCATCCAAACACAGAGCACACCTCACAGCAAGGTGAGGTGCCACTGCAGGTTAGAGCTGGTTTGGGGACCCCAGAGCTGGGGTGGGGGGCTTGGGGAGCTGCCTTTCCCCAGGCAGAGCTTCCCATTACCTGCTCAGGCACAGAGGCTCCAAAGCAAATGATCCCTGGGCACAGCTGGGGCTTTTGGGCTGCCCTGGGGCTTTTGGGCCGTCCCACCCTGGTCCCAGCTGAAGGGAGTCAGCAGTGACTGCAGCTGTGTTCCAGCCAGGACCCCGCGGCTCCAGCCAGAGCTGCTGCCTGGGGAGTGCTGTGGGGGCAGCCAGGGGGGCTGCAGCTCCCATGACCCCTGTGACCTCTGCCACCCCTGCAATCCCTGTGACCCCTGCAATGCTGGCAAGCCCTGCAGCCACTGCAAGCCCTGCAATCCCCACAACCCCTGGGACCCCTGGAGTCCCCACAACCCCTGGGACTCCTGCAGCCACTGCAGCTTTCCAGCCCCAGCCCCAGTCTTGCTGCATGTCATGCCTGTGGCAGCGGTTGGGTGGCCTCAGGTTCTCCATCCCGACCCCCCAGAGCAGGAACAGCTGGTTTCAGGGCCAGCATTGGGGATCCGTGTCCCATCACACCGACAGAGCAGCCAGGCCCTCTCCCCAGCACAGAGCCTTGTGTTTCCATCCCAGGCAGGAGTGTGTCTGGAGAAGGTCAGGGGCAGCCCCAGCTGGGCACAGCAAGTGATTTCCCCCGTGGAAGCCAGGGTAGGAGCTCACCACCACGTCCCCTCACCACACGTGTGTGCACGGGGCTGGCAGAGCACGGTGCTGCCGTGAGCAGGGTGTACCCTGTGGGCAGAAGGTACCGGGAGCATCCTGGGGAGGACGGGCAGAGCTGCAGCAGGGAGGGACCGGTGCTCAACCGCTGCACATCTGCAACCCCTTTTCTCTTCTTTCTGTTCCACCACCCCCCGCCCCAAGACCCCTTTAGAGGTCCAGATTAGGGCATAATTAGAAAAGCAATTAAAGTGGGGACCTGGCGAGGGCAGTGACCTTTGGCAGTGGCAGGAAGCGGCAGCGGTGGGTGGGCTGGGGGTGCAGCCCCGCTCGCTCTGCGCCCGATGCCCAACAGGCACCCGGGAGTTGTGCTCGGCTGTGAACGCTCCGTCTCCAGCCCCCATCACAGCTTCAGTGCCGCCCTCTGCTCCAGGAAAGCGGGTGAAACAGCCATGCTGAGCTGTGCCGAGCACCCACCCCATCCCTGTCCCACTGCTGTGTGCAACACGCCCTGTCCTCTCTCCATCCCTCGGCTGGGCAGCACCAGGTCCGACCCATCACAGGGTCTGCCTGGCCACCACTCGCCCCCAGCACGTGGCTGCTGAGCTGTTCCCATCTGCCCCAGGCAGGGACCAGCACCGTGCCCCTCTGCGCTTGGCCATCGGACGCGGCGCAGTGTGTGTCCCCACGCAGGGATGTCTGTGGCTGCCACGGGCCCTTATCGCCGCCGTGACCTTTGCTGGTCCCAGATTAGTGGCTGGAGCCAGTTGGATTTGTTTGATTTCTGTTGATGGTTATTAGGCAGAGGAAGTGCCAGAAGGGATTTTGACCTCGCGTTTAAACCTAGTCCAATTAGAGCTACTGAGCCTTTAATTACCACGCTCCAGACACTTCAGTTAAGGCAACAACAAAAACAAACACAAAATCTGGTTGAAAAATGGGATTTTCTTCTCATCAGCCCTTCAATCTGCTGCCTGCTTTGTGGGTGTGCTGCTGTGTGACTGTGGGCGTGGGGTGTCACAGCCCACACAGCCCCTGGTGCTGCAGGTGACAGCGCTCCGGGGTGATGCCCATGGGTGGGGAGCACGTTGCCCTCACCCCACCGCCCCACACACCGCCCACCACTGCCCGAAGGATGCTCCCAGGACCATCTCTGGGTGCCCAGATGGCTCCAGCCAGCAACCCCCCCAAGGTTATGGGTCAGGGACCCATTAAAGCTCCCAGGGTGGTGGTGGGTCTTTTGGAAACACAGATTTCTTACTCAGCATCACTTCTGTTGAGTAATTCAGCTTCCAAATAAAGCAGCACAGAGCACCCATGTGCTTTGCTCCCCTTGGCCCTGGGACACGGATGGTGTTTTCCTGGCCCCTGGGACTACAGCCCCTTTCGGCTCCCGGCCTGGCCCCTCTCTGGCACCCCAGGCAGAGATCCCAGCCCAGCCTGGCCCCTCTCTGGCACCCCAGACCCCAGGCAGAGATCCCAGCCTTTTGCTTTATTTCTGACATCCACTCCAGACGAGCTCAGCTGCTCAAAGTCGAGCAGGTAAACTGCAGGAACAACACACCCAGCTGATGCTCTGAGTGAGACTTGTGTTGGTTTGGAATTTAAAAATCAACCCAAACCGCACCAAAGAGTGTGTTGGTGTTTACACACAAGGGGCTTTGTACTGTGAGGAGACCAGCTCAGAGCTACTTGCAGGAGAAAACCCGTTGTCTGAGGTCCCTGTAACTCTCACCACAGTGTTTCCTCAGCCAAATGTGTGGTAAGGGTGACTGAGAACACAACCCTTTGGGCAACAGGGATACCTGAAATGCAAATACACACAACTTCACTGACCCACTGCTGAGGGACAGATGCTGAACTGATGTGAACTTACTAATCGGAGCAGCGAAGGGACTCGGGTGTTAGCAGGGTGAGCGTGGGGACCCTGCCAGCACTCACACTGTGAGTGTTTCTATGTGATGAGTAGTGAGCATCACCACTAAAAAGGGCTCGTAAACCCTCTGCGTCCGAGGAGGTTTTATAAGGTTCATTAATCCAGCTGCTCCCAGCTCTGGCTTATCACACGCATCCTGCAGCGTGTTTCTCTTCCCTCCCAGTTGAAGCTCTGCCCTCCTTTCAACACAGGGCAATGGAAGCAACAGCAGGTCCCAGGAAAACTTCCTTCACCGTGTAAAAAGGCAACAGCAGGTCCCACAGCCCCTCCAGACACGGTCTGGGCACACTGAGGCCCCACAGCCTTGTGCTGGCTGTGGCTGTGCTCTTGGCTGAATGATGTTCTCTGGCCCTTTCAGGTGCTTCAGGATCTCTGGGCTGTCTCCTCCACTGTCACACGTGTCTGGAGAGAGGAAAGCACACAAGGCCAGGGAAGAGGCGCTGGTAACCCAGGCTGTGAATCACTTCCACTAACAAGGGCACCGAAAATGAGTCAGTCCTCAGCTTTGTGTGGGCAAAGCAGAGGGCGATGGATGCACCGTGGATGCACCGTGGAGCTCTGCTCCTGGGCAAGGGCAGCAGAGCTGAGGGGGTTACAGAAACCATTAGCAACCCCAGCAATGGGAAATACCACTGTGTGTGGAGCAGAGCAAGAGGAGAGGAGGGAAAAGTCCCTTCCAGTAAGTGGGAGGTCTCCCATTGAGCTGTGGTGCTCCTCAGCTTAATCCCCTGTTTCCCATGGATGCCAGGGACAATTAGCACCGATCTTTCCACTGGAGCTGGGGGAAGAGCAGGGACAATGGGCAGATCCCACTCGCTTCCTACCTTCTCTGTGGGCAGATTTGATTTCCTCCAGCACGTGCTGTTCCTCCTTCATCTGACCCTTCTCCCCTCGGGCTGCTTTTCCTTCTTTGCATGGGAACTGGAAACAAGACCTCAAGATGCTCTTGCTGTAATACCTGGGGAAGTAACCTCAGAGCCACTTGCAAACGACTGCAAAGTGTTCAGAAAAAATCAGTTGTACAAACAACTCCGGAATTTGGACCAAAACCCCAGCAGCTCTGTCAGGCAGCCGGGATTTCCATGCAGGGCTGTTACTGAGGCCACATGGTTGAACCATTTTGAGCCTTGCCATGGAATAACCTGTGCCAGCAGCCAGGGCATCCCACCCACAGCTCCCCTTCCTCACACACGTCCACACCCATCTTCCTCAGAGAAGGTTGCAGAGGTGTCTGCTCACTCTGGTGCCCAGCACAAGGCTGGCTGCAGACCCTCTGCCAGGCTACAGGGAGTCCTAGAGAGCCTGATGCCCCCCACATAGAAATGGTTATTAAATTCGGAGTGATTTGCTACAGAATCCCTGGTCAGGTCTTGTTACCCCCTCTGAGGGCCGTGGCAGAGGTGCTGTGTCTGTGGGGTCGCTCCCACCCAGCACCTCAGTGGGATCATCATCATCACAGCCCGACCCCAGCACGGCTCCAACAGACGGTCCCAGTGCAGGAAATCCCGGGGTTATCCACGTGGAAGCGAATCTGAATCGGGGGTGAGGGGGGGCAGTGCTGGGGTGCTGAGACTTCAGAGATGCTGGAGCAAAAGGTGTGATGCAAACCCCCACCCCAAGCCAAGGAGAATCACGTTGCTGGGTCTCCTGCAGAGGCCACTGAGTGAGGCAGCACCTCCTAAACCATGCTGAAGTCACACGTGTCGGCTGTGGTGAGGGCTGAGCCAACACAGCCCTGTCCCCTCTGTGGAGGAGGATGCATGGAGCACCCTGGTTTCCACCTATCAGGGGGGTCTGAACCCTGTCTGAACCTGCTCAGAGGTTTATGATGCTGGAACAGGAACCCCTTGCTGATGGGATGTGGGCAGGACGGGCAAAGGTTTTCATTTGGTCACTGCAGCTCACCCCAGACCTGCTGGGTGATCTGCAGCCACCTGTGGCTGCGCTGTCACCAGCCCCAAATGCTTCTCTGAGCTGGGGGTCGGTGTCACCCGCCCACTGCCTGTGAGGAACCACCGGCAGTAGGTGCTGGCAGCTTCAGGCCAGGGAAGGAAGAGAAGCAGGAATGCCAAGTATTCCGGTTCCCTGAGTCTACAAGACCAAATAAGGCCCAGCTGCCACGGGAGCAACACCAGGCTCATCCACCAAGTTTGGGCAAATGCAACTCTGAGTTCCCCACACTACAGATTTTTGCCGTGTGGGACAGACTTCATGATTCCCTCTGCATCCACTTGATTCTTGTCCAAAAAGGAAGGAAGTCTCTGTCTAAGTCCTAAGCCCAGTTTAGTGAGGACTATACCCTGGAGAAGTTCAGCTGTGAACCAATCCCATGAGCAAACTGCTCTGGGAGGTGGGTAAGTTGGGAGATGTGAGGCCAGGAAAACCCCAGCACACCCCAAACCGTAGGGAATGGCTGTTCCCCACGCTGCCAGGCTGGCACTGGGGTCTGGCTCAGGGTTTGAACACCTGGTTAGGGAGAGGAAGGCAGACCCACTGGTGATGTGTCACAGCTCCTGTGGAAAGGCAGGGGACAAACAGGTGCTCTGCACTTGCAACCCGTTGGGAACGGCAGGGAAGCTGAAACGAAGCGTTCCACAGCAGCTCTTACTACAGAAGTGACATTTATTCATGTTCTGCTCTATTTACAGTGGGAACACAGCGAGAGCCCGAGGGGAGCGGCCGCGCGGCAGGACGCAGGGGAGGGCACGTCCCGCCCCATTCACACGCTCCGGAGGCTCGGCGAGCACAGGGAGTGAAGCAGAGAGCTACAGGAGGATGTGAGGAGCTGCCCCACAAGCCCCCAGCCCAAGGAAAGCAAAAGGCCTTTTGTTTCTGCAAGGGAAGTGTTTGTACAAAGTTGCAGGGTGACCTTTGATTTGTACACCAGCGTGTAAATCCCGACCTAGTCCAAAAAGTAGGCAGTAGGAAAGGGAAGTGTGCTACAACACTGAGGATACGGACGAGTAAAAACCCCTAACGCCGGTGCCACTGCCACGACGATGCTCTCTCCTGCTCACACCCCCAGAACCTGCCCTGCAGCCACCCACCTCTCTGGGCAGCCCCTGGGCAGCCGCGGGGTCTGAGCAGCAGCAGCATCACGAGGCGCTGGAGTCACAGCGGGGCTGGAGTCACAGCAGGGCTGGTGTCACAGCAGGGCTGGTGTCACAGCAGGGCTGGAGTCACCGCAGCTCTCCGAGCTGGCTCCTGGGGCAGGCAGCTGTCTGCGGGCTGTGAGGACAGAGCAGAGCCCAAACCCATCCCGGGAGGGAGGAGGGAGGAAACAAAGCAAGCCTGTCCCCTGCTGGCCCCGGGGCAGGGCTCATGCTACCCAAAGCACTACAGCAACTATGGATATAAGGCTTTATTAGCACGTCACAGACTCGACTGCAATAGCTTTTCCAAACATTAGCCACTAATGATTCGATGATTACAGAATTCTGCATTAATTATTAAAATTTTACACCTAGAAACAAATAGAAAGAAATGCTTCTCCTCTTTTCTTTTTAATTATTTCCAACAGTACTTTTATTTCTTTATTTTAAAGCAGGTGATTCTTTTTTCTTCTACTCCAGAGTCTTGATTCACTTCCTGCAGGTGTCCTGCTGCTTCTTGAGGGAGAATTCACTAACGCAGGAAGACATTAGCCAGAAAACATCTGCTGGAGAAGGATATTGAATATTGAAACTATAGTTAGACTGCTATTTTGGCCAGCAGAAGGATGTAGCTCACAAAGAGTGCAGGATGTCTACAGGCTTGTGAAGCATCTCAGCTCACAATGACGTGACTCTAGTGTGATGCTCAGGAGCTTCGTGTGTATGTTACGGGGCTGAAGGGTTTAAATTCCTTGGGGGAAACCAGACACTGAGTCAGGCAGCGCTGGTAGAAACACGTATGGGTGTGTGAAATCACAGGATCACAGAGCTGTAGGGGTTGGAAGGGAGCCCATGGGGTCCAACCCCCTGCCAAAGCAGCTCCCTAGGACAGGGCACACAGGGCGGTGTCCAGACGGGGCTGGGATCTCTCCAGAGAAGGAGACTCCACACCCCCTGGGCAGCCTGTCCCAGGGCTCCCTCACCCTCACTGGGGAAAAGTTCTTCCCCAGATTGGGGGGGAACTCCCTGTGCTCCAACTTGAGCCCATCGCCCCTTGTCCTGTCCCCAAACTGCCTCTGCACAGAGAGAACACCGTGTGTCCCACCCTTAGCTGCTGTGCTCAGCCAGGATGATTCTGAGTTTCACCTCTTTCCATCCAGCTGCCTGTTCTGGCTGTGCTGGACAGGGCTGTTCACACCCACATCCAGCCAGTGGAAACGCTGACACGTGTCCTGCCCATGGATGTGCCCTACCTCAGATAAAGCCCTTCACACACAGACTGAATACTAAACACCAACCTGTCAATTAGACTCATTTTCACCAGCTATTATTACCTGATCTGCACTAATTATTCCACTCTTCTTCCCCTCCTAATTTCCTAGAGGTTCTCCCTGCTCTAACATGACACCAGTCGCTCTCTGTGCCCTTTTCATCAGTGGAAATCCAATCTTAAAAACAACCAGAGAGGGAACATCGAAGTCTTTTGTGGTTTCCCTGCTTGTAATTTAGGATTAAAGATTTATTTTCAGGGGAAGTGTCAAAGCTGGAATATTCAGAACTTATTCTAGGTGTTTATCTCCAGATACCTGTAAGAGCTACAGCGTTTTGAAAGGGCTGAAATGACAAAAAAATAAACAAATAAAGAAAGAAAATACTGAAGAAACCCACACCTCCATCCTCACAAGCAAGGAGCCACAAAAGGTCTCAAACATCATAGAATCCCACAGGCAGGGACACCAACCTCCAGGCCTGGAGCTACACAAGGTTGCCCAGGGCCCCAGCCAACCTGGCCTTGAAAAATCCCAATTTCAAACACAGGAAAAGCCTGTGCCACAAGAAACTGCACAGATCCTTTGGCAAATGAAAAGCTCCACTGCAGGAAAGAAGCAGAATTAAAATAATGTTCAGTGAGAACAAAGGACAGATGATGAAGGTGATGGCTACACACACTCTGTGACCATAAAGGAGGGGGAAATAAACCCTGGGGTGACTCAGCAGGAATCCCAGAGGATATTACAGATCCTGGAGGGGCTCACAAACTGTAACTTCATTAAACAGAACCAAAACACTTCAACAAAGTGACTGAACTATTTTTACCCAATATCACCAGTGGAAAAGGAGCTGGGAAGCACTGGACAATGGCTGGTTTGTGCAGCCTGTGCTCACTGCAGAGGAGAAGTGAAGTGGAGTCTGGTGCAATCTGCAGTTTCCAATAAAAGGAGAGCACGCTTGGAAAAAATCAAGCCTCAGGTTTGAAACCTGCCCAGTTAAATGAGCCCTCAGTTTAAAGCTGGGGCTTCCTGGGTTTCTCTGTACCACTGTCCCAGCTGCACTCATCTCTAGCCTGTCTTGGGGAAAACCAGCTGTTTCTAAAGGGAGCATCGTGTTGCAGAGCCACAGAATGAATCCCAGACTGGTCTGGGTTGGAAGGGACCCCAAGGATCACAGAGTTCCAACCCCCTGCCATCTGGGAAGCAGCCTGTTACAGGATTTCCTTCCCCTGCAAGGCCATTATCTGCCTGAGCAGGAAATGGGCCAGAAGGGTTCAACTACTTAAGCCTCCTTCTTCAGAGTCCCATTAAGAAGGGTTCAGCCTCCAAGGGAAGGGCTTGTAGGCATTCAGATGTTTGGAGAGATGGCCAGGCAGGCAGGACAGTGTGCTGGAGTACCTGGGACTGGCTTTCACAGAGCAGAGGTGTGCAAAGTTTAATTCCTGGAGGAACGTGGCAGGAAATTCCAACAGAGAGTGAAATTCAGGCAGATTGTTCTCTCTGGGACATAAGCCAAAGACATCAGCACCATCTTCTACTGACACTTTGTGACCTTTGCTCATGTTTGGGACATCCCACGTGTTTCAGGCACGTGGTTTGTTCTGACACTTGCCAAGCACAGGGCAGTACCAAAGGGCAGTGACTTCGTTCTCAGGACTCAATCATGGATATTCATTAGATTCCAATTCCTCAAGGCAAAAACTCAGGAAGAAATGACAAATATTCTTCTGCTCCCCAAGTCAGTGGAGACTGTAGAACAGGAGCTGTGTATGGGATGCCAAAACACAACTGTTTCCTGCTGCTTTGTGTTCCAAAAGCATTCAAGCACAGAAAAGTCTCACTTAAGAGGCACTAAATAGTTAAAACCAAAACAGAACAAATTTGGGGAAGCAGAATGCTTACCTTTAGTAAATAAAGAGAACTCTGGTTCTGGGGAGAGTGGAAAAAGTATCTGGCATCTTCCTAACCTTTGCATAATTAATAAATCCTCTGAGAAACAGCAGAAAACCTAGAGGGAAGAAACAGTTCTCCAGTTAACACAAGTGCTGCTTCTCCAAAGAGGGAGCTGTTCAACTCACCCTGGCTTGTGTGGAGTCACTGGGATGCACAGCAGCAGCTTAAATGCAAGGTTATTGTATTTTTAATTAATCTTTATTTTTATTGAATTTTTTATTTTTAATTAATCTTTCTGTTTCAGGCAATCTGAAAGGAAACTTGCCTTAGGCAATCCCAATGCTGTTGACTCCAAATAAGATGAGACACTTCCAGAGGAGGAAAAAGAAAAGACAAAAGAAAGAAAAGTGCCACCCACTCTTCCACTTAAAATAAAAATACAGATTCAACATCAGCTGCTTGGAAGACAAGCACTGTTCTTCTCTGCTCCTTCTGGATGATCAACAGGATGCTGCCACCAAGGAATGACAACAGGGACAGTGTTTATGCCCACCTTTAGAAGGTACATGGCATCCAGGAAGAGGAGGGGTACTAAGGGGGTCCCAGTTTGACATCTGTGCACACATATTTTAGCAGCCAGTGAAGCTGTGCTCACAGAGGCCCTACCTGCACTTCAGGGATGCATTCAGACACTCACCGAGTACAAGGAAGACCCACCAAAGCCAGTACTGGCCATCAAAGTAACCAGGGAAATAGGTGGAGAACTGAAAAAGGAGGAAAAAACAAAAATATGAGTTAGAGCACATGGCAGTTCCGGTACCCAAATGTCACCAAGCTCAGCAGTAACACAATCAAGCCCACTGCATACAGGAGACCTCAGAGAACACCACGTTTCCTCAGCTGCACAGGCTGCAGGGAACAAGCCACTGCCACAAACTTAAGGAAAACCTTAAGTGACACCCCAAACACTAACACCTTCTACTTCTGCTTACACACAGCTAATGAGATTTTTTGCCTGAAATTCAGACTTTGGCCTGGGGTGTCTGCAGGCCCTTTCCAGACACCCTCTTTTCACAGGCTTTCTGGTGTTTCAGATACCTGATATCTTCTCACTGTCCCTCCAGAACACACTTTGACTTTCCCACACACCCCCCCAATCCTTCCAGCATCAACACATCTCTTTTGGTGGTGGTGTTCTCCAGAAAGGTTTCTCTTTCTCCCCCTCCAAGTTTTACAAATACTACACCAGCCTTCCTTGCTGCTACAGGCAGAGCTCTGCACCCAGACTCTCACACTACCAGCCACCCCCGTCCTCTCCCTGTGCGATGTGGTGGAGGGGAGCACAGTGGATGTTCCAGCAGCCTGGATGTGTCCAGAGTTTACAGGGAACTAAAGGAAAAGCGGGTTTCCTCTGCTCCCTCCTGCTTGTGCCGCAGGCGTGTCGCACCAGAGGGCACCAGTGGGCTTCTCCCATCCGTGGGATGAAGCAGTGGCTGCCTCTTCCTCCAGAGAAAAGCAAACCTCACACCTCCTGATTTCTGTGCCCCTGCTTCCCTCTCCTCATCAGCCACCCCACATTTGAGAGAATTTTTCCCCAGAGGAGCAGCACAGGCACATCACACCAGGTAGAACCAGCACGATGTTGTTTAAAAAAGCTTCATTTATAACCAACTACAGCGTGAGAGAGATAAACAAGCCAGGGAAAAGGAGCACCAGGGGCTACATACGTGTTTTTTCACTCCACAACTTACCCTGACAATAAGGATCCACTTAATAAGAGACAGACCAAAGCCAGAAATGGCCCCGTATCGTCCCGCGGCCGAAGTAGTCAGGCAGAAAGACAGGAAGAATCCAATCCAGTTGAAGAGGAATGCCACTGAGAGCAGGAGAAAAGCAGCAGGTCAAGCTCTCTTCGTGTTCCAAGTGAAGTAAAAAACCTTTGCACACAGGTCTTTTCCTGGTGCTACATAAAGATAAGTGTGAACACAACCCCAGCTCTCCTGGGTCAGTGCCTGGGGAAGAGGAGGTACTTACTGAAGAATGTCAGCATGAAGATGCCATCGTTTCCTATCCTCAGCTGGTCGGTGTCATCAAAGTCATCCCGTGTCACAAAGTCCTCATCCTGCAAACCCAAGGGAGACAAGACAGGGGGGGATTTCAGTCAGTCCAGTCCCAGTTCTGTGTGTGGCTCTTGGTGAGCAAAGCAGCAAGGTGTACAGCCCTCAAAAAGCAGAGTGCAATGGCAGGGTACACAATGCTTTGCTTACAGTTAAGGAAAGCCCTTTGTCTGGGGGATCCTAAAGCTCAAAAGGTTACAAATGCAAGCAGGAAAAATCCCTGCTTCTCACCCTGAGAGGATGCAGAGCATGGAATATTAAATCACTGGTTGTATTTTTGATTTTTGAAAGAAAGCCCAGATCCAGCACGATGTTCTTCTCGCTGGAAACAACTCCCCTACTCACAAAAACACCCCAAAACTCCTCATCTCAGCAAGGAATTTGGGTTCTGTGGAGGAGTACAATAAGGAGTGGACATCTAATGTTAACAGAGGTGGGGGAAGAGGCTGGAAAACAGATAATGTTAGGAGAAACAAAAGAAATAAAAAATGAGGAAGCAGTTATTCTGACAGAATGGTTTGAGCATCCTTTCACCAGCTACACTGACCCCTGGAAACATCAACCAAGCAAGCAGCAGGACTATCAAGGGTAGATGTGCTAACTGGCTGAACAATTCATCCTCCATCTTTTTGAAAAAAATCCAGCAACAGTGCACACACAGAGTATGGTGCTTCTGTCAGCTGGCCAAAGTGATGTGGAGAGCACACGCTGGCGTTACTGAGATGCCTGACATCATCATCACAGCTGCCCAGAGGAAAGCTACAAAACCCCAACAAAATCAGCCACTGAACCCCTGGGAGCGTGTGCCATCGCCATGCAGGAGAGCTTGAAGCAAACCAGTCAGTAATTGACTCTTGATCAGCAGGAGTTCAAGCAGAAACAGGACGGATGTGCAGCCAGCCAAGCTCCTCACCCTTCCAGGAACCAGAGGAATCGTGGCTTCAGCCTTGGTTCTCTCCGCCTCATCGTAGCTCGGCAGCGTCGTGGCCACGTTGTAAGATGGAGGCTTAGGGAAGCCTGACTCATCCTTGTAGTCAAAATAAGCTGGGGAATAAAAAAAAAGGAATACAGAAGGTAAGTCATCAGTTCCTTAAGAACACTGTGTTGGGAATGAGAAGCATCTCAGGTGACTTCAAAGACCCCATTATCCCAGACTGCTGAAGCCTCCCCTCCTGCCCCCTCCCCTCCCTTCATCATCCCAGAAGGCAAAAATCCACAGGAACAGAAGGAAAAAGCCTTATCTACCATAAAGCAGTATGCAGAGTGCTGCTTCAACAGGCCTGGCTGGGTTTATTTTTAAAACAATCCATGCTGTGACTCTCCTGGCTTCAATAAACAGCAGCAGTTGTATTTCCAAATTCAAGTGGTTCGAGTGAGCCAGAGAAGGATCACTGCAGGCCTTCAGCCCCCAGTGACCAATCTGTCCAAAGAGAGACTCCCAATTGTTCTCTGAGGGTGAGGAGAGGGATTGGAACAGAAATCAGACAGAGCATTTCTGAGCCCCAGTCGCTGAGGCACAGCAAGGCCCCAGAACTGATGGGTCAGTGTGCCAAGGCAGCACACACCATGGGCAGCTTGAGAAACAGGAGATTCCAACTCCTGCCCCAAGCTGGATGGGAGACTGACAGTTTGTCACATTTGATTCACACTCTTATTTGAACAACTGACTGCAAGAGTTCTGGAGGGAAAAATATGAGATTTACCCAAGCCAAAAGGCTCCAACACACAACCAAGACAAAGCAAGCTGTACTGCTAAAAGCTATTAGCAACAGGACAGTCTGATAAATCACAAGTATAATCCCTATGACCAAGTCCTTAGTTATTGACAGCTGCAGGAAGAGTGGATTCTTTAGTCCCTTTTTAAGTAACAAGCCCTTTTTGGAAGGAGCACAGCATCTTCCAAACGCCAAATAATGAGGGGGGAACCACAAATCCTCATAGCACTTTGATTTTAACTGTCTTCAATCTATTAAGAACACTGTGAAATGTAACTGCAACACCACTTGATGGGATGACATCAGATGAACGGAGCCAAAATGCATCTCCTAAACCACAAGTAACAATAGTCTCCCTGGATCAATTCTGATCCTCTGCAGCCTTAGCAGGGATGCTGCAACACCATCAGTCAATAAGGAGAACACTTAAGAAGGTAAGAAAGAGCAAGAGAGCAAATCTAGCTGTTGCTTTCAGTTAAATTTACCTGTGTTCTCAGCTGAAATGCTGCTGTAAGGCGGAGGGGCATCGCTCACCACTGGCGCAGTCTCACCTGGCTCCTCTTCATTCTGCAGCTGAACAGACCCAAACATGAGAGGTGTTAAGGGGGCTTCTCAACTCCTGTGAAATTCATAGAATCATAGAATCACAGGCTGGTCTGGGTTGGAAGGGACCCCAAGGGTCACAGAGCTCCAACCCCCTGCCACAGGCAGGGCCACCAACCTCCAGGCCTGGAGCTACACAAGGTTGCCCAGGGCCCCATCCAACCTGGCCTTGAACACCCCCAGGGATGGGGCACCCACCCCCTCTCTGGGCAGCCCCTTCCAGCCCCTCACCACTCTCTCTCTGAGAGAAATCCCCCCTGTAGTTTTAATTGCACCTGGCAGATTCTTCAGGCAGACAACTGCTCCGTGGCATCAGGGGGCAGTCAAGCAGCTGCTCGGCTCCACTCCCAATCACTCCCACTCGCAGTGATCAACAGCCCACCACAGCTCCAACGTGCTTTTTAACGGCATCCTCACACACCCAACTTCAACAAAGCCCAGCAGGTATCTCTTCAGCACCTCTCCATTGCCCTGGCACCCCCTCAGACCCCCCAGCCCACACTGCTTAGGAGCTGCAGTGTCATGTTTTACTCGAGGAAATAACCATGAGCCACCCAGCTAAAGACCCCGGAGCTGCCCGAGGCTTTTTCCACGGACACATTACATAATGACACATGTACTTATGGATCCTGCCCTTTCCCTTCACCCTGTCTCACTGCATGACTGAGGAGAGGGTTTATTCTTCCCACAGAGGCTGTATAAATAACCACACTGAATGAGGGGGGTCGCTTGCAGGAGGCAGGTTCACAGACACAGGCTTTGATCAGAGATGCTGACGGTACCAACCCAGAAGGGTTGAAAGCAAAACACATCAGAAAGGAGTTTACCCATCAGCTGCCATCTCAGGTTCTTCTCCTTCCCATTTCTCCACATCTCACTGACAAAGCTGCTGAGGTTTCATGCAGAAAGACAACTCCTTGCTAAAAAGCACCGTGGGTCTGAGTCTGAACAGAGAGGCAACACTCTCCCTCCTTTTAATCACCATGGAACAGCAGCAACCCTGCAGCTTCTTCCTTAACATCCCGAGCTGTCCCTCCTGCACACCCACCCCCTTGAAGCCATCCCTAATATTGTGTTAGATTTTGGTTCTGGAGAGAAGTGTTGCCACTCAAACGCTGCCCAAGCACTTAGCACAGGGGTGGGGATATTCCTTATTTTACCTGTATGTCTTAGCAGGAAGAAAAAACCAACCCCAAACCAAACCAATCAGCTCACACTTGTAAATGAAGAGCTTGTGTTATAAAGAACTGTTCTGTGTCTTGGGCTTTTCTTGCCTTTGCTGCCTCAGATCACACCACATCCACGTCCTCTTGAAAGCCCAAACTTGTTCAGATGTTTTAAGGGCAATTCATGGGATGTTTGCATCCAAATCCCATGGTCACATCTGACCTGTGAGACAGGTGAGTCCTGCCAGCTTGCCAAGAGAAGTGTGGATTGTTTCACTTTCTCTGCTGTTAACTGGAGAGCCGCCCACCTCCATCCCCTCCACGGCCACCAGTGTACATGGGATGAGCAACCAGTCAGCTGCTCCTTGCATGGCAGCCAGGCACTGTGTCCCCACCGGCTTCCCACCTGCTCAGCGAGGATGCTGCTGGCACAGTCGGTGTGCCACAGGTCCCTACACCAGTCATGGCACAATGGTTTTAAACACACCTGCTGTTAAAGGCACCTGGCTTGGGTGACAGGTGAGGACATGAGGGCAGGTCCAAGGGGTTGGCCCAGAGGGGCAAGGGGAAAGGACCACCACCAGGACACCCAGGAAGCATTCAGCAGCACTGTCACCATCGAGCTGTACTGAAACAACAGCCCCTCACAGAAACGGGGCTCTGTTTCACCAAATGAGGATCATCTTGCTGCTCTCACAGCGAGCCCCCATCCTCCCCCTGTTAACACTGTCTAAACAGGAAAGGTAGGAAAAAAGAGGGAGCTGGTCAGCTCCAAACCTTCCGGGTAAGAGCTGTCCCTTGTGGCACAGAGGCAAACTGCCTCCTTCAGGAATGAGGATTTAATCGAGTGCCCGATGAACGTTTAACCTCCTGGCCCAGACGCCAGTGCTGACAGCAGCACTGGAGCCCATCCCTCACTGCGCCCCAGGAGCAAGGCCATGGGGTAGCAGGGCAGAGGTGGCAGGTACCTGCCTCTGCAGCTTTAATTAGCCTCAGGGTGCCAAGCAATTAACAGGAGAAGCTGCAGCGGCTCCTACAATGGCAACACATCTTTTCAAACCAGCTAACTCAGCACGAGCCCTCACCAAGAAACAAGCCCGCCTTATTTCACAGACCCTGTGGAGTTTAGTCATTAGAAGAAAATGCTAACTAACTTAGGAAGTAATTGCCTGTTAAAATAAGCTTAAAAATTGTTAAAAAAGAGAGAGCACTGCTGTGGAAACTGAAGGGCAGCCTACACACAGCACGAGAGGAGCAAGCTCAGGGGGAATCCAGTAAAATCCAGAGTCAAACTAGTTGATTCAGTTTCTTCCACTGCTTTATATCTATGAATTCTCAGAAAAAGCTCCACCACGGGTGGAGTCTTTCCATGGAAATTCAGTATTTCTTCCCCTTTTCTCTTCTGCCTATGCAGGGTGCAGTCTGTCAGCTGGGGAGAAAAGGCTCTGACACCCTGAGACCCTCCCTGGATACCACACACCCTACATTACCTGCTCTCCCAACAAGGTGGGGGGCAGAAATGAACCCCTGATGTTCCTAAGAGGACACATCCAACCCAAAAGTGCAACCTCCAAGGAGGGGAAGGGAAAGCACTGGGCATGACAACACTGTGAGAGGTGAAACAAAAGAGGACACAGAGAGTTGGATGCAATATGAATTCCTACCACTGGAACTCTTGCCATGTTCTTCCTTCAACAGCAGAAATACATAGATATATTCTTACAAGGGCATCCTGTGGGAGAAAGCAAGGTGAACACACTGCTAGCCACACACCTGCGACTCAGGTACCGACAGGAAAAGCTGGGTTGCTCTTTACAGCGGAGCCAGGGGCTGTAGGAGGTGCACAGTTACACTGAACAGACTTCTCCTCTAAGGGACGAGGTACACAAATGCCTTCCAGCCTTCTTAGTGATTCCAGGCATCTACAATTCACCTAAGTGCTTATTAGCAAAGCAGGAGGCTTCATGTGACAGGAAGCCTGAGTCATCAGGCCTGGCTGGGCCCAGCACCACTGTGCGGTCCAGCTGCCCTGCGCAGCAGCGCCAGGGACAGCGTGAGGAAGGGTGGGACACGGCAGGAGGAAGGCTGCGCTCCAGGGGGTTGCAGGGAATTCCCCTCTGGGACACTGCTGAGGGTCTTCAGCACCTGGAGAACCCAATTAAAGCCACGTTTGTCTTACCTCTGCTTTGCTGAGGCTGGGAGGTATTCTTTCTATGTGTGGCATTAAAACCCAGGCCACTCTTCACAGTGCTGCCTGCAGGTATTAACCCTAAACTCTGCTGTCGGTTTTTTTCCCCCACCAGACTGCTAAACCAACAGAAAGTCGCCTGGCAGAACAGACTGAGGCCCAGGGACGTTTATCTTCCAAAAAACACCACGAGAAACTCAGCCCCAAGCAAGACATCACCTCTGCCTGCCACTTCCCCCTGCCTGAGCCACATCACGTGGAAGTACAGGCCAGTGGCACAGGGCTTACAAAATGCTCTGAAAGATTTCCACATCGACTCTGAATAAGCACTTCCACTGAATATATTTGCTAATTCTTCCAAATGTTCTCAACTTAGCATAGGTTTGCATCTTTTTTTAACTTCCCCTTGCCCCAAGTCCTTAGGCCACACACAAATATTCCTTATCCTAACTCAGGATTACTCAGCAAGACATCACCAGTGATACATTAACTCAGCCCTGTATCACGACTGTGCACTGAGGTTCAGTTCCTATTGTATGCTCTGGCACACGAGACAGAACTGCCCAGAAATCCCACAGGAGCCCTGAACTGAAGACAGCCCTCATCACATCTCGGGTTTGCTGTTGCTGTGCTTTGTGGGAGCTCTCCTTACTTCTCTCCTTCACATTTCTGGCTTTTCAGAAGCAAACAAAAGTTTCCAATAAAGCAGAAGAGTATAATTTTTATTGCCTTGTGCTTCACTTTAAACATACCCAGGCCTGAAATCCTGACTCCTGCCCTACGCAGAGTATCAACTTATTCATCAGCAGGAATAATGATAAGCTATTAAGCAAGTCAACCCACGTGCACCAGCCCTCTCCTTGATGAGCAAATAACTGTTTTCTCCCGTAGGCACTTCCAGCTCATTTCACTGGAGGCCTGAAGAGTGTGTCTGCCCCCAGTACCTGCTCTCTGGCAGGGCACGGAGCGAGCTGTGCAGCTCTGAGGTGACACACTTGGCAGTCACGCTGTCTCAGCACACCCTGCCCGGCTCGTCCCTGCTCCGGGGGATGCTCGGTGCTCCTGCCCCAGCCCTGTGCTGGGGAACGGGTTCTCCCCAGGGCCCCGAGCACAGCCCAGCTCCAGGGAGCGACCTCCCGAGGTCTCTGCTGACCTGAGCTACCCCTTCAGTGTAGTAACAGACTGGAAACCATTCCTCCACTCTCCTCCTCCAAAAAACACCGTTTCTTTCCCCAGCCAGACCAGCTCCCTGCCTGCAGCAAGCACACAGTGGGATGCACGGAGCAAGGGCTGTGCAGGAGCATCCACCCAACAGGCACATTTGCAACAACCCTCCCAGCTACCGAGTTACAACCACAAACCAAACCAGCTTTATGTCCATCAAAACACAACCCCTGCTCACAGGGATACTGCTCGTCACTGACTCGCTGCAGCTAATGGCCTGGCAAGAGGGGAACACACCTGACACTGACCTGATTCAAGTGGGGAGTTATACTGGTCTAGCTAGACTGTAAACAAGCACTTGGCCCTGCAGACTGTCCTCAGGTCTGAGTGTTCCAGGCCTGAATGCAGAAGAGACAGGTTATCAATATGGTGGTCGGCACTTTATATATAAAAATATATATAATTTATAAAAAACAGAATAGTTATGTATAAACATATAAAATATTAACCTATATTGATAATTTTAATATATTTCCAAAGCTGTAATTAAATTTCAAATACTTAACAAAGCATGAGGCCTGACTGTGACATTTAGGATCACGTTAACATTCCTTCTGGGCATTAAGACATGACAGAAAGAATTCCAGATCTTGCAAGATCTTTACCACACTTTTTAAATTGTCCTATGAGGAACGTGAAGTATCTCCAATGACAGGAGACTCTCACAGAGCTGCCATGTATCAGATTTGGGTATTTCACAAGGAGAGGCAGAAGCAGAACGAATGCATACCTCTTACATCAAGTACTTCTTACTACTCACAGCAATGAAGGATCACACACAAACCTCCTGCTACCTGCTCTCAGTCTGGCTCCTTTGAAACCCTGATGCCAGCCCCAGCTGAGCAGCACCACGGCTGTGAGCCACTTCCCAGCGCGAAGGGACCATCCCTAGACCTGCTTCCCATACCTGGTGAGAGTCTGAATTGTCCTGTCCCAAGCCACCAAAGCAGCCTCAGGAAGAGCCAAACACAACCCTGATACCTGAGATAATTTATATTTTTAAAGTTTGCATGTGAGGCTATTTCCTGCTGTTACCCAAGATACATACGTGTCGATCCTGGACCACTACTGCTCCACTGCCTTTCCCAAGTCCTTTGAGTTTTAGAGATGGAACGTGGTTTAACTCTATAGGGGATTCCAAAAGCCTTGGAAACTCACCTGACAGGTGAGAACACCACAGGGAGATGTCAGCCACCCAAACCCGGGCTGGGGCAGCTTCAGACACAAAGCCTGGCCCCACCAGCTGCAGCAAAACCTGGCAGTGCTTGTGCAAGAGACCTGACTCTGCACCCCAGCTTTGTTTACAATATTTGCTGGGTTTGTGTCAATACCTCCCTCCCAGCCTACTTCTCTGAATACAAAAAACACACTTAAAAAGACAGTGAAAACCACCTACCTTGGCAATGTCCTCACCGTTCCTATCAGCTGCCTGTATCTCTGGCAAGCTCATCTCCTGCACACTGCCAGTACCTCACCAAGGAAACCAACAGCCACTGGCATCACTAATTCTAACTGCTGGCATTAAAAAAATATGGCATATTCTCCTCTCTTAGCATCAATCTGCGTGCCCATTTCAGCTGAAAAATTAAACACAAGCTTAAGGTAAGCACAAGGTGGCAACTGATGGCCCCTATTTCACTCCAGCCTTCCCAGATATTAAGTAAGGGCTGTGGTCCTTCATGGATTCAAGCCACATTCCCATCACATCTTCAGCAATACATTTCTTCTCCAGACCAAACAAGAGGAAAACATCTTTCTTCCTTATGCTTCCCATAGACACCTCCCCTTAAGGAATGATTCATGATCCATGTAAGCCTTCCACAACGGGAGCAGGAAGCAGTATCACTTAGAAAGGACCGTGTCTTCAGTACGTAACACACCCACCATTCTCCAGGTGGGTTTACACTACTCATACACCCCACAAAGATTTTCAAATGCCTCAAGTAAAAAGCATGCCTTGGTTAACTTACAGTGTAAATAAACCTGTTAAAACCCTGGGAATTTCATCTAAGGATGAAACAGTTCTGCCTCCTATCTCACAATCCAGGAGGGAACTTAAATGCCTTTGAGCCACCAAATCCTAACAGCATCCCTGTATAACTTACCCAATGGCTGGTCTAAAGGAGAACAGCCTCCCAGTGCCCCGTTTTGGGACACAGCACTGCCCAGAGTAAGGGCACCAGGCGTGCCACAGCCTTCCTCCCCCCAGACTTCTCCATTCCCACCTCCAACAAACACAGCCCCAGCACGGCGCCGGCAAGGGAAGAGGAACCAAACCCAGGGGGCTGCCCCAGTCCCACATGCTGTTCAGCCTGCAGGAAGGGGCTGGGGGGAGCTGAGATCCTTTCTCTGGGCTGCTAGCTTTATTCTTCATCAAGCTGCACTTCCCTGGTGTGTCAGAGCAGACTGCCACAGCATCCACAGGCGTCATCGCCGGCTATTTTCTATCAGATTATCTAATGCCTGAACAAAGCACACGGGCTAGAAAGTTAGCTTTAGAAAATAAACCATATGCCACTGCACATCCCTTTAACACCACACCTATCAGTGAACAGACACAGCAGCAAAGGAGGCTGGGGGGGTGCACGGCCCAGCACAGCCCCCACCTGCAGGCAGCACAGCCGAGGAACGGGGTGGAAGAAGAAACACTCAGGTTTCACACTGTGTTACCAACTCCTCTTGTCCTTCCATCACCCCCATTAACCACAACCCTGAAAATACACACACTCTGGGAATCCTACAAGTATTTTACAGGTTAACTAGTGCTCACCCCTCAGCAGCGCTGCTCCTACACACAGGCTGAGACCACGGCCAGCTTGCACACTGTAACACATTTAGCTGTAGAGGAACCGCTCTGCTGCATCAAGCTCCACTACACCCCTCAGAAATCGACTTGTAAAATTCTTATTTCTCCTCTACTGCCTCATAATCCAGTAATTTAAAGGATTAAATGAGCTACTTCTCAATTTCCACAGGTCACCTCCGCTTGCTGGCTCCTGTATTCAGCTCTGGCCCTTATGGTTACCAACTCCCTGCAAGCCTTTCTTCCTCAGCACGTGGTACATTCGTTAACTGTACATTCATAGGCACAGTATGGAAAAAAACCTGACACATTCAGTGCTAAAGAGCCTCTCCCACCCTCTCATCTCCTCTTCATCCGAACACCAACTCTGCATCTTCAGTTCCACAGCTTGCAGGGTTTCTGGAGCAACACGAGCGCCGAGAGCCAGCTCAGCAGTAACACACTTTACAACAGCACAAATACCAGGGTTCTGGCAGAGGGCGAGGAGACAAAAAGCCATTTCTGAGCAGCTACACAACAGTAGATATATTTATACACGAGTTTCTGATTCTGTGCCCCAGCTACACCAAGTCTCTTCATGCAGGCTCCATTATCTGTTTGTCTTTAGCAACATAAATCCTTCGGGGCGAGCCTGGCTCCCTAATCTCTGCGGTACCACGCGGAGTTATGCTCTACAGCAGCACCAGTGTCTGCTACTCATCTGCTGGATGTGTTAGCAGGAGCTGGCGAAACGACAGCTTTACACATTCCTCTTTCAGGAGGCCAGGACTGTGCTCAGCAGCCAGGTGCAGAGCCACTGAAGAGCACCTCAATAGTGTCCTTCAGCACGTTTTGTCACCTCTCTCCACGGGTTCAGGGCGATGGGGACTGCAGGTAGGTCCCTTGGCAACAGACATTTGTTGTGGCCAACACCGAGGGCAGGACTCTGATGGGAAAGGCGATTAGTGAGGAGAACTGCTTATCTCTGCCTACTGTTTCCGAGAACAACACTAAAGAGATTTGTCTTCATAAGTGAACACATCTGTTTTGCAGAGAATGAAACAAAAACAAACCCCCAAAACAAGCCTAAGTTTTACTTAACTTTTACCTTCCTAGTATGTCAGAGCCAGACATCTCCAGCTGTCACGACGAGACTAATATCCTGTCCCGGTGGGGAGGTGCATTTCATTTCCTGAAGAGAAAGCTACCCACGCTGGAGATGCTACCAAGGCAGAGCCATAACACAGGGATTCCTTGTAAGAGCCCTGGCTAAGCAGGAGGGCATTGGGTGCTGTCTCCAGGGATTTCTCCCCCTCGCTGTAAGTAATGGAGCCTCAGGTCTGTGGGTCAGGAGCACAGGCCAGCTGGAGCCTGCCACTGAGCGACCCCCAACCCTCCTGACAAAACCCCTGCCCACCTTCAGGGGTAGGGTGGGGGGAGCAACCCCAAAGCTGTGAGAGTGGTCTCTGCCCCGCGGGGATCCGAGGAGAGCACACGCAGGACATAAAATCATCGCGAACTCGCAGACAAAGCCGAACACGGTCGCTGCCCCGTGCGCTGGACCCGAGAGGCGACAGGGCGTCTCCGCAGCATCGCAGGGGGCCAGCGAGGCCAGCGAGGGACACGACCGGCGGGGACAAGGTCGCTCCCCCGGCCCCTCCGCCGCGCTCTGCGCCGAGGCCGGCAGCGGGCAGACACCCGGGGCCGGCGGGGAGCCGCTCCGCAGCCCGCGGCCGCCGGCGGGGCCCACCGCGCCTCGGCGGGCAGACGAGGCCTCCAACCCCGGCGTCGCTGCCGCCAGAGGCCGCGGGCCCGGTCACCGCCCCGCTCTCCCTCTTCCCCGCAGGCCCGGCCCAGGCCCAGGCCCGCCCGCCGCCCTGGGCGACGCCGGGCCTCGGGCCAGGACAGAGCCACCGCCCGCTTCCCCGGGACCTGGGGCACGGCCGCGGGGGAAGGCGGCGGCGCCCCGGGCCCCACGGAGCGGGGGCGACGGGTCCCCGCCCAGCCTCCGGCTTCGTCCTCCCCGGCGCGGCCTAGAGCGCCGCGGCGCTCTCGTACCCGCCGCCCCCCCTCACCTGCTGGTACCGGCCGCTGCTGGGCTCGGCGGCCGCGGCCGCCATGGCGCTCGGCGGGGCGAAGGGCGAGCGGACGCTGGAGCTGGGGGGGGGGAGACCTGGGCTCGGCGGCGGCTCTGCCCGGCCGCCTCCCGACGGGCGCTGCGGAGGCGGAGGCGGCGGCAGCCGGGTCGCTCCTCGCTGCGGGCTCCGCTCCCGCCCTCCGCCCGTCACGCTCGGTCGCACCCGCCTCCCGCTCCGCCCGCCCGCGGGGACGGGCCAGGGCCCGCGTCCTGCCGCCGGCCAGAGCCGCCCCGGGGCGGAGAGCAGCGCTCGGCGGTGGGGGGGTGCCGGGCCGGCTCCTCCGGTGCCCGGAGGGCGACGAGGGCCAGGCCGGAGCCGGGGGGACGCGGTGGGCCCTGCCCTCGGGGACGCTGTGTGCCGGCAGCAGGTTCCCTGGCAGGCTGCGGGAGCTGCCCGAGTAGCCCTACAAGCTCAGTGCACTGCGGAGGGATGATGGAGCTCCCGGTGTCATTAATCAGCGCGAAACCTTCCACAGAAAGTGTGAAAGAAACCGCAGGGAATCAGAGAACTGATGTAAACCCGTGTGGAAAACTAACGCCGCCTCCGCGGTGACCCTCTGGGGCCAGCACTCGGGCACCATGCTGGGCCACGGCACCCTCGCCTGGGTCAGGCCCCCTCGGCCTCCCCAGCGCGGCATGGCGGTGCCCGCGGGCAGGGAAGAGGCCTGCGACGCGCTGCAGCGAACAGGAGATGTTGGCCAACTCCTCCGGCAGCCCCGTCACATCTCTCATACCCACATAGAAGCAGATGGCATCGCAGAGCTGAAATCTCCTTCCAAAAGGAGCACGTGTAGGAAACAGCGCAGAGATTCACTTATTCAGAGCGGGTTTGCATTGGATGTTCCAGTGATGAAGACTTTCCAGCTTGTGTAACCTTTATTTCCTACGTGTGCAGTTCAGCTGTGGGCAGGCTTGGACAAAACTACCCACAGCAGTCCCTAAGGTTGAAGAGACTTAGATGTATCAGCTTTGGGGTGAGAAAAGCTGAATCAGCACCACTGGGATGCCAAGCTGCAAATTCAGAGAGCTGCAAACGTTTAAAGCTGAGGATGTGGGTTTGAACTGCATACTCAGTCATAAATACATGCCTCAGTGCTCACTGCTCAGTGCTGTGACTGGGTTGGACCTTTTTTTCTTGCATTTTGCCTTTGCAGGAGTAGATCGTTTGCTGGTGTCTCAGTGAATTAATCGCTCCGTTCTCATGCTGAAGGAGAAGCAGGAATTGTAAAGCATTTAAACCAGGAATAACCTCGAGGCGTGACTCCTGAGAAATGCCAGAGACAGGAGGAGGAGGAGGCAGGTTTCTGGCAATGCAGATGCCTTTGAGGGAGCTGGCGTGAGAGCTCAGGGCTCTGACAGTCTGGTTTCACCTTTCCATGAGATTCACAATTTGCACAGAGAATCTCTCTGCAGACAGAAGCTGTCCTGATGACAAGCAGGGATTTACTTGCTGCTGAGGTGGGATTATATCCCTAAGGCTGTAGCCACAGCGGTAATTAGCTGTACGCTGATTGACTTGGACAGCGTAGAGACTAAAATAAGAAGCAACCTGTATGTGCCTGCAGAAAAGATGCTGGGATGTATCCTGAAGACAGGGTGAAACAGTTTGTGTCAAAGTCACTGCCTAGTTAGGCCATCTAGTCCAAGCAAGGCGAATTCAGGAGGGGCCATGGCAGTTGCTTCCAGCTGCTCTTTGTGTAGGGAACCTGTGTGGAAAGACAATGGTGTGGTTACCGGGCATGACTGGTTCTGCCTTCATTACCCACATGGGTTTAGGCAAATCACTTCACACCTCTGTGTTCTGTGACTTTTCTTCCAGTGCAAAATGTCTTTTATCCCAGGAGACGCTCTGAAGCTCGAGGTCATTGCTCTTGAGTGACTTCCTCACAGGATGTGCTGTGAAAGTACTGGAAAGTAATCGAGAGTATTACTGAGGCTTCTGAAATCCTAGAGCTGCACAAGTGTTCCTTCAATTAGTGTCAGTGACTGAGCAGTGAAGGGAACACTTGCCATCTACGCTTTGTCATCAATATTGAACTCTAAAAGCTAAACAATAAACCTCAGAGGTTTGAAAGCTAGACTATTAAGAAATAAGCAGGGCACTCAAACTAGTTCTTCTAATTTTCCAGTGATAAATGACCCAATTAAGAAAAAAGCAAAGACAAAACATTCACAGACACTGATGGGTCAAATTGGACCTCAAAAGGGCTCCAGTCTAATGGCTTAAACATAGGGAAGCAAGCGGCAGGTTAGGGAAAAGCAGAAGTGCCATTGTTCACTGCAAGGCTGGGTTATCCACCCACAGCCAATGCTGGGCTCAGGGAAGGCAGAAGTTTCATTACAGGTCTGACCCCAGGGCCGCTGCCATCAACAGAGACTCGGCTGTGCTGCCACGAACCCCCGTTGAGGTGCTGGGAGCCTGGCTGGGAGCTGAGCTGTGGCTCTCTGCTTGCTCCCTTCAGTCCCAGCAGCTGTTTGTGGTGTTTGCTGGCCGAGGAAAGGGCAGGAAGATAGCAGCAGCACCCAGGTGGAAGACTTTCCCAACAGGACTTCCCCTGAAATTCAGCAGCAGAAGAACTGAGGTTCAGATGTTGTGTGATGAGGCCAAGTCTGTGCTGGCACGTCGGGCTGTGGAGGGGGCAAGGCAGACATCCAAGCTCCAAACTGCCTTCACCTGGCACAGCCCCCTCTGCCCAAGCCTGATTTTCAGAGCCCTAGCTCACCACTTTCACCAGTTCTTTCAGTTTCACCAATTTCTTTGTCGCTCCATTATTTCTTCATCCTACCAGAGAAAGCACAATTACCCGATGGTTAATTCAATTCTGCTATCCAGATTGAATCCCTTACTGAGAGACTAGCAGCCCAGGCAGGGGCTGGCATGTGTGCTCTGTGGAGCTGCCTGCTCGTGCACACCAGCTTTCTGTGACCCCCAACAAACTCCTCATGGGGATTTGGGTGCTGCTGGGAGAAGCTACGCAGGGAGCAGGGCTTGCAGGGAAGAGCAGCTCCCCTCCAGACCTCACCAATGTACCATCTTGTTTCTCCTTTTCTTATAACTAGGGGTGAGGAGGTAAGTGGGACATGCTGGAGCATGAAGAGGTGACAGATGGTGGGTATTAAATAATGACTTTAATCACAGGAGTTGGAGAGAGGGTCCTTTATGCAGACAAATCTTTAATTTTTAGGAAAAAAAACCAACCCAGTGCTCCCAAGCAGTTCCCAGTAGTGAAGGCTCTGGTCTCTGAGTGCTGCTGATTCCAATCACTTCACCACAGACAGAAAGAAACTGCTGTGCTTGTGAGAAGCCCTCGGTTTAACTTCAGCTTCTTCTGCAGAGGAAGAAGCGTTTGTTTCCTTCCATCTGCTGCCTTTGCAAGGAAGGAAAATCAGCCTGTTCGGATACCAGGAAGTTCTTCAACATTTGAACAGCTAGCTGTAAACACAGAAACAATAACATGCATTAATTATCATACCTAAAAATACCCTGCCTGCTAGTCACACATCGAACCCAGCCCTGGAGCAATTCCTAAGTAACCTAAGACTGAGCGAAGCACGCAGAAACACAGGATGTGGGCAGGACAGGGCAGCTGTGGCAGCAGATGCACGTGCCTGGCTCTCTTGCACCACTGTGGGGTTTTTTTTTTGCCTTATCAAAACATGTTTTGCTTTTACTGGGAGCTGCTGGCTGCCTCCTACGTCTTTGTGTGCTGCATCTGCCAAAGCCACTTGCACGGGAGATTAAAGCAAGAGCCAGACCCCTCGCAGTCCACGGAGATCCCGAGTGTCTGAATTCAAACCAAAGCCAGTCCTGATGCTGGGGCTGTCTCAGCAGCGTGGCAGGATGCTGAGAGGCTGGTCCTGGGATGTAGCTGCTCTCCACACCACGGAGGGGGGCACAGGGAAGGGAAGAGCACCTGGTGGGCAGCTGGGGATGGGCTCACTGCTGTCTGCACCAGGGAGCGACACGGTCGTGGCCCTCCAGCTCACTCTGTGGGGAGCCCACGGTGTCTCCTGCAATCCATTCCTATGCAGTCTGTGCCTCCAGCGTTGGCTTTTCAGAAATCTCCAAGCCCTCGTTTCCATGGGAACGCTGAGCCATCCAGGGTGGGTTATTTGTGGAACGGAGGTGACCGTGCACTCCCCTTCCCCATCCTGCAGCAGGTTGGGCTCTGCACACCAGAAGCCAGAGGTGTGTTGTGGTAACTGGGGTGTTTGCTTCACAGCCATTCCCACATGTGGGTCGGGAGGGACACTCACCACATTCCCTGTGCTGCTGGTACCAGGTGAATGGACTGAACCAGCCCCTGGATGGGAAGTGTTCAGGCCCACAGGTCCCCACTGCCCCTCCATCCCAGCTCAGTGCCCCATGCCCCATGCCCATGAACCCACTGATGCTCTAATTCCTGCCAGTGTCCATGGGACCCAGGGGTCCAGCACTCCAGTACGACCTCAATGGGAATAGTGGAAACACTTTTAGGCAGAGCCCAAGCCCGGGCTGTCTGCAGTGCAGGAGGGCAGAGGATGCTGCTGGATCCAGCCCTAGAGCCACCAAAGTACTTCCCTGCCTGCTGGTGAGCCGCTGCCGATGCAAACACATGGCACTACCAATTCACTTAGTTTCTGTGGCATAAAACTCCTCCTGTGTCTGACCACGGGCTCCTGGCACCCGTCATTCCCCATCGAAGTGCAAACCAAGCCAGGGCTTCTCAGCATCCAGGCTGAGAAGCTATCAGGAGCACTCAGCCTGGCCAGACCATTTAAATTATTAAAAGCAGCAGGAACTGCACGGGCTGGATGCTAGCAAAGCGATTTCTGTGTCATTCCTTCTGCTAATGTAAGGGAAACGCTGTCAAACTTCGACGCAGGAGCTTCGCATCGGGGGGCTGGACTCGATGCTCTCCCGAGGTCCCTTCCAACCCCTACGGTTCTGTGACTCTGTGATCTCAGTAACGAGCCGAGGGTTGGCAGGGAGAGGTGGGGCCCGTTTCCATCGCAGCCTGGAGGCCCCGGCAGCAGTGGGGCGGCTTTTGGGGACACTGCTGCCATCGGGGACCGCGCAACCCCCACCGGCGCTGGGCGCTCACCGCCCCCGCGGCCAGAGCCCTGCGGCCGGTCCCTGCCGAAGGCTCCAAGCGCCGCAGCCGCCTCTTCGTGGCCGGGAAGCAGCTCGGGGCTCCGCTCTGGGCGGCTGCCCGGCTGCAGGGCCGGACCCAGCCATGACGGGACAGCCCGCAGGGACACGGAGGCGTGAGGACATTTAAGGCCTCTCCTCGCCCCTGGGGACGAGGCCGGGTCCCAAAAGCTGTTTCCAGCGCGGGTAACTGGACCCCGCTGCCCAGCCCCAGCGCCCGGCCGCTCCTCTCAATCCCACCCCGCGGGGGCCGGGCGCGGCCGGACCGGCTCCTCCCGCCCTCGGGGCTGCAGCGCGGAGGGGCCGGCCCGGGCCCGGCGCTCCCCGCCCACCGGCGCGGGGGGGCGGCCCGGAGGGTGCCGCTGCCTCGGCCCCGCCCGCTGCGGGGATCCCGGGCGGCGGCGGGGAGCGGAGCGGCCTCAGGCGGACCCACGGGCGAGGCGAGGCGAGGCAGGTAAGCGGGCGGCGGCGCGGCTCTCCTGGGCTCCCTCCCCGGCCCCGCCATGAAGCTGGTTATCCTGGAGACGTACGCGCAGGCCAGCGAGTGGGCCGCCAAGTACATCCGCAACCGCATCGTCCACTTCGGGCCCGGCCCCGGGCGCTTCTTCACGCTGGGGCTGCCCACAGGTGGGTACCCGGGAGCGGGGAGCGGGGCCGCCCCCCCGGCCGGGCCGCGGGGCTGAGCGGCCGCGCCCCCCGCCCCGCAGGCAGCACGCCGCTGGGCTGCTACAGGAAGCTGGCGGAGTACTGCCGGAACGGGGACCTCTCCTTCCAGTACGTGAAAACCTTCAACATGGACGAGTACGTGGGTGAGTGCCCGCCGGCCGGCCCCGGCCGCCCAAACCCCGAGCGAGAAGCGGGGCCCCTGCCCGGCCCCTCCCGCTCTCCCAGCACGGGGCCCGGCGCTGGGTCACCTTTGCCCCGGGGCTGGAAGGGCGCTGCGGCTGCCGGCCCCGCCGAGCTGTGCCCCGCTGAGGCAGCAGGAGGAAAGAGCGCGGCGAGGTTCCTGCCCGAGCCTGAAGCTCCAAAGGTGGAACGGGCAGGGGCTGCGACTTGCGAACGCTGCTGCTGCTCCGGCCGGGATGTGGCTGCGATTAATCCCAGTCGAGCAGCAGGAGGGAGCAGGCAGCCCAGCGCGGGATTACGGTGTGCAAGGGAGGGCAGCGCGTGGGGTGAGCTACTCCCCAGGCTGCTGCACGGCTGGGTTATTCAGTCACAGAAGGGCAGGAGTTAGAAGGGACCCTGAAAGCTCATCTAGTCAACCCCCTGGCAGAGCAGGATCACCCAGACTAAATCCCGCAGGAACACGTCCAGGCGGGTTTGAATCTCCCCAGAGAAGGAGACTCCCCAACCTCTCTGGACAGCCTGGCCCAGGGCTCTGGCACCCTCACAGGGAAAAAGTTCCTCCTGACATTCCCATGGAGCTTCCTCTGCTCCAGCTGCACCCACTGCTCCTTGTCTTATCACTGGTCATCACTGGCTCCAGCCTCCTGACTCCCACCCTTTACATATTTAATAAAGTCACCCCTCCGTCTCCTCCAAGCTGAAGAGCTCCAGCTCCCTCTCCCTGTCCTCATAAGGATGGTGTTCCACTCCCTTCATCAGCTTGGTGGCCCCGCACTGGGCTCTTTCAAGGAGCTGTATGCCCCTTTAATTATCTTTCCTAATACAAACTGCTAATGCCAATACCAGTAAGTAACAGATGATGCACAGTGCATACCTGCTTTTCTGGAACATCCATCGTGTGTTAACAGGAGCTATTGTGATTGATTGTAGAGGGAGGTAAAGCCAGCTCATGGCATTGAGGGAGTCACAAGGGGCAGTGCTGATACCACAGCCACTGCACAGGGCTGTGTGCTGGGTGTGGGACTCTGCAGCTGGGCTCAGTGCTGTGTGTGCTCTGTCACCAGGGCTGCCCAGGGATCACCCTGAAAGTTACCATTCCTTCATGTGGAATAACTTCTTCAAGCACATCGACATCTCAGCAGAAAACGTTCACATCCTGGATGGAAACGCCCCTGATCTGCAGGCAGAGTGTGACGCCTTTGAGGCCAAAATCAAAGCAGCTGGAGGGATTGAGCTCTTTGTTGGAGGTGAGCCCCCCAAGGCATAGCAGTCCCTAGGCACTGGCAGGAGGCACTGCTGTGCCCCCACGAGCCATCTCATTATCAGGAGAGTTAATTTGCAGTGCAGTTGGGTGGATTTGCAGTGGAAGCCAACCCCTGCACCATCACCCTGGGTGCTCCTGTGCAGGCAGCCTTGTCTGCCAAGGTACTGCTCCCCCAGTTGTACATGTTTCAGTCCAGTGAGTGGATTGTTCAGGAAACACAGAGCAGGAGAAGCAGGCAGGGCTGGAATCGTCCTGAGTACAGAACTGCCAGTGCTAACGGGACACTGTTGGCATCCTCTGAGCCAACAGGAGCCCAACACAAGCTTTTCCCATCAGTTTCCCTTAAGATTCTGCCATCTACTCAGTGGGAAGAGTCTCTGAAGTTGGTTTCTGAGGGGCCTTTTGCTCTCCTTCCTACGATAAGCAGATTTGATCAGACAAAAGGCTCAGATCTGTATCTGCTGTGGAAGCACTGAAAGTCCTCCTGATAGCAGCGCTGCTTCCTCCAGCCACTGCAGCACCACTGACCTTCCTCTCTTCCCCAGGGATTGGCCCCGACGGTCACATCGCCTTCAACGAGCCTGGATCGAGTCTGGTATCCAGGACACGAGTGAAGACCTTGGCCATGGACACCATCCTGGCCAACGCCAGGTTCTTCAACGGGGACCTCTCCAAAGTCCCCACCATGGCTCTGACGGTGGGAGTCGGCACCGTCATGGATGCCAGAGAGGTTAGGAGGGAAGCAGAGACACCCCAGGGCTGCTCTTGCACGGGGCTTCCTGGAGCAGCTGGAGGCCATCCCGTCCTGGAGCAGCTCTGCACCCTGTGCCAGGCCAGCTCACACCTCTCCTGCCGCGGGCTGCCCCACGCCTGGTCCTGCTGTGCCGTGGAAAGGCTCCTGCTCCACCTCCTCTTTCAGATTTGGGGTGCCCTGCAGCACAGTTGTGATCCACACGCAGCTAGAAGGGTTTGGGAGGATGTCTTTGGGGAAGCAGCTCATCTGAGGATGTAGCTGAAAGAATCACTGGCTGGCTTGATCCAGCAGCAGATGGTGAAAGCTGTAGGGGCTGGCTTGTCATTGAGTGGTGTCTGGGTGCTTAACAGGAGAGCTCAGAGGACCCAAATCATTCCAGGGACCACCAGGCTGTGGTTGAATTGACAAGTGAAAGGCAGCCAGGGCAAGCAGAGCTGTGGTACAGTGATAGGCTCCTGGGGATGGGGATGGAGATACACCCTGCTAGGGGCTGGGCTGTGTGCTCAGTCCATAGGGTGTGGGTGTGCTCGCTCTGAGCACATCTGGCACACCCTGACTGCCACCCTCTGTGTCCCGGTGTCCAGGTGATGATCCTCATCACAGGAGCCCACAAAGCCTTTGCTTTGTACAAAGCCATTGAGGAAGGTGTCAACCACATGTGGACGGTCTCTGCCTTCCAGCAGCACCCCAACACCGTGTTCGTGTGCGATGAGGATGCCACGCTGGAGCTCAAAGTGAAGACAGTGAAGTACTTTAAAGGTGAGTGTTTGCCCAGGCCAGGCAGCTGCTGTGGTTAGTTTTGAAGTGGCACAAGAGCTTTGCAGTGGATGCTTCTGTGTAATCAACTCCCAAAGAAGTTTCTGAAGTGAGGCAGCTGAGGTGTACAGGGATAATAAAGGCACAAAGGGAACGATTAACTGTGGGCCTGGGAGCAAAGGAACAAGGACTCCAGTAATGCCTAATTTCATTAGCATCCAGGGAACAGGAGCTTTGCTTTATTATGTCTACTTATGCCCTCTTTTCACTTCCTACAACAGGTTTAATGATGGTTCACAACAAGCTGGTGGAACCCTTGTACAGCATGAAGGAGGCAGGAGGAGAAAAGAGCCAGTCGAAGAAGCCATACAGTGATTAACCTCCTGGCTGTCCAGGGCTCCTCTGGTGAAACCCAGCTGTGGAGAAAGGGAATTGCTGCAGAAACTCTCCTAATTTTTATTCTTAATTGAGAAAAATGATTATGTGCTTGCTTCTCTATTATAAAGATGCAACACCTGCCTTAATTAACCAAATGAGGATGGGATCCAATTTGCTGCCTTCCACAAACTCCCACCACTTGCTTATTCTCTGAAGGTGAAGTCAGGGGAGAGGGAATTGTTTACAAAGCAACTGTAATGATGAGTGAAGGCTCCAAACATCAGCCTGAAGCAAGGTGAAAGTACAGCTGCAGGAAGGGAACAGGTGATCACTGGGATTACTCCTTCCAAGTACAAGTACCTTTTCCTGCTGCTCTCCCTCCACAATGCACTCCAACAGTAACGACACTTGAAATGGGAACTGAGCTTGTGCTGCCTGGAGAAGGGAGAGCTCCATGCCTCTGAGGAGGTCCTGAGGAAGAGGAAGCCAGGCTCTCCTGGGCACTGTGCTGGGGGAAGACAAGAAGAGACAACAGGGCTTGAGCTGTGACAAGATGCTCTAACTGGATATAAGGAAAAAACAAGCCCTGGGGCCACTCAGGCTGTGGGGCAGAGCGACCAGAGGGGCTGTGTGGCCTCTGTCCTCAAGAGGTTGCCCAGGGTAAAGCCCTGGTTGAACCCCACTTTGATCCAGATGTCAGATGTGAGACTACCTCAGCAAGAGGTGACAGGCAGCACTCCCCAGCGCTGTGTCCGTAACAGCCTGTAGGACTGTACCTGTTGGCACACAAGAAGCCTCACACGGTCACTTTCAGGGTGTAAATTTTCCATGCCCTGGTGCTTTGTGCTGTGCTGTGGAGGGTGGATTCAGATGAAGCACAAACAGCTTCCCCCAGTGCTGCTCAGCACTCTGTGTGTCAGGGAGAGCCTGAGGCAGTAAATCCTCTCTCCTGCTTTCTGGTGCTGTACATTGGTGCAAGGAAACACCAGGTCCAGCTGGGAGGAAGCGCTCAGTTCCCTCTGGTGGGGTAGAGGTGAACAAGAGCCTGGGCTGGTGTGACCCCACCACCTCTGAAACTCCATTCCTGTGTTTCCTGTCAGCTGCTGGCACAGGAGGGGCAAGACCAACCTGGGAGGTTTTATTTTCATGATGTCCCGTTGATCTGTGCTGTAACTCTCTACAGTAAATGTCTTCATCTTTCCTAACCAGTCACACTGTGTCTGTCCCTTGGCCACACTGAGCACGGAGACGGGCGGCTGAATGGGACCTGTGACCCCCTCTGGGAACAGCAACACCACCCCCTTAGAGCCCAGAACAGACCCAGTGCTTTGCACTGGATTTCTCCACCACCTAACCCCAGAGCTGTAGTGAAAGCTGCTGCTGCTCCCTCCTTCAGCAGCTCCTTGCTGTGGTCGCTGGCAGGTTCTCATCAGCCACCCACTGTGGTCCTGTCCTGCCAGGGAGCAGCCAGGTCCTGTGGAAAAACTGGGATCTTGAAAGAAGGGAGGTCACAGCTTTACCCAGTACCATCAAGTGGCTGCAAATAACCCTACACTCCTTCGGGGTATGCACAGAAAGAGAGGTGGGCCAAGGGGAGAGGAAGAATCTGTGCCAGGGTGGAGGTGCCTGTCTGCTCCCTGTACATGAGGACAGGGTCTGGTTTTGGCTGTTCCACCTCTGCAACAGCAGCTGCTTGTCCCATGCGTGTGGGTACCTGCCTGTCCCCCCCATCAGAGGCTCTGTCCCCCCCTCAGAGGCTCTGTCCCCACCCTGCACACTGTGGCACACAGAGCTGCAGCCCAGCACTGCCCCAGGCCCAGAGCCCAGACACATCCCCACACTCTGGGGTTTCACTGCAACACCCTCCCCCACTTCAGCGCCTGCTGACAGCTACCCCAGCCACAGCCTTTCATCCCCACACGTCCTGAGCTCAGCCCACACCTGTCCCAGCCTCCAGCAGGTCTGGGCAGAGCAGGACAGACCCTGTGCCTGCCCGGGCACAGCTCTGGCCTGTGTCATTCCAGAGCTGATGAGTGTCACAGCCAGAGCCCAGCAGCTCTCCAGGCTGCTGCTGCCCAGACCCAGAGCAGAACTCTGGCCCCTGTGCTGCCCTCCACGTGCCACAATGAAGAGAACCAGGAGACGACTCCATTTGCTGTCTTAAAGTGAATTTAGTGCATGTGAAAGGTGCAGGAAATACAATTTAAACCATACACAAGGGACCCTTTCCCTACACACTGTCCTATGGCCTAAACCAGGAGAGATCTGCTCTCACCCTCCCTTCTGGTTTCCATCCCTGCCCAGTCTAAGAGCAGAGACTTTCACCCTCTGGGCCAGGAACTAAATAGGCACTCACTTTGGCCAGATCTCAGAGTAGAAATTTATTTGCTAACAGTCAAAACTGAGTGAGAGGTGTTCACCTTGAGGCTTCCTGATGTCTCCCAGCTCCTGGGCTGTCCCCCCCCAGGGCCCTGCTTGTTCTGAGCACAGCATGTGCAGGTGGAATTTCAAAATAAATGCTTAGACCCTTCTGCAATTGGAAAAAAACTTCTAAAAAAAATCAGTGGTTCTCTCCAGTAATTCCCTCTCTGCTCACAAAACCACTTACTGAACTTGTAAGGGGAACAATTTGGGGTTTGCAGCAATTTGAAGTCCAAGCACAGTGGAAATAAATCAAAAGTATCAACTGATCAGATTTCTCATGTGAGGAGTTAGTCAAAAATAACTTAATCAGTGTCTTGAAGAATTCAATTTTAAATTATGTAACCAAAAAAAGGTGTTTCAGCACCTGACTGAGCCCTTTCACCCTCTCACCAGCCACATGCTCCACTCTCTGCCTTACCCCACTCATCACCACCAGAACAAGGAGCAGCAGCATAAATTAACACAGGGGCAACACTGAGATGAGCCAAGAAGCTGATTCCAAGCCCCAGAAAGGGCTGTTGGTCATTTTCTGCCAGCACCTTCAGTAACACACAGACCCAACAAGAAGGGGGTGAGGGAGAATCAACTCTGCCATCATGAGAAAGTGTCAGTGATGGAGCAGGGAGCTGCTTTTCAGAGACACAGGTCAGGAAGTGCTACAGAAGCAACAGGCTGTTGCTGAAAAACAGAAGAAATTCCCTGTATCAGTGAACCTGCCCTGTGCAAACAGCACCACTGACCAGCTGCAGAGCACTGCAGCCAGAGAACAGCCCAAAACCACAATGGGTATGAGCCAAGACCCCTGCAAAGTCAGTCTCCCTGAAGGACACACCCCACCCCCCCCCCAATACTTCTGTGATTTGGGGCTTGGCTTTTATTTGCTGCTTTTGAAAAGGGGGCACCTCCCAAGAATTCCTTTGCCCAGGAATTTTCCAGGTTCAGCTGGCAGTGTGTGTCTTTAACGATTGATATGATTATTAGGGCCTTCAGTGGTCACCCTGATCACAGGATGGGTAACATGGTCTCCTTTGGTTTTGGCAAGAGCCTCTGAAGTGTGAGCACCCTGCAGTGCAGGGTAGTTCTCCTCCTCCTATCACGTAACAGAAGCAAAAAGCAAACAAACATGACACAAACATGGAAAGCATCCTCCATCTCTGATCTATTCAGCTCCTGTCGCTGGAGAAAGCTACTGGTCTTCATCTTCAACTTCCCAGAACTCCCCATCAACGTCCATGGCTTGGAACAACCTGCAAGAGCCAGAGTTTCCATCAGTGTGGAACAACAAAGAGAGGAAAACACGTCCAGAAAATTAAGTGGGATAAAAAATACAAAAGCAGCAAGTTCCACTCCTGTCTTCAGTCTCGTGACCCACTCACACTGTGGCCCCCCAAGGCCATTAAAAGAAGCTCCTCTGCACCTGTGCAGATTATCCCAGAGGGTGTCACAGTCCCAAGAACCCCTGAGAACCTTACCCACAGGATCAGTTACCCAGCGAGCTGCCAGCCCAGGCTGGGCCCTGGCAGTGCCAAACCTGCCTGCCCCAGCAGCTCACCACCTCATGGACAACACAGCGCTGGGCAAGTGGGGAACTAGAGGGAGGGAAGTGTTTGTAAAGCAATGAGCTCAGTCAGGGGAGGCAGAGGTTACACTGAACTAGCAAGAACAGGAGGCACCAGAGGAAGAAAAATAGGAAAGGTGTAGAAAATAGGAAGTGAAAATGTTCCTGCTGGGAGAAAAGGGAATGCTGAGTAAGAAGGGCTGTGAACAAGGGGGAGAAGCTCCTGATGCTGTCAGCCAGGCAGCAGAACAGAGAGCAGAGCATCCAGCACAGCTCTGGTGTGCCCAGGGATGACACACCACAGCTGAGCTCAAATCCCACTGGAACACACCGAGGGACAGAGGGTGCTGCTGTCCCACCTCTCTGACCTGCCAGCCCTTCCACCTCTCCAGACAGCAGCAGCACCCTTTGCCACTCGATTTAACCCTGACAGTGATGACACAACCCAAGCTTGCAGGTTTTGAGGAGGTTTCTTGCCCCAAGCCTTGTGTTTCACTGGCCCCTACCCGAGCTCTGCCAAGGAAACCTTGCACTCCAGGCTGTCTCAGCCAGGGGCAGGAAAAGCATCAGGAACAGGCCCAGACCTCTCCAGGATTCTGAAACCAAAGCTCTTACAAAGCAAACCCATGTCCCAGACCAGTCCTGGCTTCTCCTATTGGCAGTGCCAGGGTCTTGTGAGCGTCAAGAGTTGGGAAAGGGCATCTCAAACTACAGATGCCAAGGTGGGAATAATCAGGGAGAGACTGATCAAACACCAAGAGTCGGTGACACGGGGTAAGAGAAACACTCAGAAACACCCACATACCTGTTGAAGCACGGGGAGGCCGGGTCGTTGAAGTGCCTGTACGGGTTCATCCTGGAGAGGGAACCCATGCAAAGCCAGCAGAAATACTGCATGCAGCCAGAACATGTCATTTTGTTACAGCCATCTAGTTTCTGGAAAGGAGAAACAGTAAGAACATCCTGTCACAGCAGTCTGCAGGTGTCCCTGGGTGGTCACCATCCCCCAGGCCCCACCAACTCCTCAACACCTTTCACCCCAACTGGTGTTTTCTCACTTCAGAACTGGGAACTGTGTGCTGGCTCTGACACTGACCACAGAGGAAACTGGTTGTACTGAGTGGGTTTTATTTACCAGCTGCAGTTCAGAACAGCAGCAGCTGGAAAAACACTGTGGGATCCATATGGATCCAGGTTCAACCTGGATCTCTTCAGCTCTGGGGGCTGCACAATGCTGTACTTACTCAAGTCCCCAAGCCAGAAACATCCCCTCCTCTTCCATACAGCACAGAGAAATGGAAAGTTCTCTGTTTCCTTAGAAATTCCCCTTCCCTGGTGATCTTGGAGCCCAAAAACAACCAACCCCCTGTCCAGCCTGAATACCAAACTGACTTCATCTATGTTTGCTCCTGGCATGAGCTACGCAGGCCCCTGAGCCTCTCCCCTTGTGCTCACCTCTATGTGAGTGCCACAGCAAGGACAAGACTTGGAGTTCTTCTCCAGCCACTCTTTGCTCTCCATCTCCTCAAGGGCTTTCTGAATCACTCGCTTCCCGTAGCGTTGTTCCAAGAACCTCTTAGTTGCCTCATCTGCTTCTAAATATTTATTTCTCAAGTCCATTAATTTCTCTGGGGAACAGAGCAAACCAAAACCAAACCAGTTTGTCTAATGCAGTGCATAAGGAAGTCCAGCTAATAACAGCATCAAGCACTCTGACAGGAAACAAACCTAATTAATTAAAAAGCCAGGAACACATTAGGATACCTTAGAAAATAGTTAGTTCATTATTAATTAATTAAAAAGCCAGGAACACATTAGGATATCTTAGAAAAAGATGGGAATATTAAAGCCCCTCTACCTCAAAATTCAACAGTTTCACATTGTTTCATTATAAAAGAGATTGGTCAGTGGAATTACAACAAATCTACAATGTAAAATAAACTGAAAAGCAAGTATTTTTACTGAAACTCTGTCATGTAGTTTTGAGGCCAAAGGGACACAGAAGCATCCACCTGACTCCCATTATCAACTCCAGAAACATGAACTAGGGGATTCATGGGAAAGGGTCAAAAAAAGGCACCAGAAAGTGATCCTTCCCCTGCTACAGCCCCTCAGAATCTGGCACTCAGCAATTTAGGGGCTTCTCCAGCTGTGGAGTGTCATCTGTGGAGTGTTTATCTGTGTAATATGAGATAGGGAGCCTGCTTTGGCAGGGGGGTTGGACCCAGTGATCTCTTGAGGTCCCTTCCAACCCCTAAGATTCTGTGATTCTGTGATCAAAGGAATACTCTACGACTGCCAGCAACAGCCTGACCCCAAATGAGTCTGTCCAAGCTTGGGAGAACTCAGGTGGTGCCGAGTTTCCTTCCTCAGCCTCCCCCACAGGCCTCAGCCCGGCGCCTCACCTGCGGTGACCTTGCAGGGGGACACCCCGTGGTAAGTCATCTTGCAGAGGGTGCAGAAGGCGTAGTTGCAGCAGGAGCAGATGCCCATGGTGCAGCCCGGCTCCTGCATGACCGGGGTCTGGCAGCCCGGGCGGGGGCAGTACACCACGTCTGCCATCAGGTCCAGGCTGGACTGCAGGAGGAGCCGGTCGTAGCGCGCAAACAGCTGCTCCTCAACCAGCTCTTTAACCTGAGCAAAGATGGGAGAGAGGGGACATGCATCTGAGGTCCTGGGCACACTGCCTTCCGCAGAAAGTCAGTGAAAAAAGTACCTACAGCTGGGATGAATCCAGTGTGTGTTCTCCAAGGGGTCGGGGAATTACTCCTAGGATGCTACTCTAGTCACAGCTAAATGAACAGCTCGCTGTGTCAAAGGTGATGGGATGTTAAGTCAGGCCTCTGACCAATCCCAGTACTGACACAGTGGGGAAACACCTCCCATGCTTTAACTGGGATGCCTCCACGTGGCTCTGAGCATGGAAAAGCCCATCCCCAGGCACGGTCAGGATGCTCACCATGAAAAGCTGCACCTCATCTTCTGTAAGTACTGGTAAGTTAGCAGAACTCTACCACCAGTGCCTGCACACTGCAGCCTGCACACTGCATTACCTGGCCAGGAGTAGCAACAGAAGAACACTTGGGTTCCGGGCAGTTGAGGCAGTGGACCTGCCCATCCCTGATGAGTATTTCAAAGTAGTCCTTCAGGCAGGCCCTGCAGTACACGTGGCTGCACTCTGAGAAGTACATACAGTCGCTGCCCAGCTTCTCACAGAAGCAGATATTGCACAAGTACATCTTGCTGTTAAAGCACTTTCTCCTCTGAGCCTGGTCGAAGTCCAAGATTTCCCTGATCAGGCTGGATAACGACTCCACATCCTGCACAGCTCTCGCGTCGATGATTTCTTCTCCAGCTGCTGCAGAGCCTGCTGCACCCCCACCATCCTTCTCAGCATCCAGAGGGGACGCCCTGCTCTGCCCACTCCCTTGATGACACATCTTGAGCTCGTACGGGGAGGAAATATTCAGGTAGCTCAGCGTCTCCTCCTTCAGAAACTGCATCCAGGCAAACAGCACCACGCAGCCCCGATTCTCTTCCCACACGTTGTCCAAGTGCTTGCACAGAGCACTGAGCTAGAGGAGAAAGAGATGATTTCAGAGGTAAGTTCTGATGACTCCACACTGGTTTCCTCCCCCATGGTCCCACTTAGCACACAGTCAGATTTCAGATTCTGGAGGTTTTATATGTAAAATGCATATGAAAATAGCACAAGCTCTTGCTCCTCAGATGGTGACCAAATGAAAACAAGCAGGAAACCCAAGAAGGGCCAACTGGGAGAGCAACATAATCATTTATGCCTCAATTTCACTTCCATCTACTCCACTGACATCTCCCAGAGCGCTGTTACTTGTGCACTGACTCAGGAGCACAAGAGCTCTGTTAAAAGGCTTTGCAAACCTGGGCTTGGGAGAGCCATTTCCCACTGAGGGTAAATGCTGGCGGGGAGGCTGACGGGTAGTCTGGAGGGAGCTCAAAATTCAGCACCAGGGGAGGCAGGAAGCACACGGTGTATTCGAAGCCGTTGTTCTGCAGGCTTTCTGGGGAATCCAAGAGATGTGAGACAGTTCAAAAGGCAACAGGAGAAATTCCAACTCACGAACTGCAACTGCTCTGCCAGCCCTCAGTACAGCTCTCTTCATCTGACACACTTCTGAGCTTAAAGAGATGTATTCCACCCCAGAATAACACAGCTTCTCTCAGTGCAGTAACACCTCACAGCAAACACCAGTACTGGGAAATACCAGTTCCTGCACAAACCAGGAACCTGGGAAGATTTATCCCTCAAGGGAAAGAAAAAAAAACCCAAGTGAGCTTAATTATTCCAAAGTGAGACTATTACTCATCTCTAATTTTACAGTTACATGTGTGAGGATGCAGATAAACCCCAGGAGACCACAAGCACAGCGTGGGGTGGGTCAGGGCTGCGTTCCCACAGGTTGCCAGAGCAGGAACCATCCCAGTACATACCAGAAAGTCAGCTGGGGAAACCCCAGCCCTGGGAGAACACAGAACATCTCAACTCACCACTCACAACGATTTTGAAGTTTTCAGGCAACTCCAGGCAAATTCTTGTTTCTCCTCCTTGGGCAGACTCTGCTCTCTTAAACTCATCTTCATCGTAAATGCTGGCCAAAGCCAGCAGCTCATCCTCCTGAGCTTCTTTGTCTTCTGAAGACATTTACACTTTCTGTGGAGTTAAAACCATTCTACACGATCAACTGAGTTACAGCCACCTCTTCAGATTAACAACCCAGGACATCCTTCTTATCCCACACTAAGGTTTAGAGCCCCAAGCAGCTGATATAAACCAATGTAAAATATAATTAAAGGGTTTTCACAGGTTGAAAAAATATTGATAGCTTTATGAAATGGAAATGCCCCCTGAGCAGAACACTGAGTCGAAAAGCAAACTGTGTCAGTGGCTAAAGGCAGCTGTAAGGGGGCAAAGCCAGCTGAACACCCCAACAGGGATGTTTCACTGATTGAAAGGGAAAACAGACCCCCAAAAACCCAAGAAAAAGGCATTAGCAACGGTATCTCTCCCCCAGTGATGTAAAACAAACAAGCAACAGCCCCAGCTATGGCCAAAGCTACTGAAAACAGGGGTAAGAAGCTTCAGATGCCACCCAGGTACCAAGGGGATGTAACCCCGAACCGCGCTGGCTCTGGATTGCGGGAGATGAAGCCCGGGGTTACCTTTTATCGGCAGCTGCGCGGCGGGGAAGCTGCAGGTGCCGCGTTAGCAGGGCCAGAGCCGAGCCCTCCGCGTCCCTCCGGGGCAGCTGCGGGTCCCCGACTCCTCCTGACGCCGCGTCTGCGAAGGGCGCCGGGGCCGCCTGCAGCCAAACACACACCCAGCGGGGTTGGAGCCCCTCGGCGTGCCCGCGCCCAGCGCTGTAACGGGCCCTCCACGGCCGCAGGCACACGCCGGAGCTCGCCTCGCCTCACAGGCCCTGTCTGCGGCCTCGCCGGCTCACAAGCCGGGACCGCCGCGGCTCCCGGGGGGCCGGGACCAAGGCGGGAGCCCGGTACGAGCCCCCCAGAGCCGGGTCGGGTCCTGACCAGCCGCTTCCCCCCGCCAGCCGGGGAGGCCGCTGCCTGCCGCGGCCCTTCCGAGCCAGCGGCGCGGGGCCGCGCCCCCGCACGGGAGGCGGCGGGCAAAGCCGCGCCCGAGCCAGGCGGCCCCGCGAGAGGGGCCGAGCCGTGCGGCCGGGGCTTCGGGCTGCCCCGCTGGGGAGAGCGGCAGGGCCCGGCCCGCCCGGCGCTCCGCAGCCCAGAGGCCCAGCGCTGCCCACCGCCACCCGCGGCCCGGCCCGGCCCGGCTCACCGGTCAGTTGAGCGCGGCCCGTGGGACGGCGAGGCGGGGCCCGGCCCGGCCCCTCGCAGCGCGGCCGGGCAGACGCGGCCAGGGGAGAGGAGCGGATCGGTTGCCGGGGCGAGGCGGCGGCCCGGCCCCGCTCCGCCGTCGCCGGCACCGGCCGCCACAGCGCCCCCAGCGCCCGGGAGGGACGGCAGCGCCTGGCCGAGGGCCCGGGGCCGCGGCCCAGCCCGGGCAGCGCGGGGCGGGTTTCCCCGCGGAGCTGCCCCGCAGCCGGGCAGCGACCCCCACCGCGGGCAGCGCTGCCGCCGGCCGCCCCCTGCGCCGTGCTCTCGGCAGGGGCAGACACCCCCCTCCCCAGCATCCATTAGCGCTACCAATGAACGTGGTGCCCAGGAGGCCCGGCTGCACCCCGACAGGGCCGGGCTCAGGGAGCAGCAGGTACTCCTGCGCCTGCCCCAGCGCCCCCCGGCAATCAACAGCGGCAGCAGGCCAGGCGGGAGAAGCCAGGGCGTTTATTCCTTGCAATATCGGCACGGGGGGAGGGTGGGGGTGTGTTCAGCTTTGGGTTTTAACACAGACAAACGAATGTTTGCAAGTTTAATGACAGTTGGTACCAAATGCAAGTCATTAGCTAGAGCTCAGAGGGGAAATAAACCTGCCAACGATGTCCAGCCTCTCTTTTCCCCAAAGAAAAAACAAACCCAAAGCCCCAGCATTCCAAATGAAAGCCTTGTAGAAGCAAGAATAACCCCTGCACAGTCAGGAGCAGCTCAGAATCAACTATCAGAGCAGGCAGCTGAATACAAGTATTCATTCTTCCTCCAGACAGCTCATTTAACTAGAGGGAGGGAAAAAGGTTCCATGGCCTAAGTCCCCAGGGAGTTTGCCAGGAACACACTGCCACATGGGGAGCCCCAGGGGCTGCTTTCTGAGCTGCCCACCCTGAGAGGACAGTGACAGTGCCAGCTCCACCTCACAAACACTCTGGAAGTAGGAGCTGCTCAAGCACAGATCCAAACAAAGGTAAGGTAGTGTGTTAATGCTAAAAGGGTGAGACCAGGATAACTCAGATCAAGGTGCTGGCAGAAACCCCCTCTGCCCTTTTCTCACCAGGCTGGCACAAGGCTGTTGTAACCCCCACAGGCAGGGCCAAGAAAGTCTTGGTGACTGAGTGTGCAGTAAGATCAACTCACACAAGAGATTAAGGGCAGAGAATCAGCTCTTTTAAGTTTTAATAAGAATACCAGAACTCCTACCTACACTCCTAAAGGCAAGCAGCACTGCTTATTTGACTGAGGAGTTAGCTACCTAAGTGTTCTGACTCAAAGCATTGAACAAACCTCTCCAGACATTCCTCAGAGTGTGGTGGTATCCACTTGCTTCAATTTGTATTCAGAACATACAAAGTCGACAACTTAAAGCTTTATTGTAGTTTGCCATGATATAAACAGGTGCTGGAATTCAGTCAATGTCCATTTCAGGAAGCTTCTTCTCAGGGGCAGGGGCAGCAGTGCCCTGGTCAGGGGCCTGGGCCCCAGCACTGGCTTCACCCTCACCTTCCACAGGTCCGTTGGGCTCAGGGGGTTTCTGCTCCTCCTTGGGGAGTTCAACCTTGGGTTTTGGTTTTGTGACTATAGGATTACAGATACTTGTCAATTCCTAAAGAGTAGAGAAATAAAACACTGTTAGAAACTGTTTTAACTACCAAGAGCTGCTCAAATTAACTTCTGAGCACCCCACACACAGCTGGGGGCTGAGAGCTGCTCACACAACTCACACCCAATCTCTGCCCTGCTATCACACATTTCTCACCTCAGTTTTCTTAAACACAATTAGACCAAGAAGCTCTCAGAACAATCCTGCATAACTTGCTGTATTTCAACAAGACTTACTTTAGTCTTGGCTTGTATCTCTTTAGCTTTTATAACTGGGTCCAAAGTCAGACTCCTCTTGTTCTGAAGGTTAAGCTTGTTGTTCATCCACTCCATCGCTTCATTCGCGCTCTTCTCCACTTTTGCTACATCTGCTTCATCTAGGTGGTCATACTGTTCATCCTGGAACAGCCAGAGGGGTAGCTGTTAACTCTTTCCACATCTGAAGCACATGCTTATTTCTTCAAGTGACTGGCTTCAAAATACTAAAGAAAGCCCATTGAGCTCAAAGGCTCTTCAAATTATCAGAGCAGTGAAGGTGATCACACACAGCTCCAACCAGAGAACTTCAGTTCTACCACTGATGCTATTCTCCTCTCCAGGAGGAAAAGCTCAGAAGCTAGCCAGGACATTGCACCAGCTTTTTGTTTAGAGGAGGTTACTTAAAATTCAGAAGATAGCTGTACCACCTCCTTGCATTTGCCTGGAGTTAAGAATGGCAATACCTTTGCTTTGAATGCATGAACAGTTTTCATGTACTGTTGGATTTGCTTCCCCAGGTCCTCAAATGCTTTTGGTCTTTCTTCTGATTCTTGAAATCGTGCCTGGATGGGCTGACCCAGAGTCTGAAACAAAGTACAACAGCCATCAAAAACCAGGCAGCATCACAATAACATCCTGCAAGCCTTGACAGGGCACATCAACATTCCCAACCTCCCTGGAACATTGACTTGTCCCTCTGCTTACAGGAGGGACCAAGTCTCCCTCAACCCCATACTGTTACAGACCTCCTGGAGATGTGCTCCTCAGACAAACTGCTTTTAAAAGCAGTTCATTACACCAGTGCTAATCTCAGAAGCAGCAGACCCAAGACAGCTCCCTGCTTGAACAGAACTCTCTAGATTCAGCAAATGCCAGTGGGGGTGTAGGAGCCACTTACCTTCAACTCGGTGAGTTTGTCAATGTAGATTTGTTTGGGTTGGTCTTCACCATCCTCATAAAGCCAGTTTTCTGTATCTTCCAGCTTCAGCGTGAAGCTGTTACGATCCTGAAGCAATCCACACACAACAGGAGGTAAGAGCTCTGTTAGGTGGCATTAAACAATACCTGGAACTGTTCTGGAAGGGGCACAGGTTTAGAAAGAACTCTGCCTGGAACTCTGATGGCACAGCTCCCATCATAACCAGGGGGGATCTACTCAGTTTGGAGTGATTCATTGAATGCAGCCATCTAATTTAGTTATATTAATTACACACCAAACTTCCTCTAGTACAGCAGGGAAAGCTAATTAATAATACCAGTTCCAAGAGGGTTTTATACAACCTGTTCAGATACAGGTGCCCCCATTCAAACTAACACCACCTGTCATGTTCCTAGGCAGGGTTATTGATTTTAACTACTCCTAACTACTGACAGAGAGCCAAAATAGAACAGGTTGCCTGCACATGATTGTGTAAGCACTCCTAGTCTGTTCCAGTCTGAGCACTCCTGCTCTGATATGATCTCAATTACTGCAACTGCTTTGGAAGAGAACACACAGCATATCCTGGATACCATCTGCCTGCACCTGAAGGTGATCTTCACAGCCAGAAAGGAGGTTACAGAGCTATTTCTCCAGAAGTCTGCAAACACAGGCTAAGTAAACATGGTATCTGATACAGGTCAAGTGTTATTGAAATGCAGCTGTCGATTGTAATGAATCATATTAAAAGATAACCAAGCTAGGAATACTTACATCCTCACTAACGAATTTCTCATAAATACCGCAGAGTTTGTCTCTCATATCATACACATATTCTTCCACAGCATTCTTGGCATCATTCCTCTCCTTCTCTAGCTTATCCTGCATTATCATCTTACCCTGTGAAGAAGTTGTCAAATTAGTTGGCTTAAAAACTAGAGTATTCAACATTTACTGGCAAGATACCTTGTTAGCAAGGGCTTCAGTTTGACTAAAGGCTTTGAAATACTGTGTTAGCAGAACTGTTCTGAAGACAGCACATGAATAAAAACAAACTTCAGCTTTGGTGGGATAACCAGCACCACCTGAGGCACCTCCAGCCTGATGGCAGCAAACATCAAGTACCTTGTAACCACCAGCAGTTTTGGAAACAGTCGTCCTGTGAACTAGCCCTTCTGCAGAACCTCTTCAGTGAGAGCTACAGCACTCACTGCACAGGAATCATGCTTTGGCTCCATGGAGCTCTGTTCACCTCAGTTAAATACTGTATTTTTTTTTCCCCTTTTCACCTTTCCTGATCACCATTTCCTGCTTAGCATAGCAAAACTCCCAGAGATTGACTGGCAATTTTCTTCTCTTGGGCAAGTGTAATTTACCTCATTCTCAATGAATAAGTTCAGCATGTCTTTCCCTATCTGCCACACCAGCTGGTTCTCAATGGGAAGGTCCACTGTAGTAGTCTTTACTTTTGCCTTCTTGGCTTGGGGTGGTTGATCCACTTTCTTGTCTTTTGAGTCACCCTGAGAAGTCTGCATGAAAAAAACATTCAAAGTAAACACACTGGTCAGTTCAAGCTGAGTATTCAAGTTTCACAATATGAGAAATTGAGTTGGTGCACCTCAGAGCTCCTTACCATGTCATTCTGACACTCGGGCTGCTACCTAGTCAGATAATGCAACTACTGACCTTTCCTGGGCACTCTGACTACATCCACAGGGTGATGGTGCTTGTAGCTGAACACTTTTCTAGCCTTTAAATTGCTGACACCTAAATGATTAGGTCTGTCATGAAGAGGATTCCACCCATTTTCCCAGCACTAGGCCACCTGACAGGTCTGCAGTGATTCATGCCACTTAACTACTTTTAAAGCTCTCACTGCAATACAGGCTAAGCAATATATTCAAATAAAGTCTGGCTTCCAGAGCTATGGCAGAGGCCAGCAGATACTCTCACAGACTACATATCCTCCAGAAACTTCCAGCAGTAGCCTGTAAGAAAGTAGGAGCCTCAAATGTTTGTTACCTCCATCTCTTCAGACTCAGCTTTATTTTCAGGTTGGGCCTGCTGCTGTTCTTCAGCCTTCTGCTGCTCTTCCTGGTCTACCTGCATTTTCTGGAACACAGAAATCCAGTTTGACATATGAAGCAATGCATACATAAATCACTGCTTCAGTTCACTTACATCTAATATTCTTCAGGCAAAAGAAGCAGAATGAAAACCAAAGTACAGTCTCAAGGCAAAGTTACAAGCCTCTGCCTAAGTCTTTGCAGAGGAAAGCAACAGCTCCAAGATTAAGAATTTCACTTACACCTCACAGTCCTGATTTTAGACCTGTCACTGGCATAACATACAAACATGATTAAGTACTAATTGGAGTATCTGAAGTCTATTACCTCTTCCTCTTTTGCATGCTGATCTGTTTCCATAGGCTCTTCATTCTCGTCAGATTTATGAACCTCCACTAAAGATGCACTTGAAACACTGAAGATACCGTGGATATTTACTCTAACTTTGACTTTCACTTTTGAACTGGATCCATCTGTTTGAGGAGTGACCTTCTGAACCAAGAAGTGAGCTAAACAATCCCAGAGAGAAAAAACATAGTTTGATTAACTTAATCATTGAGGGTAAAGTAAAACCTGACTGATGCTGACAGATCACTGCAATACACTCAGAGGATATCAAATCCCACCCAAGCCAAACAATTTACTTTTACTCAGCAATGCTAGAAGCTCTCTACACTATGCTGTCAAAGCTGCTGTCACTGGTATCACAAGAAGAGACAGCACAAGTCTTAGTATGCCCTTTTCAGGCTTGCATTAACATCAGGATGCTCTTTGTCTGCCCTACTTGTTCACAGACTTTGTGTTACTGCACTCATTTTGCTATTTACAGCATTTTTAGCAGCTTGTACTTTCCAAACTATTTATAAAGCTTAAAACTACAGAAAGGTCTTGACCTATAGCAGGATCTGGATAAGGCAACTCCTTGGGAGAGCTGTAGTACGCCTCAAGAGTAAAAGGTTCCTTTCTGTAGAATGTGAGGACCTTAGAAAACGGAGCAGCATGGTTCTTGGGAAAGACTTCACAGTCACTGGAAGAGAAAACAGGGCATTTGGTCAGTGTGGAAGATAATGCATCTCAACAAAACGTTTCTAGATACTCTTCAAGCAGTAAGAAGAGAGTCCTAATCTTTTAGGTAAAAGCCCAACAGCCATATAAAGATGTACCAAGCTGCCACCCATCCTTGCTTGTTTTCTACTATCATTATCTTAGAAAAAATATCAAAGCTTGAATTATGTGGGCACTGTTCTAAAGAAGTGCCATCGTTTAGTTTTAAGCTGTATGTAAGCATGCAAGAAGATTGAACTTGTTTACCTTAACCCTTCCTCTGCTGGTGAATTCCATCGTAAAGAAATAGGATACAGTATCAAATCTGTGATAGAAAACTCTCTCACTTTGAAAGCCGGGGACAAAATAGCACACTGGAAGAGCACAAGAGTCAGATTACACAGTCAGACTTCACAGGGACAGTAGTTTCATTCAGTAAGTAGCTATTCATACTACTTAGTAACTAGATTTACTCTGGGTCAAGGAAGACTAATACTGATGGTCTTGGGACCTACACAATAAGCACTGGAAGCTGGTGTGTACTTTTCAGGAAGCTGTCAGGTATTTCCACTCTGAGTGAACAGGTTAAGTTTGAGAGACATCAGGTTGGTTTGCTATCATTAGGCTCCTGAAGTGTCTTTAGTGCTGACTTAAAGTATCAGAAAAACTCAGTTACAGTTACTTTTTAGAGTGACCTGAATACCTGGCCTTTTGCATACCACAACACAAAGTTCTCTCTTAAGAAGATCCTAATAGCTAGTCCACACCACTGAATTTACTAGCTCCAAGTGTTTAATATGTAGTTACAGAAGTGAGGGATCAGAGCAAAAGTAAGGTGCATTCAAGAGATGCTTAAGTCATTCAACAGTGACTGATTCCAGCCTGGGACACAGATTTCCATCAGCAAGAACCTTAATAAGCTATTACTTCCATCCCCATTATTACTGGCAAATTTGTGACATGGCTACTGCTTAGTGCTGTAATAAAAGATGCTTCCCCTGGTGAACCTAGGCCCCCAAAGGAGCTTGGAAGAGAAAGCAGCATATAAGCTTTACCAGACTCCTAGTTTGCAGCCACAGCAGAACCAGAACATGTTTTGTTTCAGCAAGCTACACTGATCCACTGATTTGGCAGAGACACAATAGAGGAATCACTTAAAGCTGCTACTCTTATTCTTCCAACCATGTTCTTGAAGCTTATTCAAAGCCATTCTATGACACACATGAAGTATCCTTCAAGTTACTTATGGACCCTGGCTGCAATACTCATGGGTTTCAATAAAAACACTCCCAGCTGAAAAACAGCCCTTGTTACCTGCAGTGCACAACCTCGTGCAACAGCCTCATCTGCATTCAAAGTTGTACTGACTTCTTTGCCAAAAAATTTACTGATCTTCTCTTTTACTGCAGGGATTCTTGTCGTACCACCAACTATCTCCACTGCATAAATATCCTCCTTCTTTAACTCTAGAAAGGAATCCAGTGTTAGTTTTCATAGGTTACACATTGTTTTACTTTACATGAATATGCTGATGCTGTAAAGTTTCACTAAACCAGCCATTAAGCTTGTTCTCCAGGTTCCTAAGCAGTAAGAATTTCAGTATTTCCTCACACAAAAAATAAGTTAAGAAGCTTGAAACTGCTAGGCAAGGAATTGCTGGCTGCACTAAACCCACCTGCTGACACCCAAAGGAACTGCACATTACGGATGTCTCTCCTGGAGAAAGTCCAGGAGGCTACCAAGATGATTAAAGGCCTAGAGCATCTCCCCTGTGAGGAAAGGCTGAGTGAGCTGGGGCTGTTCAGCCTGAAGAGAAGAAGCCTGAGAGGGGATCTGATCAATGGGTATCAATATCTGAAGGGTGGGACACAGGGGGACATGGGCAGCCTCTTCTCAGTGTCTGTGGGGACAGGACAAGGGGTGATGGGCTCAAGTTGGAGCACAGGGAGTTCCCCACCAATCTGGGGAAGAACTTCCCAGTGAGGGTGAGGGAGCCCTGGGACAGGTTGCCCAGGGGGTGTGGAGTCTCCTTCTCTGGAGAGATTCCAGCCCTGTCTGGACACCGCCCTGTGTGCCCTGTCCTAGGGACCCTGCTTTGGCAGGGGGTGGGACCCCACGGTCTCTGGGGGTCCCTTCCAACCCCTACAGCCCTGTGATTCTCCACACAGAACACACAAGACATGCACACTTACTGGCTTGCTCCAGCACACTGCGGAGGGGCGGCTCTACTCTCGCAAGGAGTCCATCACACATCTCTAGGAATTTGCTTCTGTTGGAAGAAGCCACAAATAAACCTTTAGCATAGCACAGCCAAGGTAATGCTGCAAATACAACAGCATGCCAGAATTGGAGGAATGCTATTTGAAGTGTGTACTGCAGGGTTCTCTCACCAGTGCTGCTGTTAAGCTCATTCAGCACGTTCACCCAGACAATCTTGGTTCTAGTACTCTGGCACTCTCACCACTGAGGGACCCCCACGCCAAGGCCACTGACCAGCCTCAACATCAGAGCAGCACCGCTGCACACAGTGTTCCTACAGTTCCCACCCCCTTCCAGCCCCAAGAACTGACACTTTAAACCAAGATTCTTCCTTGACTGAAAGCCACTCTAAAGCTTACCTTGGAAAGAGTATAAACATTACCTGTTCATTGTTCCAGAGACATCTATGTCATTCATGAAGCATTCTATGTTCAGGGGCAGGTCAGAGGCGTTAGCACTCATCAGTTTTTTCAGTTTCTCACACTCCTGGTGTAGCCTCAACAAGGCACGAATCTTTGACTTTACGTCTAGTTTATATTTCTTTCCAAATTCTTCACAAAAGTATTCAACTAACTTTTCATCAAACTTCCTGCCTCCAAGTGTTGTATCAAATGATGTAGCAAGAACCTTAAAAAAATTGAACTCTTCAGTAACAGTGCAATTTGGCATCGCCTCAGTGAAGCCACTAAGCAGTTAATGTCAAAGCATTTCTTTGTTTCAAATACAGCCCCACTTTAAATCAAAGCAAGGAGCACAACATCACTACAAAGGAAGAATTATACTGGTACAGCCACCAAAGAAAAAAATCTGGTGGAGTTATTTTTTATCCTGCCATCACCAGTAAGGAATTTCTTCCAGTGAGCCTTGTCTAGAAGTCTAACCCCCATGCCCCCTCAAAGCTAGATCTCATACTCATCTCACTGCTGGCAAGAATTAAGCTATTCAGTTATACTTCAGAGCAACCACATCACTAACATCTGAGTTCATGTTGATTGTAGCTGCAGTGATAGTTGTACCCATCCTAAGAGATGCCTTCTCTTTTGTAAGGCCTACCAATTCTAACCCATGGTTATCCTATGCCAATACTAGACACATTCCAAATGCTGTTGGAGAAAGAACCACCTTTACCAAAGGCAAATGCTGGCAACTACTCAAGTGTCAGACCTCTTTGTGAATGGTAATTCTCAAACTGCAGCACTTACACACAGCAGTTACAAGCTCAAGGAGAAAACACATCTGCCATCTCAAATGTCAGACAGCAGCCTTGGGCACCCAGCCTTCCTGTAATGAGGTGATGGCTTTTAGAGAAACAGGGCAAGGCTTATCCACACAGTCTGTGCAGTAGTCTGTGCTACAAGCAGACCATCAGTTCCCAAACTCTGCTTAGCCACTGTCAGTTTGAGTCATAACCCAGTTTAATATTGGATGCCTCACAAGGGTGGAACATGCTTACACCAAGCTAAAAATAAAACATGAAGGGAATATATACTGTTAACTCTTGAAAATAGGGGTTCATGTCTGATGAGGGAATTAACTGCAGAGAACATCTCTAGCTCATCCACCTCAGCCTATTTTACTCTTTAAGCATACTGTCTCAAGTATTTTGTTTTAGGAATAGAAATCAGTGAAGTATTCATGTTACTCTCATTACACCTCAGACTAGGTTTGGTCTCTACCCTGTTTTAACTGCCTTGCTGTCCAGTGCTCTGTTCTATACTCAAACCCATCCCTCCTGTACTTATATAGTCTCAGAGTTTAAAGGAGAAATCTGAAACCAACTAGTAGGTTGTGTTTCCTCACAAGAGGAGACATAACTCCAACAAAACTAACAAACAAACAAACATTCTCAGAACTCTTGCCTTCACTTCACTGTCCCATGCTTTACAATTTGTGCTTCTCCAACTGATAAAGTTACTGGAGCTGCAAAAATCCAGATTGCAATCTTAGAGAGACAACTAAGAAACATTAGTATTTGCTGGAAAATAGTAATCTTTGTAACTTAATACTGTAATAGTAATAAAATCATAACAGTTTGTACACTTAGAAGTACACTGCCTACCTTCCATTCACAGCTTAGAATACTTTTAACACTCACTGTGGTGCTTGTGTAAAGAGTAACAATATTTTGAAACATATTTGTCACACCATTTAGTAATTCCTTTCAAAAGCTCCATCTCATGACTGAGCTAGAGTCTTTTCTGAGGGCAGCAGCTAGTCAGCACTGTAATTTCTGAACAGATCATTTACTCCAGGTTTTTATTCTTTGCCAAAGCCTGCTGATTAAGGAATGCTTGCTTCCTCCATGTACTGCTCAAAAGCTCTTTAGCTCCCTGCCCTACTTCAAACTCCAGACAAAGTGCAATTTTAAGAACTGAGCTGTCTGGACGTTCTTATGTAAAGCCAGGCAAGCTTGCCTGTCACAGGCCATGTATGTACTGATGAATACTTCTACAGGTAATTAAAACAGATGCATAACAGGTTGTTTACTTTCAGTTTTCCTTTGTTGAATGCACAAACAGAAACTTGATATGCAGAATGCCCCATATCCACAAAAACAACGTTCCGAGGCTTCTCCTCCAAGGCAGGCAGGTCTTGCTTATAGATTCCATATGCAAGGGCAACTACACAGAAACAGAGCCAAGAGTATAGTTAGGACAGTCTTGTCGTTCCTTAATAAATGGAACATCAGCAAACAGCATCAGCATTTCATCTTGCTTTCCAAGCTACAGAAACTGATCTCCCTTCAAACAGAATTGCCAATGCTAAAGGAACATGGAAGAACAGGAAGCAGCAGTAGAACACAGATTTAAAAAAAAGTATCTTTATGCCTCTAAAGTAGTAAAAACACAGACCAGAGCTCAAGCTTTATGATCAATTAATCTACTTAAAGTTTACAGCCAGTAGTAATTCTAGAGGGCACTGATCAGTGACAGATTAAAAGCCCTTTTATGCAATAAAACTACAATATTTAAGTGGAAAAAGGAAGGTATTACCTGCAGTTGTTTCATTTATTAGTCTCAGACAGTTGAGACCAGCAATCTGTGTAGCATCCATCACAGATCTCCTTTCTGCGTCTGTGTAGAAGGAAGGAACCTGCAAGTAGTAGTAAATGTTACTATTAGCTGATGTAAATGTTACTGTTAGCTATCTGTAAAGCTATCTTCAGCAGACAGTCACAATGTAGTCTGTTCAGAGCACAGCTAAGTATCCTTTAAATTTATTTTGTGTTGCAGTAAGGAGAAGCAAAGGAAATGTTACATTAAAGACAAAGTTATTTTGTGAGTCTCTCCCACTCTGTCTCACAAACCACTCACTTTTGGAACAAAGAACCAGAGACAGACATAAAATACTATGTTGCTAAACAGCAACTTCAGACATTTTGCCATTACTGAGGTCAATCTCTTACTGAACCCTCTTCAAAGCTGGTAAGAAAGAGTCAGCAAGATTCAGTCTTAAACTGAAGAGACAAATGCCTGAATAGCCACACATTTCATGGCCGATTTAATGCTGTTACCTTCACAGCCTGATACCAACCAAGTACTCCAGACATTTCCTGTCACATACTTACAGAAACAACACAGTCAACCACGGGCTTTTTAAGGGCATTCTCAGCAGTCTCTTTTAGTTTGGTAAGGAGCATTCCTGTCACCTGCTCAATAGTAAAGTTTCTTTCTTCTTCCATATACATAGCCTTCAAAAAAAATGGTGTACACACACATTACACTACAGCATAACACACATTACACTGCAAACATAAGGAATCATAGAATCACAGGCTGGGCTGGGTTGGGAGGGACCCCAAGGATCACAGAGCTCCAACCCCCTGCCACAGGCAGGGACACCAACCTCCAGGCCTGGAGCTACACAAGGTTGCCCAGGGCCCCATCCAACCTGGCCTTGAACACCCCCAGGGATGGGGCACCCACCCCCTCTCTGGGCAGCCTGTTCCAGCCCCTCACCACTCTCTCTGGAAAGAACTTCCCCCTAATATCTCATCTCACCCTTCCCTCCTCCAGCTTCACTCCATCCCCCTTGTCCTGCCAGTCTCTGCCCTTTAACAAGCCCATTCCCCTCCTGTTCCTCTGCTCCCTTCAGGGACAGGAAGGCTGCAATGAGGTCCCCCCACAGCCTTCTCTTCTCCAGGCTAGACTAGCCCAGCTCCCTCAGCCTCTCTCTGTAGGGGAGGTGTGCACACTGAAGAAAAGAGTCTTCACTAAAAGCAAGCTTAAAGAGCAATGCAGCTCTATACATCCTTCTTACGGCCAAGCTTGTGCACAGCAACTGCAAGAATAGAATTCACACACACAAAGCTGCTCTGGACACAGGTTTGCTTTAAATCCCAGTCAATCCAGACAATGGCTGGATGCCTTCCTCTCTTTTTTGGAGTAAGTTAATTAGCTGTTGCCAAAATCTAAATTGGAAGTTCAGCCACTGTTGTAAGAGACAATTTTTTACCATTTTACCATTTCACCATAGAGTACTATGTTGACTTCTCACAGCCCTGCAATACCTGGAGAGCAGCTAAGTACGTACCATGGAGTGAAGGGAAAGAGGCACTGCTAGAGCAGTTTGGGGGGACTGGCGTTGCAAGGCAAAGAATCATGTAACTGTGCAAAAATTAGTCTCACTTAACATGTGGAGAGACCATCTGCATTTTAATTAGTCTTTTATTACCCATTTAAGACTTTCCATTCACAAGCAAACAAACTACAGCAAGCAGCTCCCAAATAAAGGTATCAAAGGAGACTATCAGTTTCCTCTGCTGGCTCTGTCTCAAATATGCCAGACTCACCTTGATGCCAGTTGAGCCTGTTGACAGCTGGACAAGTTCATAGGCAAGGCTTTCTTTTTCAGCTTGAACAAAGGGATCTGAGAATGCACGACCATGAAATCTTTTAAAACTTTGTACTGTATTCTTTGCATTTGAAATAACCTAGAGGAAAAGAAATCTTTAATACAGGCATGTCAGAGGAACATCTGAATTTCAGACAGAAGACAAGAGTTTTGTTCTCATGCTTCCCTTGCCAGAGTATTTTTCTCATTTCTATCAGGGCAGTTGCTAGAAGACAGCTTCCCTCCAACTGCTCAGGTAACCAACAAGAATTTGAGATTTAAAAAAGAATATGCTAGAAAACTGATCCAGGACTCTACAAAATAATCATTACAGTAGCACTCAGTTTTCATTGTGTACATGTAGGACACAAAGTTAACAAAGTGTCTTTTCATTTACCTGTGTCCTACCACCCTACTGCTCCACAGCCAGCAATTTAGCCAAAGAGAACAAGCAGATTGATGTAAACTCCAGTTCAGGTTCATCACATGCACGTGACTGTCAACACACAGATATTCTCATAAAACAGCTCAAGGACCTTGTCATGAAGTTTTAAAAAGTCAGGAGGGCCCCCAAGATGATGCTGTCAGCTTGATTTCACTGACAAAAGGTAGGCTGTCTTTTATTAACAGCAGAGATCAGTGTAAATGTAGAAGTGACAAGTCATTCTAACTTTTTTATGTAGAAAGAATGAAACAAGTTTTCTTGCATTTATATTAGAGTAAGACACATACTAAAAACCCCACAGTAACTGACAAAGCAGACAAGCACTGTACCATATAACATTTACCTGTGATTCAGGCTCAGTCAAGCATCTATTTCCTAAGTAACCTGGTTTTGATTTTCTGTAAGGACATACCTCATCTCTACTGGATCTCTGTATCAATGAATTTCTTTAAGCTAAGCAGACACTCAATTCCAGAAAAAACATCTGTATTTAGTTCTAGTACAGTTCTTCTGTTCTTGAATAACATGGTTGTGTCCAGTCATTTTTGTATTCTAGATAATGAATCTTCACACATCTCTAGGTATTTTAGCTAAGAAAATACAAGTGTTTGCATAGTCACTTCCTGTAGAGGACTTCAAAAAAAATCATATTTTATAGGGGTTTCACAGCAACACAAGATACGTTACAGCAGGACCCAAATCAGCTTAACTTCTCAGTTCTTATATCACATTTACCTACCTACACCAACAGAAACTCAAAGTATGACCAAGAATGTTTAAGATGCTTTCTTAATTCTTTGTGGTTTAAATACAACCTGAGTATCTGTATAAATATATATAGTCAAATATGTCCCCTTTCTGACAGAGTTAGGCACTTAATGGAATTCAATAGAATGTAACCCATAATGAAAAGCTGTCATAATGCACATGAATTGGAACGAGCTACAGGAGGACAAAACTCTACTGCTCAGGTTTAGAATTTACATTTTCAACCTAAAAAATAGTATTTATCAGAATTTCTTAAGAGGCCAAGGGTTTGTTGGACATTTCATCACATCCAACTATTAACCCTCAGACTTCTCTCCAAGATGACAAAGCAACATTACATGCTGAACAGCTGAGCTCCATTCAGCTGTTCGTTACAGCTATGGAGACACTAGGGAGCCAGAGCAGACATTTGTCATCTTCACTGATAAAATTTACACTGGGCTAATCTGATTTTTGACTACTGGAGTTGCTTTTCCCCAAGCTAGAGGCTCACCTGACTTTTAGCTGCAGCGCCAATAGAGCGATTCTTGGGTCCAAAGGCTATACATGATCTATAATGAGAATAAAGTGTTCCAGTTAGTGATTGGTAGAGCTGCATAGTGTATCTTTGTGTTAAAGAGTGTCAGTAACATTAGACTGGAGATATTTTAATCAGCATTTGGTCCATTAAGAAAGTTCCTCACTCACTGCAATATATACAGGGACTATTCTGAGCATGACAGGCACTCCAAGGTAAAACAGCAATGCTCCTCACTGCAGGGCAGTACTAAACCCAAGATTTACTCATCCTACTTCAAGTTTTACACCTAAGTTATAATTGGGTAGACATCCTTATCTCAATTACCTAAGCCACTCAAAGATAAGGCATTAGCTAGTAGTACAAGAAACAAATATTCATCCATTCACTAGAAATACACAGGGTGAGTCATATACAAAGAAAAATCATTCCTACATGTCTGTACTGAATGCTAAGCTCTTCAGTGTTAAAGCAAGCCCTTCAAGAGCAGGCAGGCAAAACCTGCTGAGAAAGATTGGGTTTATGGGTTTCCTCTGTACTCACAGAAATAATGCAATTATGGAAAGTCATACTTCATTAGAAACTGCTTTGTGATAGCTTGCAGGTCAGAGAGATGCAAAATCCTCCTTTTGGAGAAATTCCTAGGCCCATTAAGCCTCTTGATTCATATATTTAAACTGAAGAAGCCCTAACAAAGTTAAATTCAACCCTCTAATCCATGTTCCTCATAGCACTGAGGTAAACTTAGCAGGGGGAGAAAATGCTATTAGTCAAGCTGATCTTTTCTATTCACACAGCACACCCAGAGTACAACTAAGCTGCTCACTATGGTCAAGAAGCTGCTTTACAGCAGGGTTATGCCATAGGGTTGCCACAAGAAACCAATTCCAACCCAGCCTGAGGTTTAGAATTGATCCTAACAGAAACTGTTAAAACCAACATTGAAGACAAGAGCAATAATTACATTTAGTTTATACCTTCTTCCAATCATTAACAAGTCACAAGTGAAACAAGGTCTACCCTAGAGCCTATCTTGCAACAGAATTAAGTTATGAATGAATCTTACTGTTTGAAACAACTTTTCAAGGGAACAGTTAAGAGTGAGAAAGCTCTGTGCTATGCAGACGTCAGAGCCCACACAAAAGGAACTGGAGCTGCTGAAAATACAGCTAAAAAGAACAAAAGTCTAACAAGCCCCAAGCAGGAAGAAAGTTATTCATTTACACTGGTCTCCAGAAAGGAATTAAGATAGGAACATGAATTGGTGCTTTCCTCCTGGACGAAGAAAAGATAATCCAGCTATTTCACTGCTGGAGTCACAAGCCATCAGCCCCCATTCAGAACTCTCCAAACCTGCCAGACTAAAATCTCAAATCTCACTAGAGGAATACAGCACAGTAATCAAAAAACCAGGCTTCCTTGTTGTACACAGAATAAATCCTTGAAGTGCATTTATTCTTCTTAAGCGTGCTTGCCCCCTGCTTGGCTTTCTGACCAGCAACACTTCTCCCAGGGGCTGCACAGAGGGGACAGGTCCACTCTGCTCCTTCCCTTTCTGCCCATCCCAACCCTTCTCCCCAGTTAACCCTGGCTCCCAACTGAGCATCAGGGCCACACAAGGACCCAGTGGAAGGGCAAGTTAAACTGGCAAGAGGGAGAGAAGGAAGAACTTTCAGCCAGTCTCACTCCCCAGATCACCATGGGAACCAGGGTTAATGCATTAAATACAAATTATACTATCACACAGTGTACTGGAAGTTAAATAGTGAACCACAGCATTTTAAGGAGAAACAAATCACAGCCATGGTCAGCAGAGACCTAATGAAGCAACCTAAGCAGAGCTTTGAACTTCCTTAGCACACCTGAAATCACTACTCCACCTTTGCCTGCCCTTCCTCTCTCAATTCCTTGGAAGAACTCTCCTGCCCCTGACTGCACATTTCTCTACACAGAAAGTCAGCACTAGCTTCATAAGATCAGTTACAACTACTCCACTTAATCCAAATCCCTTTATCTTTATGAAGACAAAAAAAAAAGCTATCTTACATTTCCCCACCTCCTCACATTTTTACAAGCTTTCTTTCTACCATTTTGCCATTTTAAGACTATCATATTAAGAGAACAACAGGTTTTACGCTGGTTTTGAAGGCACAAGTTTGAATTTTAGAGGATTCTGGCACAATCCCAAGTGCAGAGCTGGAAGCAGAATGCCACCTGTGCCACTGAACTGCACACAACGTATTCAGTGCAGTTTACTTCACCAATACAAATGACTACAGCAACACAAATCTACTAATCCTTCCCAGAACGTGCCTGTCATCATAGAAAACACCCTGCTTCACCCTGACCACGAGCCAGTGCCTGAGGAAACCCATCACAACACCTTGCATGACTCTCCCCAGACCTCACTGTAAGGAAATGCTCAGCACTGGCTTTTTGAACCAGGCTGTTTCCAAGACAGACACTTTAAAATCATTAAGCATTTCTTTTAATAGCTGTGTTTGCTTTCAGAGTGGGTTCCTGCACTGCCTCAGAACTGTACTTGGCGATTAAGTCCTGCTAAAATTTAATTTTCATTACGTTAATTTTTCTCCAATTTCACTTCAGCCTCTTACAACAATTACTGCCTGAAAGATGCATTGTGTCAGCTATTTTATATAGCTAATCTCCTCCACTCGGTGAGACTTGTGTTCGTATCTCAAATAGATAGGAGCTTAACTCCAACTCCTCCAGGGCTAGATACACAGAGCTACCAGAAGACTGCTTTAAAATTCTTTATTTTTATAGCACATCTAGCCCTTAAACTTTCACTGATAATACTTAAAAGATTAGTCTTTAGCACGTGTGAATCGAAAGTTTCCTCTCCACTTACACATTGCTTGGAGAAATCAGCAGGCAAACAGAACTGAGGCACTGTCTAGTGAGCAACAAGGTCATTTTATGCCTCTGGTCTTTTTAATCAGATGTGAGGAATCATAAAACACCCAAAACAACACTAAGACAACACAGTTGTCTCATTAAGACAGCTATATACTTTAGTATCTACCTAAAGCTATGCTACAACATATAGTAGGCTGTAGAAATACTTTTAGGACAGCTTTCCAAACAGATCGGTTGCAGGGGAAGTCCCTTTTCCACCTTTACCTGGCAATTCAGCCTGAGGAGTTTCATCCCAGCTATCCCTACCTTTCTTAGGCAGTTTCTGACTAGAAGCAGGCAGTACACACTCTTCCTGAGGAATGTGCTGGGAGGCCTATTTGTAGAAGCTGTGTGAGGATAAATATACCGTACAGACTGCAGAGAGGAACACATGTCAAGACCAAGCTCACCAGCAGGTTACACCGACCCAGGAGAGCCGGCGGCTGCTGCTGCAGTGCCCGTGCACATCCCGCTTCCCCGAGCCCTGCCGGTGTGCCGGCCCACACGCGAAGCAAGCCCGAGCCCACGCCGGGTGAGGCAATGCCCAGGCTGGCGGAAGGGCTGCTAAGCGGCTTCCCTGCGCCCTGACCCGGCCCAGGCCAAGGCGCCCGCGCAGAGCCAAGCGGCAGCCGCCGCCGTCACCCCCGCCCTGGGCCCGGCCGCGCCGGGGGACACCCACAGGTGCGCCGATACCCTGCGAGGCCGCGGCCTCCCGCAGCCAAGGCCACGGCTGCCTCTTCCCTCGCCCCAGCGCCTCACGCTCGCCACAGGGCGAGCTGCGCCCCGCAGCAGGGAGGACAAAGTGGCCGCCCCAGCACGCAGCCAAGGCGCGCGGAGGGGCCTGCGGGACGCCCCAGCGCCCACCGCGCAGGAGCCGCGCTCTCCCTGCGCCCTCAGCCCGCTCCCCCCGACCCGCTGCGAGGCTAGGGGGGGAAGGGAAAGCCCACCGCATCCCCCCCGGACCCCCAGCAGCGCCCCGAGGCTGCCCCGGGACGCGACCAGGCCCGGCGGGCGCCTTCCCGTCAGCGGGAGGGAGGCCGCCGCCCCGGCACCGCTCCCCAGCCCGGCGGCGGCGGCGGGAAAGCGGCGCGGCCCGCCCCGAGCCCCACTCACGGCGTGCTGCGGTCGCTGTACTCATTGGCGATGGTCTCGATGCCGCCGGCGCGGGCCACGGCCACATAGCAGCTCTGGAAACCCAAGTCGATGCCCACCACCGACATCGCTGCGACGGGAGGGAGGGAAAGACGGAGGCGCCTGAGGCCCAGCGGCTCGGCCCGTTTAAATGCGCGGCGGGCGCTGCCTCCTCGGGGCGGGGGGACTTCTCGAAAGATCCCGTCGGGCCGCCGCCGAGCGCAGCGCTGAGAGGAGGTGGTGGTGGAGGGGGGAACCTCTCGCGAGACTACTGCCGGGCAGCACCGCGCAGGCGCGGGAGCGCGCCCGGGGCGGGGCGGCTGGTGGTGGTCGCGGCTGTGGGCGGGGGGGGGGCGGTGGCGCCCGGTGTCCTTCGCCTCAGCGGGGCGGCGCGCGGGAATGGCGGCGCCTGGTCTCGCCTCAGCCCCGCGCTCCCTCTCACGGGGTCCCCTCGGGCTTGGGGCCGTCGTAGGGTGCCCGTGTCTTTCAGAAAATAAAGGCCTTGTTGGTTTATTCCCTCCTCCTCCCGCGGTAGTCGCCTGATTAGGACACACGGGGTTTGAGGGGCAGCAGCGTGCCGGGGGAGCTACAAAACACCTGACTGGGGGCCGGTGGGAAGCAGCGGCCCGAGCGCCTCCTGAGCCGCTGGCTCCCTTCTGCGGTTGGGGTGCCACCGTTCGGCGGCCTGTCAGTCCCAGAGGCCCACACGGCTGGTTTCTCCCCCAAACTACAACAAAATCTCTCGATTCTTTCTCTATTTTAACACCCTCGGGTAGTAAGAAATTCACAGGAGCCTTGCGGTTGGTGTTTGGGAGAGCTGACAGGCACGATGGTGGCATCTCTGCGCCCCTCGCCTGTGTATCCACTGACTGCAGAGCAGCCGGGGGCCCATGGCCATTTCTTCTTACCTAGGACCCCTCAGCAGCACCGAGTGCAGGGATAAACCCCTCATCTAAAATGTGTGTGCGCACACAGAAGCATCCAGCTGGTCTTGACCATGTTTGCAGCACAGGGGAGACCTCCAGGCCTCAGCGTGACCAGCCCAGGATGCCCAACCCGCCCTGTGACGGCATCTGGCTCTCTGAACAAAAACATGCGCCTGATCCACAAGTTCACAGTTTTAACACGTGCTTAAAAGACAGTTTGGTTCCACCTTTGCTACCCATAAAGTGTAGCCTGGGATTGCTTTATATCCAGCGCAGCCACTCTCTAATTAACACATAAAATTTTAATATGAGTGTGTCTGTCTTCAGGGCTCAGGCCGCTGCCACTCCTTCTGTATCTGTATCACTACATCGTGTTTTCTAGGGCAGCCTTTTGCCACCAAGTGCCTGTGAGCTTGCTGGAGAAAAGCCCGAACAGGGATCAGGAATCTCTAAAAAGCTCAATAATACTTATTTAAAAAATAAATAAATCCCTAAAAGCGCCAAGCCGTTCCGTTGTCCCAGGGGGTGGGAATGGGTTGAGGATGGACAGGGTGCTGAACTGAATGCTCTGCTGGGAGATGTGGGAGGGTTCTGCTGAGGGGACATTTTGGGAAGCAAGCAGAAGGGATTGGGATTCATCCTAACACAAGCCTAATCCTGGTACTTCACCTTACCTTCGTGACTGGCGTGAAACAATGTTTGGGATCGGTTTTAATTCTGAGATAAAAGGTGCCTAAAATACAGCAATGCCACGTGTTATAAATAGTGCATTTCCAAATTCCCAGCCCTATATTTACATCGCTGCTCTTTATTTTAATGACACAGAAAACACATGGCGGAGAAATCCAATATTTCAGGCAGGAAGGACTCTTGCCCCAAAGGCTGTTGAGCAGCCTCAGCCCCGCGTGTTTGCGATTCCTGGCAGCGTGCTGAGCGACGCCGCACTGGCAGCTGCTGGTGGGCTGGGAATTGCATCATGGTGCTAATGACAGAATAATAATGAAGCGTTTAACCTCGGATGTCCTTGAGCGTAGAGCGAGGTGCCAAGGAACGAAACCAGCCTGCTGCTCTGCTCTGCGTGGGGAATATTGTACAACACAAACCCGCCACACAATGCACAGCGAGAAAGAACATCACCTGGTTCTTGGTTCCTCTTTTTTTAAGTCTTTTTTGCTTCCGTGTTCCGAAGGAGAGTCCCTGTCAGAGGAGAGGAGCCTGGCTCAGAGGGGATCTGTCTCAGAGTGCCCGAAGCCCCACCAGGCTCCCACCAGCCACCAGCTGTGTGTGACAGTTGCCCCTGTGTTAGGACACGGTCCTGGGACCTCCCCAGAGCTGCTGCCCATGGGGATGGAAGGGAAGTGTCCTGATCCGCACATGCAGCCTCCCCTGGCTGGAAGAAAAACAAATAAATCAACTCAAAACCTGAGGTGTCGTGATGTAGCCATCTCAAGCAGAGCCGATGCCATGATTCTCTCCCACCACCACTACCTTCTGAATGCTTTTCCTTGTAAAAACTGAGACTTCTAATGTATGAAAGATGAAGACACTGTAAGAAATATTTCCATTAGTAATTAGGATTTGATGACAGCTGAAAGACACATAGCTTATCCTGAACTCTTGCAATACATATACTTGAATGAGGCTTTATTATCATCTCTCCCCCGGTGAAGACTGATTAGCAGTAGAGAGAGCGACTGTAAAAAGAAACAGCAAAGTGCCAGTGGGGGTAATACAACTTTCTGGATTTCACCTGTGAGTTTGACAGCACTTGACTTTTGAAGGCATGACAAGTACCTGGTTCTATATGTTCTTTCTTTTTATTCTGTGTATGCTTTTTGATATTCCCTCCCCCCCCACCTTTCTATAACTTCTGATGAATCCTGTTTGACTTCACACTGGTTGTTCCTTTTGCCACGGATTTTTCACTGTGTTTGACAGGTTTGCATTTGGAAAGGAACTGGAATGACAGAAGCGTCTTTGTCTGATCTAAATCCAATTTCCAATATAGATATGCCAATATAGATATCTATATTTCCAGTACAGATAAGACCTTAGTCAACATTTCTAGACCTCGCTGGGGCACTGACCAGTGTCTCTTGTCTTATAAATTTGTAACAGGCTGAGATAATTGCTGTTAGAGTGTAACAATTATGCTTAGAGGAGTGACCTAAAACCAAATGATAGTCAAAAAGTAAGTCTTAATTTCTTTATTGCTTACATTAACGTGGAAAGCAAACTGGGCAATGAAGTCTGCCTGTGCAGATGTGGTGGGTAAGATGCAGAGAGAAGGAGAAGTGAAAAGGGAGAGGGGAAAGGGGAGGAAAAAAAGAGTGGGAAGAAAAAAATGTCTGGAATAATGGCCAGCCTGCTCCTCAAGTGCATCCTTCAGCTGTGTTTCCATCCATGCCCCAGTACAACAGTGAGGTGCTGAAGGAAGAAGAGACCCAAGTTTAGGTACCCTTCATAGCCCCTGTGCTGTGGCTCGGCCAGAGGTGTGTTTGACCTGATTCGGAGCGCACGGATGAGGGTCCCTGCTTGGCTGCAGCCCAGCCAAATGCCCCAGCGATGCTGCCCCACATCCCCTCTCCTGGCAAACAAACACAAACTGAGACCCCATACAGAGGCAGCAAACTTTGCTGCGATTCCCTGAGAATGTTTAAGGAGCATCCCCAGAGCATGTGGATTTGTTTCCAGTGCCTTCCAAGCTGGGATTTGTTCCACAGGGCCCCACAGAGAGATAGATCCTCTGCTCAGGTGTGCACTGAACTTGTTATATTGTTTAAGCCTTTCTGTGTAAAACTGTCCATGAGCTTCTGAAATTGAGTTCCTGCTGGTTTGGAATTGCCCAGAACTCATGACACTGACAGCCAGTGGTTTTTGGCTTTTAATCCACAGAGGCATTTATTACAATTCTAAAACTCTGTCACGGGACCTAATTATTCCAGAAGACCTGAACCATGAAAACCAAGAATAAATAAACCTGACACACTGGAAATTATGGGGAGGAATCTGCATGTTTAGCATGACTTTCACAAGCTTTCTCACACTTTTTCCAAAACGGGTTTGCAGCCCCAATCCATTTGTTTTTAATGGTGACGTGTGGCCAGAAGAAATGTCTCAGTACATTAAGAAATGTCAAAGCAAAACTCAACTATGGGGTAGCACAGCACCTTGACACGTTAATTTAAGGAAGGAATTTAATTTCTTGTATCAAGGCAGACTTTGCCTTCTTTTGAGCAAGTAACTTGCCAGTTTATTTTGCACTTAAATACATAATCAGGGAATCCCCATCAGACATAAATACTCCTTATTCATGCATATGAATGTTGTGCATGTTGCTACTTAGCTGCCTATCAGTAAAGTGATAAATAGTTGAACACTTTTTGTTCTCTTATCACAATATTCAACAATTTTATTTTAAATTAAGGAGATAAGTCCAGAAAAAGAATTATCTAACAGGGGCTGTTAGAGATACAGCAGGAACAAAATGTCTCAGAAAGTCTTAGACTTTTGAAGGTAATGTAAACAAAACAGCAAAAGCATTAAAGTTTCATAATCACATCAAGACTGTCAGAATTCAGTTATATATTCCATCAACGACTGCTGTATATAAGAAAACACGAGTCAGAGAATATATCCAACATGATATATTGTGGCCTAAGTCTCCTGACTATTTTTTAAAGAAGGAATAATTTGCTGTGGATATAGTTGATACCATTTCACTGCTCTGAGCTGCAAAGGGGTCTTCTGTAGTGTGGCAGGCATCACAAATACGTAATCCTCAGAAAACATGGGTAGAAAAAACAAAAGGGAAAAACGACTGATGCACTGCTGTTCATTTCCATGCTACAGGGGATTTTACAGCCTCTCCAACGGATCCTCATCGTGCTTTCCCTCAGCGCCTTACTCAATCTGTGCCTTAGTCCTGCTCTATCTGCAGCCTCGAGCCTTGCCCCAAACGTGCTCCTCTGGGGAACTTCACTGATCAATCCTCACCTGGCAGGTTAAGCATCCTCCTTTCTCTGGTATCTGTGTGTGAAATAGATGTGTCATTTAAGGGGCAGCGCTCACACACTGCACATCTGCCTCCATCGTGTATCTCAGTATCTTCAGGCTGAGTGTACAGGGGCATGTCTTGCAATTCATTAATGCCAGGCAAACATGAAAATGAATATGGGCTTAAAATAAGTCAGCGCTGCCCTCTGTCCCAGGCTATTCTTTGGGCTGCTGTAAATAGTCACTGCGTGTCATCTACCGGGTGGTTCATCGTGCTATTCTGGGGTATTCAGATAGAAACGGGCTTTGCAATCTCCTCAGCTGAGGGTATCTGGAGTATCGTGTTGCCCCACAGTCTGATATGGATCATACCTCATACAACGTGGTTCTCAGAGAATCTTACCTCTGTGTGCTGCAGAAGGTTACTGGTACCCGTCCCTGCCAGTGCAGTTATCTCAAGAATTTGCAGTGACATAAATGTCAAAATGATAAATTTCCTCCTTATTCTGGTTTCCACAGTTTTTAGCTTGAAAGATAATTAGATTTCACGTGTTTACAAATTAAGTCATCACAGCTACTGAAGTATCAGAGCTGGGTAACTGTCCACTGAACAAAACACAAAATGACCAACTGAAAAATTCCCAAAAACCCATAAAAAGGCAAATAGAAAAGCAGAGGGAAAAGGGATACAAGAAAACCAACACAGGAAAGTGAATGGCACTACAGCAACAGGTGTGTAAGTCTGAAGGGTATATAAATGTGTCCTGAAACAACTGTTTGCTCCTGGATGCTGGGTTTTACACATACATCATAACTATATAATTAAGGCTAGTTCATAGCTTTGCATATACTTACTAACACAGAAATTAGAGCCCTGGGGCAGCCTGACTGCATGAATGGATTTTGAACAGGCAAGAGACTTTCTCAGCATGTTGGTTCATGAAATGTGGCAGGAAAATGTGAGCAGGACAGGTTGTGGTTACAGCATCAGCCTCCCGACCGACTTCTGAACTGAGCTGGAAGTCCAGCAGAAAGAATTGATAAAGCAATAAGGATGATGTCGCATCATTTCAACATAGGGAACAGTGGCCACGTTAAGGAGAAAAAGCAATCAATGCTGCATGCAAGTGTGCACCCCTTCACAGAATGCAAGGGGTTAGGAGAGAAAGGTTAAAACTGTGACTGAGCTTTGTGATGTCACATGAAAGTAGGAGGTATTATCAATGGAAATCTGTGTGATCCCGTGATTCGAGTAGTAAGACTGGAATGAAACTCAGTGGTAGGAAGATTAAGGTCATGCACACATGGACTAAGAGCAAAAAAAGATCCAATAGAAACTGGAAGCTCATCAGTAGGAAATAATGGCAGAAGAGAGCGACTTGCGTGGGACCTGGCTGAGCAGAATAAGACTTCAGCTAAAGACCAGCTGCCAAGAACAGATGAGATAGACTGATCACTAATAATTTAATTCTGAAATCAGGGGGATCCCAGGGCAATCAAGCTTCGGAAAGACCATGAGAGCTTGGAGGAAGAAAACAGACAGCTTTAGAGATGAATCAGGGTAGTTATATAGATGGGATTCAGCGAAATGCTCCCACGATAACTGAAGTGGCAGCGGTTCCCAGTGGGTAGCATTGAACTCTCTAATCCTGAACTCCCAGAAGGCTGAGGGTAGAGGATGCTGTCCCTCCTTGTCATGCCCTTTCCTGTAGTGTCTGAGCTCGTACTCTCGACACATCCCAGAGTTTGGCCCCATGAGCCCATCTCAGATGGGGAGAGGGCTGTGGCTGGGCACTGGACAGGAGCTCAGCCCCTATTTTCCCCATCCAGACAGTCCACAAACCTCCTCAAACACGCCTGGTTTGGGTGACAGCCTTCCCATCTCGTCCCATTTGGGTTCAGACTGCCAGCCAGGCAGCACGGCTGTGCCAGGCTGAGCCTCTCCTCCTGCCCATGAGGCTCCCTTGTACGCTGTGGTCTGCTGGCTGCCTGCCCAGGAAAGAAAAACATCTGAATTTGTCCTAAATCGATGTAATACATTCCAGTGACATGTTTAATGATGTAAGCTTCCACAAACTGCACACACAGATGACGTCCCTGCTACGCTGACGTGCTTTACACTCCTTCGGGAGACGTTGGAGATCTGTTGACACACAGAGATACTTGGCGTTCGCTGAAATGTGAGCTGAGGATCTAAAAATAGGGCAGAGTTTTGTAGGCTGGAGCAGGGAACAGTGACCCAGCAGGCACTCGTCAAGGCTACAGCCTGAATAACAACACCACAGCCCATAGCAACGCTGTACCAGTGCTCCCCCCCTACAAAAGAGGTGTTCATCTCTAGTTCACTGATCATAAATTAAATTAATTTAAATACATTTTAATAACAAAGCCTATTTTCTACTTTTTATTTCAGTGGGAACTGTGGCTGGGCATCCATATACAGAGTTTTGGGGTGTGTTGTTCCTTTCAGTGTACCTAATGAGGACTAATCCGACGTGAGGCTCAGAAAGCTTCCTTCAAGTGATCGCTAACTAGCGTGTCCATCGTTTTCCTTTCAGCTCTGTGCACTCCCCTCTAATCGCCTGTTTATATGGTGGATACCAAAGGACACTGACATTATGCAAGCCTGAGATTTTAATACACAGAGCCAACATCTGCTCTTAGTTACCAACATAAATATTGAGTATCTGCATCAACGTTACTAGAACAGACCTACATCCACACTGGCACTAATTTTATATGTATCACAACTACTGTTCCTATGTCAGATCTCACATTAGCTGTTAAGGAGTTGAAAGAAACTCTTTTTGTGGCTCTGCTTGAAGAGGAGACCCTTTTCACCATGCAGATGTCATGTCAGAATACATTGGGCAATTCCTACTGTAAGGAAAACACAGAAGAGGGAACGAGGGAACCCACCTTCCTTGGGAAGTTATGAGAGAGAGAAACAACTGGAAGATTTGGAGCTGGTGATGCTTTATGCCCAGGAAGGGATTCCTATATTTCTGCTTCTCACAAGCAAGTCCTTGGAAATATCACGACAGATGGGATCTCACCTGGAGCTCCCCACCCCAATGTGCTGAGGCCGCTTCGCCGAAATCCACCGAGAAGGCCACGGGCCGTGCAGTGTACAGGCTGTGCTGGGTGGGAATGGGAGCTTCACTTATCACACCCCTTGCAGGAGCCCAGCAGGGTGGGGTGTTCCTGCTCACAGTTCGCTCAGCCAGTGCTCGCTTCACTCGGCTGTTCTGGTTGTGCTGGGGTGAAGAGAAACATTGGGATTTTACTCATTTTGGGATGGCTGGTTTGTAAAGGAAGTCTCTGTGGGTAGAAGGATTATTTGGCCAAGCAGTGTCTGGAAAAGGTAGAACCCCCTCCTTTGCATATGTAAAAAGTTTGGTTCAGTACCCCTGATGGATTCAGACCCATCTGAAACGTGCAGCAGCCCAGTGCCAACCCAGACTTCCCCTTAAACCCCCTTCTGTCAGGCCCTGACGTAAAGCTCCGCCACCCAGACACCCTGCCCTGCTCTTGGATTTCAGTCTGCAGCTCTACTACAGGTGTGGCATTGTTTCCTGGGAAGAAGTAGGTTGTTATCTGGAAATTCAAACTCCAGGTGCCCTGGCAAAGCATCAGGAAAAGCTTTAACTAGAGAAATACACCCTGTTCTGGCAAGATCGCTTCGTTTCTTTCAGATATGTTATTCCACAGGCAGTGTCATAGTTTTTAACTTTTGTCCTGAATCCAGAAACCCTGAAAGCAGAACAAAGGACCTCCCAGTGTCATCACCTGTGTCTACACTGCGACTGCAGTGCTGTTCAGAAATACCTGAGCCAAATGTAAAAGAACTGGTTTCTGTACCCCCGAGTTGTAACACACAGTTTCACGTGAGCTTGTTTCCTCTGCAGAGAGGCAAAGCAACCTGGCCAACTCCAATGTGTTACCTGAATGTACCACAGGGTGTGAACCTGCAGATAGCAGAGGTACAGCTGAGTGGAGGCAGGAAACCCTAGACAGGGAGCAGTTCAAATCTATTGACTAGATTCCTTTATCATGGATATTTTTTTTCCAGCCTCCAGTTCTGCCTGATTAAGGATCTTGTGTGTTTCTGCCCTCTCTCTGTTAGTTTTCCCTGATGCTGAAGATGCCAACAGCTCTGCATACAGGAAGTCAGTAGCCAGCACAGGTTGTTTGTTTTGGTTGGGTCTTTTTAAATTATTATTATTATTCCTCAGTCCAGTTTGAATTGTGTTTTAGTTTTCATTTTGGAAGACTCATCAGATTTCGTGTAACCAGCACTAGTAGCCATCAGTCTCAGCAATGAAGTTTTAACCATTCATTCAGTTCTTCCCAAGCCATGGAAAGCAAGCTCTGAGAACATTTCACATACAGAGCCCTGGCAAACAGTCTGACACTGTGGTCTGGTGTGCGATGTGCTTGAAGGGAAAAGTGCTGAGGGTGGAAGTGTAACCAGCAGGGTCTGAGAAGCTGCCAGGAGGCAGCTCGGTGGTGGTGCCACTGAACCTTCAGCACTTCCCTGTATTTCCCCCTGTGATGCCTGCATACCTCCTCCCTGTCCTGCCTAGAGAGGGGCACATTTTGGAAAGTCATGTCCCTGCCCAGCACATTCAGAAGCAGATTAATGACACTGCAACTTTAAATAGCAACAGAATGTGCAGGGCAGGATTGATGGGCACGGACAGTTCATTGAGCAGCAGCAGCTCCCTGGAACCCTCTCCTGAGAGCGGAGCCAGCGCTGGGCAATGACGCTGCACGTTAATCCGGGTCTCAGAGTCGTGTCCTCCTCTGTGCTCATCAGCCCCCTGGGGAATGGTCTGTGCATGAGAGAACGGCACTGAAACAGATTTCAGGCTGTAGGAACCTGCTGGCTTTGAACTCACAAGAACACCTTCAGCTCCTCAGGTAGAAGGACTGTAAGCAGATTGTTCTAATACAAGGTACATCCCTGACACCTCTGTGTCAGGAGAAGCCCACAGGCTCCCTGGAGGAGTCTGGCATGTATCAGAAATCTTGCTTTACTGGCCAATTTAGGAAACTGTTGCTCTGCTGCATCATCATTAGGAGCGTTGCACAGGTGCTGGAAGCACCAAATGTGAAGTAGAGTGTGGATACTGCTATCAGTAATTTTCACCAAGATTTTAAGTGATACTGACGTAAAAAGGAGGGATCAGCAGCCAGGAATTTATTTTAAAGCATGGATTATTATAAATAGCAGTTCTTAGCTATTTGGTTTTTTTAAGGAAATTTCTTAGTCAATCTTAAAATAGCGAATTCTTCTGTCTGACTCTCTCCATTAGAGTGAGCTGCCAGACATCACAACACAAGTATTGAGGGCAAACTCTGCTGCGTTTATAACACAGCAGCATCTCCCATCAGAGAGTAGCTGAGGTGCCAGATAGGATTCATCAGCGGTTATTGCAGAGCATCACCAAAAGAGGACGCTGACGAGATACCACGGCGAGCGCCAGGCACGGAAGAAAACGTGACCCACACAGGAACAGCCACTAGCTGTGGACATTACAGCTACAGAGTTTGGAGACAGGAACTACCAGAATATTCAACAATTAGTCACGTGGTAATTAATCCTGATGAGGTGGGGTTGTCTGGCAGAATCCCGTGGTATCTTACCTTACCTGTGTGATAAGTAACCGGTGCCATTGTACCTGGCAGGTGCTGTTAGCATCCCTGTCATTACACATGTGACGTGACACACCTCAGGAAGCTCTGGCTGGAGGAGCTCCTGCTGTGGCTTGGTCGAGAGCCACCAGAGGTGAAACTCTTCCTTGCCACACGCCTGCTAATTCAAGACCTGGGATACTCAGCGCCCGAAAGCATCAGATTTTTACTGCTGTGTTAAACATGACATACATTTTATTTTTATACCACTGTGAATTGCTTAAAATAGAAAGTTGTATAGCCATCTGTTCTCACTGCCCCCACGAGTTCTGTTGTACCACGTTCCCTCCTTGTATCTTCCCTTGGGGCACGTGTGAGCTGGTCTCAGCAAGGGCTGCCTCCTACCCTTTCTGCAGTTCCTCACACAGCAACCATCCCACCAGTAGAGGTGGATTCTACTGAACTTAAGAAAACACTCCATGTATTTTATATAATTGAATGCCACCAACTCAGGAGGAGCATGTTTTAGAGAGCTTCACAGCTAATCCTAAACCGCTACAGAGGGGTAACTGTTCCTCTGTTCCACTAGATGTAAATGCCCAGGGGAATGCCCATCTATTGCCTATCAGTTGTCCTACGATAAGGTAGTTCTGAATCAATACTGAAAATGGTTGGGTAGAAAGTGCTTCCAGGATAGCAGTAGCAGGAGCAATCCCAATTCAGCATTTACAGAATGTGTTTTTCTTGAGGATTTTTGTCACGAAATTCAAGATACCATTTTAAAACCAACGCAATGAGAGAACAATGAGTTTTGATAAGGCTGATCCATGACACCCGATTCCTTGCTTCCCTGAATGCAGGATATTGGCTGCTCTCCTTGTGCCAGCTGGCAAGGGTTCCCAAGGGGCTGCCTGCCAGGTATGTGCCATCAGAAAGCTCCGGACGCAGCTACTCTTCTTTTATTCTCTCCCATGCCAGAGACTGTAAGGAGATGATACAGGAGCCAAAAATATGAGCTGCTGTTGGCATAGCTGGGAGACTACAGTCTCTTGGGCTGAATGGAGTGGGAGAAAGAATTTGCCTTACGATTCCTAGATACATCTGGATTTCCTTACAAGCAGTTACAGAATGCGTTGGGTCGACACGAACAGCACTCATTGGTATCCTTGGGCCCTGAGGTTTGTGCTGGCTGAGCCATGATTATGTACTGTACCAGCAGCAGAATTAATCTTAATTAATCGGAATTAATCAGAAATAATCTGTTATACTGACATTTCCTTTTCTGTCCTTGTGGGGTATGAAAACCTGACCTGCCAAAAATTACTCTGGTAGTAAGTGCTTGCAACTTTTTTAGGAGTGATGAGGAGTTACATTATTCCTTCCTGAAACCTAGCTAACGTTTTTTGGAGCCTTCCTGTTATTACAACCAGAGTGCTATTGTCCTGCCCATAGGAAGCATAGCACAGCTGGAAGCTCCTGAGAAGCTGCAGCAGGCTGCCCACAACTGTGCTGAGTTATTCATGGGCACTAATGCAGGAAAAGCTGTCCCCAAGTCACCGGGCATTCCAGCCTGCTCTAGGCTGGAGCAGCCTGAGGCAGTGGGACACCCTGCTCCAGGAGCCCTCTCTTCCTCACCTCGGCTCCCTTCTGTGTCGCACATGGGCCACTGTGTGTCAGCACTTGGCTCCTTGGCCACACACGCAGCTGGAGCGGGGCTCTCGCAGTTACAGAGTCACAGAGTCACAAGGTTGGAAAAGCCCTTTGAGTCCGTAGAGTCCAACTGTCCCTGTCCTGTGCTAAACCAGATCCCTGAGCACCTCATCTCCCCTCTGTTAAACACACCCGGGGTGGGGACTCAGCCCCCTCCCTGGGCAGCCTGTCCACAGCCCCACAACTCTGCCAGGGAAGAACTTTGCCCTCCCATCTGTTAGAAATGCCAGTGGTCCTAAAGAAAGGACTTGAGGCAGACAGGTTAGTGATGCAGTAATTTATTACACATTCTTGCAGAGCGGGTGACCTAACAAAGCTGGCACACCTTTGGTCAGAGTTTGTAGCACTTTTATACCATATCCTTATTCAAAAATCATTAGGTTACCTCATACACGTATACATATTCATAACCTGCCCTGCTTTGTATTAAAATGAGTTCCAAGAAGGGATTTCCATCAACTCCTCCCCACTGCGCCTGCGCACTGCTGTTTGGTGGTGGTCGTTGAGGGTCGTGGCGATGAAGTCGGATGGCTCCTCTTCCTCACTGCAAGTAACCTTCTGTCTTGTGCAGACTCAGTTACCCCTTGACTCTGATCCCAACTACAAGTTTGGTTTCAGCAGGTTTCGTATACAAAGACAAGGGGGAGCTTGAACTAGTTACAATTAACTGTTTTGCCTGCATTTGTGACCAGAGACAGGCAAGGAATTCATGAACAGATGTTACAGCTGTGTACACCAATAAAGTTCAGGTTTGTTCAGTTAACCAGGAGTTTCTATATATCCTAAATTCTTCTACAGAAAATACAATAACCCTTTCCAATTTGCGAAAGCAACATTTCCCAGCATTTTCCACACTGGTGTTGGGGGAAATACACCTCCTGGCACCACTATGGTGGGCTAAACATGGGGCATGTGGGGAGAAGGGTGTGTTTTGTGCCCCATGGTTCTCAGGGATAATGCTGATCCCTTCCCTCGGTGGTGGCTTGGTGTGGCTCTTCTCTTCCTCACCATCCCTGGCAGAGAAAGGCGTAAGAAGGGAGGTGGAAGGATGGCACACCCCCGCCAGAAGGAAGCACCTACCCACACACCCAGAAGTGGAGCACGGGCCAGGAGACATCCGCTTCTCCATCCGCTTCTCCATCCGCAGCTCCACGGGCAGCCGGCAAGCGGGAGCGCATCCCTCCGGGAGAGCCCCTGGGCCGGCTTCGCTCAGCGCAGGAGGAAGCCAGAGCACAAAGCAGGGAAATGACTTGGCAAAGGTCACCTGGCGCTGGGACCGAGCCCAGGAATAGCACTGGGTCTCCTGCCACCCCCCACCATGGCCAAGCACTGCTGGCCCTTCCTCCTGCTGTGCCGAGTGGTGGCACTAACCTCCCCCCCGCCCCGGGGTGAGATGGCTGGTTGGTGCTGGGGGGGTTTTGCTTTTCTGTTCATTGTGGCATTAAAATTTGCTGGAATCGAAGAGAAGTGATGAGAGCAGGGAAATGGGGGTGGGGGGGAGGCAGGCAATGGGGACCCTCAACATGCCCAGAGAAGCTGGGGCTGCCCCTGGATCCCTGGCAGGGTTCAAGGCTGGGTTGGATGAGGCTTTGGGCAGCCTGGACTGCAGAGGGGTGTCCCTGCCCGTGTCTGGGGGTGCTCTGTGGTTCCTTCCCACCCAAACCAGTCTATGAACTGGGAAAATCAGAGCTGTGAAAGGAGGGATGGGAATATGCTGTATGGGGGGGCCCAGAAAGGCTGGAAAAGCTGGAGGAAGAAGGGAGAGGTGGTCACGGCACACCAAGAGCAGCTGCTGGAGGCTGCCTGTTTGACTCGACGAGGATGATGTGGCTGGTGGGACTCCAGCCACACCACAAGGATGACCCGCTTTCCATAGCAGCCCAGGAAACTCCCGCAGTCACTGTCCCTGCCCCGGATGCCCTCAGTCACCAAAGTACAGCCCAGTGTGGGGTCACCGAGCTCTGCTGGCAGCCAGCATCCTGCTCCCCTGCCTGCTCACCTGCCCACTCCCCTGCCTGCTCGTGAGGAATGCGTTGGAACAACTTCAGGCTCTGTGGCGTTGGGGTAGGATGCTGAAATTAGGCAAAGCAGGGGTTTGGTGGTGCAAAATCAGCGCTGAGCTGAGGGGAAGTCAAAGCAGAGCTGAGCTGGGGATAGCGCGTGTGCCAAGACAGGGGAGCTTGCCAGGATGGACGGATGGACGTAAGGGATGGGGAGAGGTCAGACAGGACGCATCTCCAGAGCCTCCTTTGTTCCCTCGTGCCCACTTGTGTGATGTGGCAGCTCTCCCAGTGAGTCATGAACTCATTTTGGCGTGTGCAGATGACAATGAAGTGGCGATGTAACCAAAGGCCGTGTGCTGGACAGGGTGAGGTGGGCGTGCTGCCCTCCAAACAGACAGCAAGAGGCAGAGCAGAGACTGGGGATCACACTGAAAATAAATCAGAGTAATAAAAACATCTGTCAGTGTGGGGACCAAGCCTGTGGGGTGGTGCTGGAGAAGTCCATCGTCATCACTGGCCCTTGCAGGCACCTCCCCGCAGCATGGACCAGGCTTTCCAGAGGGTCGGGGTCTGTCTGCGGGAATCTCACCTCCTGTAAGGTGCCTTGTGCAGGTGGCAGCAGTGATGGTGCCTGCGGGTTGGAAACCAAGGGTGCTTCCACACCTCTCTCTCTCTCCTGCAGCTGGGCAGCAGGCTTCCCTGTGAGCCCCCCCACCCCGCCCAGGCATTGTACCAGCCCCATCCTCCCTTTTCCTGTGGGTGGGGTTTCCATAGGAAACACGGCTGGTCCACCTCCCGGCCCGGCCAGACGCTGACCCCCGGCTGCAGCTGTGGCAGTGACAGTCCCCTGTGCTCTGGGCTGAGCGCTTCAGCCCCGGGAGCTGCAGGCTCTTCTGGCCGTCCCCTGGTGATGGCGAGGTAGGAGACAACCGTCAGACTTAGTTGTGATTTCTCCTCCTTTCCAAGTGGTGGCTGCTGCCAATGGGGCTTGGAGCTGGGAGAGGATGCCGAGGACGTACGATCGCTGTAAGGACCGTTGGGGGATGCGGCGGCAGGCGGGCAAGCCCGGGGCAGCGTGCCGGGGCAGCGAGGTGGTGGGGTTGGCCAGCAGCATGCTGCTGCTGAGCCGCTCCGCTCTCCATCTCCCAGCCCTGTGGTGGTGGTACCTCTTCCTCTCCGCCGACGCACAGGAGGTGGCCACGTTCACCGTGCAGTACCGGGTGTTCGAAGAGGTGCCACCGGGAACGGTGATAGGGACGCTGGCAGAACACTTTGAGGGGGGTGAGAACGGCGAAGCGGCGGAGGCCTTCCAGCTGATGGAGACCCCCGGCAGGTTCCCACTGCACGTGGGGAGCGGGGACGGGGTGCTCAGCACGGCTGGGCGGGTGGACAGGGAGCAGCTGTGCCGGCACAGCGATCCCTGCTGGGTCTCATTCGATGTGCTGGCAGCCCGACACCTGGCTCTTGTTCATGTGGAGGTTCAAGTGCTGGATATCAACGACAACGCGCCCCGGTTCCCCACGCCCGAGCTGGAGCTGGAGATGTCTGAGAGCGCATCCCTGCGGACACGGATCCCGCTGGACCGAGCCCTGGATGCTGACGCTGGCCCCAACGCTCGCTGCTCCTACGCCCTCTCCCCCTGCGAGCACTTTGCTCTGGAGGTTGTCTCCAGCTCCGATGGGACGAGGCATGCCGAGCTTGTCGTGGTTAAAGAAGTGGACCGGGAGCTGCACTCCTCCTTTGACCTCGTGCTGACAGCCACTGACCATGGGGAGCCACCAAAATCAGGTACCGCTTTAATTAAAGTCATCGTCCTTGACTCCAATGACAACAGCCCCGTCTTTGCAGAGAGCTCTTTGACCGTAGAGGTTCAGGAGGATGCTCTGCCCGGGACCCTCCTCGTGACAGTCACAGCTACTGACCCCGACCAGGGCCCCAATGGGGAGATCGAGTACAGCCTGAGCAGGCACGCGCCCCCAGAGGTGCTGAGCGCTTTTGGCATCGACTCCCGCACAGGCAGCGTCACGCTGAAGCGCCCGCTGGACTACGAGGAAACTCACGCCTACGAGCTGGACGTGCAAGCTCGGGATCTGGGTGCCAACCCCATCCCAGCACACTGCAAGATCCTGGTCAAAGTCCTGGACGTCAATGACAACGCTCCTGATGTCCACGTCACCTGGGCCACACGGGCACCTGTGCTCTCCGAAGCCCTCCCCAAAGACAGCTTCGTGGCCCTGGTGACGGCCAGCGACCCCGATTCAGGGAGCAACGGGCAAGTGCATTGCTCCCTCAGTCAAGGGTACGAGCACTTTCGACTGAAGAGGACCAACAGCCACAGCTACGTGCTGATGACCAACGCCACGCTGGACAGAGAGCTGCGTGCTGAGTACAACCTCACGCTGGTGGTGCGGGACCACGGCGACTTCTCCTTGGCTGTGCTGAAGCACCTCACGATCTGCATCAGCGACGTCAATGACAACGCTCCCTCCTTTGAGAAGGCCACCTACGAGGTTGCTGTGGCAGAGAACAGCGAAGCACCTGCCTTCTTGCTCACCATCCAGGCCACTGACCCTGACCTGGGTTTCAATGGGAAAATCACCTACAGTATCCTGGATGACTCCGCTTCGGGTCTCATCCGGATCGACCCCACCACAGGGGATGTTTTTGCCCTCCAAGCTTTCGATTATGAGCAGGTGAGGAGCCTGGAGTTCCTGGTGACTGCAGAGGATGGTGGTCACCCCAAGTTAGCATCCAACATCTCTGTGAGGCTGGCTGTGCTTGACCGGAATGACAACGCGCCCATCATCACCTCACCGGCACTGGTGGGAGGCGTGGCCATGCTCTCTGTCCTGGTCAATGCAGAGACAGGGTGCTTCTGGGTGGTCTCTGGTAATGGAAGCACCCCAGGGACTGTGGGGCTGACCAATGCATCACTCGTGTCATGTGCGGGTGCTCCCTTCCTCTTCACCATCGTGGCCAGGGATGTGGACTCTGGCATCAATGGGGCTCTTCGGTATGACCTGGTGGGTGGGGATGACGCTGGGCTCTTCATCCTGGACCCTCTCCTGGGGCAGGTCTTCCTCAACGCCAGCAATGCCAGCAGCCTTGCTGGCAGTGAGCGGGAGCTGGTGGTCCAGGTGAGCGATGGAGGGGACATCCCCCTGCACACTCTTGCCCGGGTCCATGTAGTTTTCCGGCATCACGGGGCGTTCTCCAAGATCTCAGCTCAGGATCCCGGGTGGCTGAGCCCGTCGGTGGTGGTTGTGATCTGCCTGGCTGCTCTCCTGGGTGGCTGCCTTCTCCTGCTGGCTTTAACCTTGTCTTTACGTAAGAAGGAGAAGAAGGATGGCATGGCCTACAACTGCAGGGAGGCAGAGGATGCTCGCAGGCAGCAGCACCTCAAGAAGCCCCATAGGCAGATCCAGAAGACAGACATCCACCTCGTCCCGCTGCTCCGGGGCCGGCCCCGGGAGGCTGAGCCCCCCCATCCCTGCAAGGAGGATCTGCCCAGCACCACTGCCTCTGCGCCGGGGGACTCCCCACAGGCTCCCCTCCACCTCACCCCCACTCTCTACAGGACCCTGAGAAATCAGAGGACTCAAAAAGACTCAGATGAGCAGCAGGAGACCTTCAGCCTGCCCATCCTGCAGCGCCGGCCCTGCCAGCCCCACAGACCAAAACATCCAGGGAAAGAGGCTGCGAGCCTGCCGGACGCATCACTGCACAGCAGGAGCTTGGTGAAGCCACCACAGGCACCCGTGGGGGATGCCCCACTGCCACCTGTGGGTGCTGAGGGACTTGGGCAGCCCCAGCCCCACCAGCAAATCCTCAGGAGCCTGGTCCGGCTGTCGCTGGTGGCGCTGGCAGAGCAGAGCCCCACGGGGGAGTTCGCGATGGAGTCGCCCCCGGTGCAGGTAGGAACTGCCCCTTGTGTTGCCAGAGGTGTGGATCCCCCCCAGATCCTTCCTCACCCGGGCTCTGCACACCCTGGGGTGGTGGGAACGTGCAGCTCTGTGGTGTCAGCTTGGTCTCTTCCCCCAAACCTGGCCAGAGGTGCCCCAGGCGTAGGGGCTGGGCAGGGTGAACAACCACCTCACCACGGGCTGGGCTATCCCATGCCCACCAGGATGCTCTGGGAGCAGTGGGGGAGGGTGGTTGTCACACAGGGAAGGGGACATCCCTTTGCTTGCCTCCCCAGTGCATGGGCAGGGAACGACAGGCAGAGAGGGTGCCGGGGCCGGGTGGGCAGCCTGGCTGCCGGGTTCTGCCCTGGTGTGGGGGTGCTGAACCATCTGCAGGAGGAGGAAACGCTATAAAAAGGCCGAGGGGGGGCTCGCAGGGGACGTCCTGGCAGGAAGCAGCTTGAGTGGCCGTGCCGGGGGCTCAACAGGCTTTTCCTGCCTTACAGCAAATCTCCCAGCTGCTCACCCTGCTGCACCAGGGCCAGTTCCAGCCCAAAACAAACCACAGGGGAAACAAGTACACGGCCAAGAATGGCAGCAGGTAAGGCTGGCTCTGCCCTTCCCGTCCCTGCGTCCTGTTCCTCTGCTTCTCTGCTGCCTCTGAGGGCAGTGGACACACGAGGCAAAACCTCACCCCTAGTTTTGCTGACCTGGAGGTGGCTGTGCTCCCCTGCTCCTGTCTCCCCGTTGGTATCCAGGACCCTCCTAGGGCTGTTCTTTGCCTCCTTCCAGGGGCACCTTTGGCAGGTCCTTTCACCTGAGCCCCCCTGCAGCCATGAGCCACCGGCCCATCCTTGCTGGGGGAACATGGATGTGTCCAAGTGGGATGGAGGGCTCACAAGCACAGCAGGTCCCAGCTTTGGAGGCAGCAGCACAAGGATGAGCTTTCTCACAGCTCTGGGGACTTTCAGAGATGCTGCTGCCTGTTGATGTGAGGTCAGGGCGTCTGTCCCTGGGCCAGGTGGCTGGTGAGGGAGAGGCCCTGCTAACAGGGATGTGAGGGACTGGGACATCCCAGCTGTGTGCTGAAAATATTCCCAGAAACAAACTTTATGGCCTTTCCATTAACCCAGGTGTTGGCATCTCTGGGTGAACACTCCCAAGGATGTCAGATCTTCATTGCTCCCTTGCCACCTTCCTCACCATCATCATGGTTGCACTCGATGATCTTCAAAGGTCTCTTCCAACCTTGTGATTCTGTGATCATCTGACGAGGGTGGAAAGGGAGGGAGAACTGTGCTGGGGAAGGGCTGGGCTGCCCTGCGCCTTGCCCAGCCCCCCCAATACACAGGGAAGAGCCAGCAGCTCCCTGTCTGTGCAGGATCTCCCTGCAGAAGTTAAAAAAACCAACTCTTGGTCAAGAAACAGGAACATGGAGCAGCCCCACCTGTAGCCCAGCACCCATCTGGGGCCTGTCCTCAGAGGGTCCATGGGACTTCTCATCCCTGTGGTTTTGTTCATTAAAAAAACCCCAAAACACAACAAAAAAATCCCCAACTCCTGAAGTGGTGGGGCCTGGAATGATCTCCCCTGTGGTACTGTGAGCGATGCACCGAGAGGAGGCCTCTACCTCACCTCTGGGTCGTTTTATGGGGGATACAGACAGCTGCCTTGAGAGTAACCGGCGGGTCGGGGTTGATCTGGGGGTGATGTGGGTGTTCTGCCCCGGCAGGGCCGCGGGGCTGGATGCTGACGGCCTGAGCACGAAGGACAGCGGGCACGGCGGGAGCGAGGCGGAGGACCGCGACTCCGAGAGCGGGTTTGACCTCTCTGTGCAGCAGCTGGTGGGAGAGGAGCTGGAGACGCTGCTGGAGCCGCAGGCAGGTGAGGTGCCCTCCCTGCTGGGGACGCGCTGGTGCTGGTGGGGGGCTCCTGCAGCGGGGGCTCCTCAAAGAACACGCCCCATTCAGAGGATAAAACTGGCTGGCCTGCGGCAAGCTGGGGGACATCTCGTCTCCTAGGGTGGCTCTGACAGGGGCAGATGCTTGGGACAGCAGGTCAGGTCTGACCTATCCTGTTGGTACCAGGGAACTTCCTCCAGAGGGGCTGGCTGAGCTTCACATTGGATCTTTTCATGTAGTTTAGTCACTCCCAGTAGATCTTTCCTCCTATGCAGGCATCTACTGTTGTTCAGCCCATTTGTGAGGTTGACCTCTGTTGTGTCCAGCCCCTAGTCCCCTGGCTGGTGCTGTTCCTCTCTTCATCCACCTCTTCCAAAGATGCCAACACATTTTCAAGAGGCAGTTCCCCACCTTGCGAATGTCACAGCAGTTCCTGGCCCAATAGCAGGTGCTCAGCTGCCTGCCCAGCCCAGCAGCTGGGTTCTGTGGGATCTGCCTGCACTAGATTCACCTTCGTGCACTTAAAACCTCATGTCACAATTTCTACCTTCCCTTCCTCTGATTCCATATTCATTTGAAGCAGTAGTTAACGAGCAGCAGTTAATAAACCAGGCAATTTCATATCTGAGTTCCTTTAGCACTCTGGGGTGAATACCATCTGGGCCTGACATTTTCTACATGTTCCTTTTATTGATTCGTTCTAAAAAAATTCCTCTGCTGGCATTTCAATTTGAAAGAGTTGGGCTGACTCATGTCCTGTAGCAGAAAGTTCATCGTGGAGCCTCCGTGCAGCTCCACAGCAAGAGGAACTCATTGAGGTTTCTGCTGTGGTCTCTAATTCCAGAGCTGGATGTCTTCTGTGCTCTTGCTTAGAGGGAGAACCAGGCTGCTTCTCTCCCTTTCTGTTCCTGCCTTTTATTCTAGTAAGGAGCAACTGAAGGAAAGCCTGGGTGGAATCAGGACCTTTCTCGGGTTTAAAAGTCCTGCAGCCAAGAGCAGGGAGCAAACAGGCTGCCCAGCTCTGTCCCACGGGTGCAGTGACACTCACTGGTCCCAGTAAAGAGACTGGTGGACCTGCTCAGCAGAGCTGCCTGGATCCAGTCCTGCTCATGTAGCTTCCTAGTCAACTTGTGCTACAGTGTATTGGGGTATTACCCATCAAAGGAGGTCACGAGGAGCAGTCAGCAGGGATTCACCAGGGGAGATCGTGCTTGACCGATCTCATGTCCTTCTGTGATCTCATCACTGGCTGGGTGGATGGAGGGAGAGCAGTGGATGGCATCTACCTTGACTTCAGCAGGGCCTTTGATACTGTCTCCCATGACATCCTGACAGCAAAGCTGAGAGAGCAGGGGATAGAGGAGTGGACAGTGAGGTGGGTTGAGAACTGGCTGTCGGATCAGGCTCAGAGGGTGGTGATCAGTGGAGCAGAGTCTGACTGGAGACCTGTGACTAGGGCTGTTCCCCAGGGCTCAGTGCTGGGTCCAGTCCTGTTTAATATCTTCATTGACTCCCTTGATGAGGGAACAGCATCCACCCTCAGCAAGTACCTGATGATACAGAGCTGGGAGGAGTGGCTGACACACAGGAACACTGTGCTGCCATCCAGAGAGACCTGGACAGGCTGGAGAGCTGGGCAGGGAGAAACCAGATCAGATTGAGCAGAAGCAAGTCTGGCACCTGGGAAGGAAAAACTGCTGGGATCAGTACAGGCTGGGGATGAGCTGCTGGAGAAGAGCTCAGTGGAGAAGGACCTGGGGGTCCCGGTAGATGACAGGGTGGCCATGAGCCAGCAGTGTGCCCTGGGGGTTGAGAGAGACAATGGGATCCTGGGGGCATCAGGAGGAGTGTGGGCAGCAGGTCACAGGAGGGGATCCTCCCCCTCTGCTCTGCCCTTGTCAGGCCCCACCTGGAATATTATATCCAGTGCTGGGGTCCCTGCTATAAAAGGGACAGGGATCTCCAGTGAGTGGCTATTAAGATGATTAAAGGACTGGAGCATCTCCCCTATGGGGATAGGCTTTAAGAACTGGGGCTGTTCAGCCTTGAGAAAGGTTAAGAGGGGATCTGATCAATGGGTATCAATATCTGAAGTGTGGGACGCAGGGGGACATGGGCAGCCTTTTCTCAGTGCCTGTGGGGACAGGACAAGGGGCAATGGGTTCAAGTTGGAGCACAAGGAGTTCTGCACTGATATGTGGAAGAACTTTTCACCAGTGGGGGTGAGGGAGCCCTGGGACAGGCTGCCCAGGGGGTGTGGAGTCTCCTTCTCTGGAGAGATTCCAGCCCTATCTGGACACCGACCTGTGCAACCCATCCTGAGGAACCTGCTTTGGCAGGGGGTTAGATCTGCTGATCTCTTGAGGTCCCTTCCAACCCCTACAATTCTGTGATCAAGTGCCATCTCCCACCAGTAATCTGACAGCAGGAAAAACCCTGGGGTTCCAGCACGAGCACCAGCAGTGTGTGCTGGGGCTACACCGGCCTGGCTTCCTGCCCACGCAGGCTGCCCTGATTCAGTGGTGAAAAACAACCTTAACCATGAGCCTCAGACCTTCCCAAAAAGGCGACGGAGCTGCCGGACTCCTTCCTCTTCTCCCAAACACAAACAGAGAAGGGGACTTGCATCCTGAGAGAGGGAGGAAGGAAGCATTGCTTGTGTTCAGGAGTATCCTAACAGCTGGCCTGAGGCTGGCTGGGCCTTTGTGCTATTCACAGTGGGGGGAACCAGGCGAGTAATCTGTCCCAGCCAGCTCTGGGGTTGTTTATAGCTCCGAGCACTCGGCACCATCTATTAGCAGCTCTGCCCCTGCAGTGAAACAGCACTCGCAGCAGCAGATGAGAGAGGTGACTTTATTGATTATAAAAACAAACAGAAAAACCCTCAATGCCGTTAAAATAAGGCAGGAAAGAGTCATCAGCCAAATTACACGTACCTAATTACAAGGTTTCACGGTCACAGGACCATCAGCCTGCAGCCCCCGTGCTCTCCCAGCAGCATCCGGCTGCTGTCGCGCGCTGCTCCGGAGTGGAAGCATCAACATGTCTGGGGAATGAATGTGGTGGCTGCTTACAGAGCAAGGGGAGAACTGAGGGTGTTTTAGAGCAACAACGTGGGACTTCAGCACGCTTGGGAGATGCTCTAAGGGAAAGGCACGGTGGCTGCAATACTGAGATTGCAGTAAAGCAAAATTTAAGTGATGTATCTGCCTGCCTTCCTCTCCTGACCGGGTTTTGAATCCCAGACCTCACCCCCTTCTACCCCCACCCCCTCCCCCCTCAAGAGACTGTTGTTTTTCAGAGGAAAAGGACTAGTTGCTTAGTTGGCTGAGGAAGGAGACTTGAGCAGCTGCTGGCTGAGGGGTGCATGTCCCAGGCTGGGGCAGGGTACTGACTGTCTTAAGGAAGCAGCATAAGTGCATCACAGAGGGTTGTTGGGCATTGGAACGGGCTGCCCAGGGAAGTGGTGGAGTCTCTGTCCCTGGAGGGATTTAAGAGACAGATGTGGTGCTGAGGGACACAGTGTAGTGGTGGTGGGTGGCAGGTTAGGGTGATGGTTGGATTTGGACTAAAGGGTCCCTTCCAACCAAGGCAATTCTATGAGTATGGGGACCCTCCTCTCAGAGGTCACTTTGCAACTGTGAGACCAGCTCTTGCCTTCCGCCTGGGACCGCTGGGGTATCGGGTGCGTTGTGCCCACACACCCTGTGTTTGCTTTGCCACTCTGTGACCCCAAAGTGTTTCACAAACATGTTGGTCGCTTCAAACCCCACAGCAGTTCCAGGTTACACTTAGGGATGCTGCAATGTGGGGCTGGAAGGCAGCGTCTGTGCACCACATCACGGAGCCTTGTTTACCAACTGCAAAGCTCTACCTAAAAAACAAGAGCCCCCCTTTTCCTTTCCTGTCGTCTGATGAGGAAGCTATTCCAGGCTCACCCTGCTAGAGGGACCTTCCTTTAATTTCCAGTGTGTGTTTATTCATGGACAGTTATAATCACTTCTTCTTTTGCCAAAGCTATTTTAAGCATAAAGATTTCCTTTGTTGGTGTTTATCTCACCAAAATAATGACAGGTTGCAGTCAGAGCCCCGGGGAGCACTGGCTTCCTCAGGGTAAGCAACCCCTACACCTCTCGGGGTCTCGGTCCTGTAAGCCTGGACTCACTCTGGGCTTCCTTGCAGTAGCTTTCTCGGCACTTCTGTCATTTCAGCTTCTCTTTCCTATGGATGGATGATCAGATTTGTATGTAATACTCCTAATCAGGTCTCGGCAGACCTGGTAACAATACCATGGACGTGTCCTTGTGCCAGGAGGGAATACCTTGACCAACACACTGTATGATTTCATTTGCCTGTTTCGGGGCAGAATCGCATTACCGGTACTAACGAGCCTGCAGCCAACACCCACACAAGGCTCCTGCTGCTCCTCATCTGCTTCCAATCGATGAACAACTACTTTATAGCTCAATTTTTTGTTACTAGTCTTCAGCCACCCAGCTGTGCTTTTATAATCCAGAATTTCATTCTCCTCCTGTTATTACTGTTTTCAAGATAATCCATTTCTTTTTGGTCTTGGTATGACTGCTTAGCAGCAAATTCCCACCCTCACGTGACCCTTGCAGAGAGGTTCACTACTGACCTCCTTTTTGTTTGACAGTGCCCCCCTGAAAGCTTTCCACTGCCATCTGCCCTTTAGCCAGTCCTAAACCCTCACTTTATCCGGCTTTGCTCAAGATTTAGTGAAATGTCACTTGAAGCTGCAGCAACTGAGGCGGCGCAGTGATCCTAATTACTCTGTTAAAAAGCCAAACCCTGGAACAAAACCCCAGTACTTTTACACCAGTTCCAGGCTGGGGTTTTGAAGCTGCTGGTAGCTGATCTCCAGACCTGTTTGCAAAAGCTCTCACAGCTGGTTTCTGGAAGTCCCAATGTATGTTCTTCCCCCTCTACTCTCCAGTGGGCTGTACTACTACACAACTCACCACCGGTTCTTGTTTTCACCCCCTCCAGAGCTGGCCCTCAAGAGGCTGACGGCTGCTGACCCCGCATGGGTGGCTCGGCTCTCCCTGCCACTCACCGGCAACTACAAGGACAACGTCTTCTCCCCCGACTCTCCACATTCACCTCAGGACGAGGACGCTGCAAGGCAGGAGAAACCAAGGACCTTTGAAACCTTTGGCAAAGGTGCTGGGGCTGATGCGAATGCTGCTGGGACAAGACTGGCCAGCACTTTTCTGTCAGAAATGAGCACCCTCTTCGAGATGATTTTGTCCCAGAAGGTCCAGGTCCACAACGAAACGGGCTCAGGGCTTCTGCGGCAGCTGTCGGCACATGGGAAGAGCCTTGGACTGGAAGACAGCGCTCCTGCTCCGTAGGCAGCTTGGTGGCTGTGACAAGGAGATAAGAGTCAGAGCTTCTTTCTGCATTTGGGGTGCACACGTGTGCTTTAACAGGGTCACTGTACTGTCCAGGTGTAGACTGATCCCAACAGGCATATTTCTTCCCCTCCCTTGCCCCACCAAACTTCTCCGTGACTGATTTCACCCTGTTTAGTTCCCTTCTACCTGCCTGTTCTTGCCTTCATAGCTTTCCCCTTCTGCCCCCCTCACCTTTCACCTCACCACCACACAGGACAGCAGGAGGGTCCTCTCCTCCCAGGGCAGGCGATTGAGGGGATGGGGTTGTTAGATTAACCCCTCAGCCTCATCCATGTCATCAAGGGCTCTGCCCCACGGATGATAAAATACCAAAGTCAGGGACTTTGCAGGGTGCTGCAGAGTTGGGCTCCAGGATCTTGGTTCTTATTTAAATAAAATTGTTTTTTCCTGACACTACCATCTCTGGAGCAAGGTGCAGTACAGCTGGCAGTGATGTACCTGCAGAAAGCCTGAACTGGCACTGCAGAGAGGGGAGATGTGCCTGTTGTATCCCACTGATCCTTTTGGCTTTTGGGGTCCTACTGCTGGGAACGTGGCGTTTGTGAGAGGCCCCAGCCAGCCCTGGCATCTCTCCCATGCCTGCACTAGGTGACCACAATTTCTTGTGCCATGTTCTCTTTTGAGGCCGTTGGATTCTGGAGCACAGTCCTTGCCCAGCAGACAACAGACAACAGATGCCTGGAGTCTGCCCAAGGCAACCTGGGAAAAGGGAAGCGTGAAAACACCGGTCTGAAATCCTTGGTTGCAGGTTTCAACAGTATTATGGGCTTTCACTTCCAGCTGTAGGACAGTTTTAGGGTTTCCTTTGTAGAAAAGCTAAGATATGGGTATCAGTGGTGAGGGAAGCAGCACACAGCTCTTGATAACCACAAGGACCTGCACTCACAGAGAATGGCAGGACAACAGTGGCACAAGCACCCAAAGAGCATCTGCAGCTTATACAGCAGCCCCTGGATGGCAGGTAAGTGCTTCTGTCCCACAGTCTGTGCCTTCCAACTGTGGTACAAAGCACCAGAACAAATGTGGGGTGTGTGGGCAAAGCGTGGAGCTCGGGGAATGAGGGCAAACCCCCACTGCCTGCTGAGTGGCCACACCAGCCAGGCTGGGGAGAGCCTGCCAGCCTCCCCCTGTCACAGGGCAGGGCCAGCAGTGCTGCAGACACTGCTTGCTTCCCTTTGCCACTGTGCTGACTCCCTGCAGATACTGCAGGTCACAACACAGGTGATTTGCTCACAGTGGGGCTGCCACATCAGGGGTCCTTGGTGGTATCTTTTGCTTTCATGTGACTGTTAAGTTGATAAAGAAGAGGCAGCCTGACCCAGCAGACATGATCCCAGAGCATCATCTCAGGAGTGTCCTACCCATGTTCCCTTTCCATGCTGCTGGAAGTGACAGTGCCCTGCTTCTAGCAAGCAAACACACAAGCCATGGCAGCAGACAATCATACAGCTAATTTAAAGCAGAGTAAATGAGAAAGTTATTCTCCTGCTGCTCTGGGGACCAGATGACAAAAGGAGGGGGAGTAAGATTTCTCCAGGTAGACTCTTTAACATCCCAAGTATCCACTGTGGTACTTGGAGTTTCCAAAGTGCATTACAGGTGACCCCAGCTCTGGGAATAAACTACACTGCCAGGCTGGCCCCAGCCTGCTTGTACTGCCCTGCTGCTAATAGAAATATCTTGCTGGTTCATTTCACAAACAAAACCAGCTCCTGCACCAAAACAATGACACTGAGCCAAACTCTCACTGAGCTGCAGCTGTGTGAGCCACGAGGGAGGCATATCTGTGCCTGGGAGGAGATGCAGCCCTGCAGGATTCCTCTGCATCTTGGGAACACACACAGAGGACAAACGCACGGCACAACCTCACATCTTCCTCTGGAAAGTTACTTTGATGTGCCTGTCAAAGGACAAATCTTTACACAAAAACACACTATAATAAGCAGATTTAAAAGGAGACAAATTCCTCTCTCTCTGTTCAATTTCCTGGTACTGCAAACTGTTTCAACCCCCCCCTCCCCAACCCTTACCCTGGTCCTGTCCTGCCCAACTAAGCGTGCTGGGGATTATCACAGAATAGGAAATCCACCCGGAGGAATTTCCTGCTAATTGTATCCTGCTTGATAAAGGAAATGGTCTAAGAAAGTTTGGTCTGAGCAGAAAGAAAGACCAGACTAGAGGAACAATCAGAGGTGTTGAGCTCTGGCTGTGCCCCTCCCTTGCTGATCAAGTTCAGGATGGGGCCATTCCCTTTGTTTTTCAGAGCCCGATCCACACAAAGCACCAGAGCACCGCGGCTACAGGAAGCTGGACAGTTTGTACAGATGCCCTTGAACCAGTTTAAACTGGTGTGGACAAACATCTTTTTCCGGATTCAGCTGCCCCAGTGGAAGAAATTGTTGTACCAGCTGCTGGCTGCTGCCTGGCTGACAGGGGCTGCTGCCTGCTGGGAGCATCCCTTACCCACTCCAGAGAGGAGCTGGTGTGCTTAGTGAACACCCACAATGTACATTTCGAATCAAACCTCGCTCAGTGTGACTCAAAGTGGTGACCCATGGGAACAGCTCACTGCCAGGGCTGAAGGAATCCTAACCAGGGATGGAAGGGCACTGACAACAGTGCAGGATGGCTGAGGGCTGACATCACTTTCACAGCTCAGGTGGATCCGTACGCCATATCCCACAAAATCCTGTGCCCTAACAACCAGAATTCACTCTCTTGCTTGGACAGGCTCAGATTAAGCTGCCACAATGGCAACACAGAGATGAGCCCAGACTGCGCTGGTAGCAAAGCCATGAGGAACAGGTAGCCCTGAGGTGACATCAGGTTGCCTCAGAGGGTGCAGGCTAGGCCCATCAGAGTTAGGTGCCAACACCGCCCTATGGGGGCTTGTAAACCTGGCTGGGGCACCATGTGCAAGATGTGTGTGGCCACTGGAATTACAGCCCCAAATCATATCACTGGGGTGTGCTGGGATCTGTATGTAGCCCTATATGGAAATGCAGGAGCATAAAAAATGCCTCTGTACTGGAAGGTAGAGGCCCAGGGGAGGTGGTGGTGTAGGAGATACCACAAGGTTTCTTCTTAAACCCTGGTATTTAAAACCAGCTCCTGTTCCATTAGCAGAAAGCTGCCTCTATCCAAGCACTGCTAGCCTGTTCCAGCTCCACACCGACTAAGGAGGACATCCTTCCCATCCACCTGCTTGTTTCACTTACCCACAGCTCTAGGAACAGCAGTGGTGGGGCTCCAAGCACTGCAGACCCAGCGGCGCTGCCCTGTGCCCAAGGGCACAGCTCCACCCCGCGCTGCTGAGCGTCATCATGTGCAGTCTGTCTGCACTCCAGGAGTGGGGCAGGGGGAGGGCAGGCCGTCGGGGCTGGGTGGTGTGCAGGCCTGCAGATGCACCTTCAGTAGCCCAGAAAGAAGGGCTGGAAGAAGAGGCTCTTATTCCAGAAGGGAATGGACGCTGTGTCCGCACATCTGAAAGCACATTACAGCCAGGCATTAATACCACGGGAATGGCTCCTCCAGCCTGACTGGGAATAGCTGGTGAGAAGGGAAAGAACCATGACAGAAAAGCACTCCCTTTGGTAAGAAGGACTGCTTTTCACCATGGCTACCTCTCCTCTGGCAATACGGGCCCCACTGTGATGAGGTCACTACCCCAGGCACCCTCCTCCCCGCTGCCCGTGGTACCTTCCACCTCCTCTTCCAACACTCGCAGTCTCTGCCGAGCGTTCCTGTTCCCCGCAGCAGCTGACTGCCGGTACTGCCTCATCGCTTCTGCCAGGTTCTGCTGCACTCCAAGGCCCTTCTCATAGCAAACGCCCACGTGATACCTGCTTTGGGCATCCTAGCCATGGGAGAGAGCACAGCAATGAGCCTCACACGATGGAGAAGTGACGACAGCACTCAAAAGGGGGACAGAGAGTCTTTAGCACCTTCCTTAAGGTTTACTGCTCTATCTTTGGTCACCTTCTTTAGAGTTTACTCCTTTATCTTTGGTCCCTCAGACTGTATCTTCAGTAATTCAGTCCTTTCTTCAAGCACACAGTGAGGCAGAATTTCTTACCAGCTATGTCCAATTCTGCTCCTTCATACCCCTTCCCAATTAAACTCACTGATTTCCCTTCAACACCCAGGTCTGTGTCACAGAAAGGAGGGAACTGCTGTCTCTGCAGAGCATCCCCACTGTCTCAGGGGTCAGAGCTCAGAGGACTTGGGCAGCCTTGACTGCGCCCACATCCTGATCACACCCAAACTCTCAGCTGGCCCTGGGGACTGCCCTATGGCAGTTCATGCACAAGTCTTGTAAAAACATAAATGCCACAGAGGCTGGAGGAGTCCCCTGGGGAGCATCTGGCCTTCAACACAGCAGTGCACCACATGCACTTGCTCAGCCTCACCTGATGATATTCCAGAAGAAACCTCAAGCAGCAGAAAGGAAGTCAAGCAAATAAACCTGGGTCAGGGCAATCCCCATCATCAATACAGGCTGGGAGATGGTGTGATAGAGAGCACCCCTGCAGAGAAGGACTTGGGGGTGCTGGTGGATGAGAAGCTCAACGTGAGCCAACAATGCACACTCACAGCCCAAAAGGCCAATCACATCCTGGGCTGCATCAAAAGGAGCATGGCCAGCAGGTCAAGGGGGGTGACACTGCCCCTCACTCCGCTCTCATGAGGCCCCAACTGGAGTGCTGTGTCCAGCTCAGGAGTCCCCAATATAAGAAGGACATGGAACTGTTAGAATGGGTCTAGAGGAGGTCATGAAGATTATCAGGGGGCTGGAGCACCTCTCCTGTGAAGACTGGCTGAGGGAGTTGGGCTGGTTCAGCCTGGAGAAGAGAAGGCTCCGGGGAGATCTTGTAGCACCTTCCAGTACCTGAAGGGGCTACAAGAAAGCTGGGGAGGGACTTGTTAGAAGGGCCTGGAGTAATAGGATGAGGGGGAATTGGTTTAAATTGTAAGGAGGTAGATTTAGATTGGGTATTAGAAAGAAATTCTTCACTCTGAGGGTGGTGAGGCCCTGGCAAAGGCTGCCCAGGGGGGTGGTGGCTGCCCCCTCTCTGGAGATGTTCAAGGCTGGGTTGGATGGGGCCTTGAGCAGCCTGGTCTGCTGAGAGGTGTCCCTGCCCATGGCAGGGGGTGGAACTAGATGATCATTAAGGTCCCTTCCAACCCAAAGAATTCTGTGATTCTATGAAATGTTACAGAAAAAGCACTTAAACAACTCAGAAATACATAATTCCGGAGAATGGAGTAGAGGATGTTGCTGCAGATGGGTCAGGGAAGCCAAGTCCAAACCTGTGACATGTTTAAGTGTCGGCTGTGCACTTTATCACTGAGATCCAATAGGAGGAAGAGGGTCTCTCAGATAACAAGAAAGCAAGATGACAGTTCTCTAGACATAGAAAAGACTGCATGGTCTTTTCCAGCAAAAAAACCAGCAACATGACTTGAAGAGTGTGACTGTCAGAAACATGAGCTAAACAAGGAAAAAAAAAAAGAGAAAGAAGAAGAAAAAAAAGAAAAAAGGAAGCAAGTGGCAAGTTTTAATAAAGCCAGGAGAAAAGAACATATTGCAAGTGTTGCTGTCTGGGATGTAGCTGGTAGAGGAAAGCAAAGAACTCAATGAGTGGGTGCTTTGCAAAATGTGGCAAGTCTCAGTTTATGACAGCAATAAACTTCTTTAGAGATGAGATAAACACGTTGGAGGATTGGCACTTCAGACGTGACAAGAGACAGGGTTAAGTAAGTACAAAGCAATCCACTAGCCAGCTCTTACATGATGAAAAGGAAAGACCTCAAGGAGAAGAGATCCCCAAATCAGCATGGCAGGAGCGGCTGCCACGGACTTTGAAATCTGAAGGTCAGGCTCAGTTCTCCAGCAACACTCTTTAACAGGGTTTTTATATTCTGTGGTTGCACACATAAAATAAGGGAGGATAAAAAGTGATAACCAAAGTAAAATACAGTTCTCTGAACTGTTGTTGTGTTTGGAAGAGCTCAGAGTTCCCCCCTTGGCTCTAGCACAGAGCAACCACCTGAGAGAGAAACACTGAACCCCTGGCTTTCTGTGCCTGTTTTCCCTTCTCTGGATTTGCAGCTAAACGGTGTTGTCCTCACTTCACCCACATCCAGCAGCCTTTTAATCAACTGAACCTAAGCTCACGCTCCAGGGTAATGGGAAAAGAATGTCCTCCTGGAGCTCTTCTCCCAGCAGAAGGTGTGGGGTTACACCCCAGGGAGCTGATGCAGCAGCTTGCCACCACATATGGGGCAGTGGTACATCCACAGCCAGCATCCACTGGGAAGCAGAGATGAGGAAAGATGACTGGGTTCCCCAAACTGCTACAGCACCAACCAGAACACCCCGACCGACTGGGGGTTACCCCTGGGGCCTGCAGTCACCTGCTAGATTTTCTGTTGTTACAGGCAGTCAGTAAATGACAATCATCTATTTAATGACTTCATCTGTGGTTACCTTGTGCAGCACACTCATCTGACATCAGGCTGGAGGAAGGGAGTCAATGACACAGCTTATGGGAGATCTTTAGCAGAGCTGGAATGAAATACTGCATCACCCATCGTGAACATGAAGCCTGAGCTGCTGGGGCCAGTCAGGGCTAGTCTGGGGGTGATCTGACAGTGTCTGTGTTCTTAAAAGTCAGTGAAAACTGAAGCAGTAAACTTTGCAGGTGATGCAGTGTCATTCAGAGTGATCAAATTTACTGTGAAGAATTAATTAGAGAAGATCTTGCAGGACTAAGAGTGGTCAACACAATCAGGGGACACGTGGTGTTGACAAATAGTGCTTACAGAAAGAAATTTCTGAGTTACTGTGATAGTTCCCTGACGCCATCAAGTCACTGCTCAGTGGCAGGCAAAAGGGCAAACGATATTAGGGATTATTGGAAGGGAATATGGTACAAAGCAGAGGCTCTCATTGTGTCAGACCCCTGGTGTACCTCCATTCTGAGTCCAGTTTTAGCCCAAGCATTTTAAAATGGTCCACGGATAATTAGGATAAAAAGATAAAAAACTGAGATGCAAAACAGAAGAGCTTAACTACTTGGAGAGACAAACAAAACTGGTGCTCTGCAGCCTGTGGAAGAAATGACTCAGAGAGGACATGCTAAAGGGCGACAGAATCACAAGTATTAGCCAGAAGAAGAGGGAACAACTATTCATTATTTCCCATTACACAAAAGGTGTGGGAACTGATGTTAAAATGAACAAGTTCTTCAGAAAAAACCCAGCTATTACAATGCAGCACAAGCTAAAAATGAGTGAACAATGTCAGGGTGCTGCAAAGAAATGGAACTGTGGGATGCAGAAACCTGCCTGCGAGACATGGGATGTCATACTTCCACTCCTCTGAGTGCTGCTAAGGGTTCAGGAGTGGTACCAAGCCCAGACTGCAGCACTGCCCTTCAAAACAAACATAAGCCCATGCCACTCAGAGGAAGTTCAGCAGCCAGCAGGAAAATTGTTGGGGATCTAGACAACATGACGTGTGAAGAGACATCAAAACAACAGGGGAAGGCTGAGTGGAGTTCAAGTATCTGAGCAGCTTATGGGTCCCTGCAAAGAAACAGCAATAGACTCTTCTCCCTCTCTACAGAGGGCAAAAAATAATGGGCCAATTTTGAAGAAGAGATTTGAGACAGACACAAGATAAGTTCTGAAAATGATGCAGTAATGAAAGAGTTTGACTGAAGAGGGCGTAGATGCTCCACAATAGGAAACCTGTAAAATTATGCTAGGTGAATATCAGCACTGGTGCTGCAAGAACTACTCCAGCCAAACAGGGCTGTCTCTGCATTCACCTTTTGTAGGGTCTGTGCCCCAGAGCCTGCTTCCTCTCTGAGATGCACCAACAATCCTCTCTGTCCTTTTACTGCAGGTGAAATCCTGACCCTCACTCCCATTTCCAAGAAGCCCTAAGATCTGCCACCCATCACCTGCAACGATCCCAACCTGAGAACAATCCCAGCCTGTGAAGGGATTACTTACGCCATTCTTTGCTGCCAGCAGCAGGTACTTCAGGCCTCTCTGTTCCTGAGGTTGCAGCCCTTTCATGTAGAACACTCCAAGATAAGCCTGTGCCTGCAACAAAACCCACACAATATAAATCAGCCAGGATTTCCCCCATTAATTACTCCAGTTCTTCTCCTGATCTTGCCAGTTGTTCGCATGCTGGGGTCACTGCTGCAGGATGGGTGTGCAGAGTACCTCTCTTGCTGCAGAGCCTGTTGGGAGACAGGGGGCTGTCCTAGGAGGAAAAATGTCAGTCTGACAAGCTAAAGAGGAAAAATCCCATTTGATCTACAGAACTCCACTATACGTGCAGTGACATCACCAAACCAACACCATAAACCCCAGAAGATCGTTTCAAACTGCACTGTGGAAGCCAGAGAACGGCTCCTACTCGTGAGCTGTCCCTAGGATCCAGCAGATGCACTGCCTGGAACAGTGTGCTACATGAGACACAGTCACTGCCAGAGCGACTGGCATTTGCAAGACAAGATGGCACATGCCTAAATGCCCTCCTTTCCCACTCTTTGGAAGCTGCAGCGCACGCAGATCCATGTGGTGAATCATCTTGAAAAGTCGCAGATACAAACTGAGGATCTGTTCTTACTTGAAGCAGCTCACAGAACTTCCTCCACCACAGTGACTGGTACTCGTGGAATGGAGGAGATGAAACACAGAGCTACATTATCAACTGCAGGTCAGTTCTAAGCCAATGGTCTAATGTAGGTGTCTAAGAGCCACGGTAAAAAGCCAACAGCAGAACAACCAACACAGTGGGTACCAAGGTGCCTCCCATGTGCAGGCAGGCCCATCTCTCCTACACTTTATATCAGGAATATAAATGTGTAGGAAGAATTTTGTTCCCTGTCCCACAGATGCTGTGCTCCTGCTTGTCTTGTGGTTCAATCCTTTAGGCACATCTCTCTGCTGGCTCTCTCCTATGAGCTCCCCTGCTGCAGACACTAACCTCTGTAATCCCAGCCATTGCTGCTTGCTCCAGGAAAGTCACTGCCTTCTGATGCCCATCCCACTCATCTTCAGGTGTGTGGCACAGGAGGTACCTTGCATAGTGGTACTGTGCCATGGGGTGACAGCTGCTGGCTGCACGGCAGTAATAGAAGGCTGCCTGGAAAAAGAGAAGCACACTTGTGTGACTCAGGTAATACATGCTCTCACACATGACATGACTCCCCTCTGGCCAGGACAAGCTTAACCTCTCTGTCCAGATCTATTATAAGCCGCACACGCTGACTCCGGCAGCTCTCCCACTCCTCCCCGCTGAACAACATGAGATTGTTGAGGTGAGACAGAGGACTGTGACTGCACAAGAGCCCTCTAACCACCCTGCCTTCTCCAGTGTTGAGACTGTGTTGAAGGGGGTGGCGCTGGGCCAACAATACCGAGGCTTACTCTGTGCCAAGGGGATCTGCACAATGAGTTGAAACAAGCCGCCTCTGCGGATCCTTCCAGCTCCAGAAGCTGCTGACTACAGCCGGCACACACTAGATGGCAGGCTGTAGCTAAGGTACACAAGCTGGCCGGCTGGAGATGGAAAGAAGCTCTGGGATGTTCAGCGGTGTTTCAAATGCAGAAACATGACAGGTTTCTTCTCGGTACTCTCCTGGGTGCTGCTGGCACAGCCCGTGCACCGACGAGCACTCAGAAGCCATGAGAAAGGGGATTTCAGGAGCACAGATCCAAAGGGATCTAGAACTGCAAACCCACACTTCTTGTTTCCAGCATTTTCTAATGATGCTTCAGACTGTCACACCCATGCAAAAGGAGAAAAGCGGCTGTGCACCCAAAAAAGGCCACTTGCCTGGTCTGTGCCACACACACACACACGACCCTACAAGCTGTGGATACCTTTTCCAAGTCTTTTGCTGTGCCTCTGCCATGCTCGTAGCACAGACCCACGTTGAACTGGGCTTTGCTGTAGCCCCGGTCTGCTGCCAGTTTGAAGCAGGTATAGGCGATCCTGTAATGGCCTGCTCTCATACTTTCAATCCCTGGGAAGAAGACAGGGGAAAGATGGGAAAATAATCACACAGACAGAAGGCAGCCTCACATGCAGCAACCTCCCCCAGAGCTTTCATGGGGAAAATGGCAACGCTGCATTTGAGGGATTTTTCTGGTTTCACTGCAAAGGATGGTGGGCTAACACAAGGTATGGTTCTCACAGAAGCAGCTCACTTTCTCAGTGCTGCTACTTGTGGTGTATATAGGGCAAGGATTTTTTTTCCTCTTAGATCATTGCATCTTCCTTCAGCTCTCATAGAGCTGCAATTCTGCAATTGCTATTTCAGCTTGCCAGGAAGACTGAGATCTCAGACAATGAAAAACCATACCCAGATATGACAGCTTGTGTTGCAAAAAATGACAGAGATGGCTTAATTTCCAACTACAGATGTCAGGACAACAGTGAAGGCTTCAACCAAGCCTGGATTTAAATATGCTGATATAAATCAGGTGGCAGGATGGGACAAAGGCAATAAATCGCTCAAAGCACAGTTGAAATTGCTGAAAGGAGGCTTTGGCTTGGGTATGTGCCATCTCTGCCCTCACATAAGACCTGCAACAATTTGGAGGTCCTTTCTAAAGAGAAATGTGTGGTTTGAGGACAAAGCAAACCCAAGTCCACATTACCCAGGATATTCAATGCAATGGAAATGTCAATCCGGAAAACCTGCTGCAACTGGAAAGCAGCTTCCTCTAAACGGCCTCGCTGAGCTGGGTCACCCTGCAGAGTTAGAGAAGAAAGCTATGAAGACAGTAAAGCCATCCAGAACCTGCAAGAGACTCTTTCTTGGAAACTGAGCAGCAAGACACAGTGGTACTGTACTGTAGTTATCCAGAGGGTGATGTAATCTGGTGTCATGTGTCCACAGACAGCTCTCCCTGCGCCACACAGCCATCTAGCTGGGGAAGCTGTACGGACACTGCTCTGGCCAGGGAGCTCGGTGTAGCCTCTGGGACATCATCACACCTTGCAGGATTTAGCAGATACCTGATACCACTTGTAACTCTCCCTTCAAAAGTCAGGGCAGCCCCTGTTCATCCTCCTGGCTCTACCAAACACGCCCTGACATATTTCTATCAGCTTCACATGGCTCATGCTGAGCCCGCACCACCCTGCAGAACGCTGCACACTCCTAATAGAATCCTGCACAGCAGAGACAATGTCTTTCCTTCCTCAGTAATGCACAGTATTTTTTACTTTACCACAGCTCTGGGAGGTGGGAGGTGGATTAGCCTGCCCTGCAGCTTTACCTTCCCAGCTTGCCTACAAACTGAGTGCCACCGAGTGGCAGCAGCGCACACTGCATGCGAGCTGAGATGCCTCCGTGCTCCCCTTGCCACCCAACAGCTTTACTGCTCTGCCAGCTCACAGAGCTGCTCACAAGAGGACAAGACATGGACCAACTCTTCTCCCCTCCAGAGAACCTCCTGGGACCTGCCCCACGAGCTCCAAACAAACTAGGGACTGTTCCCATGGGCTCTGAAGAAAGTGGCACCTCCCAGGACGGGGACCTCGATGCTCATTCCCTCAGCAGATCAAGCTGGTGGTGGAGCAGAGGTCACTGCCACGTCAGAGAGAGGATCCCACTGCTAAACACTGCATGTACCTCCACTCTGTTCACACTGCCCTTGAGGAATTGCTCACACCTAAGGCTGTGAACTGTGAGGAATTAGCAGGTTTAATCACCACAAGAACAATAGTATCATTTACAGCCTCCTGACTCTCAAGCTGATACACCCTCCTCCAGCCCAGTGTGTCTTCCTCTCTATAACAGACAAGAGCCAGTCCTGATTTGCAGCTTTAGGAGGAGTGATACCACCTTCTCCAGTCATAGGTTGTCTAGGAAAAACCAAAATAGCAACAGCACGTAATCACCCAGTGAAAGACTGCATCAGAATGCCAATGCATGAGAACCCACTGGGCCTACTGGATAGGGGGGTTTTGTTTGGTTGGTTGGTTGGGTTTTGGGTTATTTTTTGCCATTTTCTTTCAGTGATTTCTTTCTAGCACCCCTGTTACACAGACACCTTAAGGAATGAGTGGTTTGTCGTTCCTGGAACTTTGCTCTGGCTAAAGCCCCACATCACATCTCTCTCCTGGCTTCTAGCAGCAAAGGGCAGCAAACAGTCTTGCACGTGAGTGGATGGCTCAGGCTGTGCTTGGGGTTGCACAGAGATGTCTTCCCGCAGGGAAAAGGCCTCAGGTACTGAGTGAGAGTGTGAAAAGTGAAAGCATACCTTTGCACTGTGGAGGGCTGGCCAGAAGCTGGAGCTCTCAGGGATCTGGAACTCTCCTACATTTAAAAAAACCCCAAAAAACAACAAAAAAAAGCAAGGTTAAATACTGTTATATCTGTGCCTCTTCCTCCTTTATACATCTTCTCTACTCCACAGCTCTTTCCTTGAGGGCTGCTCGCCCACCCAGTGAAGGACACTAAGAACAGAAGGAACGCCAACCAACCCAACCCTTGTCTCAAAAGCAACCATGAGCCACCAGAACACAGTCCCCCCATCCACAGCTGGCTATCACACCCCTCCAGAAAGGCCCCTGGCCTTGACCTGAGGGCACCAAAAGCTGGAGACTCTCCTGCTTCTTCTGAAAGTTTTGTAATCGCTGCTTTAAACCCCTGTGCTTCCTTTCAAATTAAAATACACCTGGTTGCTGCTCCCAGGCCTGGCTCTTCCAGGCATATTCTCCTCTTTGCTAAAAAGCCCATTCTCCTTTTGAAAGTCCTGAGATGACTAATCAACCCCTCTTGATTCCTGCCTGTGATTCTAAACAGACTGTGCTGTTCACGTCTTTCAGCTGAAGCTTTTTTCTGCCCAAGTTGATTAATTTTATGACTTTTTTCCCACTGTTCCTGAATTTTCAACACTGTCACTGTAGTGCAGGCCCTCTCACCTGTCACAGGAAGGATAAAACTGCCTTCTTATTCAAATTCCCAACTGCCCAGTTTGCAGGTAGTGGAACTGTGCTCCGATTCCCATTGCCCAGGGCATCACACTGGGATTGTGGGCTCAGGTGCTTGCCTCCCTAGCTCCTTTTCCAGATAATTTCTTTCCAGGATATAGTTCTGCTTCTGCAGAGGGATGATCAGATGTGTTATTCTGGCTGCACGGGATGCAGGCTTAGGTTATCACCCCAGAGCACCCCACTTGCTCATCGCTGCCCTTAGATCTGCTGGCACAGCCACGTGTTCAGCCACTATCCCACCAGTTTCAATCAGCATTATCTACCCAAACATCTACAGCACAAGCTAAGCCACCTCGCTCTTAACAGCACTGTGCTGGAAGTGATTACACAGGCATTTACACCAGCCTCTCTGAGAGGATGGTGACCTCCAGCAAAGGGGACGAACAGGCAGGGCTGACTGAGGCCAATTATTTTTACCCTGACTCACCACAAGCAGCTGGGTCCCACCGGGCACCTGGGTGCTGAAGCCTGGATGACTTCAAGCTGATGCAAGAAGTAGCTGTGCCCTCCCCACGTCTCCCTGTCCCCCTCTCGAGCTGCGTGGCTGCAGAGCAGGGAGCTAATCCGAGTGAAAACCCAGCCCTTTTCAGGCCAAAGTCCTTAGATCCAGGCACCCTGTGGCTACAGGAGCAGCAGAAGAGAGTGTGCTCAGGCAGGATGGCTTCTTGCAGCGCCTGCACCATCCCACACACTGTGTGAAGCTGTGGCCTATGTTCCAGCTGCAGCCTCATTATTCCCAGGTAAACAATTCCCCTCTGGCTATATGAGAATGTATTTTATCTGAACAAGCCCCACTCACCCAACAAGCAAGATTGCTATAGCAAACACAATTTCTATTCATCATTCCATCAAAAGAAATGTAATCTGTGAATTTATTAGTTATGCTTTACATTTATTGTCAGATCTGGCATAAAATCATCTGATCTTTCTCGCTGTAAGACTCTCTTGTTCAGGTATCTCCCTCATGATGTGATTTGGGTTTCTTTTTTTTTTTGCCACAGACACAACATCAAATCTCAAGAAAAAAATAAAAATTACCTGTAGTAAAATTTCTCCCAACTGTTTAAGTGACATTTGTTTTATAATTTCAACAAATAATTACCCCTGAAAAATAACCAGAAATTAATTCTGAATGTTATCAGCTTGCAAAACTGTCTCATGCCCCTCTCCCACTGGAAATCCCTCCTCATCCTAATCCCAGTAATCTCCCTGGATTAGAGTTACAGCTCCCAGAGAGCATAAGGTCACTTGGAAGAAAACACAGGGACCTGATCCTGACAGCCAGTCCCATTCTCCTGCAGGACTGGGCTAATGAATTCTCTTGGGACTCACCTTGGAGGCTGGGCAAGCCTCAGAACAAAACTCTTCAGGGATATCACGATTTTAAGACATGCCTGTTTGGGAGCAGCTGCCTCAATACCAGCTTGCAATCTAAACACAATGCTGAAGCACAGCAGAAATAAAAGCATCTCTCAGCTGCAAAGAATCCCTTCCCACCTCAGCAGAATGAGATGAGCAGCTTAAAGCTTAAACCTGACGTTAGTTAATACATGCTCACCCCAGTTGTTTGGGTTTTATTTCCCTGAGAATGGTCAAGCTTCAGCAGAACTATTCTAGGACAGGAATGGCTGGACTTAATGATCATAAAGGTCTTTTCCAACCCTGTGATTCTGTGAACTTGCTAGGAAGGAAGGAGGCTTTGAACAATCCATCGCTGTGCTGCACACGCAGCACCACGTTAAATTATTCTTAAGGTCACACGTTCAAAGCTGGGAATCACAGCTGGAATCTTCCCTGCAACTTTATTTCTACTTCTTCAAACTCTGCTGTGCTATGATGTAACATGACTGTGCAGCTGGTTTTCCAGGCAGTCTTGCAGCTCTCAGCGTACCGGATGCCTGATGGTCACACACTCAGCAGCTAATAAATATTTTGTATTTCCCCACTGTTCATACTGTGCTAATCAAATGTTGCTCAAAGCTAGCTCCAAATGAGGAATTAATAATCTCCTCCTAGACAGCCTGGATTGCTCATCCCAAAACATCCAAACGCTTCCTAAGAATGAAGTCACAACAAGAGCTGGACAAAATCCAGGCTTGCTGCCTCATGGAAAATTTTAGTGTTTCCAATTGGTTCCATTGTGCTTCGAAATGAAAACACACTTTAGAAATGCCTGTAATCTCTGAATTGAAATAACGAATTTTACAGTTCTGCCAGGGGTAAAATACAACTCCCCAGGGCAGCGTTCAGCTGCTCCAACACTGAGACTGGCTGTAATCACCTGCTCGTTCGCTACGTGCCTTCAGCTTTCAGCACAAGAGCTCTGAGTGAGGCACGGAGCGCATGGAAACACCAGGGTGAGATGATGCAGCTGAGGACTTTGCTGATAGTGACATCCAGAGTGCTATTTATAGCAACCTTTCAATGAATTCCCCTCAAGTTTTCTTTTTAAGCATGCTAAAAGTAATAGGTTCTATCACAGTGTGTTATGTTAGAAGTGGAATGGCTCAGCTGCAAAGCCGGGGTGTTTGGGGGCACCACAAGCCTCTTTGCCAGGTGAGGTAACAGAGTAGCTGATGGAAATGTCAGGTTGTCACTGGGCCTGTAGACCAGCACCAGCAAGTCTGGAAAACAACTGAAACACTGAAAGAAAGGGTGAGGGTGTGGAATTCTCTGGCAACAGCAAACTGGAGAAGTGAAGGCACATCCTGCCCTGCTCCAAGTTCTGGAGGTCTGTTCTCTAACGCCAAGACTTCGCTACCAGCTTCCCCTGCGTCATCTGCCAGGCGTCTGTCCTTCCCTCCCTTCTGCTCTCCCCAGCTTCTTGCTGCATTCTGATTTATCCAGCCTCACTCTCTTTTGGTTGCTAAACACCAGAGAAGAATAAACCCCCTAAACCTCCGGCAGCTTCTCCTGTAGGAAGCAAAACATACTCTGAGAAAGGCATCACCAGGCTTCACTTCAAAACTTTCCGTGGAAGATTCCCAGCACTTCTCACATCACAAAGCTCTGCAGATTTTCCAGACTCTTCAATGACCATTACCAAATCTCTTCCCCCTGACTCCTCTCAGTAAATCCCCACAAAATGGATGCAGGATGCAATGTGAGGACGTAACCTGAGGACTCACTTACTGAGCGAAATCAAATTATTTCTGACATGTATTATCTCTGACAACTGACAGTTGGAGATGCCTGGGCAGGAAGCGTAAGGAATAGGGATTATAAAGTCATGCTTTTCCTGGCAGAACTTTCCAGCAATCACCTGTTCTGTGATCTTCTGAGCAGGAGGTTTCGGCTGGACCAATTAAGATTAATTGGAATGTGCAATTTTACCTAATCACTTCTTGGAACCCATCGATACTTCTGGCCTGTAGCACTGAGTTCCACAGCTTTAGCTGTGCCCTGGCCAAACACTAACTCTCCTCTTGCCTTGTTCCAGACTCGCTACCTGCACCTCTCAGTGCTGCCTATTAATGTGTATTACAGAAAACATCGCCCCTGTTCACCTTCCCTCACACCTCTGGTTTCACAGAGCACTAGCACATCCTCTGCCACTTCTTTTTTAAGCTGCAGAGCCAGTCTCTGTTTGCATGTAATTGTCTCCTTGTCATCCTTCCCTATGCCAGCTCTGTGACTGTTTCTAAGACAGGGTGTCTCTTCCTCAAGTGCTGGAGATGCAGCTGCAGCACAGACTTACACGACTCCACGATACTGTCTTGTCCTCAGTTCCTTCCTTTACAATAATTAACATTTAATTGGCCTCACTGCCGCTGAGCACTGACTTAACCTTATCAAAAACATATCCGTGGTGACTTTAAATGTTCCCTCTGCAATATAATCATTAATTTGACACTCCTCATTCTGTAGGTGTATTTGCAGCTACATCCCCCTGTGTATACTAATTTAACCTACCTTGGGACTAGCCTGGGTTTAGTTCTTGTGCTATCTTTTCCTGTGACTTTCACAGCTGACTGTCCTGAATAATTTTTGTACCATTTGCTGCTTCTGTCACCTCACCCGTTGCCTCTTTTTTTCCCAAATCACTGCTGACTGTTCTGAACAGAACAGGTTTCAGCAAAGGACTTGGGGGAATCCACCAGACGCAGCTCTCCATTGTGAAAGCTGTTTCTTGTATTTTAAGGAGTTACTAGCCCAAGAGCAGCCCCTCCATCTTCCTTTGCATCAGCTTTCCTTCTCCAGGAAGCTTTCTTTGAGGTTTTGGCTGAAAGATTTTCAGAAAGCTACAAGCTGGGTAATCTTGCTCCACATGCCTGTTGACTTCTCTGAAGAACTCTTGTTAGATTTACAACTCTCTCAAGCCTCTGCAATGGAGCAAGCTGGCCTGAAAAATGGCTTCCTAAATCCTTCCAAGACCTTTGGTTCTTTGAGATAGCATGCTCACCCAGGTATCTAACATCTCTATTCTGTAACATAGTTTCTATCAACTCAGAATTACCTTTTTTTGCAGTTCTGTGGCTCAAATAACTCCCTCCCCCCTCTCTAAAAGCCAGTCCAAGTTGTCAGTGTTCATTCCTCTGGTCACAGAGCAGATTTAAGCACTGGATTACATATCATGGTTAGAGGCTCAGCCATTTCATAGCTTCTGAAGAACATCTGAACAAAAAGCACGTGGCCTTAGTGACTTGTCCCTGCTCAATCTATCAGTTTGCCTAAAAGCTCTTCCTATTGACTCTCAGCAGGAAACTGTTTGTCAGACACAGACACACGTTCACTCCCGAAGGTTCAGCTGTGCCAGCTGAAGGCATCACTGTCTCCACTTATTCCCCACCACATCTCCCAGAGGTCTGTGTCCAGTAATCTGCCAGTGAGGCAGTGTGTTTTAGTGCTCCTTAATATGCTCCAGGCAAAAGCAGATGGGTTAAACAGTCTAATTGGCAGTTTAGGTAAATTAACCTGGCTGTTTTCCTGGAGCTAATTAGGAGACATGGAAACAAAATGCTCCATTTGCCAACTGATGGGAATGGTAACCTCTGGCAGGAGATGGGTTTGATAAGCAGCGATGGGCAGTAGCTTAAATCAGCACAGAAGAAAGCCAAAAATCTGGAAGGAAGCAAAGAACAGGGCACCCCTCTGACCTTTCCTACAACAGCTTAGAGCACCTAGTCAGCATCTCTGGGACAGCTTTTTTATGTGCCTCTTCTATTGTCCTCCTTTCTACCAGGCTTTTCCTAAAGCCATCATTAGTGTTCAGATGTAGAGTGAGCAGCCCTTCTGTAGGCCTCATCTGATCTTCCTTGATATGACTTTAAATTTAACACATTAAGACATGTTTTAGTGGATGAGACTTTGGGGTTTTTTTGAAGCATATCTTCCTAGTTTGATAAAACTCACTATAATAAGAGTATCTTTGATACGTTCTTCCACTGTCTTATCTACAGCACAAGCACTTGGAAGTACATCCTCATCTTCCAGGAAGAAAAGAATTCCTTGAGTTTCACACCACGTACTCCAGACTCCCAGATCAATGGTGCACTGTTCACCTGAATCAAACATCTGTCCACAATAAAAGGACAGAAATGGGATGCTGTCATCAGGTCACTAAAGCAGCCCAGTCACCTGTAAAGCCAAAGTCACCTGCACAGTTACAGTGCAAGGTCCTCCTGCGTTCAGAGGCTTTTTTCCTCCCGTCTCTGGACTCCTGATTCATCTCCCTGAAGTTCTGTCTTTCCACTCTAACCTCTATCCTTGAGTGTCAGTAACTGGCTATACACTCCTTGGCTCCAAGCTTTGCCTTGGGAAAAGAGACTCAAAAGTCCTTCTGCCACAAATACTCCACCCTGCAGCACACCACACATACCTACGTCTGCCCAGGGCTGGCTCTCTCCTTGCCCTGAGGGGATACCTGAGGATGAATTCTCCGGTACAACCTCTGGATTTTCTTTCTGCAGGAAGCAGGACTCCAGCTGAGCTCTGTGACAGCTGGTTGAGGCTTCAGTCACCTCTGGAAACACAGAGAGCAAAAACAGTTCCTGTTAGCTGCGCAAGGTCTGCTTGAGGAGACAAGGCCAAACTGTGTATCCACCCAGCGTCCTCCTCTGCCCTGACCAGAGAAGTTCAGGGAGCAGAGTCCAGAACAGAAAACACAGGCAAGGGCATGCAAAGTGGGATTGCACCAAACCCTTAAGCAACAGCAAGATCCCCCTGCCCGACCCCAGCCCTCGCTCTCCCCACAAAGCCTGAGAGCTGGATGTCAGCGTCAGGCAGCAGCTTCCCTCCAGTCTTGGTTAACACACCACGAGGCAGAAATCCTGCCGCCAGCTGGGCCCTCCCACAAGCCCTTCTCGTAGGTCAAAGCCACTGACCTGCCTGCTGAGAGGGCCACGGAGAAAGCCGGAGGGCCCTGCGCTCCCTCCGGGCGTCCGGCAGCGACCTCAGCCACGAGATCTGCCTGACCAGCTGCAGCAGCAGCGCGCCCAGTGCCCCCTGAAGAGAAGCAGACACAAGTCAAGGGAAACAGCCCCGTTCCCACCCAGCAGCGCGGCCACAGCTCCCTTTCTGGGGAGGGGGAGCCCTCCCACCTCCGCTCCCAGCCCTTCCCGCACCCCCCGGGCCCTCCTGGGCGCAGGGGCACCCGGCCCTGCCCGCTGCTCCTCACCCAGGTGACTGCCTCCAGCACGGAGTAGCGGGGCACCAGGCCGGGCAGGGGCTGCTGCCTTCCTCCTCGCTCCCGGCCATCCCGGCACCGTCCGTCCTGGCAGCCGGGCGCCCTGAAACGACCAGAACACACCGAGGACCGTGAAGCCAGAAACGAGCCCCCCGCACCCCGCCCCGGCAGCGCCCCGAGGCCGCGTGGGGACCCTTCTCCGTCTGCAGGCCCGCAGCGGGACCCGGCGGGCCGGGCTGGCTCACTCACCGCTCGGGGCTGGGGCCGCGGCGGTCGGGCGGCTCGGCGGCGGGGCCGGCGGCGCAGGCGGAGCGGGCGGGGGGCGGCCGGCAGCGGCCCAGGCCGCGGCCCAGCAGCAGCCGCCACATCCCGCCCGTGGGACCGTAGAGAGGGCGCGTTGCCGAGCGACGGCGGCCTCGACCATAGAGAAGACGGAGAGGGCGAGGAGATCGGCTGATCCCAGCGGGACTCCGGCGGGACGGCGGCGGCGGGTCCCGCACCGGGCTGCGTGGGGAGCGGAACCCGCAGGGGCAGAGCCCCGAGGAGCGGCTGCGAGCGGCCTGAGCCCACCGGGCGGGTAGGGATAGAGCGGCGCCATACCATAGAGAGGGGCTAGAGCGGCGCCCGGCGGAGCGCGGGAAGGCGGCGGCGGCCTTTGCCCTTCGGGCCGTGCCCGGGGCCGAGAGGGTTCGGCTGTGCTCGGGGGTCCCGGCAGGTCCCTGGGGGCTCAGGGCTCCCTTGTAGGTCTGGACCTACGAGGTGATCTCACCGCTGTGCTCGCCCTGCCGAGGCCGCAGGCTTGGGCGCCGAGGAGGTGCGGGAGGACGTGGAGGTGCTGGGAGGGAGAGGGGGCGCGGGGAAGGGCAGCGGGGCTGGGGAGGGGGCTGGGGGAGCCGCGGCAGCTCAGCCTGGAGAAGAGGAGGCTGAGGCGGGACCTTGCCACTCGCTACAGCTCCCTGGAAGGAGTCTGTGCCCCTTGGGAAGCGGCAGTGGGCAGCCCGCCGTGCTGCAGGGCTGTGAGGAGGCCCTGAGCCCAGAGGTGACCCCGGGAGGGGCTGCAGGGCTGTGAGGGGGCCCTGAGCCCAGAGGTGACCCCGGGAGGGGCTGCAGGGCTGTGAGGGGGCCCTGAGCCCAGAGGTGACCCCGGGAGGGGCTGCAGGGCTGTGAGGAGGCCCTGAGCCCAGAGGTGACCCCGGGAGGGGAGGGCTTACAGTGTAGGGACCAGAGCAGTGATGGGAAGTGCTGACCCACACCCGAGCATGTGACTGCCTAATAAACTTAACGAACAGTGCTTTTTCCTGACCCAGAATGGCCTGCAACAGCAGGGCAGAGGGATGTGTGCTTGTGCTGCAGTTGGGTCAGACAAGAGGTTGTGTCCTGCCAAGTGCTGTTCTTAAGGCAAATAATGGAATTTCAAAGTGTGATCAGAAAGTCGGTCAGTTAATCTTCATGTGACAGTGCTGGGGTTCATACATGTTTGAGAAATGGGCATAAATGGGGAACAGTTGTGAATGGAAACATGTAAAACACAGTAAGGCTCAGTTACGGTCCGGGTTGTGTGTGAACTTGATTTTGTGATGGATGGTGCTTGCAGAGCAGCTTTTCCCAGCTCCAACCTGCTTGTACATCCCTGCTTGTTTCACCAGTGTTGCAACAGGAGATGGCAGAGTTCCCAACCACTAGCACAGCGAGCCAGTGTGAGGAAGAGAGAGACTTTATATTCTCCTTACCCCGGTGGTTTCCTTCAGCAGTATGAATATCGCCGTCCCTGTGCTCGTTCCAGCTGAGCAGCATACTTTCTACTTCATTCCATAGGCACAGCAATTCTTGGTCATTCTGGCAGTTTGTCTCTCTTTCCAGAATGCAGTGTTCTCTTTGCTGGTAATTCCTGTTATGAACGTGTAGTTCTTGTTCAGTATTATCTGTGTTTTATGCTCGGCTGGCTGCAAGTTTAGCCCCAACTCTGGCTTTCCAGGAGATACGTAATCCCTGTCTTTCCTCAGCCTAACCTCTTGCTCTATAAACTACCAAACTGATTTTGTTTTCCAATAGTTTGGGGGTTTTTTTGGTAGTGTCACACGGGACACAAATCCTTTATCCTTTTCACCCTAGATTTGCCTTAATACCTTAGTTACAAAGTCATTTAATTGTCTGTTGTAGTAGGTGTGCCTGTAATTGTCTCCTGTTAGTAGACTGGTATTTCACTAAGCTGCTGCAGTTTGCTTGGGGATGAAGATGACATGCAAAATAGAAATATCAGCATCTCTGCTCTATAATCTTGCCTTAATTTACTCGCTCATCAAGTTGATATCAGTAATTAATGCTCCAAAAACTTGAACTGTGTTTGTTGCTATTGGTTCATCTAAGATCTTTGCAGCTAATCACTGTATTTTTAATGCTGTTAGTTGTAGTCTCCTCTCAGGTCCCCAGCTGTTTGGTGTGAGATACTCTCAGCCTTTTCTGCAACTGGCAGGTCAGTAGCAGAGCTCATCTGTTTTGATTCATCTCGTGAGGATGCCACTGGAGTTGAACAATGTCTGCTGAGCAGTGGCTGTGTCTTTGACTCTGGAGAAGGAAGATAGCTGAATGAAGATGAGACAAGAGGGAGGTTCTGAGAGATGAGGCAGGGGACTGTCCAGAGCAAGAACAGAGTTAGGGAGCAAAGGTCAGAGATGTGGCTGGAGGAGTAGATGTTGTAGAGAGCAGTGACTGGAGCTGTGCAGGCAGGAGCACAGCACGTTCTGCACAAGAGCTGCTTCTTGTGTCTGTCCAGCTCAGCTGGTTTGTGTCCTTGCAGCTCGCAGCCAGAGAGTGGAAAGGACATTCAGAAGGAAGGAGTGAGAAGCCATGAGGAATTGCTGCACGTGCAGAGGGTCTTGCTTCAGCTTTTCTGAGTGTCAGTGGTGATGTTTTATTCTCTGCACCCAAGGGTGCTGAGGGAAGCAGCCAATGTCATTGCAGGGCCACTCTGAAAGGTCACAGTAACCTGGAGAGGATTCTGATAATAGAGAGAGGGGAAACATCAGACACTCTTTGGGGTGCATCAGGAGGAGTGTGGCCAGCAGGTCACAGGAGGGGATCCTCCCCCTCTGCTCTGCCCTGCTCCGGCCCCACCTGGAGTGTTGTGTCCAGTGCTGGGCTCCCTGGGATCAAACAGCCAGGGATCTCCTGGAGAGAGTCCAGAGGAGGGACAGAGATGCTGAAGGGCCTGGAGCATCTCCCCTGTGAGGAAAGGCTGAGTGAGCTGAGGCTGTTCAGCCTGGAGAGAAGAAGACAAAGGGGGGACCTGATTAATGTTTATAAATATCTTAAGGATGGGATGCAGGGGGAAATGGGCAGCCCCTTTTCAGTGTCTGTGGGGACAGGACAAGGGGCAGTGGCTGCAAGTTGGAGCACAGGGAGTTCCCCCCCAATCTGGGGAAGAACTTTTCCCCAGTGAGGGTGAGGGAGCCCTGGGACAGGCTGCCCAGGGGGTGTGGAGTCTCCTTCCCTGGAGAGATTCCAGTCCCATCTGGATGCCGACCTGTGTGCCCTGTCCTAGGGACCCTGCTTGGGCAGGGGGTGGGACCCCATGGGCTCTGGAGGTCCCTTCCCACCCCTATGATTCTGTGATTCAAGGAGGATTGGGCAACTAACCCACCCTGTTTAGAGAGGTGATCCTGCACGTTCTCAAGAAGGTGATTGGGAACAGCCAGTGTGGATTTGACAAGGGCAATCAACCTGATTGTCTTTGGTGGTGAGGCTGCCCCTGAGAACAAGGGGAGAGTGGTAGGGGCTGTTTGCCCTGCCTTTAGCACAGCTTTTGACATGGTCTCCTGTTGGATCATCTTACTGAACCGGTGAGCTATGGATTGGGAACTGTAAACTGGGTGGAGAATTGCCTGGCTTGTTGGGCTCATAAGATGGTGATCAGTGAGCTTGCACACAGAGTGTAAAAGAGGAGGCTGGAGAAACTGTGTTTGTTATCACACAATAATTTTAGGAAAATAAACACTTTGCTCCTCAGGGAAATAAATACTGTGCTCCTGAAGAGATAGATTTATTTTGGTGGAAAGAAGAAACCAGACTGTTTGTAGAAAGCGAGTTAAAAACAAACATCGAAGCTCTAGGAGGTGATACACATTCTGAGGCCTTCTACAAACCTTGTAATTGAAAGCACTCTTTTATTCACTGGTTTAAGCACTCATTAATGCCAGGCCCCCCTTGAAGTCCAGACAAAATCAATGTGTCTCTACGGTCTCAGTTATTTTTTTGAGGCACATTTGCCACTGGAACTTCATTTCTTGGGTGCTGGAGCTGTTTCTTCTTGCTTTGTCGTGGTCTTCTGGGAACTTAAGTCTTCACCTGCGTTTTTCTGCATCTTGAGCAAAGTGACTTGGTGGAACATGCACCACAAGCTTTGATGCACAACCGGTTTTGTTCCTAAAGCCAGAAACTTACCACTAAAAACCTCCACCACAGGCCTTCGACCCAGTGTAATTGCAGATGATCTAGTTTCACAGCTCACAGACAAAGAAAATGTATTAGTTTTACTTTATTAGATTTCTTATAATATGTTCATGCAAAAACAACTCTGTGTGCCCCCCCTGTCAATACTGCCAGCTCCAATTTATTAAGTTTTATAAATTTTTTCCACTAGGTCACCGTATCGCTGGATGGTGAACGCCGGATCGATGCCAGAGATGAGCAGGCTAAATTTCAAAGTAAACAATCTTGTCTTTCTCTTAACAAGTTTGTAAGGGGCATTTTTGAGGAAGTCTTAATTAATCTTAGGCCTGGAACCTCTCCTGGCGTGGATGTATTTATCTAACAAGAAAAGAAGGCAGGGAAGGGTATTTGGGCATAAGCCGCAGCTCGCGTTGCCTTTTCACTCATCCCTGACTGCTACAAAGCCCCTCAGTCAGTCATTGTAATCCAGAGCTGGAACTGGGAGAGCATTTTGGGAATATATCTTGTTGCTTTGCGATGAACTTGGAGGCCCTGGGAGAATCTCTTGGTGTTGACAGCCCCTGACAGTAAATGTCACATGAATTCGGAGGGAGCTCAGAGCCTTCTGGTGACTGCTATGAGAAGAGACGTGGTGACAGAAAACCTGATTGATGAGCCATGCCACTAGTAGAGGGAGCGCTGTGTGGTGATTGCCTATAATTGAATGGTCCACAGAAGTTATTTCTGGGTTTCCTATGAACGCTGACACACACTCCCAAAGTGTTTTCACAAGGGAGGCCTGCAGATTTTAACCCTGGAACTCTGCAACTCCCTGTTAACGCCACGTTAACAGACTTTAAAACTTAATGGGCTGGTTTAGCTTCATGCCCAGCATAATAACTAAACAAATGTCAACAGCCAGAGATGGTCAGTCTTGCAATTACCTTTAGAAACGTTCCTCTGTCAGCTTTTGTCTCCTCTTCTTAGTGCCTTCTGCTTGTGGCTTGGCTCTGTGATCTGACCACACGGAGAGGTTGATTATCAAGGTTCTCCCCGATTCTGAGGATGTGCCTCTCTGACACGGGCTTGTCTCAGCCATGTTAGGCACAGTGGTGATGCTCCTGGCATTAAACGGGGATGTGAGACGTTAGAGCCCACTCACCCAGCCAAGCATCTGCTCCCACTGACCAATTAAATTGGCTTCTCTCTCATTAAAACCCTTGTGCAGACTCTGGTATGTCACAGATCTTTAAAATCTCCATTATGAATTCCACTTTCTTCTGGGTATTTTTAGCTTATACTTGAAGAAATGATTATTGTCTCTTGCACTTAAACATATCCATTTCGGCTCCACAGACATCTCCTCTGGGCCATATTCAGGGACCTGAGCTGACTTGAACTGCTGAATCCGTAGGGAGGATTTCAACACAGCTCTAAGCGCTTGGACACTGGAGCTGTGCGAGAAGGAAGAGGGAGAGAAAGAAACTCAAGCCCTCCCCCCTTCCCTGTGGTAAGCCAGGAGCACATCCCTTACAGATTTACTTGGTTGTGCCAATTTAATGTGATTTCTTCTGAGGGCCAGGAACCACTCAAGGAAGGCTGACAGGTTTTATCAACAGAATGGAAACTGAAGTGATAAGGTGAGAGTTATTGACCTGATAACTAACAAACAGAAAACTTCAGTGTCCCTCAAGCTAAATATTGCACTCAGCAGGTAAGTAAAAGATGGCAACAGCTGTGGTCTTGTCACTGAGTGAGAGTGTGTTTTAGTGTAGAGGAGCAGGAGGTGAACTGTGAAAACAAACACATTCAGTTTGCTACAGACTATTTCCCTCTATTACTTTTAATGAGAGCTAAACTCCAAAATGCACAATGGGACAATAATATTTTAGATAGAAGGAACTCTTGGTACAGCTCCTAAATTCTAGACACCCGGTTGCAATTAAAATGATTGCTTGCATGTTATTAATAGCTCAGCAGTAGCCTGAGGTACAGGACCAATTGGTACTAACCCCTGCACACTGAACGAGGAGCAGTGCTGTCCTTGGAGGCACCGAGTTAACAGCCTGAGCCCACAGTGCTCAAAGGAGTTTGAAAAATGAGGGAAATGTAAAAAAGGTGAGAGGAGCTGTGTTAGAATGCATCACTAGAGGGGCTGGCAAGCAACATGGCTGCATCACCACACTCTGATGTTAGTGAATGCTGCCTAAGTGGGTCTTTATTTTAATTCTGAAATCAGAGTGTGGGGGAGGGAGGTGGGAAGGGCAGTGGAGTCTGCTAATGAATTATGATTTAGAAGTACTGGGCATAAAAAGTACTATGGGTACAGCAGTCTTCCCTTTTCCCCTTATTTTTTCTTTCCTGGAAACATGCTGGGATTGTGTATGAAACGTAGCTGTCACAAGGCTCACACACCTCTTGAAATTCTTGCCTGACAGAATATGAAGGCTTCAGCAGCTGAACAAAAAGGCACGTGGCAGAGCTCTTGTATGATGTCTGTCTCCCCTTTCTGGTGCCTGGCCTGCTCAGCACAATTGGGAAGGACAAATGGCAGGTGATTGCTTCCTATTCAACTTCTGCACGATAACCTTGCTTTTCAGTTTTGTGCTTAACCGTGTTTGTCATTCTGCTGTGTGTCTTTTACCTGCTACAGTTTGGGTTTGGGCTTTCTTTTTGAGGTGAGGGTACCAGAACTACACTTGGTATTCGAGCAGCAGATGCACCGTGAATTCATACAGTGGCAAAATCATCCTGTTCTCTCCTAAGAATTCTGAACTTTTGATTTCCTTTCTTTTTTTGACTGCTATTGAGCAATGAGGTGATATATTCATGGAACCAGCTATTAAAACGTCAAGATGCATTTCCTGAATTGTGGGGACTAGTTCAGAGCCCATCATTCCCTGTGTAAAGTTAGTGTTGCTTTTCGTGGATAGCCAGATTATAGTTGTCAGGGCTGAAATTTATCTTCCACTTTATCATGAGGCTGCTCAGTGTTGGGAGATCTTTAGGTTTTTGTAGTAAATATTATCCTAATTCATTTGGTTTTTATCAGAAATCTTTGCTCTTTCACCTACTTTCCAGGTCACTTCTGAGCATATGGACCTTAATCCCCATGGGATTCCACTGATGATCATCTTCCACTGTGAAAACTCATCCTTTAGTCTTACCTTCTTTTTCCAATATTTAACTATTATTTAACTCTGTGAGGCCCTTGCTGTAGTCCCTGGCTGCTTAGTTTATTTAAGAGCCTTTGATGAGACCTTCAGTGTGTGAGGTTTCTGGAAGCTTGGGGTGAGTTGGAGATACAGGGAAAATTTCTCAGCTGGATCTCTGTTATTTACACGCTTCTGACTCCTTCAAAGAATTCCAGCAGATTTAGGAGGCTCAGATTCCTTTTGCAAAAGTCATGTTTACTTTTCCATAATGTGTTACTTTTATTCATGTATTCACTGGTTCTGTTCTTTCCTGGAGCTTCAGCCGCTATGACCAATATGGACATTAGACTTAGTGGTCTGGATTTGTTTTTAGAACCTGATTTTCTTATTAGTTACCTTCCAGTCCTTTGATAATCACAGCCATTTTCAGCAAAAGGTTACATACTGGGGGGATTAGCTCAGAGGATTCATATTTAACATTCTGTAGAAATCTTTTATGAATGTCATCCGCGCCCAGCCATACATTGTTACTCATCTTGTCTGGTGTATAATCTACTCTTAACAACCTTAAATTAAGACAAGCCTTCTGTGAATGCCTTATAAACAAGGTGCTGGTGGGTCTCACAGATTCTCCAGGTGAATACAGATTTTTAAAAATAAAAGAAAAAAGGGAGGGTTGGGATTTTTTGGCATTATCTTTTCTGAGTGCTGCTTCCATACCTGTACAGCTCACTGGCTCTTGCAGGCTTCTTGCTCTTGATGCGTTTGAGAAGGATTTATTACATCTTTTTTTTTTATTTCTTTAGCAAACTGCTCCTAAACTCTTTCTTCAGTCTATGATATTGTGCTTTTACATTTAGTCTGCCAGAATTTATGTTCTTTTTAGTTTTCCTTTTTCAGACACAACTTCAGCTTTTTGCAGGATACCTTTTAACTTCCAACAGCCTCCCTGATCCTGCTGTTTTATGATGCTAGCTTTTTGTTTTTCTCTCAAGTCTTTCTTTGACAGGTTATATGCATTTGCTTTGAGCCTCCAATATAGAATCCTAAAATAGTCTACCTGCCATCTGAAAACGTTTTACCTTTCTGACTGCCACTTGGAGCATTTTTTTGGTGGGTTTTTTTTTTTTTTTTTTGAAACAAATTTCCTCATTTTTGAATTCCCTTTCTCTGGAATCAAGCACATCCACTGCATTTGCCAGTATTTCTTCATTTCAGAGTATGCAGTCGTGAATCAGATAAAAGAATTAAGAGTTTTGGCCCAGCCCAGTCTCTAGAGAGCCTGAAAATATCAGCCATTAACATTTCACTAATGTTAATTTCATCAAATTCATTAACTGAGAACCAGGGAAAGAAGTGGCTTGTTGATGCTGGAGATGGTGGGAATTCCTACCCTGGAACTTCAGCTTCTCTCTCCAGCCTACAACAGACAAAATGACAGGTAATAGGAAAAAAAAAACCCAACACAACAATCTGGGCTGGTTTGTTGCCACATGACTGAAGTTTGGCACGACCTGGGTTGAGTGTTTTGGGACACAGCCCGTCTGTGCTGTGGTGGGGGGATCCAGTGAGATAGCAGGATCACAATGACAATGCTCTCACATTAGCAGCACAGGAATGATACTGAGACGTCTGGAAGGACAGTGTGAATGCAAGTAGTTATTCTCATGCTGGAGAATCAAGAGCTTAGGCTACTTCCTGACTTCAGGTTGTATGTAACAAAATCAGGGATAAGGGCTTATCACAGCAGGACTAAGACTGCAGAGAGGCTGGTGTGCTTGCTGATTCCTTCCAGCTCTCTCCAGTTCCAGACCGCTCCTTGCAGCAAGCAGTAGCTGCTTACTGCCAGCTCCAGAGACACCCTGAATCTGGCAGGGACAAGCAATCTTTGCCAAGCAGGTGTTGCATTTCAGCCTGTGACTAAAGCTTGCTTACCAGAGAACAGTGTTCCCTCTGAGGTTGAAAGGCACCACCGCTCAGCTACCGCGGAACACGCTTAGAGCCAGGGTGAACTGAACATGGGTTACAGTGCCACTGCTGACTAGCAGTGACTGCTTAGCAACAGCAAGAGTGATATGGATACAGATGAATTGACTGTTTTCTGAGCAGGCTGGGTAGGAACAGCAGTAATTAGTTGCTAGCTGATGAAAAGGCATGCTTAATTATTAGTATAATTATAGATATAATAGACCAGGAATTATTCAGTAAAAGTAAGAATGCCAATATGTTACAAAGAAGGTAATCAGAATGGAAGAGAAAATGACAGCACTGTGAATTCTTGAGAAGAAATGTAAAGAATTAAGGTGATAAATCTGGAATCTTTTGGGTTTCCGCCCTCTGACATATCATCTCAGTTTTAACAGTGGTGTAAAGGTATACAGAGCTAACAAGGTCTGTGCCTGCTATTGTTTCTGGTTTTATGAGAGGTTGATTTAACTGGTTGCATGCCGGTGAAGCTGAGCTGTGTTTTCATAAATCTCAGGACCTGCTCAACTTTATGAGGATCATTGTTCTCCTTCCAGCAGTACTGCAGCACAACCATTTAATTTGATGGATCCTGTGGGGAAGCTGAGCTATAGCTGGTTCTGATCGATATTGGTAATTGATAATAATTCTTTGATAAGGCAGCACTGCTTTCCCTTGGCACCCTGAGTAATTAATTGTGACCAACAAGCAGTCACGTCAGTTATTTGCCCTGCCAGACCACTGCCTCTTAACCTGTTTTTTGTGCTCACTGAGGACATGGCTGGAGGTAACAGGCTGAACCGTGACATTAGGAAGATGTTATAATGTAATCACTGCAATGAATAATCAGGGCAAGATTTTAAGTACATCTCCTCTGATGTCAGAATGGGCAGAGGGAGTGCTTGCCATGCTTGCGTGCCAGGGACTGTGCAGCAGCAGTCATCTGGCATCTCATATAAGGATCTGGAACTGAGACACCCAAAATGTGTACATTTTTTTCCTAAAATTGCAGCCGTTTCTAAAATTGCAGCAGTCAAGTGGGAGACTGGCACCAGAACCTCTAATCTAGATTCTTTGAGGCTGAGAGTAGTGGTGCCAAATGATTACAAATCCTTTTGCCTGTTCAGCTTGTTAGAAGGGAAAATCAAGATACAAAGATTTTATTGAATTACTGTTTGAGGACTAATTATTAAAATGGCTTTTGATTAATGAGTCGCGAGTCAAGCTGGTTGGGCAAATAGCATTTTGATAAGGTATTTGTAAGACAGATAGGCTTAAGATGGTAAGATGGACGTATAACACTGTAACCTTAATGATGATGTTAATGCAGAAATGATGTAAATGTGTGTGAGCAATTACTGTGTGAAGTCACTGGGGTACAGCAGGACAAATTGAGTACAAACTCTAATCAGCACCAGCAGAGCTCAGAGTCATTGAATAGTGAAGCTGGAACGAACCTCAGTTGATCACTTCGTCCATCTCCTTCTTCCACAACAGGATCTGATTTGCCTTTGACATTTTGGCACATGCAGAACCCTTGTTTCTCTTGCATTTTGTAGCAGACTTTATCTGCTACAGCACTGTTACTGCACTGATCCTTACACTTTCAGGACTCTTACTGCATCTCTCTGTGGTAGTGTCTCTTTTGAGCATCTGCTGTTCCCAGTCTCTTGATTCAGGTCATGTTTTCTGGACCTCTAACCATTATTGTTATTCTTGCTGCTTAGCCTGTCAGCCTTTCTCGAGGAGCAGTACCCGAGACTGGATGTGCCTCTGCACCAAGATGTTACTGAGTACAGAAAAAGGACCTGCAAGATGTCTTGCAAGTAATTCTTCAGTTAATATATCTGTGTAGTGTTTTCTCTTTGCTCAGGGCAATAACCCCTGTTCAGCCTGTGATCTATCAGAAACCTTCAGAACTTTATAATATCTTCTTCCCGACAGCTTTCTGCCCAGCTGATGTCTATCCTGTATTGGTGCACTTTACTCCTGCCTAAGTTAAAACACTGTGCTTTTTACAATTGAGATGACTCCTGTATTTATAGACAGCTTGTCCAAGTTGTCAAAAGTTCTTAATACTGCTATCCCCCATGACTTTGTAGCCACTCTTCGCAGATTTAATCTTGGCAGATTTAATAAACACAAAGTCCATTCCCTCATCCAGGCTATCAATAAAATATTGAACGGGACTTATGAACAGCTGAGTAACCATTCAATTTGTCCTTTACATTTCACAGTGAACTATTGGAAACTACTCTCAGAGTGTGGATTCCAACCAGATTTATGTCACGACTTCAGCCAGGACGTTCCTGCAGTCATGAATGTCATGTGGGACAATGCCAGGAGCCTTGGTGCTGTTCAGGTATGTGGGATCTGCTGCTTTTTCCTTATCCACAGTGTCTTACTCATCAGAGAGCAAAATTAGATTGAGTCAACTTGTTTTGTTCATGAGGACGAGTACTCATCTGCTTATTCGTTTCTATGCACTTACAAATCATTCAGATTATTTTGGGTGTTTTTCTTTTCCTGGGTGTTAAATCTTTTGCTATCTTAGTTATTCTGTTTGGCTTTAGAAGGTAACTGCTGGTGGTTCCAGTTTGAAGGTGTGGGAGCTTTGGGGGCAGTTGTGAAGACAGCAGATACAAACCTCTCACCAGGAGAAACCCTGTGCCAAATGTGGAATTCCTGTGAATGAGCACAGAGACACAAAAGGCTCTCAGGAGAGTGGTGCAAGGAACATTTTAACAAAAAGAAATGATTATATTTCTGTCTGAGAAATTATGATGCAAATCAGCTTAATTTAAAAAAGAGATTTCAGGCTAGCTTGAGAGAATAGTGAACAGTTGGATCTACAAGTCTGAAGAGTCTTGTAGAAATACAGTCAGGGTCATTTAAAAGAAGTTGGGAAACCTTAATTTTGGGCTGTGCTGACTTCTTTGCCCGTAATAGATTGGTAGTGAACATCTAAGAAAATAGAAATAGAGATTAGACTAAATTTCATAACCTTTTAACCCAGAGAGCCTGGATCTCCTCAGCAAAGTGTTTTCTGAACTCTAATATATGCTCACTGTTGACACGGGCTTATTCACAGAACAGGATGACCTTTGCACAGCTCAGAGAGGAGCGCGTGTGCGGTGAGCTGCAGTACCTGCCGCTCCGTGCGCCCACCTGACCCACAGTTTGATCTCACCAAAACAAGGCTTTGTACTCTGTCGTGCAGCACTTCTGCAGGAGTGTTTGGCACTCTGTGTGTAGGGAGGGTATGTATATTTATATCAACACTCCAGTATCGGAGTCAGGGAAGAGGGAATATGCATTGCTTTGGTACAAATGATTTGCTGTTCCTCAGAAACTTTGATTTTGCCTTGAATTCAGTATTCTGAAGGGCAAGAGAGTTCCACCCAACAAACTCCTACCTATACTGTGCATTAGCAAGGCTTTGGGTTTGTACCATATCTGCTGTGCATTTTGTTATACAGTATTATTGTCGTGGTTGTGCCTTGAACTGTTGGGAAGGTGGAACTCCCATAATAGAGGCAGATGTATTCCATGTTGGACACAGCGGTTCTGAAGTGTGAGCAGGGGCCCTGTTAGGACCTTCATCCCTTTTCTCACCATCTCCTGCAAAATGGATTCCCTTCTTCTACTTCCTGGTCCTTTAAGCTCAAGGAGCTGTAGAACTGCTCTAGAAGTCATTTGTGTGTGGGAAAGTGTTTGTGCTTCCTGTTATACTTCGGTTTTGCATGTACCCTTCACAGGCAGGTAGGTGCTCACCACACAGTCCGAAACGTTCTCGGTGGTGAAGTGCAGACAGATGTGAATGTGCTGAGGACAGGGGTGCAGGGCAACGCAATGCAGATTTTACAACACAGAGGAGAGTCATTTCTTAACAGTGAGGACTTTTGTGTGTTACCTCCAGGTGACTTCCACTAAAAGGCAGCTGTTAACATATTACTATGAATTGGTTTGGGGAGGGGGGGAAGAAAAGATTAAAATTGTATAAGTAGATAAATTTTGAAGAGATATAAATAATAGTGACATTAAAATTGGCTGAAAGAACTCGGCTACACTAACAATGGACCATTTTAAAAATAAATGGGTAGCTAGGAAAGGGTATAGGAGACATGCTGCTTGGAGATCAGAGAGGCACCTCAGCTTGACAGTTTCTATGACTGCATGAAACAGAGAGACACAGCCAAGCCCCCGCTCTCTCCCAGCGTATTATATTGCACAGCAATCAGGTCTAGTAACACATTGCTGAGAAAAAGACTCCCACTATTTAGTATTCATTGTAGATGCCATTTTTCAGATTGCAGTGCAGCAGTGTAAACAAGCCACGCTGGAGGAAGAGTGGAGAACAGCATTTCTCCAGGCTCTGATTTATTCCTTGTTGATCTTCACTAACTACACAAATCTATGGTAGCACCAGTTTTAGGAAGGGAACGTAACTCTCCAACCACCACCCATTTTCCAGTGTTCTTGCAGGAAGCCAACACAGCAGGAGGCAAAACACAATTCCTGCAGTAGGACAGGCGTGTGGCTCCCTTGTGAGGCTGAAACATCTGGTAGGTTTGTTCCTGTGAGTTGATGTGGATCTGCAGGCCTGCCTGGGCTCTGCCAGCTGCCTGCTTCCTATTCCAGTTACATTGCATTTTGTGATGGGTGCTGCTGTGCTGGGACACCAGCATCTGTGATCGAAAAGCTGTCTGGGCAGACCAGTATCCTAAGAGACACCAGTGTCCTCAGTACCCTGTGTTTGACCAAGTGATGTCACATCTAGGTGTGGGATGACACCAGCCAGTGGCAGCACCAGAGAGCTGTCCTGCCCACATGCTTCTCCTTGCAGTGGGAACTCCCTGTCCCACTCTGCATCCCGTGGGAGCTGGCCTGTCTGTCTTCCAGGTGAGCTGGGTGCCAGCCACCCAGAAAAGCAACGCAGCTTTTCCATCATCCACACGCCAGTCATTGCTGTAAGCCACAGGGGTCCTGAGCACTGCAGGAGAGGAGGGAGCTGTGATGTAGGGAGATGCACACAGGCTTTCACCCCAAGCTTCCTGCAGCCTCCCCAGAGTCTGCAGAGATCCAGTGAAGGGCCATGTATGGCAGCTCTGGTCCATACTCACCTCCTGTGTGAGTGCAGAGAGCCTGTAATAACCAAAGCTCCCCTCTCTGAGCGAGTGAGTACACATCATTCTGCTGACATAGGTGCATTCCTGATTTTGAATATGAATCCTCCTTTGGGAGTTTCTTCTCCACATTCCCTGCCTGTCTTTTTCCTGGCTCTGATAGAGCCAACAGGCCCTTGTCAGAGCTTGGTGGTAGAGGAACCCCTGCCTGCCTTGCCCAGCATCCAGGTCCCTGCTCCCTGCAGTGCAGAGGCAGAGTCATCCTCATCCTTCCCCTTCCAGCTGGAGGTGTTAGATGTCCTCTATCCTCCTCTGTTGAAAACACCTTGATGGATACCTCTCTCTCCCTCTTTTTTTCTTTTTTCTTTTGTTTTCTCCCCAAGGGATCCATGACAGAGTATTTAGGAGTATTGGATTTCCCCCCACAACTACCTCACAGTGATACCTAACTTAAAAATGGGACCTACTAAGTGTGAGAGATTCTTAAAAGGAAATTAAAAGCAGCTGCTATAAGGATATGGAAGATGAGAAACTAGATAAAAACACCCTATCTGAAGCTCAGAGCAATATATTGCTAAGTGAAATAATTCTACAAGGGACCAGAAAGGCAATATTCCAACAGCAGAGTGAAAAAGAGTGTTCAAAATCTGGGATTTTTGAGCAAATAAAGAAACTATTAAAAAAAAGAATGAAAGAAAAAAAGGCATTAACTGTGAGGCTAAATCTGTAGAGTGGGCAAGGGAAAATTTGAAGGTGCAAACTCACTAAAGGAATAATAAAAATACTCATAAATATATGTTCAGAATTGCCAGAATCAGGTACTTTTCTAGAGTTTTGGTGAACAGATGACCAGTCTCTAAAGGGATTACTGTAAGAGAGGAAAACTCCTGTTGAAAAGTAATCTGAAGCTTTGTCTTGGTGCTCACTGTGGTTGAGGTAGGTTATTCTCCCGTGAGATCAAAGCTTATAGGGACAAGTGTAAGGAACTGTCTCAAATTAAATGACATTAAAATGCATTTTAGGACTAATTGATAAGATGAAGAGTCAGAAATTGCCAAGACCATATGGTAATCACTCAAGAGCTCTGGAGGAAAACAAATATGCAATTATGGAGCTACTATAGTGTGTAACCCGTCACTAAATCAGTGTCCCTGCAGGAGGGATGGAAGATGGTAAATGTGACAACAGTCCCTGCTAAGGTCCCCAGGAGTGAAGCAGAGAGCTGCAGACTGTCACACTGGAGCCTGCACTGAGCAAGGGGGTAGAAATTAAAAGAATAAAATGATTGAGTGGATAAAACCCAATGGATTAGGGAAAAGGTTTTTTCTAGTGATAAACCACGCTTCACAAATTTGCTGGAGCTCTTGAAAGGGTCTTGAAGATGCAGCTAAGACAACCTAGTCATAACAAGGTAAGAAATGCTGTAGTGAGTCAGACCAGTGGTCTGTCTGTCTGCACTGTCTGCCTGTTGTTGCTGTGACCGTGAGTTAGTAAGTCTCACTCATGTTCCCCCTGCTGCCTTCTCTCCAAACTGAGAAGCCCCTTTAGTGGCTCTCCTGAAGAAACAACTAGAAATCAATTTAATCTGTTTGCTGGTTCTTTACAAAACTTGTAATTAAGCTGTAAAATCCCTTGCCATGGGATGCTGAAGGTTTACTTGTGCCTTGGGATAAGAGGGAGAGTTAATGGAGAGAAGTTAAAGCATAATCTGTTGAATAGTAAAGCTAAAGATTGTGGCCCAAGACACATATTGTTGGAAAACAGAAGAATATTCCAAGAAAGCACTGCTGCATGCCTGGTATATTCTTAAACTCCTTCCCCAGGCATTTTTACTGAAAACCAGATGCTGCAGCAGAGGAACCTTTGATTTGACCCAGTGCAGCCTTTCTTGTGCTTTGTTATGTTCTGTCAAATGAAAATGAAACATAGATGTGAATGTAAACACTTCTGATGGTGCCAGGGAACACTGAGCAGTGAACGCTGAACTCATCTCCCTGCTATACAAGCAAACAATGAATTTTTATTTGAATGCTAATGAAGATCTTGCCACGATGCTGCTAGGTCTCATCTAGCAATGGGAAGAGAAAAGCTACCTGGTGGAAATAAAGAAAGGATCTTTATAAAGGGATGGAAATGTATTGCAAATATTGATGTCATTAACCACTCACAGGTCAAAAATATACTTGAAGCTATTGATGTGACTTGAAGTGGGTAAACAAGTACCAAGAAAAACGTTTTCTTACAAATAGTGCATCTGTTATGATCTGGAAAGGAGGAATTTGTATTTCTGGTGTCCCTTTAACTCCAAGTGATCCAGGGTTTTTAGCCAGAAAGCAGATTTTTCTACAGCCATCTAATCTATTCTAGATCTCTCTTGGTTTTTTGGATCAGAGCTGAGGCAAGCTTCTTTTACAAATTTGTGCTGCAGCCTACTAAAAGAGTTGTTCCTTGCCAGGAGAATATTACATAGAGTTCTGAGAAAAATGAACAAAGTCAGGTTGTTTGAGAGCGAACTGATGCTTACTCACAACACTGATAAGCCTGACATTTACTGAGAAGTGCCACAGTTCTTGATCCAATGAAAAACCCCAAGAGGATGGGTTTTGCCTTTCAGTGATGCTTCACATTCTATTGACTCAGGATAAGCTGGAGACTTCTGAAGAATTTCACTCAAAAAAATAATAAATAAAGTGGAGCCCAGCTCCTCCTTTGAGTTAGGTACAGGTGTAGCAGCCTTCCTGGGCATGTTTGGCGGCGATTGTGGTATGTTTAACGATGCTCTACAAGTTGTCAGTGCCTTAACATGTCATATTTCATTCCTGTTAGTGTATTAAAAGCACTTAGGCAAGAGTTCTTGGTGCCTTGATTGCAATTACAGAAATTATACTTGGAATAATGCCACTTGGCACCTCCCCATAAGCAGCCAAAGCTTGTCATGAAATACCTGTCAGTGGAACTGGGCAGCCTTCTGGCTGCTCGTGTTGGTTTGTGCTCCCTCTTTCCATAGAATCCACAATATCTGGCCAGGCAAGGCTCTTCTGGAATAGGCCCTGCCTCACACAGACTGTCAAGCAGCTTTTGAAGGTCTGATTGTGTCAAGCAGTTCCCTTTTAACCATTATTACAGAAATACATTCTTCAGCATCACTGAAATGTTAGTGATGCAAAATGTTCACTACAGACACTGTGATAATTAGCTCCTACTATATCCTGCTCCTTTATCTAGGAATCCATTATTCTGCTTCTAATTATCATTTTGACCAACTTGCAATGTACAGAGCTGTTTCTCTGGCACTTTAAAATAGACAAGTAATCCAAATCATGGCTAAGAATTTCCTGACAAAATTGTTTTTCAGGGGAAAAAAAAAAATAAAATTCTTATTTATCAAAACTTGAACTTTTCACAGGAACATATGTTCCAGATGTCAAGAGTTGCAAAATCCATCACTTCAGGTGGTAGTTTGTTCCCAAATTTAATCATCACTGCTGTTAAAAAATGTGTGTTTCATTTCTGGTTTGAATCACTTTCATTTTTCAGCCCTTAGTCTTTCTTCTGTCTCTGCTAGATTAAAAAGTGGTGGTTGATATTTTCCCCTTGTGAAAGTATTTATCGAATCGCCCCACAATTGAGCTGTTTAAGTTTGCCAGTTACATGTTCTTCTCTACTCATATACTTTTTATGGCTCTTTTCTGCCCCCAATCTAATCTTTCAGCAGCTTTAAATGTGAACACCAGAATTAGATATACTGGAGGTTTCAATGATGCTGTACCCAGAGGTTGGACAGATTCCTTATTTCTAATCACTTCTCCCATTTTATCAGGCTTTTACCTTGAGCCTTTGTGGTGAGCTCCTTGCCCATTAAGGCCTCTGAAGTCATAACCATTGCACTCCAACACAGAGTATCCTGCTCTGTCAGAGCAGCCCATACTCTCCCTTGGTTCATTGACTGCCTCTTCTTGAACTTACTCCTCTTGTACCTTGCATAATATTAAGTAGAGAGCAGCCCCTCTTCTGGGGTGCTCAGGGTCTAATAGTCCTGCAACACAGTCATGCTGTGTTTCTATAAATTGGTGCTCTAACCTTTTTTTGCCTTTGTGCCATTAGATCGATTTCTTTATGAATAATAGAGGTCCCTGTGTTTAGTATTTCACCTCTCAACCTTAAGCACTCAGTCTACTTTCTCTGGTGACTGATGGGATAATTCTACTCATATATTTACATTCACTGCCAGACAGTTTCAGTGTATAGTCTTTTCCAGGAAGAATTTTACTCTGACTAGATTCCTTAAAATGTTTTCTTTGATATATATAAAAAAAATCTTTCACTTTTATGACTGATACTTTCCTTTCTGTAGTCTATGGCCACATACTATGGTACACCATTGGTTTTGTTACTGGGATTTACTATTTTCTCCTGTGTCAGGATCTGATTATATTACCAGGGGTTTATTTCACCTAGCTTTTTTATTTTGTATTGAAGTTTTTACTTTATATATATGCATTAAAAGTTCTTAATTTGGGGGGATCTTTGTTTAGCATCTGAGTCCGATGTCATCTTGATGCAATACAGTTGCACCTACGTACTGTTCCCATCCCTGTAGTAAACTTTTTCTCTGAACTAGCTGGATACACAGGGTATTTGTGTTTTACCAACCCTTAGGAATCTGTTTGCCTTAGCTCATGACATGTTTCCCCTAGCTCCCACTTAATTACACATATCATGTATGTTTTTCTGAAAGTCTGATTTCACTTGTGACTCTTGATGGAGGCCATCACCTCCAGATAGTATTTTCTTCCCCTCTGCCTAATTGGAGTTGTGTGTGTAACTGGAAGGATTTCAGAGAAACTGCCAGCAGTACCCTGGGGCTAGATCTCCTCGCCAGCAGCCTGGCTTTGCCTTCCAGGATCCTCTGCTTGCATTTCTCTTTAAAATTTGTGACATGCAGTAGGGCCTCATGCTCCTCCCCAGTGCTTCCTAGCACCCACCTAGGTTTTGTACCAGCCCCCTTCAGATTCTGCCTTCAAGAGAGCAAATCTCTCTCCTCACACGCAGGGTCGCTGCTATGCTCCTGTTACTTAAATTCCCATCAGCACAGGAGACCTGAAGTTCTTCTCTGAGAGTGTATTTCCAGCTACAGCCTTCCTGGGGGTGTCAGCTTGCTCTACCTGAGCTGGGAGGCAGCTTCTTGCTGTGTTAATGCAACACTGTGCTAAACTCTCCATTCTGAGAGGAGGCTGAGCCTCCCCGAAGGTGAGAGGAGACCAAGCAGTCCGAGTTGGGCCTAGTCTCTTGTGCCCTTTTACACTGTTTCCATGCCTTGTATTTGTTCTCCCTTTGTTCCTCCAGATTGGATGCTCTGGCCTCAAACTGTTGGGAGTGTGTGCTGTGAGAGCCGTGCAGGCAGTGAAGGTGGTGGCTGAAGCAATTCCCAAGGCATTAGTGACTACCCTGGAAGCTCGTGGAAGGCAGGTGAGATCACTGAGTGCTGTGGAAGAGCAAACACAGCTTCCTTTTTTTGAAAAAGAGAAACCAGGGAATTACAGACCCAGCAATGTCTGAAAAAAATTAGATGATCAATTTAAAGCAAATAGATAAAAAAAAAAGGCATAGATTTACCAAGAATAAATCATACCATCTTACTCTAATTTCCTTCTTTGAGGAAATAATGCCTAGTAGATGAAGAGGAGGCAGCAGATGGGACATATTTTGCTTTAGGAAAGCTTTTGAAACTGTTCCACATGATTCTTTCAGAAGCAGACTAAAGAAATATGGTCTGTATCAGTGTGCCCAGTATTTCTGGCTGTGTGAGACACTTACCTTGTTTCTGTGTAAGGGAAAGACCATATGTTGCAGCCCTTCCTCTAACGCATAACTGTGTTGTACGAGTGTAGGAAAGCCAGTGCTTCCTGGGGCAATGGGATTTATTGCATATGTGCAGACAGATGCACATACTGCCATGATCAGAGGCACTAAGTGGGCTCCCAGCAATGATGCCCTGCAGTATGCTCAAAATAGTCCATCCAGCGGGCAGCCCTCCTCCCTGTGGACCCTAGGCTGGATCCAGAAAGGAGTGAGGGACACCACAGCCAAAGTCGTTGTCCTGGCAGGCCCTGTGCAGCTCACAGCTTGAGGTTCATTGTTCAGAAGGTGCAGGATACATCTGCAATGTGGGGGGCAATGGTGCATTCTCAGACTTGGGGGTTATTTTGATTGGAGTTCTGCTGGCATATGTCCTCGGCCCAGTTCTGTTTGGGTTTTGTTGGTTGTTTGGGTTTGGATTTTTTTATTAATGAAATTAATGACCTGTATGATTTAACAAAGAACTCACTCGTCAAACTTATGGATAAACCAAAGTGCACTTTGAAGGCCAGGGGTAGATTTCTAATGATCTTTAGAAACTGGAAAAAGTGGCCCAGAAATCAACAGTATGAAATAAAAAGAAACAAGTGCTGTGTGCCATATCTGTGGAAAGAGGACAAAAATACCAAATACATATATATACATATATGTATGTATATATGTATAAAAGAAAGGTATAACTGATTGCCTGAAGTCTGCCAGAGAAAGATATGGGAATTTGAGAAAATAAAAAATTAAGCATGAGTTGAGCAATCTTGAAAGTCTCCTGCTGGGAGGTATTAATGAAACTTATTATTAAAATGGGGGGGGGAGTCCCATTTCTGCAGTGTTCTTGAGGCCTTTGCTGGACTTTTGTTTCCATGCTTAGCACTGGAGAGAAGTGGTGCTGTGAATGATGTGGATACCGACCACAGAGGAATGGATGGGGAAAATATTGGAGAGTGGAATCAGAGTGTTATAAATTGTCACAGTACCAGACCAGCAGGTTCTCAGTCGTTGTGAGGTAGTTTTTACAAGAGAGATAAGCTGCATAAATCAATGTGAAACTAGTTTGCAAGGTTTTAACATTCAAAAGCAACGAGGTATTTTTATAGTTGACAGTTGTGGAAACTCAGCAAATAAGCAATAGCACGTGTGTGGCTCCAGATCACAAGTCCCCTTCAAGAGAAATAAGAAAATTCTTGTAATTTAGAGAAATGGAAGGAACTGAAATCAATAACATTGAGGAACGGAATAGCAAAGAATGGTCTCAGCAATTAAAGTCCCAGCTAAGCAGCCCCCATGAAAAATTGGCAACTAGATCAATAAAAAAAATGTAGAAATATATCTATACAAATGGTGTAACTCTGAAGCCTAAAAGAGGTGAACTAGAATGTCTGATCTTAAAGGAAGTTATTGACATAATAAATGCCTCAGAAACTTGGCAGAAGGGTAGGAAACGGTAATAATAGGGAACAGATTATAGAGTGAGGCTGGAAGGGGGTACATTAGTGGTGAAGCAGTGGAGAGTATGAGGAATTGTCCCTAAATGAAGTTTCAGCAGAGGACATTTTGGAACAAATCAATAAAATGAACAGTAAGAAAGCACCGAGATAAGATGATACTCAATCAGGAGTTCTGAAAGACCTCAAATGCTAGATTAAGAGAAAGCTAAATGTAGCATGAAAAGTGTCATTCAAGTTGACCACAGTGCAAGAAGGATGGAAAGTGGCAAATGTGTCTTCAGCCTTGAGAAAAAGGACTCTGGGACAAATGTGGAAAACCACAGATCAGTAAATCTCACTTCCAAACTGACTAAGTGGGTAAAAACTACAATAATAAAGAAGAGAACCAGTAGACAATTTCATAAATGTGATTTATTTGGAAAAAGTCATTACGGTTCTTGCAGAAGGAGGCCGTGTCTCATAAATCTACTTGAACTCTTAGAAGATGTCAACAAGCCTGTAGGTAAGACTGATCTTGTTGATAAAGTGTGTACAGACTTCCAGACAAATGTCAGGAAGTCTTTCTGCAGAGACTCTTTAAAGTAGTTAAGTTGAGATAATAAGATGTCCTCTTGTAAGTAAATAAGATAGAGACAAAGTGGGACAAAAAGTGGGAGGCAAGATGAGTTTTCCCAGTGAAAGGAGCTCCACAGCTTAGTCCTGCAGCTGTTTGATTTAGGACCTGTGCCTTTCAGCATCCTTCTAAACGATTCAAAAAGGGGGCTGACTATTGCAGTGGCAAGGTTTTGTGGATGGCACAAAATTAGCTGAGGTAGCCAAATCTGACCCTGAGAAGAGAAGCAGATGGTTCTCATGGCAGTGAGGGACTGTATCAGAGATAGCAGGTGAGAGTCAGTGCCATTAAATGCGAAGTACTTTGTCTGGGGATGTACATACTCAATTATATATTAGACTTACTCAGTTACAGACTGAACAGTACGTTTTTATCACTCCCAAAAAGACTTGCTGTAGGATAACTATGAAAACGTTGATGCAGTGACAACAGCAATAAAAAATTCAAACTGAATGAGAGAAATTTTTAGAAAGAGAAAGGAAGGAGAAGAAAAGCACAATTATGTGATTATGTCACTGGAGAAATGTTTGGCAAACCCACATATTGATTAATATGTGTGGTTCTGTTCATCCGGGCTCATAAGGAATAAAACAGAACTAAAAAGGATGGGTGGGAGTTATTTAGCTCAGGGATGTAGACGCCTAAATTTAGGTTTCTACCTGTAGGTGTCAATCTAAGAGGTAGATATCTAAACTCCAGCACTAAATCAAAGCTTTTAAATCTGAATTCCACCCACAGAAGTTGGATGAGGACAGAATGGTTTTCAGCTCAGGACAGAGAAATAGGCATGGGACAGAGATCTTGAGATCTCCTGGCTAGGTAGGAAACTATGAAGGAGGGGCTGGCTATTCTTTTTAAAAAGCTTAGAAATTAAGGATACCACATGAAATTATTAGGCATCAAGCCTAAACCAAAGTCATGCCTTCTCATATCACGTAGTATAATAGTGTAGGACTTACTGCCAGAGTCTGCTATGTAAGTCAAAAGTATAAATTAATTAAGACTTTCTGGAAGGTGGGTGGGAAGCCGGTGTCCTGCCAGACATGACTATGAAGGCTCATTCAGTTGTCAAAAGCCAGGTAGGGGAACATGTGAAGGCAGCTAGGTGGGGCAGCAAAGGCAATTTCTAGGCTAGAACAGAGACTGTGAGTGAGAAACCGGCATGCACCCCTCCAGCAGGTGGTCTTCTTGGGGTCAGGGGGACGCCCTGAAGAGAGAAACACAACAGGGGGCTCAGGAACTGAAGCTGTGGTATGCTCCAAAGTAGACTTTGGAGGAAGAAGAAGGAAAGGGAGGGTTAGAAATCCTGTGCAGAGATTTTAGAAAATGAGGGTGGCTGATGATGGCCAGGAAAGAATAGCCATAGGTAATGTGTGGATTGTGGGAACAAGAAGCAGTGTTCATCATAGCTCATGATGGTGAACACCTCAGAGTTGGCTGAATGAAGAATGTCCTGGGAGCCAAAAGCAGTACAGCTGTTCCCAGGGCATGCAGCTGGTTATGCTTGAAACATAGGTACTAGGATTCACTTGCTACATCTGGTCTCTACTAGAGTGGTGCTTTAGTGGTTTTTGAGGAATTAAATTGTTAACAACCACATTCAGCCCAGGTTGTCTTGCTCTCTGCAAACTCGCAGGTCTTACTGACCAGCAGGAGTTCAGCCACTACTGAATATGCAAATGGGATTCTGAACATGATCAATAATTACCCAAACATGGCCACTCTGGATGGATTGTCTCAGAGGAATAGCTAACAAGAGATGCAGGGCTGTGAAGAGTAGGACTGGAGAACATCTCTAGCTCCAATACAGGGGGAGAACTGAGTTACTCTACCACTGTAGATAGACTAAGTTTAGCATAAAACTATGTCTGGTGGTTCCAAACTCCCTCAGCCCTGTGTTCCTTTTCCATGTTGTTTGGATATATTTTCATCATTCAATTTGTGCTTTAGAAAAACACTTCGGTCTGTTTTGACTTCCTCTGCTGGCTGTCCCTGGGGTATCTCCACCTGGCTTTTACAGGGCTGCAGGTATTGGCTGTGTGCTTAGGCAGCCAGGAATTTGGCTGCACAGAGCTCAGAAGGGCTCAGCGTACTCTGGAAGGCAGTATTGCTCATCTGCAGGGTGCAAACTCAGAGGGTGATGATTTAATTAGATTGGTAGCGCTACTTAAAAGCAAAATTGGACTCTAATGCAGCTGTCTTTAAAATACACTTCAGTGTTACATAAGAAGCCCGTAATAACATCAGAAGTGGAAACCTTTAAGTGAGGGTAAATTTGATGGCAACTTTAATAACCTTCATTGCACAGCGCCGAGCTGCGACCTGGTGAGATCCATTAGTGCTGTGGGGATCTGTGGCTTTCGGTTGGGGCTTTTCAAGTCGGGAACTATTCATTAGCTCAGAGGGAGACTTACTGTAAGAGTCTGCAAGTTCTGGTGGGAGTTCCTCTTGTTGATTGATCGGATCCTGTCCTCTCCAAGAACAACCCAAGGGTCTGAGCCTTGTGTTCATGAGTCTGCTTGATAAACCCTCTGGCACCCCACTTCTTGCTCTATTAAGCACCTCAGCCAAAGACTGTGATTGCCAGTGCCTTTCTTCCAGTGCCATGTGAGACTTCAGCAGCTCGCACTGCCTTCACCTAGAGAAGAGAAGACTAAGGGGGGACCTTATTAATGTTTATAAATATCTTAAGTATGGGATGCAGGAGGAAATGGGCAGCCCCTTTTCAGTGCTCTGTGGAGACAGGACAAGGGGCAATGGCTGCAATTTGGAGCATAGGAAGCTCCTCACCAATATGCAGAAGAACTTCTTCCCAGTGAGGGTGAGAGAGCTCTGGGACAGGCTGCCCAGGGGGTGTGGAGTCTCCATCTCTGGAGAGATTCCAGCCCCATCTGGACACCGACCTGTGCAGTATGAGCTGGGGAGCTGCTCTGGCAGGGGGGTTGGACCCGATGAGCTCTCCAGGTCCCTTCCAACCCCTGTGATTCTGTGATTCTGTCCCCAGTCCCAGTTGATCATGATGAGGCTGCCCAGGAACCTGGGACAGAGAATGTGTCTGCCTGTTACTTTCCCCAAACCAGGGTTATTTTCACCCAGGATCCACCTTGATCCACTTTTGCATGTAGCCCCAACACAGCTGTACTGTCACAACCACGGGGCTGTCACAGGAGCTTCTCACACCAGCACAGCCTCTGAAAGGAAAAGATTTGTAATTACACACAAAAAATAGAGTGCTCTGAGTAATCTCAGAGCTTTGCTATGCATATGTATGTTCTTCAGTCTCTGGATAGGGATGATCTGCTTTACGTGAGTACTTGTCACCATAGCAGGACTTTGAGCTTACTGCCTGATGCTGCGTTTGAATTCTGTGACCGTGGGACTGTTCCTACTGGTTCCTGCCTTTCCTGACCTAGAAAAATATTTACTTGTGTTTTATAAATCAGAACTGCTATCAGTGGAAAAATTTAATAAGGTATTTTGGTGCCTGTCAGGGAGTTGCCAATGGAAATGAGGGTCAGAATGGTGGCATGGTTCTGGACTTAATTAGACAGGCTGCTTTTTTGGGGGAGAAGTTATTTTAAAAAGTTGGACACTGGGGAATTTTCTTCCTAGAGTTAAGGAGGAGACAGCTTTAAAATTTGTTTCTCCATTTCCTAGAAAATGAGTTTTCTGCATGGTTTTTGGATTGTTCAGCCAAATGTCTCTGTTTTTTCATGATATGTTTCACAACATATTTGTTACGTCCAGACACAGAACGTTAGAATTAATCAAAACTGAAATATTTATGGAGAAAGCTATTTCACGTCCATCTCTGTTGTGAGACTGGCTGCTCTGATAGGGATTAGAGGTTGTTACACTAATGACTTAGACTTTTGTCTCAATGCCAGAACAGTTTCCCAATTTAGAACCTTTTCTTCTGATTAATATTTGTATTCCTCCCACAATTCCTCTTCTTATAGGAACTCGTACTGGGAATTATTCCAGACCTACATAATGTCTCTGAAATCTTTTTATCCCTCTGTTTGCTGATCAGTGGAAAGGATTTTAATGCCAGGCTAGGTAATCGAGATAAATCCTAACTTCATCTAACTTTATCCCTCAACCATGTCTTGGATATTCTAGAAACATTTTTTGTGATCCATAAATAAATTCACACAGGATTTTGATTAATCTTATTTTTCCCCCCCTCTTCTTTTTTCCTGTGAAGCCTCATTACATTAAATGGGAGATCAAACAGAGCGAATTACAACTTCCACTATGTGCTACCTTGTTTAGTGCAACACTTTGTTTGGGGTAGAAAACATCAAGTAAGTTCCAAGGGGAACATTTTGTGCTCAGCAGGGCGTATGTAAAGTAGTTTGGTGCTGTCCTGGAACAGGGCTGGCTTCTAGTACCTGGCAATGCTTTCAGGCCCTGTTCAGTTGTTTGAGTTCACTCACAGAGTACACACTGGTGCAGAGTATACACTGATTTAATTCACTTCCCTTCTCACTGCAGCTAGCTACAAAAAAAGAGGGAGTTGGAGGGAGTCAAGCTTGTTTAAAGTGTGTCTCTTGCTGGCACTGGAAGCCAGCAAAGGCGCAGGGTGCCTGTGCAGGTTGGGTGAGGTAAGACTTCTTCATCACAGTGCTGCACTCCTGGGTGCTGCTCTCTGAGCTTCGGTGGGCCCGTTTGGGGCCTTTCTTGTCCCCAAGGCAGCTGCTTCTCATGCACCATCACCAGGAGAAGCCACCCACCTAAGGAACAGATTCAGAGAAGACTATATCCTAGTTAGAAAAATGACCTGACCTTGCTCACAGGCAATAACTGAGAGCAAAGCTTGAGCCTGCATCTCTTTATCCTTTTTTGTTTGACTCTCTTAACTCCAGCAGAAGGTTTGAAACTAACCCAGAAGTCAGAGTGTTCTTACCAGGAGGAAAACTCTGGTCTGAGTGACTGTTGGGTGACAAGAGCATTTAGGTTAAGTGAGGCTGGGAAAGATGGTGGTTCCAGTTTGTTAGGAGAACTGGACTCTGTGTTACCCTTGACTGTTCTAACCATAGATGGAATGGAAAAAACCCTCCCTTGCTTTGACCCAGAGTTGCTCTTTTGTCTGATGGTTCATTGATTCTCTTTGCTTCCCTTCTCATTTAATAGATTTTTATAAGTTGGGCATTTACAGATCTGCTGCTATTAACATTCAATGTTAGAGGACCCGAGAGCTTCTCTGCCAGCTATGCTGGAGCTTCTGAGCCTGCTGATTTAAAAATGTTCATTGCTGATAGATTCTAACATCTCTCTCAGTTACTAATAGACTGGAAAGTATTTCATCATCTTCAAGCAATGAAAGCAAATCATCCTTCTTTCCAAATACCGAATAAAAGTCTGTTTGAACACTTCTGCATTTTCTGCATAATCCTCTGCAATTCTCCTGCCTGCACCGAGCAGTGACCCCGTACTGTTGCTAGGATTTCTTTTGCAAACACAACTTTCTTGTGCTAAGCTCTGTCAGCCATGGATTTTATTCTGAGGTTTCTTTGTTTCGTGCTCCTCTTCATGTAGGTCAGGAGTTTTCCTGGCTATTGATTTACAACCAGTTGTAGGCAGCACTTGTGTTTGACATCTCTGGCTTTGTTTTTCGTTGCTGATATCACTACCAAACTTTAACCACACGAGTCAATTGTTTTAAGATTTTGTGTTGAGTGTCTGACTCAGGCTGATATTTTTCATCTTTTTTAAAGTGGCATGTAGAATGGCAAAAGGATTAGGAAGAAGATAGCATTTTCCAGGGTTTAAAATACATCCCTATATCTTTGTAATATAGGGTTTATATAGAGAGACATATAATATAAAAGAATACCCCCCCCATAACAATGCCATACAGTCCACTCTTGACAAGCTAGAGCCTCAGTGCTTGAATTAAGGGCTTGAAATTTAGAAAAGGAAGAGCCCTGGTGGAAGATGTGCATTTTGTCTTTTCCTTTGAATGTGACACGTGCTGACTGTCTTACCACGTCAGCCTGTGAATGTTCAGCTGAGACTTTCCAGCGTTGAGCTATGTATTCCACAGAGACCTTGTCCAACAACAGGCACCACTCCTGGCTTCAGGCATGAGCAAGATTTTACCTGCAGTGCCCAGCAGAGGAACCAGTACGTGCTGGGAGACCTCAGAAACAAGGCAGGTGGGAGGACTGAGAAGGTAAAAAGATTTAAGTAGGAAGAGAAGCAAAATAGCTGGACAGGCCAGGGAAACCCTACAGGGTAGAGGTGGAAAGATCAGTGCTTGTTCAAGTGTGGTGCCTGTTGAGAACGTGGAGCAGAGCCCAGCACCACACGGTGCCTCCTGTGCAGGTCTGGTGCAGACATGTGAAACCACCAGCACAGCATGTGTGTTCAGACTCAGTCTAGTTCAGGTCTTTGCAAAGAATAACAACATCATTCTGCTTTCAGTTGCCTCATTATTTGTGGATACTGTGCCACAGGAGGGGATGAGGATGCCAGAATGCTGTCTTCTTCAGGAGCAGCGCCTGGGCAAGAGCCCTGTCCAGGCAGGGCTACCTGTGCTCCTTCTGTCTGGAGAGGCATCAGCAGGGCAAGCAGGAAAAGAGGACGTACAGATTATGACATAATCACTGAGGTTCTGGTGGCAAATCTGTCCTCTCTTTAGAACTGTTCTTGCTCCTCAGGCTCTCATACACCACGTGCTTCATCGCCATAGATCAGAGGTCCTCGTTCCTTAATCAGAGCTGTTCTCACCTGTTAACACCAGCTTCCTCACACCACTGTGCTGTCCCTGGATGGAGGACATGGATGGGTGAATGTGCAGCATACACACATGTAGAGATACAAGCATGTAGCTACTCCTACACGGACTAACAAAGTCCTGCTGAAGTCCTGTATCCTCTCCCTCTGCTCACTGGTGTTTGCTGTAAATTTCAGGGACCACAGGCTATTAACTGACAATCCAGAGAATTATTTGGGAAAATAATATGTTTTAATCTTAAACTCTAAGGTTTTTCCATAGCACCCACTCTGGCTCACAAGATGCGAGCAGAGGGAGCCCATGGCCCTTTGATTTATCTGAGTAGGACGGGTTTTGTGGCCTTTATTCTCATAACTACAGTTACAGCCCTTTCAATCCAAGGGGTTTTTCCTTAGTGAACCGTTCTGTGGTACTTGCACCAATGTATCTCTTCATTTTCATTATTAGCAGATGGAGCATGAGTCCCAGTTCTTTCCTTCCATCATTTGTGCCAAAAGATCTCTGGTGCCTGAGCATATTTTGTGGATACTTAATCTTGCTCTACTTTTCTTCCAGGGATTCTGATTAATTTTATCCATGTACATAAAATTATTTGGTGAGTGACACTTTCCATTAAAAAAAAATTAGGTTGGAAATGAGGTTTACTAACCTGATTCCACTGAAAACATCTCATGCTCCCTTTTTCCAAATTCAAACTTCATTATTATTTCTCTGTAATCCACTTTTAATTGTGAGGACCCAGCTCTGCTATTTCACGCGGCACCGAACGACACAAGGCTGCTCTGGAGTGCTCCAGTGAGTATCTTCTGGGGAATATTGAAATTCCATGGAAACAACATGAGAACCATTATCTGCAACAGCCTCTTCAGGCAAACCATATGGGGTGAAATATTCTGCACTGCTTCGATAATCCGAGCACAGCCACGTTCACTGGTAACTCTGCAGCAAGCATCAGTCATTTGCTTTGTCTGTGCAGTATTAATGAGCCATTTCAATAGACAGCAGGTTTCGACTACATTTTGCTGCATATTCATCTTGCTTCCTTCAAGTTGTTTCAAAACTCTTTCCAGTAGATTAACTAGAAAGTCTTGGTTATTCTGTCAAGTGCTGGGGTACCGATGGCATGGACCATCCTGTCCTCTCCAGCCTTGGTATTTGGGAGGGGGGTGGTGTGCTAGGCATGCTGTCTTTGCTGAGCCTTCCTCCAGCTGGGAGGCTTTGTTGCAGCTTCCAGCACTGGGTTTTTTTCTGGGCCTGCTTCTTCCTGTGTGTGTAAAACCCCCTTATAGTGTTCTGCTTTGTCTGTCAGACAGGGCTTGTGGCTGTGGCAAGGGAGCCTCGAGAAGCTTTCTGCAGATGGGCACACATCACTGTGGTGGAGGAGTGTGAAGATGCAAAACCCAGAATAGGGAGCACAGTGGGAAGAATGATACATGATTTTCCATAGGGCAGAAAAGCTCAAAAAAATTTAATACACAAGGATTGAAACCCATAATGCACACAGAAGCCTCTGCGGGGGCACCAAAGCCAACTAGAGGGCTCTGGTTAGTACTCAAAGCCACATGGAAAGCTTCAGGGGCACCAAAGTGTCACTTGAAATTTAAGAAATACTTTAATTTACTCCCTTTTCTCTTTGTGAGCATTCAGAAACACAGTCCTCCCTTAATCTTAGGGCCTGGCTCTGATAGCTACACAGAACTGGATCTGGGCAGCAGCTTGAGAAAAATTATAAATAGATCAGTAAGGTTACTTACAGGTCTTTCTACAGAAAGGCACTCACACCACAAATCTTGAACTAACCACTTCCCAAGAAGGGAACTCACATATTTAAGCAGAACCACAAGGATAATTGAAAGAGACTGGAGGTTGCCAGCACCAAACCAGATTAGCTGAGGAGCTGGTTGATGGGAGGAGAGGGGAAAAAAGAGGTTGTTGGGGTTTTGTTTGCTTCAGCACCCCTTTTTTTTAATGCTACATCTGCTTTACCCAAACAGATAGAAAGTGAGCACGTGGTTTCTCCAGCAGGACGGAGCCAGCGATGCTGTGGTTGAGCTGAGTTTGTTGCTGTGATTGTGCCAGGGCTGCTGGGGGAAGCGCTGGGCTGGCTGAGCTCTGCTGTGCCTCTGGAGCTGGTGGAAGAGCTGCAGGTGAGGGGTATTTTTCCTTCTTTTTTGTTTCTGGAACAATCTTCTGAAGGTAGAAAGCACAGACTGATGAGTAGTGCAGATGTCTGTAAGTCTGTCCTGCGCCCTGTCAAGTCCTTGCATTTCATTTTGTGTGTTGTTGGAAGCAAGTTTGAGTGCATTGCCTTTTCCCCCCTCTGTTAAAAATGAACCAGTTACTCTGCACCATCTCACCTCCAAGACTTTGCTAGCTGGCCTCTCTTCCCACATCAGCTGAGTCCCCACTGCCCTGCAGGAGCCGTACTCGTCCTTTTCTTTCTCGCTCTGGAAACTGCAGTAACTTTAAGTATCTCCCCTTGGAGCCGGAGCAGCGTCTCTATTCCCAGGGTCAGACATCCCTCTGCCCTGACACAGGCTCTTCCCCGGGGCTGCTGGGATGGAGGGCAGTCCCAAGAGCTGCCACAGGAGGGCATCCTGTGCTGCGGGGTCAGGCACATTCTCCCTGGCTGAGGCTTTTTGGCCCCTCATCTTTTTTCTCCAGGATTTGCCTTCAGGTCCTTGGAGGTCCCTGGTCTCTGCAGGATGCTTCAGACTTGCTGGTGTAGCGTGAGGGGGCTCTAATGCCAGGGTTTTTGTGGGGGCTGCAAAGAGTTTGATGGTGTGTTACTCTTCCAGCTTGATTCAGGAGATGGGGAGTTTCATCCCTCTGGCTGTGGGCATTTTCGGATTGCAGGGATGCATAGTAAAAAGGAGGGTGACTGAGCAGATGTGGAGGATGCCTGTGTCACCAAGAGGTCTCACAGCAGGAGACTCTGCCCCAGAAAGAGCTGTGGGTCTGCTTCCTCAGACAGGGATGGAGCCACCACAGCCGCTCCTGCACTGGGGTGGGAGAGCAGCTTGTTGCTGGGGCTGAGCCTGCAGCACCCGGGGCCCATCTGCTGTGCTGGTATGTGGAGACCCCACGGAGCGTGACTGGGAGTGGGGAGCCTGTGGGCACGAGGGTGCTGGTAGCTGGAGAGAGTCCCTGTGGGAGGGCTGAGATGTGCTGCTGTTGCCCCCTGCATGAAAATCCCGGAGAAGGGCTACCCTCTGGGGTCAGCTGCTGAGCTGAGGCTGTTTGGAGTGGGTAGTAGTTGGCTTCTGGACTGAGACGGTCTTTGTGGTGCTGGGTTTGCCTGTGGGCACGTCTGGTAGGGCTGGCTGGGAGTAAAGGTAGCAGCTGGCTTGGCCTTCCCTTGTCAGCTGCTCTTCATTGTAGATAAAAGCTTTTTCTGATCATTCTAGTTCCCTTGGCTGGCAAGGGTTTTATAAATGGCAAAGGCTGCTGCTGTGGGTCAGCCCCTTGGGAAGTCTTTCTCATCCATCTACCCCAGGAGTGGGTTGGCAAACCATCTCCCTTTCCAAAATGTGCTGGAAAGAGCAAGCATCTCTGCTTGAACTACAACCCACTCAAGGTGGCAGTTGTGTTCCTGTGGCCACGCTGCGCTTTTAGATGAGCTTTGGGAGAGCTTTTGCCTTGCCCAGCTGTGGCTGAAGCTCCAGCTCCTGTTGTGGGTGGAGAAGTGAAGGTCTGGGCTTGGCTGGAGGCTGCTGGAGCAAGGGGGCACAAATCTGGTATGCACATCTGCACCTCTGCCCCTGCTCGGGTGAAAACAGGAGTTTGAGTCCTGGTTGTGAAGGAAAAGCATCTGGGATTTCTATTCCTGCTCCTTCTCTCTTTTCTGAGGTGCTCATTGCTAAGAATAACTGCTGTTTCACCCTCTGCCCGCCCTCCACCAGCTGCTTGGGGCCAGCATTGCAAACTTCAGCTTAAGCTGGAAAGAGTAAGTGACCTTGTTTTCCAGGGACCTTGTTTTTAGGAGCAGGAACTGGATTTTGCTTTCATTTACCCCTTCAGGAGCTGCTGCAGGAGGAAAGGGCCTGTGTTTGCCAGCTCCCCGCAGCCCTCGCCGGGGAGCCGCGCCATGGGAAGTGCTGAGCAGGAATCCAGCACTACAGCAACATGCTGGCTTGGTTTTGCTCTTGGAAATAAAAAGTAGAGCAAGCCACAGCTGAGACAAGGTGACTTGCAGTTTATTCAATGCATTGTTTCCTGACTGCCTGGTAGTAGATCTCTGGAACAGACCTTGCCCTGCTCCTCATCCTCAGTTTGTCCTGCAGCTCCCACATCAAAGAGAGCTTGTTGCTGTGCTGGTGGAGCTAAAAGGGGACAGGTAACAGCCGTGGCTGCCTTGCTGTGGCAGCTCTTACTTCCTTGCAGTGGGTAAGTGCCAAAGAGGGTTGTTTCTCTGCCTTCACAGATGCTCCTTTCAGCCCAGCTTGCTCTTTACTCCATCTCAGCAAGGTCCCAGCAAACACAGTTCTACCTCCTGCTGTCCTTGTTCCAAGGCCATGTGCAGAGTCCTGAGGTGCAACAAGGCCAAGTGCACCCAGGGCATAACAGCCCTGTGCAGTGTACAGGCTTGGGGCAGAGTGGCTGGAGAGCTCTCAGGCAGAGAAGGCCCTGGGGGTGTTGGGTGACTGTGACTGAACACGAGCCAGCAGTGTGCCTGGGTGGCCAAGAAGGCCACTGGCATCCTGTCTTGTGTCAGACCCAGCGTGGCCAGCAGGGCCGGGGCAGGGATTGTGCCCCTGGGCTGGGCACTGGTGAGGTCACACCTCAAGTACTGGGTTCAGTTGTGGGCCCCTCACTGCAAGAAAGATATTTGAGGTCCTGGAGTGTGTCCAGAGAAGGGCAACCAGGCTGGGGAAGGGGCTGGAGAGCAGCAGACCTTCCGAGGAGCAGCTGAGGGAGCTGGGGGTGTTCAGCCTGGAGAAGAGGAGGCTGAGGGGAGACCTTATCACTGCTTACACTGACCTGCCAGGAGGGTGCAGAGAGGTGGGCGATGGTCTCTTGAGACAGGTGATGGGCCGAGGGGGATGGGCTCAAGCTGCCCCAGGGCAGGGTCAGGTCAGACATTAGGGAAAGGTGTAGGGGTGGGGGGCAAGTCCCACCAGAGAAGGTGCCAGAGTGGGGCAAGGCAGGGGATGATAGTGGCTGAGACCTCTCTTTGCCGCCCAAATGAGTTTGTGTGAGGATAAAAATGTTGCTCAGGGTTTCTGCCTCCACATAACCCCCATCTCTGGAGTGCTCATTCTTCTTAAGAGCCCTGAGTACTACAGCAGTGTGAGTTAGCAGACCAAATGGATTTCCCAAAAGGGAATCCCTGTGCAGTTTTTGGGATTGTTTACAGGTGGTGAAGAAACAAGCTAATTGCAGTGTGACTTGTGGGCAGGACATTGCTCTGCTTGGGGAGCTGGTACCAGGGCAGGACCACCAAGGCTGTGTCCCTCTGGGATGCCCCTACCAACTAATGCAGCTGAGGTCAAATCTCGTCTCTTCTTCCTACCCAGTAAGTCTGTTCAGCCTGAATCACCACTTTGCTCTTGGGAGGAGCTCAAATATAAAACTGCAGGACTTGTGTGTCCTGCTAACTAAACCTCCCAAAGTGGCAGCTGCTGCTTCCACCACCTCCTCAGGGACAGGCAGCCAGTGCCTGCTGGGAATGCCAGCCAGGCAAGACCACAGAAGCTTCTTCCCCACGTAGGGGCACCAGAGAGAGGGCTGTTCATCCTGTCTCTGGGGAGAAGGTGGGTCTGTGCGCATGTCCAGTCTGTCTGGAGGGATTTCTGCTTGCCCAGTGCAGGATGTGCTATGCAAAGCAAAGAAAATGGCTTAATTGTTCCCATCCTGCCTCTCTTCCTCAGGCGCCCAGACTGCTCTTGGGACTGAAGCAAGGAGTGTGTCTCCTCTGCTCACTGCCCAGACTCTGCTGGGAAAAAGAGATTTGAGGGGCACCAGAGCATCTTCCTTGCTACTAACTGCATGGAAATTAAAGCAGTACAAACAACCTGGCTTTGGCTGCTAAAACCCAGGTAAAGCAAAGAGATGAAAAGCTGGGTTGGAGATCTGGGGGAACCTGCCCCTCCTCCTTTGCTCTTGTACTTAAACAGGGACTGCCTTGGGCTCTGATCCTTCAAGGAAGCAGCCCTGTAGGCTCCAGGGGGTAATGGCAGAACAGGCCACGTCCACAGGAGATGCCCAGAGCTACCAGCCACGCAGCGCTGACCTGGTGACTGGAGACTCTGCGATTCGCTTTGCCGCTGGCACCTTCCCTTGCTGCAGAACAAAACCCTCCACACCAGAGCAGTCTCTGGGGTGAGCGCTGGTTCCCCTCACCTGGAGCAGGACCAGCTCTCATCCTGCCCTTCTGCTTCACACCAACTCATTGGCAAATGGCTTAAAAAGATGCCTGTGTCCCTGTGCCCCTTCCCCATGTGGATGGCTGTGAGCCCAGGGGTCCTGCCTCGCCGCGGTGTGATGAGGCTGATAAGACCCAAGGGCCCACAAAGCACATGGAAGGTTGCTGGGCGTACCTAAGTGCACAGATTGCCAGGGACAAGGTGCACCAAAAAGCAAATTAAAAGCTCTGGGGCACCCTGAAAGGCACAGAGAGGCCCTTGAGGGCACTGGAAAAGAAACAGGGGGCGTCCAGGAGTACCCAAAACCACCCTGACTGCACTGTTGGAGCAGAAAGACAGAGCAGTGCTGGTTTCTCTCTTGCCTCTCCAGCTAGCTAGTGAACCACAAAAGCAAACTGAGAGGTTGAGGGAACCAGAGGAGAGGCAGAAGGATTTGGGGCACCAAAAAGCAGATGGGAGGATTTGAGGGGCTGTGGTGGCACCAAAAACCATGTGCAGGAATGCGGGGAGGGGGTGCACCATAACAGGACAGAAACCCCCGGGGACACCAAAACCAGATTAATAACTAGCATGTGCAAGAGACCTGGTGGTTCTTAGGGTTGTTTTTTTCCCCCAGCAGAAGGAGTCCTGTATCTATCCCTTTGCCTCCCTGTGTTGGCATCCAGGCTTCAGATGAATTTCACGGTGCGTAAGCATCCCGAGAGAATTTCCTCCTTGTTCGTGCTACGGAAGAGAAACGCTCCCGTTTCCACTCGGATCTTACAATGGCTTGTCAGTGACAAAACATTCCCAAATCCTCTCATTTATCAAATGGCCAATCCTGTTAACAGCTTAAGAAACATAATTACCTGCAATCTCTTCTGCTATTCATTTTATGCCTACACTTCCCTCTCTCTGGCAGCTTACCAGCAGGCAAGTCAAGAGCTGAAGCACGGCTGCAGCCGCCGAGTGCTTCAGCAATGCAATTTCCTCTAATCACCTGCACCATCATCACAGGAGTTTTCCCTCCCTGTTTGTAGCAGCAAGAAACAGGTGAGTGAGGAGGCTCCTGGCCAAAAGCTAACACACCACCAGTTGTGTGTAGGTTTCCAAGCGGAGCTGCATTTTAAGTGCCGTTCCATCCATATGGTGGAAACACTGTTGATTAGGATCTGCTTTTGGCACACAAGGAATTGCAGCCAGATTTAGAGATGTGTTGGCAGGTGGGCTCTGAGAAAAGGGGCAAGAGGTGCAGGCCTTGGTGCTGGGAATGGCCAGGGGCTTCGTCAGCAAGAAAGTAGGGCCTGAAACACCAGCGAGCTGGTGAGGTAATGGGGAAGTCGGGTTCGGCTGGGGACAGTGTGAGCTCCTGATTACTGCATTGCTAAAATGGGATGATTTTATCTTACTTCACAGTGCAGCTGCAGCTTGTGAGAGACTTCACATGGGTGTCTTTGGATCAAATCTTGGGGATGATTTAGAAGAGCAGTGTTTGCAGGCTGGAGATCCACCCACTTCCTAAATGTTGGGTACGCGTTGGTCAGCTTCAGCTGCAGAGAAACCCCAAGGATCATCATCACTCCCCTACAGCTCACAGCTGCCTTGTGTGACTTAAAATTGTGTACTGGCCTGACATCATCACTTTACATTTACCTGGCCAAGACATGCTTCCCCCTACACTCCCTGTGCGGACCTGCCTTCAGTTCTGAAGGATTTTTCTTATGCCTACCCTACTCCTCTTTTCAAGCCTGTCAGCTATTTTGGATCCTTAGTGTTTTGGATAAATGATGTACATTTCTTCTGACAGTTTCATATGTTATTTTTAAGCTTTTTTTTTTTTTGTGCTGCTTGCCAACATTTTATCCTTACAGTTCTTTGAATTTTGTATTAAAAACCCCTGTGCACAAACTGTATACAAATAAAAAGGTTGGTTTTTCTTTAAAGTCAGACATCATCTTAGGAGATTTGGGGCTCTCTCATACTGCTAAGATACTGAATTCAAGTCATTATTATAGAATAACCCTTTCTTACTGGCAGTTTGAACCTCAAATGCCAAATTTGGCCTTAACTGCCTAAAGAACTGGTTTTCCCATTGAAAATAGAGTAATTGGCTTCTCAGAGTGCAGTCACTTTGTGGCCCAAATGCCATCCAGACCCAGGTGCCAAGTGCTCCTTGGGAACAGCAAGGAATTGGGTAAGAAACTATCTGAGGCTTGAAGAGAGACTGGAGCAAGCTCGTTTCTTGTGTATTAATAAAATATAATAGGGAAATGAACTGCAAATGAATAAACTTCTACCTAAGGAAAGTGAAAACTGCCCCAATACTAATAAAGAAAAGTAGGGCAGCTGTGCTTTTATACAAGAACTTGCTATTTCTTTTATGACATTTATTTCAAATCATGCAAACCCTTCAGTGCAGCTCCAATGCCCAGTGGAGTTCTCCAACCTAAATGTCTCATCGTCAGTGTAAGAGACAAAGATAATGTCATTTGAATGCTGGATGCAACAACGTAGCTGCTCTCAGGCTGATTCTCCCTGCTCTGAAAGGGAACAATGGCTCCAAACAGACTCACCAGAACAGACGGGAAAGCAGACGTCTCATTTGTGAGGAAATGGCCAATATCTCAGCTTTTTTTCCCCCCATTTGTTTCTTCCTGGGAAGAAAAAAAACATCTGAAACGAAACAGTTGCATGAAGAGCTGCGATTTCAAAGCAAATTTAAAACCATTTCTGATTTGCAAACGGCATCTCAGCATTTTCATAGAATAAAATGCTACTATGATGCTGTGTTTAAATATTTCATTCCAGCTCCCTGAACAAACTTAAAACCTTATTATAAGTCGTTCTGACATAAAAGTGTGCTTCTCTGTGGTGCCCATAGCTTAGGCATCTCCAGCTTCAAGCACAGCTGCAGGAGCCGTCCCTGCTGGTGGCTGATCAAAGGCAGACCACGCTGCCACTGCTGCTTGTCCCCAGCACCCAGGCAGGAGGGAAAGAAAGGATCCTGAACGTCCTGAGTGTTTCTTCCCTGGGGGTGACACCATCTCTGGGAAATACATGTCGCTGCTTAACCCTCCTGTGAAAACCTTGGGTGAGTTTAGCAAACAAAACTACTTCTCCTTGGTTCAAATCCTGCTGAAACAAAACAGCAGCCAGCGCTGGCTGCTCAATGAGGCATTTGTCGTGCAGCGTTTGTGGAGGAAAATGCTGAAAAAAGGATTTGGGGGGACGTACGTATTGTGTGGAGAAGGTGTTTTCCAAACCTCCCTGCAGCTCCCAGGCGCTGCCAATCCCTGGCATGCAGCATGGTCACATTCCGGGATGGCTTGTGGCTGTGTGCAGCCCTGCCCTGGACAGCCAGGATGCACAAAGGGCCATGGGCTGTGGGGTACATTTTGGTTCACTCCAGCACAGTCCTGAGGTAGGAGCAAGGAGCTGTTGTTCCTCTTCTGGAGCACTGGGCGTACCTTTTTTTTGGGAGGTGCTGGCTCTGCTCTTTGGCAGCGTGAGCACTTAACCCCAAAACACACGGTGCCACCCTGCTGAGGGGAGCAGTGCTGCTTTACCTGGCAGCTGTGGGTGCTGGTCCATTGTGTCCCACTGATGCAACCGAAACAGCAACGCTGGGTGCACACTGGGTCTCCCAGCTCCTTGTGTTTATCCCCTTGCTGCTGTAACTACATGCCACACTAATTTTGCTGGGGCTGAGATCTGCAATGCCACTGTTGTGGTTTCTGGGAGTCTCTTTTGGGATTCAGAGCACCCTGACTCGGGCTGCATGAGCCCATGCCACTGCTCCATGAGATGCTCAGGTATTTCTTGTGGGGTCTCTGCCCTTGATTACACCCTGATCCACAGGGTGGGCAAGAAACCGAGCCTGCAGAAGTCCACCTTGCGGCTATGGGCGTCCCAGAGCAGGACCCATTGTAGAACATGGTATGGGAGAGGACAGGGTTGTCCCACCACGCAGCTCCACCCAGCCACCCAACAGGCTCCTGTGAGTACTGGCGTGCTTTGCATCTCCATCCTTCTCAGCTCTGACGGCTCTTGATGCAGGCGAGTGAGGCCCCATCCAGCACGCAGGGCGGGTACAAGCAAGTGGAAGTCAGGGCTTATGTTTGCCACTGATAAATGTATTAGTCTTTAAAGCAGAATTTAAAGTACAACCCTTTTTCAGGCACCTCAGCACTCCATTATTTTGCAGACCTTGTAAGGGAATGTGATTTTGCCTTTTAACTGGAGTGTATCTTATGCTAAGCAGTGAGATTAAGCGTAGGGATCCAAAAGAAGTTGCTGAATGGCAGAATTGCCTTTATAAATAACATTAATAATTTATCCGATCCAGGGTTTTTTTGGGTAAATGAAATACCTGCCTCTGTATAAAGCCCACTGAATAGGAACACATCTCTGCTTTTATGAGGCTTGGATTAATGAAGGGAAATGCTAAGGGGCTTATCTTCGCTTCAATTTGCAGCCCTTCCGGCTAATGGCAAACTCATTTAAGAAGCTCCTGTGTTTGTGCCAGCTCTGTCTTTATTCTCGGTGCTGGAGCTTGGCTGCATTTCTTGCCGCAGCGCTGGAGAGAGCGGGGAGGAAGCAGTTTGTTTTCTTGACCTCAGATTACCAGACAAAAGCTAGCAGGAGTAATTTTCCTTGGAGTCTTCCCTATTACGAGTCGCTTAAAGCATCTGCACGGCGGCTGCAGAGAAGCTGCCAGTCCCGGGGACCCCACGTGTGAGAGAGGACAGGGCTGGTGGCTGATCGGGGATGAGTGGAAAGAGCATCTGTCATCGTTCTTCTGGGACGCCGGCATCCTCCTGCACGGGCAGTTGTGAAATGGCAAAACTCATCCCCCGCACAGCCCACGAGCTGTCACTTCGCAGCTCTTCTCTTACGCCGGTAAAAATCAATTGCTTCAAAGTTCACTGAAGGTGAAGGCAACGTTTGCTTTCTATTCAGAGCTAAGCAGGCCATCTTGGAGAGCAAGTGCTCTCAAAAGGGAAAAACAGCAAAAATCAGCAGAAAAATTCTCTGAATAATTTGGACCAGGAAAGGGAAAAGCAATTTGCTCCCAGTTATTCCACAGACAAAAGTATGAATAAAAAAATCACGAGCTATTTACCCTGCCTGGACTGTTTGCATGAGTTCTATGCTATTCTGGTTTCCATTCACCAACCCCCAAAGACTTTATCACTGGATCCTCAAGGTGCTTAAAGAAAGCACGCCTTTCTTTCTTAGGTTTTATTTGCATGCTGGGTCAGCAGGGCCCAGAAGCAGAGAAAACAAAAGGGGTCTTACATCTGAACCATGCTGATGCTTGTGTGGGCATTGACCTGGATCAGAGACCCAAACTCCAGCCAGCCACCTCTACCAGCTCAGAAATCATGTCCCAAATAGCATTATGAGCTCAGGTGCTTTGCATTCAGATAGCAAGGCCATGGCAAAAGCACGGTGGGTATTTACAGCCTGCTTTAGAAATAAAAACACCTGATACATGCTGCTGGCTGTTCTGTTGTAAAGGTGGTTTATGCTGCCCACATCTGCTGCTTTAGGTGGCCCAGCCAGGCGGCTGGTACTGCTTGACACGCCAAAGACCACACAATGAGGAGAGGAAGGAGGAGAGGAGGATGAAGACCTAGCAAGCTGTATCAAAACCCACAGCAAAGTCAGGAGATTGGGGGATTACTCTGTGTAATTACATTACCTGGAGAAAAAAGTTGACTGAAAATTCCCTGTTTTGTGCTGCCAGCGCTTTTCAGCCATTAGTAACACACAACTTCCCATTGTCTTTCCCGAGGCACAGATGGGCTAATTTTCAGCTACCTGATAATTACACATTGTTTGAAACTGTATCAAAAGCTTCTGTTCCTGCATTCTTCCAGCAGCCGTTCTTAACAGCTCACAGTGTCCCTAGATATGGGCTTGCAGGGGTCCCCGTCCATCAGTCCGTCTGTCCATCAGGAGGTCTGGGAGTGGAGCGGCCAAGTCTGGCACGCTCACAGCCTCAGGCTCTGCAGGATGCTGGTGCATGTTTCCAGCCCTTCCAGGCTGGGTGGAATGACTGCAGCTCCACCAAAAGCATCTTTCTGGCTGGGTGCTGATGTGTGGGGTTAACATGGGGTAATGCTGCATCAAAACATTCCTACTTACGTACGCATGGAGGTACTGATGTCATGGGGAAATTAAGGAGGAACCAATGTGAGATACTGGAAATCAGCATGAAAAAGCTTCAGTTTTCTTTGGGTAAATGGTCAGTCCATCGGCTGTGTGGAGAGGAGGGTTGACAGCTTCTCTAGAGCCATAGTGAAGGATGGAGAAACCCCCTTCTCCTTTGATCCCTCCTCTTCAGGGGTGGTTACTCTCCCACTTGAGCTCTGATTGTTTTTAGAGGGTGTTTTCTCAGCTTGCTTGAGGCTGTCCTGTGGGAAAAGGCAAAAGGCCCCGCGTGTTTTCTGCTCCCCCATCATCTGGTGTGCCTGTTGTCTTATCAAGGAAGGAAATTAAATTGGGTTGACACGACTGATTCTTCACAAACCCATGTGCTTTGATTTTATTCATCATTTTACATCTTACAAGTTGCTCATTTAATAGTTTTTTCCAGCCTCTTGCAGGCAACTGAGATTTTGATGATTGAGATGGTGATTTATTTTTTTTTTTAATTTTTTAAAGTATCCTCTTTAAAGAGATGTGCTGCTCTCATCTCCAGGGACATCTGCGCCTTCATCAGTTTTGAAGATAACCACCAAAGGTTCAGTGTTCTTGGGTGCATTCCATCAGATCCTCTCATTTTGAATACATTTGACATATCCAGATGTCTTTATATGTCTTTCCTGATGCTGGCCTTCCCCACAGTTCCCTGCAAAGCCTGTTTCATTAAGTTCCATTCACAATTAACCTTTTAATAAAGACTGAAAGAAGGGAGACGGGGCAACCCCCTGCTTCGGATGCTCAGCCGACTCTCCTTCCCCAGACACTCACGTCCCTCCATATCTCCCTGTTCTCCTTTTACACCTGAGTTGTTTGCAGACCCTTGCTGGTTGCCTCCAACACCTCTCTCACGCAGATCTCACCACTCTCATGCTGGGAACCTGCATTATTCCTCCATTCCCCCCTCCAGGCACGTGCTTGTTTCGACTTTCCCCACGATTTCTTTCCAGCTTCCAGACCCTGCTGCCGCCGTAATGCCATCTAATTATGCTTCTTATCTGCTTTCACAGGGGAGCAGTTTGCTGTTGTGCACCATCTTTGGTCTCTTCTGGGAACTGCCAGTTCTCACACGTTTCCTTACCCTTCATTTCCATCCAGGAGAGCTTCTCCACCACTTCCCTGATCTCTGTCAGATGCTCATTATTTTGTTATTTCTATTCTTCCGTCTTACTGTGCTGGTGGGAAGAGACACTCAGGTTATGCATAGCTTCTCCTGTTGCCAAATCTCTTGGGATGCGAGGTAAGGACTAGCTGATAAGGCTGCAGAACTGCAGAGGGGGATCTATGAAAGCTCCTAAAGCCCTCCAGGCAGTGCTCCCAGGTGGGATCAGCTGGGCATCGCTGTGGAAAGCAGGATACTTAAGGTCCAGAACTGGCCAGTTGCTCCACGTTGGACAGTATGTGGGGAGCAGGGCTCTGCAGCAGGACCCTGGCATCTCTTGGAGAGAGATGGGGATGGGACAGTAAAACAGCCAAACCAAACTTAAACAAACAGAATCACAGAATCCCAGGGGTTGGGAGGGACCTTGAGAGATCATCCAACCCCCTGCCAAAGCAGCTCCCCAGCTCATACTGCACAGGTCGGTGTCCAGACGGGGCTGGTATCTCTCCAGAGAAGGAGACTCCACACCCCCTGGGCAGCCTGTCCCAGGGCTCCCTCACCCTCACTGGGGAAAAGTTCTTCCCCATGTTGGTGTGGAACTCCTGTGCTCCAATTTGCAGCCATTACCCCCTGTCCTGTCCCCACAGACACTGAAAAGGGGCTGGCCATGTCCCCCTGCATCCCATACTTAAGATATTTATAAACATTAATAAGATCCCCCTTAGTCGTCTTCTCTTCAGGCTGAACAGCCCCAGCTCACTCAGCCTCTCCTCACAGGGGGGATGCTCCAGGCCCTTCAGCATCTCTGCTCATGCCTCGATGCTTCAGGCAACGTTTGTATCCTCATCCCAAGGGCACCACAGTGTTTCCCACCCCCGTGACCCGTTCCTGTGCACATTTGGCTGGAGCCTCTCACCGCTCGCACGCCTGACATTTACCACACCGGCCTGAGCATCTTCTCAGCTCTCCCATGGCCACTTGGGTTGAAGTGCCACTGGAAACACGGCTCCTGCGGGGAGGAATCTCGGGCGCCCTGGGGGATGTTCCCTGCTCAGATCCTACACGTTTCCAAGTGCAGTTTTCTTTCAGGTTTTACACTCTTCCGCTCGCTTGCCTGGAGTAATGAAGCAGTGAGATAAAAGACAGGGCCAGGGAAGGTTGTTAAAAAATTACTTGCAAATTAATGTGAGGACAAGGTGTATGAGTTAATATCATATAAAGACCCTTGAAATTGGCATACATGCGTGCACCCTCCGAGCACTGACATTCGCAAGCAGAACTACACTGGTAAACCGAGCCCAAGGGGCTTGATTAACAGGAAATTTTCAGAATGCCAATTAGAGCAAAGTTTACCGAACAAATTGTTTGCACTTGTACCCTAGAACCATCATGAATTTTAATTCAGCATGGATTTATGTGGCTGAAACAATAATTAAAGATACATGAACGGCTCACGTTCAAGAGACTTCCCCCCAGCCACGTTGTGGTTTTGGGCAGGGAAGGGGGTGAAGAGCCTCTTTGGGCAGGGTAGGCTCTGGCTTGGGAGGACATGGGGTGCAGGAAGCTTTTCCCCATGGAGGTACAAGCAGTGTCCCGAGTATAGTGAGATTTGTGTGTTGTTTAGGCTCCAATTGCTTTTTTTCCTCCTTTTTTTTTTCTTCTTCATTTGTGTTGCCTGACAATGAATGATCCACAGGGTGTTTTATCCATAAACACTGCCTTGTCTTTTCCTGCCTGCCACTTTTGGTGCCTGTGAGGTGCTAAATCAGCTCCTTGGGTCCACCAAGACTGGATCCTTGCCCTGTGCTGCTCTCCCTGCCGCCCGGGAGGGGAAATGTGGTTCCCCTCTCCCCTTTTCCCTGCTGCTCCTCAGCCGGTCCCAGGTTTGGGCACAGGGGGAAAGCCTTACATGCCACAGTGATTCAGGGAGCATCCTGGCTGGAGGAGAAAGCAGTCCTACCACCCCAAGTCACCACTGAGCAGGGTGATGTATATGCATGCCTTCATTGGAATTCTTCTCTCCCTCTCCCCGTGCTGGTAAATAAGTTACACGTATTTTTAGAAGAAGTTATTTTCTGTCACTGCACTTTTAAATGTCAAGCTCCTGGAGAGGAGTCTTCAAGTTAGTTTAAGGTCAGTCAGGCTTTAAGGAAGAAACATGCAGGTGGGGAAGAAAAGCGGCTGTCAGGCTGTGGCCCAGCCTAAACCCAGGCTGTGGCTCAGCCTAAGCTTGGGCTGCGGTCTAACTGGCAGGCAAAGGTGAGCATCCTGTGAGGAGGCAGCACCCAAGGGCTTTGCTCTCCCTGCACTTCAGTGTTGCCCTCAGTTATGGAATAACTGAAGGCTTTGACCAAAAAACATCCCCGGTGTCTGAAAACTGTCTGGCCTGTTAGGTGAGGAGCGCTGATGAATAATGCATCCCTCCAAAGGTCGGTTTACAAATGATTAATTAACCTTAAGAGAGGTTATCCTCACTGGCAACATCCATCGTCCTAAACAGCTTAATCATGTCTGGGCAGGACGGTGGGTCCGGAAGGTCTGAGAGCAGCACGGAGGCCTCACGGAGCGGGCGCTGGACACCCCACAGCTCACCGCAGGCCCTGGCCTGCGCTGGGCGGCCGCACCTCCGGCCTTCGCATGGCTGGAGCCTGGCGCCTGCTCACGTGCACTCTGGCTGTGGCTGGGGAGATGCACAAGCTGCACCTTTGCTCTGGTAAACGGTTCAGGCACTTGTTTCGCTGCTTTGACGTGTGAGCGTGGCTCTTCCTGGCAGGGGAAGCAGCTCCTGGAGCCCCCCCGCTGCGACTGGTGGCTGCTGCGCGCGGTGGGGATATCGCCTGGGCAGACAAGGGCTTTCTGCTGTGGGATCTGTGGTTTGTTATCTGCATCTCCTAATAGAGCACTCCTGAAAGCAGCTCCTCTGTCTGGGGGGATTTCTGGTGGATACCTGGGTGCCTCCAGTAAGCAGCGTCTCTGCTAGAGCTCGCTCATCTTCAGCAGGGACCTGAGCAGCTGCTGCTGGGGACCCGGGGTGCTCTGTGGGGGGAAATTTAACCCCTCTGCCCCAATTCCACAGACCCCCCACCGCCAGGGAGGATCAGTTTTGCTGAGCATTTTTCAGTTTTAAAATAAATGGGCTGGGTTTGCTTTTTTATTTTAATGTTTGGCTGAAGCCTGTGCCCCCCCTCCCGAAAAAACCCTGTCACAGGATAAACATCAGTGCATGAAAAGCTTATCTACATCAGAAGAAGGTTTCTTTTCCTCCAGCTCCTTCTTCCTACCCACTCCTTCCCCTCCAAAACCTCTCCCTGACAAAGTTCCCCCCGGGGTCCTTACCTTTATCTAATGCATAAGGTGGCGAAAGCATCACCCGTTCACAGGAGTGTCCCTGGTCCTGAAATCGTCAGGGTGCTGGGGCGAAGGGTCACGCTCAGCAGAGGAAGAATCGAGGTGGGGGCTGGAACCTAAAAAATACACATCCTGAGGCTGGTTTTTGCTTTGTCCAGTTGGGCCAAATTCCAGAGAGGCAGAGGGGTGTCTGAAGTGCAGCTTTGGTGGGGTGCAAAGCCCTAAACTGGGTTCAGTGACCTGTACAAACATCTGCTGGCCTGGGTGTCTTTGGGGGGGGGCAGGATGCTGAGGGTCCCCAGGCCAGTGGGTTGAACCCAGAAATGACCTGCAGCCCATGCCAAGCCTGTTGCCACCGCTAAGCTGGTGGACCACCAAATTTTTCCCACTGGTCTGCTCACCTCCTTTATCTCCTGGCTGCCACATCGACCCAAAAATCCCTCTCAGCCTGCTGGGAGCAGCAGCAGTAGGGTGATGGAGACCATCCGGGCGATGCTGGAGGAACAGCACCCACCGTGTCTGCTCTGCCTGGTGCTTCTGCAGCCTCAGCATCTCCTGGGGCTGCAGCTCTAATACACACATTTCTGCATTTTTAGGTTTGGTTTTGTGGTTTGGTTTTGTTGTTTTTTTTTAGACGCGTGAAAATGATTTACCACATTTCATATTACATATTTTTTTTAATCCTTTAAAAATGAAAACAAATCTTTCCCCAGCTTTGCCCAATTTTAAGGCATCTCTTTTGTTCGGCTCCTGCAGAAAACCATGGGTGGAAGAAACTCCTAAAATCCCCAACCACTGGAAACAAAATTGGTATTTTTCCAAGTTAAGTACTATAACAGAGAGAACATACATGTTTAATTTGAAAATGTTGATTCCAAATGGATTTTTCTTTAAAAAAAACTTTCCCCAAGCAAGTCAATATTTGTAATCAAATTGAAATTTCCTCTGGGAATTATTTATTTTCATGAGGTCTAATTTTTGCAAGGGAAAATTCTATGCAGGAGGGTTTTAAGTCTCTGTAAACCAGCTTGAGGAATCTGGGCAAAGAGAGGGGGCTGGGAAGTCCCACTCAGGCTGCAGCCCACTTTTGCCTTTGATGAGGATGATCTGATGAAAGGGAGTTTAAACTGACTCTTTCCTCTTTGAAGAGGGTAAAGAGCGAGCAGAAATGAAGGGGAGAAGCTGGAAAGGAGGAGGCATTCAGCATCGCTCTGTATTTCTTGAGAACGCAGCAGTGTGGCACCAGGTTCACCTCTGGCAACGTTAGACATCAAAGTGAGACATCCCAGCTGGCTATTTTTGGCTTCCTACCCAGCCAGAGGGGACACGCAGCACTTTGGGGTGGTGTGTAGTTCACCTACCCTCCTCTGGCATCCACTGTGAGATGAGATGAGCTGTGCCACTGACTTTATCCGCCCGGAACAGCCGAGGAGATGATGGTGACAGGTCCACGTCCACTGGAGCCTGAGGAATCCTGCCCGTGCTGCCTGACCTGCTGCTGCCGTGCCGGTGGAGCAGGAGCATGCCTGGGGTACAGCAGCCCCTGAGGAGGAACAGCCACCTTACGCTGCTGTTGGTGCATTAACAGGGCTGCAGGCCAGCTCTCCAAACCTCACAAGAAGGGGACCTGTGGGTCCAGTCCTCTCCTCCAGAGAAAAATCCCCATGTCTCACCCTAAAGATGATTTTCTCACAGGTTTTGTGTCCATTTTAGAGCAACAGTTGGGGTTAATGATGTGCATAATTTACATTATTATTATGCCTTTTATTTTTGTATGATGATAAATCACCTACCTTCCTGTTTCTCTTTACCAGGATGGGCTGGGAGCGTAGTGCAGCGCAAGGGAAACACCACGGTGGTGCCGCTGTCAGACTGGGGCACAGAACCAGCACTCCCTTGCTGCAGCCGCTCGTGGATGCACAGCACCGTGTCAGATTATTAGCTCCAAGGCAACTGCCAACATGCAGCTTTATTGGAAATGAAAACAAGGTAATTCAAGATTTATTTTCTCTCTAAGAAAGTGCCAGGAGGCAGGAACCATCCCCCAGCACCTCCCTGTGAAACACACGACACACGGGAGACTCGCTGCTCCTCAGCCTGTGCCTGCAGACCAGAGATTTCTGAGCCACCTCTTCAGACAGATGAGAATTGTCCTGCTTGTCCCCACACTGCACCCCAAAGGGAGCGATGGCTTCACTGAACCCAGCAGGGGATAACACACCCCATGCTGTGTGTGGCTCTGGGCACAGCTCCCAGGGCATCTCCCGTGGCTCCGAATCACCGAAGCTTTGGAAATGCATCCTGGTTACTGCCCAGCTCAAAGTCCTCGTTGCCTTCAGAACATCACTGCCTTAACCCTTTTCTAACAATTAGGGTGAACCCATCACCAAACAGACTCCTTATTAACAGTTGACTCCCACACCCCAATGAATAACAAGCCCTGCCTGGGCACGGATACAGGCACACGCTGTGGCCAGAGCAGGGCTGGAAACTTTTGGGAAGCAGGAGGAAAATTATCAGGATAATTGGAGCGATTAATTTAGAGTTGCTGAAGACCATTTAAAGAGATGCCTTAAATGTGTTCAAAAAACCCCACGCTGATTGAGGAGCAACCAAAAAATGCACCTTGATTAGATGAAAGGTGAAAGAAGCAATAAAACCACATCAAGCTGCCTGTATAATAAATGGGATGAGAGGAAGCTGGCAGCAGCGCCCATCGGTCAGGAGGCAAGAGATGCAAACAGCGCCTGGCAATGACACACGTGGGGAAAGGAGCCTTAATGGAGATGGAGCAGCAGGTCCACAGCCCAGGTGTTGGGGATCTCAGCTACCTGGGCAGATCTGCTAGGAGGGAGCACGGCAGGGCTGCCCCAGAGCCATCTGTCACAAACGTTAACTAGAGGCTTGCTGTCATGCTTTGGACAATACTGAACCCTTGATGGAATATGCCTACCTCCTCCCAGATTGTTGGGGGTTTTTTTAATAAATACCTGAACACTGAAGCTTGGAAACCCAGCCTTTCAGAAAATGTAAACCCATTTCCATTCTTAGCTTCCCATCAATCTTCCTCAGCTCTATTACTCTTAAGGACACAGAAAGATCTTGTAGGGTTTTGGTGCCTTCCAGAGGGCTGACATCACTGCAGGGCCCAAACACTGATGTGTTTGGCATGCTCAGGTTGGACTTGCTGCCCACAGGCAGTTGGTTTGGAACAAGTGTGGTATCTCCCAGGGCAGGAAACACGGTTCTGTGCACATGCAGGACTATGAGTGCTGCAAGGCATCTGCCCAATGATGCCAAAAGCTCCTAACCCCGATCCCTCCTCCAGGTGCCTGGGACCTTTTTGCTGCAGAGAGGTTCTGCACCCAAAATGTCTTTTTCACAGTATCCCCAGGTTGGAAAAGACCTTTAAGATCATCAAGTCCAACCGTTCCTGTCCTGTGCTGACCCACATCCCTAAGTACCTCATCAACCCTTTTTTTAAACACACCCAGGGGCAGGGACTCAGCCCCTCCCTGGGCAGCCTGTGCCAGTGCCCCATAACCCTTTTGGGGAAGAACTTTTCTGAGCTGACCCTGCCCTGGCACAGCTTGATCCCAGCCCCCTCATCCCATCACCTGGCTGAAGAGACCATCGCCCACCTCTCTGCACCCTCCTGGCAGGGCAGTGTGGATGGGGAGAAGGGCTCCCCTCAGCCTCCTCTTCTCCAGGCTGATCACCCCCAGCTCCCTCAGCTGCACCTCATATGATTTGCCCTCCAGCTGGGTGCAAATAGCTTTCTCTCCATCTGAAGCTTGGACCCAGGTACTCCAGCCTGGGAGACGGAGATACTGGAAAAGTTTCCATGCCAGACCTGAGAAGTGGGGCTCAGGATGTCTTCTGGTGCCCAGTCTTGGGGCAGAGATCCCACACAACCCCCAGCCCCTCCTCCCCAGCACCTGTGAGGCTCTTGGCTGCTGCTGGCATTGGTGCAGAAGCCGAGAAGACATTTACTGCCAGGAGCAGATGCAAACACAGGGAAGTGCCAATTGGCCCAAGCCAAATAAAAGCTGACCTCTGGTGAACTGGAGCCTTCATACTCTCAAACAGCCCCATGCTCAACATTGGCAGCATAATAGTTTACCTTGGAGACTGGAGGGCTGAAGGGGAGAGGAAACCCGAAGCTGCTGGGGATGTTTCATTACCATCCCTTCCATTATTGATAACAAGGCGGAAAAACCCTGCCAGGTGCCAGGGCTCTGGGACAGCCCCCCTGTGCCTGATCCCCAGGGACAAGCACAACACCCGAGAGCAGGGCTTGTCTTACCTCCTCAATTACAGGAGATTCTGAAACAGACAGACTAGAAATTCTCTTCCCTGGGGGGTAGGTCCTTTCTCTCAGGTTGGCTCTCAATCCTGCACCCCCCCAGCCACCCCCTGGGTAAGCACGTGCCCACGCAGCCTCGCTGCCTCCCAGAAAAAGGCCTTTCTTTCCTTTGAAGCAGAGCAGATACCCCCAGGGAACAAACCCCAAGTTAGAAATAATGGGAAACCTTTGGGGGGAAAGCAAGAAAAATCTGAGTCTGATTATAGCCAGAAGGAAGGAAATGAGAGCTTATCTGCAACACCCCCTCCCCACAATTAAATGAATACCCCAGACTCAATCCCTGTCCAGAAGCATTATAAATATCTCAGCAACTTATTACCTTGTTGTCTGCATCACTCCAAGCTTTTTGGAACCAGGCTGAAGAATGACAAATCCATTAAAAAATTTATTTCTTTTATTTCTCTATAGCTGCCTGTGACTTCAGTCCCTTCACTATTCAGCTTCCAATGCAGTAAATTCACCCAGTGCCTTTCTTTTTCCCCAGTAAAGCATTTCCTGCACTTTTAGGATACATCCCCCTCATCGCCTTGGAGAGTCCTGGAGTCACCAAGGTGGCAGCCCAGCTTGTAGCTCCTGGGTCTATAAACCCCTTTCTCCTCTGTGCCAGCACAAAACAGGCTCCTGCCAGCACTTGGGGACAGACACCTTCTCCCTGGACACACCTGCACCCCAGAGTCAGGGTTACACTGGACTAAAAAAGCTCCTTCTGCCAAAACCTGAGCCCATGGGGACAGTTCATCATGCCACAAGGTTTATCTAGAGCTACTGCAGTTCTCCATCCTGAGGGGTCCCTCATTCCTGCTCCCACCACTGCAAACCACAGCTCAGCAGGGCCCTTCTCACCCCCAGCAATGCCCTTACTCCTGGGTGGTGGGATGGGGAACTCATGCACAGCCCATCCTTCACACACAGCACACCCCAAATTTTATGCCAGCTGTATGGGAGGACCAGTCTGCTCTTTGTCTGGGGAAAAAAACCCCATAACTAATAATACAATTAATGAAATCACTTCACACCCTTGTAGCAGCAGCCCTGCTGCACCAGCACAGGGTGATGGCTCCAGGCATCCCCAAACTGCCGCAACACCCCCAAATCACACAGCCAAGTCCACATCCCTGTGTGATTCCACTCCCTGACTGGGATAAAGCCATTTGAGGCCAAGAATCAGTTCCCACCTGCAGTACTGCTCAGTGAAGGTGTCAGACAGGCAGGGCCAGGAGCTGGTTTAGGATGCAGCAGCACAGTTTTCCCTGCCACTGAGGTGCTGGGAAGTCCTTCACCGCTTCTCCAGCAGCACCAGTGGGTCTGGGCTGTGCTCTGCATCGCTGGCACCGCAGGGGTTAATGCTGACTCCTGCAAGCAGGAAGAAGGATTTTGTTCATATAGATGCACACATACAAAAAGAAAAATGTGTTTTTAAACCCAGGAAATTCTTCTCACCTCCCTGGGGCTCAGCTAGCTCCCCACTGCAGCCTGGCTGGGTGGGCTGCAGGATGCAGGGGGAGGACAGGGGCTGGGAAAGCAGCAGCACTGGGGCTCAGAGCCAAGGGAAACGCTCTGTGCAGCAGCAGCCTGCACATGGAGTAATTCGTGGGGATGGGTTTTCACTACCCTTGGGCTCCTCGTACCCACATCCAGCCCATCCGACATCCCCACAGCACAGTAGGGATAAACCCCCTGTGCGTGTCACTGCTCCCTCCCAGCCAGCCCTCCAGCAGACAACAGCCACAGGGATGCTCAGCCCGGGGGTCTCACTCTGGGGGACCCCCACATGCGTCTGGCACCCTGCAAGCACATCAAGCCCTGCCCCGGTGTGGCTGCTCAGCAATAATGCAGCCGAGGGCTGCCAGCACCGAGGGAGCCCACAGCCTCCCCTGCCCAGGGACGCCACTTCTCCTGGCTGTAGGGGAGCACACAGGTCCTCATGTGCTTTTTTGTGCCATTTTTGGCTGAGGAGCTGAAAGGGCCTGGCTAGGACCTGCCAAACAGGACCACATAGCAGAGCTTGAAACACCCCAGGGCTAGAGGGGTGCTTGTGCTGTACCCCCACACATACTTACCTTAGCATCCCACCATCCCCAGCAAGCTGAGTACTGCTCCAGTGCCCTGAGTGGGGAAACAGCTGATGGCATCTCCCCAAAACCCAGCACCATGGGCTGGGGCACCATAGCCTCTCCAGCTGCTTCTTGCCAACAAGTCCCAGCTCCTGCAGCCCCCTCAAATCCAGATGCATGGAAAAAACCTTACAGGATGACAGAGAGCTCTCTTATTCCTGCTGTAATTAATCCCTTTGGAATTCAATTAACGAGCTCCCTGCTGCAGCTATCAAGCCATCATCAGTTAGGCAAACAGGCAGACAAGCCAGGCCAGGGCCTCGTGAGCACAGAACAAACATTTCAGCATGGCCAAGGGAAGCCTGTCCTTCTGCACCCTCTGCAACTGAGTGTAGCCCCACTGGTGGGAATTAAAGGGCTCTGCTCATGACAAGAAGCAGCTGTTATGTGTCCTCACCCCACTCCCCACTCACCCTTCCCACCTGGAGAGCCTCTGCCCTGCCCAGCAGCACCAAGGTAAAAGCATTGTCCCTGGTATGACCATGGCATTGCAGGGCTGACTGCTCTGGCAGGATTGGTGCTGTGTGAGGTGTGAATGTGCTGCCAGCTCTGCTGTCCCTGTGCAGCAGCATGGTGCTAGGCCTTCTCCCAGCATCTCCTTCAGCATCTGTGTCCCTGCTCCCACCTCTCCATCACTCACCCAGGATGCCCTCGCAGTGGGTGTGGGCTCGGGACTCACCTACAACCTCAGCACAGACGTAGCCAGGAGCCTCCCGGCTCTGAATAACCCGGGTTACTGAATCTCACGCAGCTCCTGGAGCAGCAGGAGAGGAGGACGCTGTGTTCCCGGCTTAAAGCTCCCTGTGGTGCCTTTGCACAGCAGTGGCTTCGTTCTGGGGGCTGTTTGATGCCCCTCCAGCTATTCCCACTGTTGGGCGGGGGGAGTGTTACAAGACAGGACACCGCTGCTGGGATATAGGACAGCCGGCCAAAGCCCACCAGTTCCAGGGGTGCGGATGCCAGCGTATCCCAGTGGGTGTTAATTCCCTCTGTAGCCCTTCCAGGCCCTCACTGCCCAATTAGGCTGAGATTAGACAAAGCTTAAACAACACGTGTTCCTTTTGGTAGTTTGACTCCAAGTAGTCACACTGGAAGTTGTCACGGGAAGGTCAGGGCTCGCTCAGGCAGAAAGGAAGCAGCAGGAGATCGCTCCTTCCACCAAATCACTGCTCTGCCAAAGGGTCTTGCCAGAAATTCTTTGTCCCTTTCCTACAGCAAAGCCTCCCCGGCCTGGCCAGGAGAAGTGGGGTGGTAGAAGGACGGGTAAGCTTGAGGAAGGCTGGAGGGAGTTATTTTGTTAAAGATGCTTTTTTGGAACCCAAATCATGTTGTTTTCACTCTGAATTGCTCATGTTTCTCAGTAGAGGTGGAACACACCATTTCAGTTTGCTTGTATTGCCTTCTAGCTTTCTAGTAGAATTAGGGTCACAGTGACCCTACAGCTACTTTGCTGATACTCTGCACAAGGTGTGATGGTTCAACTGAGAGCAAACCCCCAAATAAATGCCTAAAATAACCCTTAACCTCACAAATCACGAGTCAAACCTTCCGTGTCACCTTCTACCTGCTGTGACCCAACAAACTAAAACACCCTGAAACTTTTTTTCCAGAATAAGAAAGATGACAAACTTCTGTGTCCCAGGCAAACCCCAGGCTCACAAGCTGCTTTCAGAAACATGTTAGCTCATGAAAATTACTCTGTGCTTGATGCTCAGGGGAAAATGAATGAGGGTAGTTTATGGTGTAGACCCAGCCTAAGCAGGTAAGGGTGTATGGAGGGGTGGGGGGGACAGTGGCACACCCAGGCTGGTGTCGTGGGGGTTGCTGATGCACCAGAGCCCCATTTTTCACCGTGAAACCAGCTTCATTCTGTCCTTTTAAAATATTTATCGATTTTCTGCACAAATTTAGGAGCCAGTTGGCTGATCTTTCAGATGAAAACCAGTTTTAAAAAGAATAATTGAAAGCTTTTAAAAATTAATTATTACTGCTGTTAATTAAGGTCACAGCTAAACATTTTTTTAAACTGTTCACAATTTGGTGGCTGCTGCACAGTTGCTGATGGAAGAGAAAGTGATGGGGAACAACAGCTGGAAGGGTGTCATCTCCATCCTTTCAGAGCAGGTTTTATGCCCCTCTGCATCGTCTGTGTTATTATTGATGGCATTACCACACCTATCAAAAAATGGATCGATAACATGGTAATTTTGCTAGGATTTCTTTTGTTCCAGATAATTTAAAGTGCTTTCTTGCTGTCCATAACACATTTGGGTATAGATTTTTTTTTAATGGATACTTTTACTTCTCATATCCATTGTTCTTTATTTCATAGCATCTGATTTTTAATCACAACCATTATCTTCCTCCTTTCCCTGATTTGTTAGTTATTATCTGTAGCCCCACTCGCTCTTCTTGCTCCCCCCCCCCCTTTCATTTTTGCCAGGATTTGTTGTGATCTTTTCTTTGTGATCATCATAAATAAGCCTGTCAAGAAGGAACCGAAACAAAAGGCATTTATTTCTCTGAGAATTTGAGAAATTTCCGCTTTCCAATGAATCAGTGGAGAGAGAGAGCTATAAAAAAAGGCGCTGTGGGTGTGAGAATTGGCCAGCAGATTTTCACTCAGGGCTCCTGCCTAGTTACTGCATCCCTGGGGTCTCTCTTGCAGATGTGGAGCCTGAGCAAGAGGAGCCACTGTGCACCCTGGCCAAAAAAAAATCCCATGAATTTCCTGGATTGTGCTCTACAGAGGTTATAAATTCATGAATTTAATTCGGTGTTGCCCTGCAGAGGTGGATGCACAACAAGCTGACCTCGCACCTCCCTGCCCAGAGCATCCCCATGCAGCAGACGGCGGCTGAGATGCTCTGGGGGTGCGCAGAAGATGGGGGTGTGAGTAAAATGAGGGGGTGTGCCTCTTACAGTCACAGGGACCAGAAGGACTCACCAGAACACTTCACCCTTGTGCTGTGTGAGCGTGGCTGCTGCAGCCCATCTCCTCTGCCACGCCAGCCGCCCGGCTCTGCCGTGGCCGGCTGCAGCACGCGCCGAGCCTGCTCCCCGTGCTGGAGGGCTGCTCTCGTCTGCCGTTTGATTTGTTTACATTGATTTTAGAATAATGACTTTTCACAAAATAAATTTCGATTGAGAAAATGAGTTATTTTCTCATTTGGGCCCAGGCAGGCAGCCGGATGCGCTGAGTCCCCATTACCAGCGCATCCGCGGCGGGACGCGGGCAAGGCAAGAACTTCCATTCCGATGCCAAGCGTTCACAGCCTCACGTGTTTCACTTCCCATGCAGAAAGTCTGCCTGTTTCTACTCAGCACAAGAGGAACTTTCTGTTGGGTTGTTTCACCTTGAACGAATGATGCTTTAACCATTTTCAGGACAGTGGAATGACAAACGACACCGCGACGCGCTGCTGCTCCACGGCCAACAGTCGAAACCCCAACGTGGCAGAGCTGCAGTCTGTAAGCAGAATATGTATTTTTTTAGTCTTTTTTCCCCCCCCTCAGTGCTGCAGTGGAAATCTGCTTTGAGTCCTGCTTTGTTCCAGAAACGTGCTTTGAAGCTGTGCCCTGTTGTTGTCTTTTTGCAGCCCGTGTTTGATGACCTGCCAGCCTTCAGCTGGCACCGAGCACAGCTCTGCTGAGGATCAGGTGGGAAGCCCTTGTCCCAGAGCTGCTGCCTTCCTCTGTGGGTGCAGTTACACCCCTGCTTGTCTGCTCACAGGACTGGAGCGTTCCCAGAGCGTGAGATTAATTTTAAAAATAGCCTTCCTCAGAGGCTGCTCGAGAAATTAAACCATCATGGTGACTCTCTCCTTCCAGCAATGGAAGGTGAGCATGATAGACGATGGGGAATCCCCTTCCAGAAGCAACCGGATGTCCCCTGTGATGTGGAAGATCCCATGTTTCAACCTGATGTCTCGTGTCCTGTGTCGAGGGCTAACACTCAGTTTCCATGCAGAAACCCCTTCCCCATCCTCCTCTGAGCTCAGCCCAGCTCACCCTTTCAGGAGTTTCCTGCTGGTTTCTGAAGCTTAGAACCCAGAACTGCAATTAAGAAAGACAAACCATGCCCTTGGAGAGGTGCTGTGAGGCCAACGGGTCCCGAACCATCTCCAACCAGTAGCTGCTTTCCCTTAAGTTCTGCAGTTCTCCTGCAGCCCACCCAGACCTTACGACATCCCTCCTGAGGTGCACAAGTTCAGTTACACAAAATAAGAAAAAAAAACCCAAAAAGGCTTTTTTTTTTGGTTTTTTGCCTGTCCCAGTGTCCTGATCTGTGGTTTGATACCCCCAGCCCTTGTTCTGTGGGGAGCTGTGAATAATCTCGTGCCTCTCCGTGCCACACAGCCCATCACTCACACTTCTTCCAGGATGGAGAGTCTCAGCCCGTATAATCTCTCCACCCGCAGAGCCCTGCCCAAACCCTTATCTTTTCCACCTTCCCCTACATCTTTTCTAGTTTCTAGGGCTTTTAGGTGGGATTTTTTCTGTCTTTTTTTTTTTTTTCCCCTTTTCTTTTTTTCTTCCCTCTAGTGGAGGGAACAGATTTGCAAACAGTATTTAAGCAGCAGGTGAGCTATTGATCTGCACAATGACAAATTGATCTCTTCTGTTTTGTTTAACACTTTTTTCCTTAAAAATTTCCACACTCCATTTATTTTTCAGGCTATCACAGATCACTGAGGCGCTGTTTTCGTACCACTACCTGCAACACGGCCGGGCAAGCACCAAGTTACCTCTCCTGAGCAGTAATAGCTCATTTAAGCCTTATGACCAGTTCAAGCTCAAACGGACTCTTCCACCCCTGCTCATGATTTTGCACATCTTCACACTGAATTTCACTCTTGTTTTACTGCCCAGTAGCTCAGCATTGAGAGATCCTGCCTGAAAAGCTGTGAACCATCAACTCTGAAGGTTGAATTATTGTCAGCAACTCCATCCCCTAATCGTTTTCCTTTCCTTCTCCAGGTTATCTCCTGATCTGGAGATGATGCTCCACCACAGGGCCCTGTGTGGATTTCTTGGCACCTTTCCTCCACGGCTAAACTGGCTGATTTATTCTTAATTTGTATTTCAAACCCACATGCAGCTATTAGAGGAGCTTCTCTGGCACATGGCAGCGCTTTGCCTTCTTTAAGAGCCTCCAATGAAGACAATTTTTCAAACCTTTTGCCGACTGTGCCTCCTGTTCTGCAAGCAAACCAGCTCTCCAAGGGCTCATGGTGCTGCACAACCTGCGCCGACTCCTCCCCACGGTTTCATATTTATTCTCAGGCCTATTGACATCTTTGTTATATTTTCTTCTCACTGTTTTCTCAGGGCAGTGATTGGCTGGGCAATCCCCTGGATTGCTGCTGGGACGATTTAAAATATCATTGAATTTCCTCCCTTCAGCTCCTCTGGCATCAGGGTTGTTTTGAGCAGTCCCTTGCCCATCACTGCTGCTTCTTGAGAGCCGCCCTTCATGCCTGGAGTGAATGCCAGCTGCTCCTTTTGGTACTCCTCATTCCCCCAGCTTGCTCCCTGGCCTGGTTTGGGTCAGGATGGCGTTAACTTCTGTTGTAGCAGCGGGTGGGATGCTGTGTTTGGGTGTTAAAATGGGAGCAGTGCTGATAACACCCTGATGGTTTTAGTTGCTGTCAGACAGTCAAGGACTTTCTCAGCTCTTCATATTTCCCTATTAATGAGAAAGGAGGGGACACAGCCAGGACAGGTGACCCAACTGACCAAAGAGGGTATCCCATGCCAATGACACCATGCTCAGTGTAAAGGGGGGCTGATGGGGAGGAGTTTCAGAGATCTTTTGCTCTAAAGTCCTGCCAGCATTGTTATATTTGATCTTTCTGCTATTCTAGTAAACTATCCTTATCCCAACCCACGGGCTTTTGGCTTCTTGGTCTTGAGGTTGTTATTTGCTCCTTCCTTTTCCCTTCCCTTCATCCCCCTCCTCTCCTCCCCCTCCTCTTTCCCTTTAAGGAGCAGGCAGCTGCCTGGATCTCAGCTCTCAGCCGGGGTAAAACCACAACACTCCCCCACCTCTTCCAGTGATGACTGAGTTCGGGATGGGTCCTCCATGGTGGGAAGAGCCCGGGGCAGCTCAGCAGCTGCTGGGACGTTTGAGAAAAAGGGTCTATAATTGGATTTTTGCACCTTAGAAAGCTGCTTATCAAAAAAAAACCCCACAAAACCCAGGTTCGTCACCTCTGTCATAGTTTTACTCTCAATTTGTCATCCTGTGCTCTCTTTTTTTTTTTGTTTTCCTCATTTGGACACAACTTCTACATTTTGCAGGATACTGTTTTACCTCTGACCAGCTCCTTTAGTTGGTTCTGTAACAAGAACAGCTCATTTTTTTCCCTTTTAAAGTCTCTTCTGATAATTGTATAGATTTGCTCTCATCATTTAATAGATCTTTAAACAATGTCTCTCTGCACAGAACTTCTCTCTAATATCTCCTCTCCCCCTTCCCTCCTTCAGCTTCACCCCATCCCCCTTGTCCTGCCAGTCTCTGCCCTCTAACAAGTGGATTCCCCTCCTGTTCCTCTGCTCCCTTCAGGTATTGGGGAGCAGCTTGAACTTGTGCAGATACCTGTGACCTTCCTGCGAGGACAGGGGGTGGCACAGGACATCCCCTTGGGTCTTCTGTTTCAGCCAAGAGCGGGGCTGTGGCTGAGCACTGCAGAGAAGAGATGCACCCCAGCCAGCAGATTTTGCCATGAGCCAGCTGCCAGGACTCACCCCACTGCACTGTGCAGCTCAGGAGCACAAGCCTCTGCCACACTAAGTATGTGCTTTTTGTTTAAATAGCTGCTCTTTTAGATAAGTGAGACAACATTAAAAAGCAATTAAAAGCCTCAGGTTGTGCCTGAATAGAAGAAGTCATTTCAAGTTGCCCAAACATGTTTTGGTATCTTCTAAATTAAAAACCCTCATCCCCATCACCCCCCACCCCTCAGTTCTGAAAATTTAAACCAGGGCTCTGCCATTTAAGGGCATGGTTTAAAAGAAGCAAACCCCCAACTTTTCAAATGCTGCTAAGTGTTTTTCAGGCTTCTTTTTGGATTGCAACTTGCCATCACACTCTGTGACCAGAAATACTGCCCACAAAGGCTTCCCCAACATCCCACCTGCCGCTGAGCAGCCAGGTGTGTGCAAAATCCTTCCAGTGCCTTCCTCTCCCCTGTGTTTTAGGCTGAAAGCAGGATTACTTCCAGGACTCATCATTTCCTCTGAGCTTTTTATCACAGTTAAAAACTGCCGGGAACAAGGGGAGGGGGAAGCAGAAACTGGGTAGCTCAGGCAGCAGGCGCTTCTCTGAGCTCTGCCGTCTACCCTGGCTAGCTCTGCCTGAAAACATTTGTAAAGCAAGTCTGCTTGCTGGTGAGACAGTGGGGAAACCCTTGTTCCTGCCAAAAAAATTTGTCCCAGCAAGGCCTGAAGTAGAGGCACTTGAAACAGAGAAGCATCGCTGACGCTGCCGGCGTCGCGGGAGCGCTGCAGCTGCGTGCGGGAGCTGAGGGGCTGCGTGGGCTCTGAGGCTGTGTGTGTGTGTGTGTGTCTCATCAAATCTGCTCCTTTTCTAAAATAACCCCAATCCTCAAGACCACCCCTAAATAAATCCAGGCTCATACAAAGTGGCAAGGTGCCCCCCAGGTGAGCGGGGATAACCTTTCCCAGGCTTTCCCATTCTCCCTTCCGTTCACAACTGTCAGGGGGTTGTTTCTTCCTCGTCCGTGCCTTCAGCATCACTTCTCTTCCTCAGCATCCAGAGCCAGGCTTACCTGGCTGTTGCTGTGCAGTGATGTGCTTGTCCTGTTGTAGGGCTACAGCCGCGTGTTCGCCTGTCTCTGTGCAACCTCCTCCCGGAGACTCCGGAGGACTCTGTTTGCACGGCCCCGGCTCAGACCCTGGGCTTTAGGGATAAACCAGATTTTCTTCTGATTAAAGACTTCTGAAAGATTAAAGATACACACCCAGGGCCCAAGTCAAAGCTGCAAAGCAAAGATCTCTCTGCAGCTTTTCAGTTTGCTGTATTTTTATTCTGAATTTTATTTTCAGCCAGCTACCAACTAACACCCCCAGGTCCTTCTCCTCCAGGGAGCTCTCCAGCCGCTCTGCCTGGGGGTATTGTGACCAAAGTACAGGACCCAGCGCTTGGCCTTGTTGCTCCTTACATGGGACTGTCTGAGCATCCTTCCCTGCTTGCTTTGTGTTCCTATGTGGTGTTGCTTGAATAGCCAGGAGCCATCTGAGCAATGCCAGCCTGTCCTGAGCTGAAAAAGGACAAGCATGGATCAGTCCAGACTTCCAGCTCTGACCCAGCAGCTGCTCCAGGACCTGTGGGAGCTCCTGATGGCATTGCACAGCCAGGGATGCTCCTGCCCTGCTGCCACTGTGCACAGCAGCTGGTCCCAAGGAGTGAGCAGGTACCTATAACCCTAAGAAAAATCTACCCGATTTCCTCCGTGTCGAGAGCATCCCCAAAAGGCTTTTAGAGCAAAGAGGGCTGGTTTGTTTGACGATATATTAGGATACTTTCTTTTCTTCTGAAATGAAACAAAGATAGCTCGAAGCAACCCAGTAAAACAGAGTAGAAATAAAAAGGGTTATGAACAGCTTCACCACCCACCCAGTCTCTGCTGCCTGGTCCTTCCTCCCAGGCCTGGTTCCAGCTGACAGTAACTCAGCAGCCGAGACATCAGCCCCACTGGTGTCTGGGCTGTTTGTCCTTCCATCACCCCCGCTTGCCCTCCAGAGCCCCTAGACATGGGTGCAGCCCCACAGCTCCCTGCTTGGCTTTTCCCCACCTCCTCCTCCTGCACTTGGGAGGTTGGTCCAGGTCTGGGCTGCCTTCTCCCAAGGCAAGGAGCAAGTTGCACCAGCTCCTTTCCGAGGCATCTCCTGACTCCGACACTTTTATTAGAGAAACCTGACACACACACATGCAGAGAGCGCACGCAGATCAAACAGATGCTGCCTGTCACAGAGCTTAAAGCCTAATTACAGAAGATTACAGAAACTATTTATAAATATTTATATCCATTTAAATATATTTATAAACGCATCAGGATTGGATAAAAGTGCATATTGTTATTTTAGCTTAAGACATAACCCAGTAGCGTTTATACAATGCTCATACAGTAATCACATACTTGTATTAAGCTTCTTTTTGATTAGCATGGACAGCAGCTGTTAACATTTGAATTGCTGTTAATACAAAGTGGGTTGGCACCAAGGAGCTAAGGAGAATCCGTGGGTAGGTGCTGAGAAGTCTGGAGGCAGCAGAGCAAGTACACCACAGGGTAGAAAACTCTTCCCCTCCTTCAGCAGAAATCCTCCCAATTCACCGTGGAGGATACTGGTAACACACAGCGAGGCTGCATGTCTTACTGCATCGTTAATCTGCTGATGCACCATGGCAGCAGACTGCCTTGCCCCATCGCTCGCTTGCATCGTGCCTGCAGGGCAGCAGCCACCTCCCACAGCACAGCTCCCGGGTGCTGCTCAGCTAGCTTGGGTCCTCTGCCTGTGCAGCAGCACACAGCAAAACTAAATCACAGCTCAATCACCATTTCGTGCCACTCAGAGGTTGTGCAGTCTCTCTCACAAGTCTCTGCTTTTGCAGCTCACTTCGGGTGCTGTGGAGCAACATCTGCCCCTGGGCACCTCCTGACACACGGTGGAGTTGGACTTGGTGCTGCACGGCAGCTCCTTCCCTTCACCCGCTGCTGGGGAAGGCTCCAGCAGAGTCACCTGTGGTTTTTCCCTTTTGTTTTAGCTTGACTGACTGAAACAGCACGTGTGCTATTGGGTGGTCTGCATGAACTGGGGCAGAAGTTGCCAGATATCATGTTTCCAGGAGAAAACACATTGGGAGATGAACCTTGGCTTGTGTTCCTGTTGGGAGCACAGCAAGGAAGGCTTGAGGCTGCAGCATTCAGCAGCAGCTCGTTCCCCCAGAGGACAAGGGCTGGCAGGCCACCAACCTGCAGAGGCCTGGACTGGCCAGCAGACAGCTCTGGATGGATGTGGGCATACTGGAGGGCACTGGGGGTAAGGGATGGAGGGGTACCGAAGCACCAGGGAGGTGGGCATAGCAGAAGGTGAGGTAAACTTGTGAAGCGCTGGATGACAGGCAGCTTGGAGCAACAGCTGGGGAAGCCCAGGGAGATGCCCAGCACATGAGCTGCTCCTGTGGCTGCACCACAGTGCTCCCACAGCCAGTCACCATCCAGAGGCAGGTTCACGTGGGCTGTGATGCTGCCTGCCTGTCCCTCATCACAGCCATGGTGCAGGCAAGCCAGCCCAACCCTGTCTCCTGCCAAACACCTTTTTTTTTGGCACCACCCACCCTCTCCCTTGGGAAAAGACAAAGCAGGAAACTCTCCCTGTGCTCCTGGCAGGGTGGTTTTGAGCAGGACAATCCCTTTGGTCAGGCATCAAATACCAGCATGTGAGCCATCTGCTTCTTTGACTAAAACACCCAGAGAAAAGCTGCTGGATTGGAAAAAGGATATTAATCTGAAAAGCATACAACAAAGCAACTGCAGGGTGTTTCCCCCCCGAGCCAGAGCGAGCGAGGGAAAGCTGATTACCATGACACACAGGAGCCCTGATCTAATATTCCACTTCAAGATTTGCAAATAATGTGCCCATTAACATTCATTAGCTCTTTAAATAATACCTGCCAGACCTTCCAGGCAAGGAGGAAAGGCCCCTGCGCCCAGAAATCAATCACGTAACAACCTCTAATTGTGCATTTTCCACATCCACGCAAAGTTTCAATAAAAACAAGCCAGGACAGAACAGCAAAGCTGAAGCTGTCACTGCTGTGTGCAGAGCTGCACGGAGACACCCCTTCCACTCCTGGCGGCGGCACGAGGATCTTTGCTAATTAGTGGGCTTCTCGCCGACAGCTCACCCAGGTTCAGCAGGTGCTGGGGAAGGAGCTCTGCAGGGAAGTGTCAAGACAGCCTTTCACCACCCAAAATAGCTTCTGTCCTCTGGCTCGTCAGGGCAGCCTGCAGAGATAAGTGCCAGGCAAAGGAAGAGGCTGGTGTCATGCCCGTCATGCCCCAGGAGATGAGACTTACTTCAGCTTTGGGAATCCCACATTAATACCCAGATGTGGAAAGGTTTGAGAGGGCCTCCTGCCGTCCCAGCTGAAGTAACACCCTAAGAGAGGCAGAAAACTAATGGCTTGATGTCAAGGCTTGGCTGTCGAGCTGCGATGCTGCCTACAAACCTCATCGTTCTTTATCACCCAGGTTTTCTGTCCTCCCACTGGCCTACCTCCTCCTCCTCTGGAAAAGGCAGCTGAAGGCCAAAGGGCATCAGGGGCCACTCCTCTCTCCAGTCACATTGGGTTTGGATGCCCAAACGAGCTAGCACCTTCCTGCCATCCTCAATAAATCACATTTCCTAGCTGTTAACCGCAGATCCGCTGCACTAAAAACTGACCCAGCCAAGAGTATTACATTCAGGCTCTGCAGGGGGTCCCTGTCATCCTGTCACCTCTGTGGTCGCAGGCTGGACAGAGACCTGAGCGATGAGAGATAGAGGGTCCACAGTGCAATCACAGAGGTCAAGGGCACTGGCAGAACCACACTGCTAAGAGGAATGGGGGGTTTGGTCTGTTCCTCACGAGTTGTTTTCCTTCTTAGCTGGAGGGTGGGGGGCGTTCATTCTCACCCCCTCCCCCTGCTGCACCCTGGGGTCCCACCCATGGCAGACAGTCCCTCAGGAACATCTCCAACGTGAGTCCTTCCCCAGGGGCTTCAGCTCTTCCCCAGCTGCCCCAGCGTGGGTCCCTGCTCTGGGTGCACTCCCAGCTCACAGGGTGGCTCTCAGTCCCTCAGACCCAGACTGCTCCAGCCTGGTCCCCACGGGCTCACAAGCCCCCAGCAAACCTGCTCTGGTGGGGCCTCTGTCTCCAGGGGCTGCAGGTCCTGCCAGGGGTTTGCTGCAACTCAGGTCACAGCATCTCCTCAGCAAATGGCTTTATGTTGTCATGGATGTTACAATGAAAGCAAAACAGTTTGGGAAAGGCAGGCTTTCCCAGAGAGGATGTGTGCAGCAAGAGACAGCATCTTATAACTGCATTTAATCAGCCCAAAATGAGTTTGAGTAGTTAATAGGCAAGCTAATTAGAGTGACTTGTCTGGTACAACTAGCCAGGCCAAGGGTGGGTAGCAAAAGAGAAGTGATAGGTGCTGCAAAAGGTGTGGACATCTGCAGGGTTACTGAAACCTGAGTGATGAGAGGACTGAAGAAGTTTCTTCAAAGCTTATCTTTGTATTTTACATTCATATGGGGGACAAACACGTTTTCAATGTGCAGATTGTAACAGTGCCATGGAGAAGCACGGGAAAAATAGATGTGTCTTGGTACCTCTCTCCATAGAAATGGCAAAGAAACACAGGGGTAAAAGGAGTTCATGGGTATACTCAGGGAGCAGTGATCTGATGAAGAGGAGAACTGAAGAAATCCAGGAATGAATTCTGCACGTCTACCACTCAAGATTTTGCTAGATTGTTCCACATCTCTGGGAAAAAAGTAAAGAAAAAGGGGAATTTCCAGTTGCAAAGTGGAGGAGTAGATGTTAACATGACGCTGTGATGTGCAAAACAGATGGTGCCAACCACTGCTCATGAAGAAGAGGGAGGTTTTAGACCAGTCCTTCCCCAGCCCTAGCCTCAGCTCTTCTCCCTTTATCCCTAGGGCCCCCCCAACTTACTGGGTAGCATTTCTCACCTCAGACCTGCTCTACATTATTGCTGAAAGTGCCCACTAATCCTCCCTGCTATCTCTCACCAGCTCCTATCTAATTTATCCTGCCAGCTACCACAAAGTTATTTAATCTAAACCTCCTGTAAAAAGTAAAAACTAAATCTGCTTTATGCTATGTACTCTCCATTCCCTCATCCAAGACCTGTGTGAACATGGATAAAATCACTATTTAATAGTGCTGGTCAAGCCCTGCTGCTTGCTCAGAAACCTTGCTTCCAGCCTGTTTGGATCAGCTATTAAAAGTTTGTATAAAACTTGTGAACATGTTTTTGTAGCACACAAGGTGAGGATTAAAGTGTCTGGCACACATGAGCAGCCTGATTTTATACCTGGGGATTGAGTGCTGCACGTGAGAAAACGTGGAGATGGGCATTCACCCAGCCAGGTACTGGGGTCTCCATCGGATACGTCTCCTGTGCTCCTGTTATACTCCATGGAGATGAAGTTGAAGGCACTGGGGACACAAGCCAGCTCTTTCTAAAGCAGGTAGGGTTCCATAGGTGCACCCACCTCTTTCAGCTGCTAAGGAAACCAGGGCAACATCACTGTGAGGTGAGCTGCTGCCCAATGGGCTCGCTCAACCTGACGGTGCTTCCCAGATGCAGGAGCACATAGCAGTGGGACCAGAGCAAGGTGTGTCATGGAGAACAGATACTGGGTCAGGACAGGTTCCTGTCTAGAGGTGGGAAAAGCTCAGCCTGGATACATTTCATGATGTTTGAATTTATGCTGGAACAAGCACTTGAGTGGTTTTCAGCCCCCCCCAAACCCTCACTTGTTTGGTTTTTATGGGTTTGGCTTTGATGGCTTTTTTTGCCCTGTTTGTTTTCCACTCCTTTTGCAGTACCTTGAATCACCAGCTGCTAATTATTGCCTGCAGTTACAAACAAGCACTTCTCCCTGGAACAAGTCCATCCTTTTTTACCTGAAATTGAGGGCAGTTACCAGATGCTCGGGTAGCACAAACTTTGCAATATATTATTAAAACAAGCTCTCACCCCTCTGCTTTGGAACAGCTGGTAACACTGCCCTCTCAACACTTCCCAGGTATTCTGGAAAGTTTTTGTAGTCCCAAGCAGATGACAACCCTTACTCTGAAGGCCACCAGGCAATGCTGTTTGATATAGTGCTACCATCACCAGGGAGTCAGTGTGAATTCCTGCACAGCTACCCTCGCTTGCAGCCATTCAAAGCAGGAGCTGGAGAGCAGAGAGGTAAGGGAGCGCCTTTCAGATTGCACAATTACCTGGTATCAACTGAGCTTGGTCCCTGAGGAACATCTGGGAATGCTGGAAACTCGAGGCCTAGAGGCAGAAGAGCTTCAGACAAAAGCTGGTTCCCATGGTGTCCTCACACCTTAAAAACAACCCCCAAACTCTCAGTACTGATCATATTCAAAAGCCAGGACAAGGACCGGATTAAGGTACCTGCAACAAATCATCCTGACATCATTTCAGTATTAAAAAACCCCAAAACCCTCATGTTACAATTCTCTGTAAATAAAGAGTTACTGTAAAAAAGAAGTTATTTTGAAAATAAAGCTATCATCATGTTTTATTCCTTGATTAAATCCTTACAGCATCTGAGGAGCCTTAGTCCAGTTTAAAGCTTCATTTTTGACAGGAAAAGCATCTTTTAAAAAGCTACCTGGCTGTGGTATTTGGCAAGCCATAGACATGCAGGGAGATATAATGTTTATATAGATTTCTTAATATATATAACCAAAATTATACTATAACATTAACATAAGGAACACACTCCAGAAAGCCGCTCTGGATATTATGAAGCAGCAGAAGGGCTTGTTTACTGTGCTGAGTTTCCCCTTAACCTGCCACTCACACCATTGCTGTTGCCATGCCCAAATGCAGCTTTGTGCAACCTGATTTTCACAGAATCATCAAGGTTGGAAAAGACCTCCAAGATCATCTAAGTCCAACCATCCCCCTACCACCTATATTACTAAGTACTTTCCAGTCTGCTGGCTTTGTGCTTGGACAAGGTGATGGCACTGGCTAGGTACACAGTGTGTACCACAAACTGGTTTTGGCTGCAGTCACCATTATTTACCAGCTGTTGCCTACCTCATTGCATCTCAGCCCTGTGAATGCTACACAAGGACACAGCAAGCTTCCAGGGTAATGGCAAACAATCCTATAAGTTGAGGCTGGATGGGGACACCCCCCAACACTTTTCTACGACTTGCACACTTCAGCAGTGAAAAGGAAGCAGAAGTTATAAAAGTAACAGCAAAAACTGGAGAAGGGGCCCTTACAGCCACCCCCAGCCCACCCCAGTGAAGGGTGTGAGATGCCAATGACCCACCGTGACACCCAGACCTGTTTCTTGCCTCAGGAGAACCAGGCTTCAGAACAGCAGAAGGATGAGCATAACCAGAGACAGATACCAGCAGAGGTTTTATGACTGTGTTATTAACGATGCTTTTCCATTTTAATTCGGAGAGTTAGTATTATTGTAACTGGAATAATAACTGTTTGTTATATTTTGATTAGACTGTTAAGTCTGTAATTAGACCAATGGTAAATGTGCAGTGCTGCAGCAGAGGTGTTCCCATTTTATCTGTAATGATAGTTTGGGTCTGGCAGGCAGGTGAGGCAGGGTGAAGGGGCACAGGGGCAGACACAGCTCCCAGCTCCCTGCCATCAGTGACATCCCTGCGAGCAGGGAGAGAATTGTCGGGGGACCTTGTTATGGCTTTGAAATGGAGATCTGTGGAGGTACCAGAGCCTGAATAGGCTGGAGAAGGATGGCTGAGGACAGCTCAGGATGGCCTCCCAGTTAAGCAGGTCACTGAGCTGCACCTTGCACAAATCATTATTGGCTGGTGCTTCAGTTAACAGACATCCCAGGATAACTTGTAGCTGTACAATTAATCAGAGGTCAGAAATGGCTGGAGCTGCCTTACCCAAACCAGTAGGAGACATTCTCTTATGTTCCCAGAGCAGCCCAAGTACAGAACATGCTTTGATCCCTCCCTGACACGTGCCAAGAGAAGACATGCTCCAGGTGGACAGCTCCTCACTTTTTGCCCATGGATCCAATCACCTTCTGATTAGCAAGTGCCACCTCTCCCGAGAGGAGGAACATAACAGGCCCTGCCTGTGGGAGACTGAGTAAAACCCGTGTGCTTCATTCAACACTCCTCTCCCTGGAGCACAAAGCATCCCCATGAAAGCCGAGGGAAGGGGGGAGCAGTGAGGGGCAGCAGCCATCGGTCCGTCTGGTAACGCCTCAAATCACATCCGAGACGAGCATCCCATTCACTTTGTTTCTCTGAAATCCTATTTAGGGAACCGGCTCATAAGATGCGGAGTAACAACAATGTGACTTTCATATCACTTTGAGAGAAAAGTACTTGAATGCACTCATAGTTTATCTTGAGAAACCAGTCACTGCAACTGTGAGCTGGAGCTGGAGAACTCACTTTCATGCTGGTTCCAATTGATAAGCCCCAAACCGAGCCTGATAGTTGCGTCTTGTTTACCCAAGTGACAAGACAGCTCTTTGTGTCCAAATACTTCTCTAAAAGCCCATACCTTAGTTAAAACCTTGCAAGGGACTTCAGTTTTTAATGCTCCCCTTGATTCCCGAGGAGAGGAGCTGCTGCTGTGTGCAAACAATGCCCATGTAGAGAACAACCTGCGAACGTGAAGCCTGGCGGCAATCCTGTCCCCACTTTGCCTGGTTTTATCTGTTAATAGCTGTTGCCTGCTCAGCAAACACGATGTTCTCAGTGGCAAAACCCTGCTTTCATGGAAAAGTCACACTGTGAGCAAGGTGAAGTGTGGAGGGGGCAGGTCCTGGCCCCTGCTGGATTATCCCGAGAGGACCCTGCGCCAGGAGGAAAGCCCTGGGGAGAAGCAATCCTCTTCAGTCCTGGCCATCCTGATTTGAGGTGTTGGGTTAAGCACTGCTTGCAAGCCTGCTGCTAAACAGCTCATCCAGGGAATAACAAAGTGCCTGGAGGTAGAGGATGTGTTTGTGCCCTCAAAGATGGGATTTGCCCTGTGCCTCCCATGAGAGGGTTATTTCAGGAACTGTGGAGGGAAGAGATGGGGAAGACTCTCCAGCTGTGGTTTTAGAGCATAGAGCATCTGCAGGGTCTTTTTTGGAGTGTCCGCTCATGTGCAAGGCTTGCATTTTATGTCCCTTTGGGGAGAAGCCATGGCTTCAAAGGCCCCTTGGTGCAAGTGAGCTGCACAGCCCAGAGTCCCGTTGGTCCTGGTCACTGTTTCCAGTGCATGTCTGACATGGGAGAGGGCATGCAGGTATGGATCATCTGCAGGCATGGATCATCTGCAGGCCACAGTGAGCCCAGGAGGTGCTGTCGAGGACCCTGTGCTCCTCCAGAAGCTGCCTGTCCCACTAGCAGACTGCAGGCACAGCTTACACTGGTAACACAACCGTGGGACAACTGGGGTCGAGTGGCTCAATTCATAATGCTTCATCTGTTTTAACAGCTGGAGTTAATGTAGCATTTGACGTGTCACAGGCACGATCAGGTGGCCTGCATTTTGCTCGCTGCAACTTCTTATTTTCTTTGTTAATTCTATTTTGTCTAATAAAGTGCTTTAATTTACTCTAATTTCCATATTGTACTGTAGCTAAAGAACAGAGATAAAGAGAGCTACAAGAGACTTTGAATAGATAATTGGTTAATTAAAACAACTTAACTGGTATGTGGTTTATAACATATTGTTCTTGCAGAAGCCACAATATGGCGAACTGCTCCGGATAGGTAATTCCAAGTTCCAGCTGCCTTTTGTAAGTGTATACTATAAAAGGGCTGGTAATTATGAAATTCCTCGGTTAATTAGGCTTCCTTTCACCAAGTGATCTGAACCGCTATGTATTAAATCTTTATCCAGTCTGGGCTCCCTGTCTGCTAAAGACAATTTAGAGTTGGCACGGGAATGTACCCAACTGCACACCCACTTACCCTGTGCTGTCACCAGGACCTGTGTAAGGCATGTCTGCTGCTGTCTCCCCTTCCTGAAAGAAGTTTGGATCAGGTGGGATACCACAGAGAGGGAAAGTTACTCCTGAGCCTGCACTGGGCTGAAGGGGTTGGAGAGGACAGATGGGTGGCATCAGGTTTGGGCCGGTGGTGCTAAGAACCTGCAACCTGAGCAGTGTCAGAGCCCATGGTGAGGGGCAAGGATCGAAGAGCTAAGCCCAGGAGGAGGAGGAAAGGGATCCCATCTCCTGGGATGAGAAGTGGCTCTGAAGAGTTCATTGCAACCCTGAAATCAGTTGCCTAAGCCATGTCTGGAAGCAAAGATCTGCCTGTAAAGACATCCCAAGCAGGAGAAGAGCTGTTGAAAAGCATTTTAGATCTTCTCATCTACCTGGCCAGCTTACTTTCAATTGCTTTCAATATATTTTCTGTCCAGTGTTGGGTTTTCTGCAGGTGGGGGTTTGGGCAAATCTACCTGAAAGCTCTGGGAAACTCAGGGTCTGTAACATCAGTTTGTGGGCAGAGGTGCTCGTGTTTGCTGCAGCTGTCTATACAGCAGCACCTTTGGGATGCTCTACTAATCCTCTGGTTGTGGGGTCCCCAAAGAGCTGTTCTAGGAGGTACAAAGGGGAAGCATCCCTCTCCTCAGCTTGGTTTCAGCAGAAGAAATACAGCCCACATGGGAAGGGTGTGTGTGAGCTGGAGACTGGCACTGCAATTTGGCTTCCCAATGTGTCTGTGCACCCTGAGAAGCCTACAGTGGTCATTTTAACAGCAGTTCAGATGCCTAACTCTTGTGTAGATACCTGCAGCTAGATGTCCTTGATTTAAACTGAAGCCCACCTGCAATGGAAGGGCACATCTCCACCTGGATGGCAAGATTGGACATTAGACAAGGGGTCTCTGGATGAAGCAAAAATGGGACAAAAAGCTCCACTCAAGACAAATAGAAAGAAGAAATAACAGGGAAGCCTGGCTTAGTTCTCAGTTCCAGGTGATTTCAGTAATTGGAAAATCATAGTTGTGAAACAACTCTTTGCAGAGCATCATAATCAGCCACGCAACTCAGCGGGGCCTAAGTGCAGCAGAGTGGCTCTAAAGATCCCTTGAAGAATGTGCTTTTCTGGGGGAGACATGTCATTTTTGAGATGGCATCTCTAGGAACAGCCAGAAAAAAAGATAGAAAAATCAAATCCTCAGGACCATAAGGATGTGGTGATTCATGTAATACTCGAGACATCACCCAGCTTGATGACAGACCCCGTCATTCCAAGGTCTGGCTGCTGCAAGAACACAAGCTGTAAATAACCTGCAAGTTTTTCACAGCGCCAAGGAAGCTCAGAGCATGTGGGAGATGATCCTCACCTCCAGTCAGGGAGACCTGATTTAGGAAATCACATCTAGGGAAGTGATTATGCCCCTGTACTCAGCATTGGTGAGGCTGCACCTCGAGCACTGTGTCCAGTTCTGGGCTCCTCACCATCAGAAGGACATGGAGGTCCTGGAGCGAGTCCAGAGAAGGGCAACCAGGCTGGGGAAGGGGCTGGAGGGCAAATCCTCTGAGGAACAGCTGAGGGAGCTGGGAGTGTTCAGCCTGGAGAAGAGGAGGCTGAGGGGAGACCTTCTCCCCACCTCCACTGCCCTGCCAGGAGGGTGCAGAGAGGTGGGCGATGGTCTCTGCAGCCAGGGGACAGGAGATGGGACAAGGGGCAATGGGCTCAAGCTGCACTAGGACAGGTTTAGATTAGATATTAGAAAAAATTTTTACTGAAAGAAAGAGATGTTGGGGCCTGGAACAGGCTGCCCAGGGAGGGGGGTTCAAAAAAAGGGTAGATGAGGTACTTGGGGATCTGGTTTAGCTTAGGATGGGAATGGTTGGACTTGATGATCTTCAGAGGTCTCTTCCAACCTGGTGATGCTGTGAAAGCACCCTGCACTTCGAGCAGAGGGGTGACTGCTCACACAAGCCAAGCCAAGCGCTCGGACACCCCGCAAGTGACGCCCACGTCAGGGCTGTGCCTGCCCATGCGGTGCATTCAGACCACACAAACTCCCCTCCACGTTATTAAATCTGACGCAGTGCTTGGAATTCTGCTCTGAGCAATCCATACTCTCCAACCAAATAATCATAAAGGCCCTGCTGGCCTTGAAACATATGTCTCTGACAACAGCAATAAACCTATTTATTACTACTGTGACCGCTGATCGTGAACATCCCATCATCCAGACTCACTTGTCAAGCCAGCCATACCCTGCATTTGCTAAATGGATCGGATAAAATATTACTCTTAAGATCTACTGATCATGTGTGTGGGCATTTAAATATCAGAGACAGTTACCACTGTAAAGACAGGGAGAGTAAAAAAGAGAGACGTAAAATGAGATTAAGACAGAAGGATATAAGCTGCTGTAAAAGTAACTCAATAACCAAGGCATGGAGCACGGGTCTGTACGTCCACGAGCATCCCACCACTGTAAGCCCAGGGATGTGTTAGGATCAGGTCAAAAAGCCTAAGGAAAGGAGAAACGTTTCTCAGGGTGATACAGGTTTTGCCAAAGTGCCCCAGACAGTGTAATATGGACCAGGGCCCCTATTTCACAGCTCTAGGACTAGCAAGTGTCTGCTATCTCTGGTGCTCGCTAGAGCAAAGCAGCTACTGCCCCAGAGGTTCTGAAGCAATAAATGTATTGACGGAATAATGATAACATGTTCGCAGCAGAAAATTGCCTATATTCAGGCAGTGTCATGCTATAACTCTGCAACAATAACAGGCAGCCTGAGAAATAGGAAGAGGAACAGATTTGGAGAGATTTTCGGCTTTTAAAGAGAATTAAACAAAATGGAAATCACCGGCAACACACGCACTAAAACACGATTGAAGGAAAAACAGAGGCACAGGATGGGCTCCGCTGGGGTATCTTTACATATTTAAGAACACAAATGTCTACAGGACCAAACAAGCTTTACGGCCTCAGCTTCTCTCTGCTGATACATAAAAATTGAGGCTTGCAGAAATAAGGTTAATTCACCATTGCATATGCAGAGAGAATAGCTATAATAAAAACGAATGTGCTCCTTGGCTAGTATTTATTTTTCAAATGTTCCCACTAAAATCCTGGGTACAACAGCAGCAGAAGTGCAAGAGGACATTCCAGGCTTTTATGGGTAAAAAAAAAGTAAATCATAAGAGAGGGAGAGGGGTAGGAGTGAAAGAGATGTCATTCCCTTATGTAAAGAACCCCATATGTATATATGATCAAGGCTAGACTAAGAAAGATTTTCTTGTGTTCTAATCTGTAACGCCAGTTTTAGGAGCTTTTCCCCTTCTACACAGATTATCTTCGGAGCTCGTAATATGTCTGCAGCTGCAGTAGGCTCTCGCGGATGCTCTCAGAGCAGCGGATGTCAGTGAATATTAGCTGACTGGGAATACTCAAATCTCATTTTCCCCCTCAACCCACTCTCTCTCACTTCACAGGGAAAATAAACACACTCAGATACAAAAAATATTTCAAATCAGAAAATCGGGGATGGTTCTAAACCAGACTAACACACCAGCCTCTTTTAAGCAGAGAGATCTATTCACTGGCTAGCCAACAGCCTTTATTATACACAGATAATTACATTTACTTATGCCTTTCCATTAAAAAAAAGTTTATTCTGCCTAAAATACTTCCCATGGGTTTTTCAAGGGTAGCAACATTGATGTGGCACGATACGAGTGGGTCTAATACGCTTCAGGCCCTGCCTATTGCCACCAGCAGTGGAGGGAGAGCACTGAGATATTTTACAAGGAAGGGATGGGGATACCTCTGCCACCAGCAGTAAAGGGGCACAACCACATTTACAACACTGTATTTGGGATGTTAAGAATGACTCTTCAGCTGTCCTACTTCCAGAGTCCCATCTTATTTGCCAAAGCACAATACAGGGAGAAGGGCTTCAGCACAAATCACATTCCAGTGGAAGCCCTGGTAATAAATAAATTACATCCCACTTCTAGAAACAATTTCCCGTGATCAATAATGAATTAAAAAAAAAAAACAGGTCCAAAGAAGTGTTGTAACAGCATGGCACACCAGTGACAGCAGGGATTTTGCTTCGGTGGCATCAGCGCATCACACATCCTGGGACTCAAAAGGTACCACAAAACGGGAAGGGAAAAACCCCACATCCCCAAATGTCCTGCAGCACAGCCCAGGCAGGGTGGGTGGAGTAAACTGAGGACCAGGGTAGCTTCAGTGCTGCCCCAAGGCTGCTGAGATAAGCAGGACATGCTTTTTGCATGTAACTGGGCAGAGTGTGGGACTCCTGATCACCAGGCGCAGGACTCGAGGGTGAAACCAGAGATGGGATCTGTGCTGCAAAACAGCAGCAGATGTCCTCCTACCCTGGTCCTTCAGCATCTCAACCACCTACTGATGTTCAACCCATTCTGCTGGCAGCATTCCAGGGACATGCCAAGATTTAATTGCCAATTACTAAAGGCATTTTCAACTTGCAGCTTACACACAGCTCCACTTCAACTCTTCTGCCTGTCTTTAGGCACCCCAATACAGCAACTGATAGTACTTACTCACAGCAACTGATAATACTTACTCCCTGAAAGAGAGAAGGAGAGCAGGTGTGATAAGAAGCAGCAGTCCATAAAGCTTCTGTGAAGCTTCCATGAGGAGCTTGTGCATCAACCATGAGGAGGTCTGCAAAGATCCCTGTGCCTCTCTGGAGATGCTTAAGGCAGAGCTATCCTGCTGGGGCTGAACTGCTTTTCTTTAGAAGCAGCCCTGTGACTTTGAGAGAAATCTTGGGTCCTGCTTCAACACACCAAACCTCTTCCTGAGCAGCAGGAACGTGGAGCTCAGTTGCTGGACCAGCCACACTCGCAGACAGGGAGCACGCTGCCTGTCCTCCTTGTCTCTGAGCTCTCTCCTGCTGCCAGCTCTCAGGTTAACCACTGGATTCATGAAGCTATTATGGGCTGTCACTTAAAGAGTGCCACGTGCAACTCTAGACCAGGCATTGTCTTCACAGATAGAAACTAAATCACAGAAGCAAACCATTTTTTTTTTTGCAGCCACAGTTTATAGTTTCAATGACTCAGCTACAAGGAGAAGAATAAAGTGCAAATCCACCCAGCTGAGTATTTACTTAAAAGCCTTGTAAGAAGCCATTTCACACAACTGAGAACACTCCTGCACCAACTATCTGAGAAAAACAACAATTTAAAAAAAAAAAAACCACCACAAAGAACAGGAGCCTAATTGGGAAGTGTCTCAGGAATAGTTGACACGATGCCAAAACCCCACACTGCCAGGACTTTAAAAGGAGCCGTGCAGCTTTAACAGCGTTCCCAGAGCAGAGCTGGCTCAGCGTGCTGGGGACTGTGCTGCTGAGCACATGCCCTTCTTCCATCACCTCAAGTTTGCACCCACGGACCAGCTTCCAGCCTTCCAGACACACGGAGTCCTGATGAAAACCTGAGAACTGAGCTTCCCGGGTTCACAGTGAGCTTCACTTCCCCACTCACAGGCGGTGAGTCACAGCTTTGCAGAGCAGCAGCGCTGTGCTGGAGATGAAGAGTGAAGAGCGAACGGGAGGATGAACAGCCATCAGCCAGCTGCTCCTCTCCCAAAACAGCAACAAGCTTTTCAAGCCCCTCTCTCTCAGTGTCTTGGTAAAAGCAACTGTGACACCAGCTGAGCCACCCCACCTCCCTCAAAGGACACCACGACTCTGGGTTGGGGCTGTTGTGACTCCCACCCACACGAGCAGCCCCAGGCTCCCCTTTGGTGGTTGCTCCCACCTGCCCAGTGCCACCACCTCATCCCAGGCAGCTCCACACATCCTACACCAACCCTCCTCCTCCAAGCACAGCGCTCAAACCAGTGCCACCACCTCACCCCAGGCAGATCTGCACATCCTACACCAACCCTCCTCCTCCAGGCAGAAGACATTGCCCCTTGTGATGGAAGGGGCTGGGTGCAGAGATTCCTGGTGTATCTAACCAGAGGGATGCAAACAGATTTATTTAGCATGCTCAGGCTATATATAATCCTGCGGTCTTGGGAAGCAGGAATAATTACTATTTCTGCCACTTGATGTGTAACTTGGGGTTTGGCTTTGGTTTTCTCCCCCCACCTTCTGAAGCATCAGGAAGCAGCCACAGGTAAAGGTGGATTTGGCATGGGCAGATGCAGCTTGCTCCCATGCCCAGGATTAACCTGGTCGCCAGGTTTGGGATCAAGGAGGATTTCCTTAGGTCAAAGGTGATCATAGGGATGCTTTTACATCTTTCACCTTCTTCCATAAGATGGCAAAGGCAAATGGGCAAATACCCTGTGTCTGCTGGAGCCCACAGCACCAACAACCTGCTCACTCCCCTGCTTTCTACCTCTGACACATCGCTTTTTGTAGCATCCAGTATTTTAAACTTTGAGTACATTAAAGTATGTTGAAGGATTATCTGTGACTTCTGAAGCTCCAGGATGTCCCTCTGAACCCCTGGATTTATTTTCTCTTTCAGAGTTGTCTGAGCTCAGTGGCCCCATGCAGTCCTCCTGCTCCACCAGCTATGCCACACCGCACACACTGGAGCAGCAGCCCAGGAAAGTCACTCCAGCCGTTATCCTCACTGATTTACAGCCATTTACCAGGGACACTCAGAAAAGCCTGCTGAGTGGCTGTAATATACTCCTATAATGTTATGTTCTCAATTAATTATTAGCTAGATCTTTTACCAGCTATCCTGCTATTTTATGTAGGATTGGTGTTCAGCAAAATAACTTCAGCGATTCCACTCAGTTCTTTGTTTTGGCCCAGTGTTCCCTTCTCCCCACCCTCTGAAGCTTTCGCATTATCACAGTATGTATTATTAAGCCACAAGTTCCCCAGGAGTTTCTCCAAAACACTTGGAAGCCCATTGCACAGCATCTCTAATTTAAACGCATTTGACTCAATAACACAATTTAATAACCACCGTAGTTACAGTTTAGAATGAAAAATATCTCATTAGCTCTGTAAACTTGCAATATGCTGCCTGGTGGTTTTTTGGTGTGGGTTTGTTGTTTTTTTTTTTTTTAATTACCAAGCCGAAATATTTTTGGAACATGTTTGACTTTTCAGTAGCACTGCCATCAATTTTATCATGCCCACTCAGTAGCAGGCCTTACACCAGCATTAGATGCCTTTTAATTCCTAATATCAGATTTCTTTTAGTCCTAACACGCTTTTATGTTCCTCTCCTGTCCTTTATCTCTCTAACCACACACTTTCAAATAATACAATAGCTCAGCTCAAAAGATAAAGCCCAGGTAATTGGCATTATATTAATTATTCTCCATTCCCTTCTTTACACATGCATATTTGTGTGTGCTGACAGCCACTGCCTGTCACCTACCCTTAGAGAAACATCTTTAGCCATAACACGTAACAGTATTAGGTATGTACATGTATCATTCATATACATTTACTGTCAAGATGCTGGCAGCCATCCAGCTGCCAGCCTTATCAATATAAACAGAGAGGCTGGAGAGGGGCAGGCAGAGATTTCAGCGTAGATGTTGACTCACAGACCAAGTTGTTATTCCTTTCTGACAGGACAGGGGTGTATTGCTCAAACATGCAAACCAGTTTGTGTTTATTTATTTATTTTGCCCAGCAGACTCATGGGTCTTCCCCAGCTAATTGCATGTGCAAGAAAAGACTCAAGCAAGTTCCCTTGTGTTTTCCTTCACCAACAGGTTTGCTCAGCACTAATGTAAGGAGAAAGCAGTACAGCCTCCCACCCCCCCACCCCCCTTCCCTGCCAGCCATGCCCACTCCTCCCCCAGAAAAAGCCAAGGGAACCACTTGCATCCCCTGCGGCAACATGGTCTGGCCGAACAGCGGGCTGGTACCTACCTGTCCCCACACGTCCTCTTGCTGGTGTTTCCCTGGCACGTCCCTCCTAACCATGCCCCCAAGGAGGGCTCACCTCTTACCAGGGGTTGCACCTGGAAAAGGGATGCCTGGGGGGCAAAGACAGCTTTAAACGCTAGAGGTGTGTCACAGCTGAGGTCATGCAAAGTAGGAGCCCTATCAGCTCCTCCCCAGAATTTGGGCTCAATGGCAGCCACCTGGCTCAGCACAGCGGCTCTGGTCCTGCTGTGGGCAGACCCCCGCCCCCCCTCCCCCCAAAAGGTCTGCCCCAAGCCACCCCAGGGCAGCGCTGGTTTACAGAGGGAGGACTCATCTGTAGGGGCAGCTACTGCTGCCTCGAGGGAGAAGCCAGGTTGGGGTGGAGTGGGTGGGTTTGCACAGGGAAGCTGTGCCAGAATGCTTCAGCAAAGCAAGCGCATCCCCTGGGGTGTGTAAGGGCTTCTCTCTGGGGTGTGTAAGGGCTTCTCTCTGGGGTGTGTAAGGGCTTCTCTGCATTCATCCAGGCGTCAGGCATCGATGTTAATACTAAAAAATATTTTTAAAAAAATGGTAGAAAGAAATGTAAATTTAAACAATGAAGAGATGCTGACTTTGTCTGGGTGAGCTGCACTGTGATGCTGGCTGTCCTACCAAGCTGTGTTGCCCTCCCGTCGCGGGGATGGAGGAGCTGTGTGCCCGGTGGGAAGGGGGTGGAAGCAGGAGCAGAGATGCTTGTACAAAGAGCAGGCAGCAGCCCGGCAGGCTGCGAGACCCGTGCTGGAGGCTCGGCCAGACCGAGAGCTGCTCTCCCCCTCCCCAGTGCCTCCCCCTCCCCCGTCTCTGTCTCTGCACTCCCTTCCCTGCCCTGCGGTTCTACGGCGATAATCAAATCATAACTTTTATTAAATTTGAGATTACTTTTTAATGGAATCAATTTCTTGCGTGGTGCTTTTCCCTTCTGCCCCGCGGCTCAGCCACGCTCTGCACTTTGGTGCTTTTACTCCGGCTTTTATCTCCAGCGCTGCCCTAATGATGAACGTCGGCTGTAGGTGAGCAGCCGCCACCCCGAGCTGCCTGACGACCAGATGCATCTTTTGCTGTGCGGACGATGCTTGTCCCTTTGACCAGCATCACCAGTGCTCCTCCCTGCTGAGGAGCGCTGCGGGGGCAGCAGGATGTGTCCTGCCTTGCAGTGGGCAGCGTGGATGGCATTAGCACTTCTGGCTTCAAGAACTTCTACCCCGGATGGGAAGGGACCCCTTTTCTTTGTGGATGCATTAGAAACCCTCTGCTAGATCACCCAGTTGTTCTGAAGCTCCTGGAGCGCGGGCAGGCTGAAGGCACCTGATGGGCTCCCATCCTCTTCACCACACCTTGCTAAAGCTGGAAACTCAACCCCACATGCTCACCATACCTGCCCGGGCTCTGTGAGGATCAGCAGCTCAAGCTTGGTCTTCCCAGCCACTCTTTTTTTTTTCAATATTGACCAAAATGGCTTCAACTTTGTGGTTTTCTGTAACTTTCCACTCCTTCCCAGCCTCTCCTTCTGCTTGTTCTTTTCTCTTTCTTCCTACAACACCTACAGATTGTATTATATCCTCTGATGCAAAAAGGCCCATTCTGCTTTCACTTGTAACAGCATAATGACAAAAAGAAAAATAAAAGTGACAGTTTTTATTTGGTTCTCCTCCTGCTGGTGTTCTTGAAAAGGAATCCCAACTGGAACCTCCCGTACCAGTGTCCTGGGTTGTGGCGTATTGAAAGGCACAGGCTCCGGTTGTGGTGGATCCAAGACAACTTTAATAACAACTGCCCAAACCTCTATCCCCTCTGCATGCCCCAGCAGCCTCGAGTCAGGTTTCAGGACTTTTCACTAATGGTAGAACCACAACATTCCTATACATTCCTTGGGGGGGGGGGGGCTCCTTTCTGTCTGCACCTTCCTTACCATGACAAAGCACATCGTGCCCCCTCCCTGCTAAACGAGCCACAAATTCACAGCTCCACACCCCCCTCTTTCCTGCTTTTTCTCTGGCTTTTGCAGCTTGTCTCCAGCAAGTAGAACTCTCTCTTTTCCGGGGCTGCTCTCTGGGTCTCACAGATTTCTTGGTTAGAAACTGTATTTTCCAAATTCTTGTTTAGGAACAACAGGTCAGGCTGCCTCCTGGTTCTTTCAAGACCTGGCTCTAGTCCAGGCGTCTTTCTCACAAAATTCTCTCCCCGAGTTTTGAAAAGATGGATTTTGTTCCATTCTGAAGGAGCAGAGCTTTGACTCCTGGGCTTTGTGCTGTCTGTTATGTAGTTTCTTTGAATTTCTCCGGGAATTTAAATTTAATTCCTCCAAAACAAATAACAATGCGTTGTCTGGAGTGATTTTTTTTTTTTCAGAGGAAGCTGGAGCAGTGGATCCTGAGCACTGTGATGTGCACAAGCTCCCCGAGGCCACCTCAACCCCAGCATTTCCCAACCTGCTGTCTGCCAAGCTCAGTGCTCAGCTCACACCCAATTTACAGCAGTCAAGGGGTACCGTGGGGAATAGACCACATTGGTGGTTAATTATTCAAGACAACCACCACAAAAACTCTCTAACCTGACCTTTTTCTTCCATTGGCCTCTTTGATGTTCATGTCACACCATGAGCACCCTAAATATTAGTCCTGATCACAATGCTTGCCACTGCGTTCATAGTAGCTGAGGTCTAGTGTTTGATTTGGTCAGTGAAAAGCAATACCAGCTTTCTCCTCTTTTTTCCTCCAAATCTGGCATTCTCTTTAAGAGAAAGCATAAAAGTCCAATTAGATTTGGGATTTGGTGTGTCTGCTCTTGCTCTTTCCCTGAATGCACTATAATACCTTCCATGGCCGAGCATCTACAGCCAGAAGTGGGTACCCCATAATTAACGCATCTCTATTAAGAGTTCAAAACACTGAACTACTTCTAAACCACTCTCAAACACCTCTTTTCATTCAGAGTTCGAAGGAGATCTTATATTGTTCTTTCCATCTCATCTCAGACAGGAAGCCAGAGCTCTTTCTCCAAACTAGAAATATATCTCAACACCATGACACCAAGATGAGAAAGCCCCAAGTCTGTAGCTATTCAGGTAACTTTCTCTCTCTTTCTTTCCAAGTCTTATTTTATTTTTCAGCCAAGTCCATTCTGTGTGTATCTGTGCCTGTGAACAAAAGGATGTTATTCTTTGAGATTCATTTGAAATGCTCTTCCATGGTCATTTAGGAAAGCATAAAAATAGATTCAGTCCTGGAGCATGAGACGCATCACCAAAAGCTATAAATATATATGAATAGATATTGTGTGTGTGTGTGTGTGTGTGTGTGTGTGTGTGTGTGTGTGTGTGTGTAGTCTTTTAAGGACTATGTTGCCTTTTTTGGCTATGCACATGGGGTTTATTCCTGCAAAGGGCGAAGTCTTTTTCCCTGTCTCACACAAATCACCAGGACTGAGGGAACTGCAGTTCCGCCGTAACTCTGCCTGTAATTAATAAATCATCTAAAGAGCAGAGAGTTACAGGTCCGCTTTGAGGTCCAACAGGAGACTTCCAAGTATAGAAGCCTTTAAAAGTGGTCTTTTTTAATAGAAAAAAAAAAAAAGAAGTCCGTTTTGGTGTCTTCTGTCAGTTCCCAGAAGCTATCAGGAAGCTCAGGTTTTGTAAATATGAGCCCTCTGGCAGGTTTAGCAGGTGAGAGTGGGAGCTGGGTATGGCTTCAGCTTCACTGAGCTCAGGGATGGACACATCCCCTCTCCCAAGCATGGGGAAGGATGGGTTTGGTGACATTACCATGGCTTTATCTGTGCTCTGTAGGAGCAGCCAGGCCAGGGAAAGCAGCATTTCAAATACCAACTTTCTGGCTGTTTCTTAAGCCTCAGGTTGCAGTAAGTAATTAATTAGCTCTCTTTCTGTTACACTCTTCAATCAAGCACACAAATGCTGGCTGATTCCCCCCAGTTTTATTAAGTAAAATTCGATCAGAACATCACAAAGCCAGTGTGGTCAGCATGTGGATGGTCACCCACCCCAGTGACCTGTGCAACTTTTCAGGCTGCCCTGCTCTTTTCCTGACACCTCATGTTTGCCCTCCTGCCTAACAGTATCTGGCTGACAAATAACATCCCTGCCCTGCCCCTGGGCTTGCTCAAAAACACACGTTCTATTGTGCAAGGCACCGGAGCTACTTGTCCCTGGTTAGTCCTTCCAGGCTGGGACGTGCTTGGGAAGGTGGTGGGCACCCTTCTGAGCCCTTGCTGTGTCCCCAAGGCACACTGTGACCTGGTGAATGTCCCAGCAAGCTGCCCCTGAGCTGCTTATTTCCCACCGAAGGATGAATACAAACGCTGTCCCTCAGCCTCTGAGGGAAGCACATTTTTCAGTGACACTTTCAAGAGGACAGCCCGTCCTTCCTCTAAAGCTATCATAGCATAACACCCCAATCTGCAGACAAACATTATGCAAATGTCTCTTTTACAGCCATAGTCAGAAATGTGTCTTTTCTTGTGCTTCACTAGGACATTGGCATAAAACGTCATCGCAGGCTCTGAGCTTCACATCTTTTCCATCAGAGAGACAAGATTGTTTCCCAGTTTATGGCTTTGTTCATTTCTGCAGCTTTTAGCAGACTGGTCTTGCTCCTTGCTGCTCAGAAGACCCCATAGGTAGTTCAGATCTCCACATCCAAGGATTTTTCAGACTGCTTTAGTCTCTTTACTGATAGTCCATGAGCCATCCACACCTGCAGTGGAGCTGCATCTGGAAGAGAAGAGAGGAAAAATAACTGTGAAAACTGAATAGAGTCAATCCCAGGTTGACTCATACCCAGGTTGACTGGGTATGATACCCAGTATGACCTGGGTCCTGGGTATCACACCACCTTACTTTTGTCCTCGTGGTGCTCCCAGGTCTCTTCTCCTGGTCTGGGCTCTGCTCACAGGTTGCTCCAGCACTCAAAGCTGCAGGAATCAGGAAGATGTTCCCAACATCTCAGGAGTGACCACAGCCCTTGTGAAATTGTTCTTCTATTTCAAACAACAGTTGCACATAGTACACTGCACGTGTACTGATAGAAATGTACAGTTTGTGTGAAAATGGAGCTGCCCTGACAAAACCCCTTGGCCTTTGTGCTGTTGTGTGTTGCTGTTTTCCATGGGCACTCATGGTATGTGGATTTTGATGTAGTTTCCCCAGTTGTTCATTGTTTATGGATGTGGTGTTTCTGCACAAGTCCTGTGGCCTCTGCCACCTTCTGTGTGGATTTCCTAGAGCTCTGCTCCAGCCCTGATAACTGCTGAGATATTCCTCCCAGTCTGCCCAGTCCAGACCAGCTGCAGCTGTATGTGCTGTGTCCCTGTGCTGCTCCACTCTTCACTGGTCACCCTGTCATGGTTTAAGCCAACCCACAGCTAAGATGAACACACAGCCATTCACTCACTGCCCCAGCAGTGAGATGATCTTCCCCAGAGGGAAGGATAAGAAAAAGATACAAACCAAGGGGGGCACAGCACCATTTCTCACCACCCAAAGCCAATGCTCAGCCAGTTCCTGAGCTGCATCGCCCTCTGGCCCACCCCCCAGTTATCTACTGAGCAAGACATCATACAGTATGGAATATCCCTTTGACCACTTTGGGTCAGCTCCCCTGGCCATGTCCCATCCCAGCTTCTTGAGCATCCCCCACCTTCTTGTTGGCAGGGCAGTGTGAGCAGCTGAAAAGCCCTTGACTGCTTGGCAACAACTAAAAACATCCCTGTGTTATCAACATTATTCTCATCCTAAATCCCAAACACAGCACTACACCAGCTGCTGGGAAGAAAATTAACTCTGTCTCTGCCAGAACCAGGAGAACCCTCTAGCTCAAGCTCATGAGATCTCTTCCCTAGACCTTCATCAAAGACATTTGCATCCCCAAATCCCCACTGAGAAGAAGCACTTTCTGGTGTGGAGGGTCTCACTTGGAGGGAGCATGGCATCTCTCATCCTATTTTACTCTCTGAGTACTTCCCTCCCATTCCAGTACAGGGAAGAAAAATAGCAACAACAGTAAATTGATTTTTCTGTGGTTTGTATGAAGAACTTTCAATTCCTCTATTCTCTCTCTATCTATATATATATCTCACTATTCTAATGTGTTAAGGTAGGGAAGCTGTCTCAAGGAGGGAGGCTGTCGCTAGCATGGCTATGCCCACCTGAATGCCTGAGTTGGTCCAAGCAAGGAACATGCTTGGGTAGGAGAACCTCACCATGTACTCCTGGGATGATGGGAACAAGCATCACAGAGCACATCCAATCATGGCTTGACTTGCATGTTCTGGATAATGCTTCTCCATCCCCTGGTGTGATGCACTGTAGCACCATTTCCTTGAAATATGAAAAGCAGAGGAAATATATAAGTAAACACAGTGCCTATATAGTAACCTATAAGTAAATGCAGTGCTTACTTGGAGGAGAGCACTGGAGGAATGCTAAAAGTGAGTTGTTTGGTTTGACAGAGTACAATGTGTACCTGACTTCATTACTCTGTTGGAATATATGCTGCTGGAAGGCATTTTGATAATTATTTGTGTAGTTTATTTATTTATTTACTTATTTATTCTGACTCCAAACAAGGCTAGGTGTGCTATGTGTTTTGTGGAGAGATACTCACAATATGGTATTTGCGTGGGAAGCTGCAGTGGGGTTTTTTTAATTGTTTGTGAAATGAAAATAGTCATAAGAACCCAGATTTTTTTTTTAATCCTAGAAATGAAGACTGGCAATCACTGTTCTGCTCAGAAGGATCTTAACACATCCCTGAAAACAAACACAGGAAATTTCACCCTCGAAAACATTTGGAAAAAAAAATAATGAATGAACTTGAACATACTAAATCAATTTTTTTTGCATCCTTGGCAGCAGGCGCCTTACTCCAATTTCCATTAAGCTCTGCAAAGGCTTTTTTGTGTCAAGAAAGAAAAAGTCAGACCCTTGGATTTTCTCTAATACATGCTAGCCTTCTAATGAAATAGTAGCAACCCCTCACTAAAGGCTTCAGAAGGGCTCCTTCTGTACAGATTTGGTGATTAAAAATTTGGGGAAAAAAAAGAAAAACCAAACCAACCCAAAACTCTAAAAAACAGACACAGGGGGAAAAAATTCAGTTGAAAATGAACCCTCTCCCCATCCCATGGGTGAGTTGCTAAGCCGTGTTCCTGCAGTGATTTCTCCTTAGGCAGTGTGAGCCCAGCACTTCCCCACAGCTCCAGCTCAATTTCCAGTGTGTGGTACAACAGAGGTTGTAGGATGGCTTTGGAAATTATCAGCGTTGGCTCACAGATCCCAGCTCAGCAGAGGAATTAGGGTAATGCAGCCTCTGAATCAAAGGCACACGTCAGCAGCAGGATTGCATCTCTCAGGTGTTGAGGCAGCTGGAGCTCCTGTGTATGCCTGCACCTTGTATTTTAAAATTGCTTGTTCTATTGTTTCATGTTTTGGCTGGTGGAAGCTGTTTCTTGAAGGTGGGATGGGACAGGAGGGGATGCACGGGCCAGTGGGCCAGGCTGTGCGTGTGTGTGATGTGTTTGTGCGTGTGAGTGTGCTGAGAAACCACCAAAAGCCTTGGATGCTTAGGTTGGGCATGGCTAATGCGTCCACAGCAGGACACAAGAACAGGTATGGTCCAGTGCCCAGCTCCCAAAGCCTACAGAGGGGCTGCAGAGGAGCCCCCCAGGGAGTCCCGTGTGCACTGTCTGCAGCTGCTGGTCTCAGGCCATCGCTTGTGGCTGGGGTACCACTGCTGAGGTAGCAGCACCCCCAGACATAGCGCTCCTTCTGCTCTGAGTGTTTCACAGGGGGGTTGGGAGCCTTTCCCCTTTCCCCCCCCGCTGGCTCCCATGCACATGCAGGCTGATGCACTGAGGGGTGGGGGGGTCCATCCCGGCGTGGTGGCAGCAGGTCTGGCTCCTCCGGCTGTGCTGCTCCGGGGCTTGAAGGCATGCTGGTATTGCCTGTCAGGGAGATTGGTGGGATTGGAGCTGCCAAACTTCCCAAGTCATTTACAAAGCGCCGTTTGCCCACCCCTGCTCGGCGGTGATGAATGGAGTTATTATATCTGCACAATCTTATCCTGCCCCCCAGCAAAACTCGGTGGTGAATTGAATGTTGCTGGGGAAGGCTAGTGTAGCATACGGAGCAGTGATCACATTTGTCTTGCAGGGAGAGGAAGAATTGAGGGCTGCAATAAGCAGCATTAAATAGCCAAGCGTGCTGGATTACAGCTGGGCAGCTCCCCTCCTGCTGTGGTCTTCTGGGGGGTGTCCATTGCCTTCCCATCATCTTCAGCATCCCGCAACCGGGAGTGGTCGCTGAGCCTCTCCTCCCATCTTCCATCTTCTCTCGTGCATCTCAGGTGGGAAAATCGACTTTCTGGTCTGCAATGGAGTCACCTCATCTCATGGGAAGGACTCCCTCCCAGTTGGGTTGAGTGGTGGACATGGTTCATGGGCTCTGTTCCCTCCACACAGCACTTTCCTGCTTTTGGGAGTGTTGTCTCCACAGGAAAGAGAAGGGGTACAGGCACCTGGTGGAAATGACCTTTCTGCATGCGTACCATAGCACTCAGCCACATGCTGGCCAGATGGGGCTAATTAATGAGCATGAATTAGCTAATACCACTAAAGCACTTGAATCATCACATGCTGAACCGTTACACCCCATATTCCCTCTGCAGCTGTAGTCAGGACGGACATTTCTGGGGCAGAGGAGTCAGCCCCAGTTAGCATGAGGGTATAAGTCTGGAGAAGGGCTTCTAGACACTGGCCTGGCTCCCCAAGTGACGTTACACGAGCTCTAGTGCTCCTCCAGCATCAGTATGGATGGTCTGGACTGTGGTGTGTGTGGGTCAGGACCGTGGTTGTGTGCTCACAGCCAGAGGAACATTAATCCGGGAGTGATTTGTTTGCTGGAGGAGTGATCAGCACCGTCCTGCTATAGGTGTGAGCTCTTTGTGTCACTGCAATGCCACACGTGCTCGGTACTGGTGCTTGCTGGTGTCAAGGTGACAGTAAAGTGGGTGGGCAGAGTCCCGTGGGACTGTTTTGGGGGGGGATGGGTGCTGGAGGGTATATTGATCAGGAATGTGGACATCTGGCTGGAAAGCCCATGTGCTCTGCGCCCATCTAGTCCTGCAGACACCCCGAGAGAGCTAGGGGTGGGCTCAGGGCTACAGCTGCCAACGCAGCATCCGCAACCAGGGCACACACCCAGGCCAGGGTCAGTGGGGAACAGCAGCAGGGGGCTGTCACGATTTGTGGCTCCCAGGGGCTGTGTTCAGGGGGCGGCACCTCCTCCTCCCCCTCCCTGGCACGGACTGTGGGAACCGCCGGCCTCCCCGTCCCTCTGCCCGTCCATGGGGGCTGCCCGGGCCCCGCACACGAGGTCGCGGGTCGGTGCGATGCTCCACGGAGCAATGCCTGGGGCTCTGCCGAATCCCGCCGGGAGGGTGAGTGTGGGAAGAACTGCTGGGAAAGCCACCACCGCATCCCTCTGGAGCCGGGAGCAGCGAAGGCACGAGCCCCTGGGGAATCCCCAAGCAAGGTTTAACTCTGTGTGCGCTGCGGAGGCTGGGACCGGCAGTGCGGGACGCGCCTCTGCCACCCGCAGCAGGGCCACTGCCACCCCCCTGCCCTCAGCAGCATCCCCGCAGCGAGACAGCCAGCAGCAGCGTCTGTCTGCCCCTCACAAACCCTCCAGCGGCTGCACGGCGAGTCCCAGGGAGGGCTGGAAGAGGCGCTCGCTATGGAGCTGAGGTGGGATCAGAGGCCGGGGAATGAACGAGGCAGTTTCTCACTGTGCAAAACCACCGCGGGCCCCTGTTGCGCTCCCGGCGGTGCAGGGGCGGTGCAGACCGAGAGCCCCGCCAAGGCACTGCCACAGGTTTCCTGCGCAGTATTAGAGGAGCCGCGAGAGATCTCGGAGAATTTGCATTAAAAATGGTCACGTTGGCATTTGCTTCTTGCTGAACATTTCCCCTCTTCAAAGAGCCACATATTTTCGCAGGAATAAGGAGACTAAGGAGCAGTCTGTCCCAGGTAGCAGGATGATGCTTTTGTCCCGAGCAATTTTCATCTCAAGAATAAAAGAACTGCATAAATGAAAATACTGCTGAGCACACTTGGTTTGCAATTTTCCAGCTTTTAAAGGCTGGTCCCATCGCTTTCCTCCCAGCGCGGCTTGTTCTCTGGCCCCTGAGGACACTGTTTCCTTGCCAGATACTAATTTTCAAACCTCAGCTCTTTCAGCCGGTTCCAATAAACATCACAAGAATGTTTCTAAATAGGGAATGTGCCTTTTAGTTTGGTTTTTGTTTTGTTTTTTTTTTTTCTTCTCCTTAAGCCTTAAGAAAGGGAGAAAGATTTTGTGAAATGTTAAAAAAGGATTATAGGGCAATGAGGCAGCGCTGGCTGAGGCAGTGGAGGTTTGGAGAGGTAATGAAGGCTTAAACATATTGAGGTTGAGTAGATGACCCTGGCTGAGGATGTAAAGCTGAGGACTGATGGTCTGTCTGGTAATGGTGAGGGGGGGTGGGGTGTGTGAAATGAGAGTGCTGCCTGCTTGTGTGTGAGCATGGGTCATGTTTACTGTGCCCTTCTGTACGCACTTTGGCTGGCTCCTTGGAGAAGAGGAGGCTGAGGGGAGACCTTCTCCCCACCTACAACTGCCTGAAGGGAGGTTGTAGAGAGGTGGGCGATGGGCTCTTCAGCCAGGGGACAGGAGATGGGACAAGGGGCAATGGCATGAAGCTGGGCCAGGGCAGGGACAGATTGGATATTAGAAACAAATTTTTTACTGAAAGAGTTGTCAGGGCTGGAACAGGCTGCCCAGGGAGGGGCTGAGTCACCTTCCCTGGGTGTGTTCAAAGAAAGGGTTGATGAGATACTTAGGGACATGATTTAGCATAGGATGGGAATGGTTGGACTCGCTGATCTTCAAAGGTCTCTCCCAACCCTGTGATTCTGTGGTTCTGTGATGGGCACGTGATGGGATGCTGAAGCTTGGCTCTGAAGAGGAACGTTGCGGTTTGGCTGTTTCAGGCTGGCATCAGGCAGTCTGAGGTTGTGTTTGTGTGTCCTCCCCCACGTTCCAACATCCCTGGTGAATCACGACCGAGCCAAGGAAACGGCTTTAGACACCGGGAGCAGGCGATCCTCTGACTGCGGGAAGAATACAGGCTGCTTCTGCTGAGCTGCCAGGCTTATTAGTGGATTATTTTAATTAAGTGGAAGCTTATAAATGGCTCTGTAAACAAAGAAACTGACAGAAAGCTCACTGCCTCCCAGCTGCGCTGGGCACTGTTTTGGGTTTGGTGGGGTGACTGTCTGCAGCATCACCTGCTGTGTCTGCGGTGGCTGGGGAAGCCTGGCTTTATTTGGCCACAGCAGCTCTAGGATGGCCCATCAGCGAGCTGGGGAGTGGTTCTCCTGGGGAGAAAACTGCCCAAAAGGTGCACTGAATGGTTCAGTGTGCGACCCAAAAAGAGCAGGGAGACAAAAAACCCCTCACAACTCGAGCAGAAGATGCTGCAAGAGCAGAGACCTTTACCTTCTCGATGAGGAGATGGAGAGATGAGCTGATTGCAATGTGTAAATGCCCCGCCGTCTGCAAGTCAAAGGCAGACAAATGAATTGTACAAGATTGATGTTTTTCTGGGTGATGTGCTTCAGCCAGGCATAAATTACCCGCTTGTTTCCAGGATGTGGAAATTCAGGTTTTGCTATCTGATCTGATGAGATTTCCCCCGACTTGAAGCCTGTCCTCTGCATCCCTGGAAATGATGGGAAGGGAGAAGTGCTAATCTACAGATAACACCTGCACAGAGAGTTACGGTACCTGCCAAATTTTGTGCCCTGCCATGTGTAACACGGCGAATAATTTAATGCCCTCGCATACTTAATGGGCGTGTGGGAACCCACTGGCTGTCTTAATAAAATAGTGTGAATTCAACGTGAAAATGAAGAAGAGAGATGTGGGCATTCTGAGCATTAACACCCCCATCCATTCCAGCATATTCCAGAGCCTGGAACAGGTACTTGCTCCTGATTTCCCCATCACGATGCTGAACCTCATCTAACTTCAGGTTTTGCTTTTCTCTTCCCGGTGACCCTCTCTCTGCCATCTGAGTCAGCCAGCGCTTGCCAGGCACAGAGACATCCCTTTAACTCCCTTTCCCGGATGTAATTTCTCAGATTTTTTTGTGAAATCGGTCTGCACGGATCCCAGCGCATACAAATCCAATGACACTATTATAATCAGGCTTAAATGCTGCAGCAGCCCGCCACCATTTAAGCTAATAGCTCCCAGCAGGCAAAGGTTGTTATCCTTTATGGACCAGCCCTCTGGGGAGCCTAAAGGAACAGCTTGCAACAACGGGTTATGCATTCAGAAGTTGCCAAACTTTACTTACAGCCTCACAGGGCCCTGGGATCTGGTGATATTTTTTTATTAATTATTGTTTTTTAAATGTAATTATTATTTTTTTTCTTCTTCTCTAGTTGCATGGCAAAGGTTTTTTTTTGAGCCTTGGTGTGCTTTGTGCAATATGGACGCTTCACTTTTAGGAAGCTAATTGCTTCCTAGAATTCCCTGGATTATTGGTAGTCACCTGTGTGTGCATCTGGAAGCGCGTGTGCTGCAAAGCAACCAACACAAAAAGAGATCTTTAATTATTATTATTCTTCTTTTTTTTCAGGCAACAAAGCAGAGGAGTAAACCTGGGGGACCTCCACCCCCTTCCCAGGTCTGAGAAGTCCCAGCAAGTCCTGGGGATACACACATGGGCCTCCAGGCAGGGAGGTTTGAGGCAAAAATCCTAGGGAAATGCCCAAGGTTTGCTAATGTGCCTGCAAATGGAGATGCTTTTGTTTAAAAGAGTTGATATTTATTAGGCATGCCAGTAGAATAAAAACAAGCACAGATGGAGAATAAATCTTCCTGAACAGCCAGTGCAGTACTCCTTGATCATTCAATAAACATCATATTTTAGCACCTTTAGTCCGTCCCAGGCAGCTCCCTGTACCTGCTATGAGAGGGGCTCACTGGAGATAAGATGAGTTGCTGGCTCCTGTTCAGCCACTGCCTTTTCCATTTGCTTTTAATTTTTTCAGGCTGCTGCTCTGACACTGAGATTTTTCCACATCAGTCTCTGCTAAAAGGGCAGGCTTGTAACTGGGAGAAGCATCCTGAATGAAAGGGAAATATTTCTGCCTCCCACCAGAAGCCTTGTCCACAGACTGCCACTGCCAGGTACCTCACCCCACATTCGCTCCCTGCCACACCAAACACCAGAGCTGGTTGGTGCAGCAAGGGGGTTTACAGCTAAGAGAGTCAAACCCGGGTGGTGTGTGGGTTTGCAGAGCTCTGATGTGCATATCTGGGCATGTCGTCCCAACAGCTCAGGTGGAGGTACCTTCCTGCAGTACCTTATACATCCTGGACCCCCAGAGACTGCTCTCCGACTGCCTCTGATTGAGGAAAAGCTCTGGTAGCTGTGCCTGGAAGCCCAAAGAGTTTACACGCTCCACAGAGGATTTGAAATCTGGCTGTGGCTCAGTATATAAGCCCAGCTGTCGAAGCCTATGTTTAACCCAGCTCTTTCCAGAGCTGAGGGGGGAAAGGAAAGAAAATGGGATATTTTAACAGAAATCCTTCCTGACTACAGACTAGTTCAGGACAGAGAAGAAGAAATCTAAGCATTTCACCTCTAAAAACATGATTTGATGCCATGGGTTTTGCTGTTAAGAGTGTACAAGGAGCCGTGTGCAGCAAGCAAGCTCCCCAGGGAGCCAGGAGAAGCATCAGAGCACCTGTCCCCTCCACTGAATGAACTCGTCCTCCTTCAACTCCCCCGTCCTGCTCTGCATTTACACTGGAAAGCCAGCACCAACCACGCAGCCCGTGCTCCTGACACCCACTCAGATGCTCAGCGGGTCCCCTTCTTGACGACCTTGCTGGAGCAGAGGGCTCCAGGCTCAGGTAGAGGGGTGCTATGGCGATGCTGAGCTGCCTGGGTGCAGGATGGACATGTTCAAAACATTTCGGTGTCAAAGGCAGAACACCTCGCAGTCCTCTGGCAGCATCTACCCACCCCCACCCCCCCCCACCCCCCCCCATGCTCAAGCAGAGGTTCGTGTCTGAGGAGGGAGGCAGCCCCAAGCTCATGCATTCTTCATGAGCTCCCACACTGAAGTGGCCTCCAGATGCAGCCTTGGTGAGAAGGAGACACACCAGCCCCGCTCGGGAGGACAAAGGTGGCTGATGGCAGTGAAATCTCCGGGCGCTGGGAGCAAACCGCTTTGGTGGGATCGGCGTGCAGCTGCGCAGCCCCCACCGTGCCTCCCGCTGTCTCAGCTCTGCCGGGAGCAGCTGATCTCCGGCGAGGATGGCTGGTCCCCACCAGCCTGTTCCTGCGCTCCCCCCCCCCCGAGCAGCTGCTGCCTGACAAGGATTAGAGCTCTTGAAGCCCTTACAGGGAAAAACACAGCGTTTGAACACCCCACAGCAAGATGTCGCTGGCAAGGTGGGACAGATCCCAGGCAGGGTGTTTGACAAAGCTTTAACGCAGCCCCTGAGTGTGCACCCGACACAGCATCAGCTGGGCAACACAGGCTGCTGCTGCTGCAAGACCCAGCCTGACCCCAAGCTGGGAGGCCCAGCCTGACCCCAAGCTGGGAGCCGTGGTGTACACCCCTCCCAAAACGCTTCTCAACACCTCCCTTTAGCTGTATTGTTTGGCATGGTCCCTTGTCTTAGATGCTGCTCGCTATACAAATCTTCTTCTGGGGACAGAATTATTCATCTCCTTGGCCTAGATAACATTAATGGGACGCAAACTAATGGACTGATTTTTCACAACACTCCCTGAGATGAATGGCCTTCTTAAGCCTCATTTTATCAGTGAAGAGTTGAAGCACAGAGCATTTAAGGTCCAAAGATCCCTCTTTGTGCAATCTGAGACTCTGAGGACCTGCTTTAGGTGGTGCTTTAGTATTCGATCAACAGATTAGTTAACACTAGGTGAGCTAAATCCCCTACTTGCAGGAGCAGCTGTGGGATGTGAGATCTCCAGGCGTGCAGCCAGAGCACCTCAGAAGAGCCCACAGATGGTGCCAGTGGTTCCTGTGTAGCTCTGCCATGGTCATCACTGCCACCTTTCCCCACCCACGGCCAGGGAAGAGCCCACCTCTGAGATCACAAGAGGATGGAAAAGCAGAATACTCCCTAAATATTGACTGTAATTGCTACTGATTGGTTGCTGTGCCCCTTTTCCCCAGGGGCTACGTACACAGGCTGCTCCAACCTCAGCAATGGATCTCAGTCGCTCAGCAAAGGAGCTGTGGAGCCCTGTTTGTCACAGAAATAGGAAAATGTTCATCACAGGAGGAGGAGGAGGACAGGGCTGGTAGCTTCTTGCACCATGGCATGGGTTTTGTTGCACAGTGGCAACGTGCCTGCTTGGTCCTGAAAGGAGGTAGATGTAGAAATACCACTGTTACCATATACTCTGGGTGAGTTCTAAGAAGTGGTTTCCATAAACTCCTCCCAATTGCGTCTGCGCATTGTCCTGTGGTAGTGGTCCTCGGGGGTCTGTGATGAAGGCTCTGGAAGTCTTCCTCAGGTTGAACCTTTCACCTCCGTCCTCTGTTTAACTATGGATTTTACAGGCTCAGCCAAGGCGCCCCATCCACAGCAGCGCACAATACAATACACATGGCATGTCTGGGACATTCCCGCTTCCATTGGCGAAGAAAATGACAATGTAGGAGTCCTTTTGTCTGGGACAAGTGCTTACTGGCGAGTAGTTGTCTTTGTCTTAACTTTCCCGGCATAGCCCTGGGCTGGAGGGAGTCAGAGCTCCAGACAGGTTTCAGATGCACATGTTAATTCTGTAGCTCCTGAAAAGGTTTGTGCTAATGGGCGATCCCACCCCTGGAAGACCCCACAAGCCTTGCCTGGTTGTTGAGCTTTATTTCCTTCAGTCGCGTTTTAACCCGTATTTGAGAGAGAGACTTTGCCATAGCAGAACTGTATTAACAGTCCTCGCTCTTCATTTACGGGCTCAGCCCGAGTCCTCCACTTCACAAGTCAGCATAAAAATATATGACAACCAATTTCAGTCTGCAAAAGCAACATTCTGCCAACGTTTTCCACACGGTCTTCTCAAGACACATGGTTTGCCCTCTGCAGACCTGTTCCTTCATCGGTGCCTTGCCACTTCGTGCTCTACATACCAACTGCACTCGCTTCTGTGCTCACCTAAGCTCTGGCTCTTTACTGTCACCAAACATCCTTTGTCTTGGATGCTCTGCAAAGGGAAGCAGCACATCGTGCCTATATATGTAACCCCATGCCCTGGGTATCCTCCTTCTTCCCCTTGCCTGTAACATCTTCCCTTCTGTGATTAGTCTGCCAGCTGCCCCCCTGCCTTCCCTGTGCTGTTTTCCATGATCCCAGAAGGATTTCTCTTCCCTCTCTAACTTAGATTAACTTCTTCAGTGCCCATACACGCACACAAGAATTTAAATAATAGATCATCTCTCCCACGCACAGGAATGCAAAGCCCCACTCCTTTCCAGCAAGATGGGGCTCTGTCTCAGTCTGAGGCATTTTTGGGTGAAATTACTGGGAGCTGTGATGCTGTGGGTGCTTCCCACCTGCCTGCACAACCCTTCCCCACATCCCTGTTGTTTTGGCTCCGCTCAGAAGGAAGTGATGGCTTCAGCATGCTCAAAATGACAGGGAGAGGGAAGGGGGAAGCAGAGAGGAACCAGCACAGGGTGAGGGCAGAAGGGAAGATGCCGTGAAGAAATTGGACTAGAGAACAAAACACGGGGTGTGGGAAGCTGAAAGAGTTGGTGTCGCCCACGTGCACGGAGCCAGTGTGCTAAATTCTCTCCTACAGCAACGTAAAAGGTTTTTATCCTTTAACTAACACAGTGGTGAGAGGTTTATTCAAGTAGAAAATTTTTAATTGCATTCTCTTGTAGTCAAATATTAATGGAAGGACCTTGTACAAATAAAAGTGAATAATGCAACAGCTTAGCTGACAACATTGTTTCACATTCATTGCAGATTGTGAACCTTCATTAAAATGGATTATTTTTGCTTTGGAGATTTAACCAGCAACATGACATTCCCCTCTCACTGGCCCTGTTATGCCTGAGCCCGCAGAGAGCTCGGTCCAAGGAGGAGCTTGCAAAATTAATTCCGAAATAAGAGGCTGAAACCTCCAGGACGTGAATTCTTCCCATCCCCTCGGCTCAGAGCAGAGCTCAGAGAGGAAATCATTATGCAGCCAGTTTAAGCAGACCCTTAGGATGGAGGAGGGCTGGGAGGAGTTGGGCACAGCAGTGTGCTGGGGAGGTGCAGGCGCTGACCTGCCGCACAGAAAACAACATCCCAGCACCACGGGTGGCTGTGGCTTTAGGTTGGTGGCTCTACTGGTTGGGTGGGTCAACTGGTTGTGTACACGGCCATCGCTGAACTGGTCAAGAAGGTGTGAAAGCCTTCCTGGGTCCGCCAGGCCAGCATGGGTATATTGTCTGCAGGGCTCAGCAAAACCAGCTTTGAAGAGAGCAAGGAGCTGGAGCTGGCTTCCAGCCACGGGTGCCTTCCTGCTGAGCTGGGATAGTGAGCACAGGGAGGCCGGTGGTGGGCACTGGGTCAGTGATGGGTTTGTCTCTCCAAGCTACCTGAGCTGGTCTCAGGACCCTGAGCAGGGTCACATGGAGATGTGATGACAGTCTTGCAGACACTCTGCCTCTGGCCCCAAGATGGTCTTGGTCACCGTCTGATGTCTGAAAGCATCCTTAGGGCATGTCATGGTGAACCTGGCAGGCAGCTAACGCAAACACCCAGCTGTTCATCACTGCCCCTCACCCCAGTGGGATGGGGGTGAGAAAAAGATTAAAGAAAAACTTTTTAATAGGATAGAAAAGGAAGATGCTGCTGATGATAATACAAGAGAACAAGTGCTGCGTGACACAATTTCTCACCACCCAAAGCTAAATGCTTGTTCCCCCTGGTCCACCTCCCACCTCTATATGGCACATGATGTCATTCAGTATGGAATATCCCTTTGGCCAGTTTGGGTGAGCTCTCCTGGCTGTGTCCCATCACACCTTTTGAGCACACTGCCCCCCAGCTCCCTGCCTTCTCATTGGCAGGGCAGTGTGAGAAGCTGAAAAGCCCTTGACTGCTTGGCAACAACTAAAAACATCCCTGTGTTATCAACATTGCTCTCATCCTAAATCCCAAACACAGCACTACACCAGCTGCTGGGAAGGAAATTAACTCTGTCTCTGCCAGAACCAGGACTCAGCCCCATGCCCTGTTCCCACACCACCCCAAAGGTCTGCCCCCCTTCCAACTCTCCAAGAGCTTCAGTGCCCCCGTACATGCACTTTCTCTGCTCCCCACGCAGCCTTGGGTCCCACCCCCGGGCCCAGCTGCCCCTCTCCATGGCTGTCCACACTGAATGATCCCAGGCAGCTCTGGCAAGGAGACCAGAGCCCATCTACTGGACCTGATCCAGGAACTGTGGCAGCTGTTCTAAAACCACTTCGGTGAGATGGTCCAAGCGATGGGAGCAGCCTGACACGGGAAGGAGGCAGCAGAAGCAGGAATGCAGCTGCAATGCTGAACATCACCTTTCTACCAAGCAAAGCACAGGCCAAGCAACAGGGGTGCAGCAGCTGCTGAGGTAGCGATGTGGTTGGGCTCACAGCGCTTGGGTGTTTGTGGTCACAAACGAGCTCAAACTAATTAAAAAATAAATAAATAAATTCTCCTCGCTATCCCAGTGTCGCTGGGATGGAAAGTTAAAGCTGCTTCACTGTGAATCTCTCCAGCTGCACGTTTTCGTTCTGCCTAACCCAGGATTAATTGGGTTTGCAGTTGTGGTTGTGGGAAAGCTCTGATGTCTTCCCGCTACAGTTTCACTCTCAAGTTCCTTCGCAGCTCTTAATTCCTCGCTTACACTGCGAGCAGCAATTCCTTGTTATTTTTAGCCGTAAAGCACTACAAACATATGGGAAACAAGACACCTACAGAAGTTGCCCCTGTGCAAAATTATGAATGATTCAAAAGTGCTGCCGCAACTGCCAGCCTCTCCTTTCCTAAAAAGCTTTGTAGTATTAACAGAAAGGTGTTGCCTTGCTCCCGAGCTGTGCAAGAGATAAATTATTTGTTAGACCTTGAATTTACCCCTAGTGAAATATATAGAAAAGCACTAGGGTGTGATAAGGGAAACCCTCTGTTCTCTGCTTCCAAAGGGCCACCCTAAGCTCCTGCCTCGGTTTCCTCTGCAGCATCACTCTGGGGCTCAGGAGGGCAGGAATTGTTGCTCCAAGGGAGCCCGGTGTCTTCCAGTGCTCAGCTTAGCAGCATCAAAGGATTGGATCCGTTAATTTGCTGCTGGTGGCTGATAATGCAGGTGTTCAGCTTCCTGCAAGCATCCCAGCCAGCGTGAGGACGTTCACTGGAGCTGTCGCAGGAGAGGCAGCTGAAGAGCTATTCAGTGATGGGAGGGGGGATTTGTATTTGCACAATGGCCTCACCACAGAGTTAGACGAGCTACTGACATGTCAGTGCTTATAGTCTATAAAACAGCAATTATGCTTGTTATTAGATCATCCCATTTACAGCCTGAGTCCTTTGCCTATGGTGCATGCAAAGCAACCCATCGACTCTCCGAATGCTGGGCTAATCTGTACTAATCCATTATGTAAATCACCAGGACAATAACCAGAGACAAATGTTAAACGTCTGAGGAGCACCCAGCCTTCCTTAACGAAATCTGACCCACAGAAAGGATGGTTTGGTCTGCCCATTGCTGGGAGGAGTGTGTGTGGGAAGGACATCTGCACTGCACAGTCTGTAGACATGCAGACATGCCCCGGGGCTCCTCCTCATCTCCACCGCTGAATTGGCCCCTGTACTACAGAAAACAAGAAAACCCTTTGAAACAAGACCCCCTGTCCCAAACAAGGTCATTCTAAGGCAGCTGCACTTGCCTGGGGGCCATGCCCTGCACATCGAGCCTTTCCAAAATGTGCTCTTTGTGACCAGGATCTCAGGGAGAATAACACTTGGCTATTGCAGGTCATGTGTGTGTATTTTTCTCACTTAAAGCCACTCGTGACATCTCTGGGTAGCAGCAGCAAGTGGAGGCAGACAGTGAGCTGCTGAAAGGCAAGGAGAGCACGGCAGGGAGATGAGAGCATGCTGGAAGAGAGGGTCTGATGGTCCGTGCTGGGAGGTCACACCGGTCCATCCATCCTGCCCCTGCACACATCTGGCCGAGATGTCTCTAAAGGCACCGGGGAGACCCTATAGTGTATGGCCAAAGGGTCACACTGCCTGGCTCCTGCTCCCTGCTGCAGCTCTTGATGGCAACATGGACATTCCTTAAGGATCCCTTATTACAGAGTCTTCACTCTTCTTTATCCCCGGTGTTACAGATCTCTCTCTGCCATGAGACCTAGCTATGATCCAGGAAGATCTGGGGTGTCCTTTGGTTTCACGGCGCGTTCTCCCGTCGCAGCAGGGAGAAGCAAAGCCACAAGGGGATGCCAGATAGATTCTCGTCTCTGCCTGGATTTCTGCTCCTCGGGAGAGAATCTGGGCTGTGGCAATGAATATTTTAAAATGTGGGGCTTAGGAATCTCAGTGGCAACATGTTTTAGCAGCACGCTTTAAAGCAAATAGAGATATGGCTGTGTGTCTGTGCTCTTAACTGTCTATCGGCATTTCCAAGCTCTGCTAAGCAGAGCTGCTAGACTTTGCATGATCTGCAAGATATAGATGGGCTCTTCCTCCCCCCCACCAGCTTTTTATTCAAATAAACCTTAGGATAATTACATGCAAAAATCCTGTGCTACTGCAATGTTGATATTGCACATTTAGAAATCACTGCAGAGGGGATGCATGTAGGCAGAGCCATAAGGACGGTGGCAGCTGGCTGCCAGGCTGGCACGTAGCGATTCGCCGCCAGTCACAGTGGAGCCTCAACGGGTCCAGACGCTTCCCACAGTCTCACACTTTGCTCGAACACCAAATTTGCCGCCGTGCTCGAGGTACCCGCATATGCTTGGCCCCTCCACGCATCTCAGAGGAGCAGCATCCGCCAGCGTCGCAGCGGCAGCGCGGGGAGTTATTTTGAGCGACCCGTTTGACTCTGCTCTGGAGCAGATGAGAACGGCTCGGCCGGGCAGCGGCAGGGGCTGGGGTGCTGTTCAGGGCTGTGCGCCCGCACTCTGCGGTCCAGCCATGGGTGTCTGGGTGGGCTGGCAGCCTCTGAGCCCTGCCACAGGGCTGGCCAGCTCCACATCTGCTTTCAGATGGGCTGTCTGTGCCCTGACTTTGCAGGTTGGTGTTGCTGAAATGGAAGGGTCTAGAGCCTGATAAAAAAGGCTGCTGGAACTTGAGATGTTTGTGTGGAGGAAGACAAAGGAGACACCATGGCTCCCGAAGCTGTAGCTGGACATCAGGAGGAGTTGGATCTCCAGGTACATGCCTAGGTCATGTCCAACAGCTCCAGACCCAGCTGTGAAAGAACTTAGGTGCAGCCCAGGACCACTGCCGACCATCAGGAGAGCCCAGACCCCAGCAGCTCACAGCAAAGACACCGACATTTAGGTGCATGTCAGCACCCAGCACAGCCTGGGAACAAAAGGGGGAAGGACGCTTTTCTGAAGCTGCAGCGGTGGTCCACATCCACTCCTCCTCATGCCACCAGCATGAGCATCCCTCTGCAGCCCAGAGCACCTGTGTCTGCACAGACACTGCTTATTTATGCTCTGTGGGTGTGATGCTGGGGGGGAGGCATGTGGGCAACCTCACCTGCAGCCCCACTTTCAGCTCCATGCAGGGTGATGTGAGAAAGATACAGGCAGGCTGAACTTTGGGGGGTGGGGAAGCAGGGGAAGGATGTGATGGATATGAGAAAAGAGCCCTGGGGGGAGGGGGAGTTTTAGGCTGGGCGAGGTAGGAGAGCAACTTGTAAAAACACAGACCATTTTCATAGGGAAAAGTGTCTCCGCTATTTGTGCCACTCATCAAAAAGAAACGGAGATGTAGGAAACCCGCTGTGCCATAGAAGTGGAAATGGGCCAGCCTCCAGCCCCTACCTTCAGCTCTCCCGCTGGGCTGAGGCTGCTTCCCTTCTGCACAGCCAAGGGTGTGTTGCTGTCACCATATCTGGGGCTGATTTTGCTGGTAAAAGTGACGTTCATGCCAGACAGGGCTTCTGACATTTTTAATCCTCCCCCCCCAACCTTGGCCAAATTTTCAAATAGTTCTTAAAGAAAAAAAAAAAAGAGAGAAAAGAAGGGAACAGAACATGAAGACCTCTTAGAAATAATTCTGGAGGCTTTGTAGTTTTGCACAAAATAGGTTTTCTTCCAAGAACCTGCACAAAACAAACAAGCAACCTGGTAAAACGTGTACAGGGTTTTTTTGTAGAACCCTGCAATTTTGTGCCCTCTCTCCCCCTTTTTTAAATAAAACCTGTCCTTTTTTTTTTTCTCTCTCTCTCTCACAAAAGAAACAAAAGATCCAAAGGAAATTGGGACAAATTATCCTTTGAAATTCCAAGAGATAAGTGTTTGCCATTTGCCAACAGGTTCTGTAGTTATCTTCCACTGGGACACAGGCAAATTTTCCTAGGATGTCTGCATGGATGTGGCTTCACGTGGCTTGCAGCTGATCCAGGCTGTGGGTGATGAAATCAATAGGAAGCCCCCAAAACCTGGCATTCAGGTTGGAATGACTGCTCTGTGCATCAGTGCTGACATCACCTCCACTCCCAATTGCTGGGATGTTTTCCTGCCTCACTCACCTGTTTTCTTGCTCGTGCCTTAATCAAAAGCATGTGGAATTACTTTAAAAAAACCCCAAAACCTTTACTCAAATTGAAACCAAAACCAAACCAAACAAATGCTACCTGGAGTGTTTTAATAGAACAAATGTGACTTTTGGGGGTACCTTGGGGAATTGTTTCCTCCACAAATAACCCAGAGACAGGGGATGGAAGAAGGAATAACCAAAGGGTGACACAGGCAGTAACTGGAGATGGAAGGTGATGTAGGCTTGTCCTAGCCCATTCCTCTAAGCCCACTCCCCATGGGCCATGAATCCACACTATTTGTAGCATCACTTAGGTGACTGCAGCACTGCTGCCAGATGTGGGCTGGAAACCCACTGGTACCATCCTGCCCATTCCTGTGGCTCCCTGCCCTTCTTCTCTCAGTGGCTCTTCCCAGGGGCTGGATGGCATCTCACAGCTCCTTGTTTTGGATTAAACCCTCAGGTCATATCGCAGCTATAGGGAGGGAGGGAGCTTTAGGTAACACCTCCTGATGCTGAACAGCTGAATATGGGTTTGGGAATTGTGCTTTGATGGATGCTTAAAGAACTGCCTGTGTGTGTGTGTGTGCACATGCATACATAATTATTATGATCAGTTTGCAGCCACTCTGGGCCAATATTCAGAGTTCTGTTGTACCTGCTTGTGACTTTCCTAAAGTCCTGCATGCGGTTATATATTTGTTGCTGTTCAATTAGCTATAAGGAGATAAGACAGGTATCACTAACATTTAACAGAGTAGAAGAAAACAGCAATTTGCATAAATTAATTAATGGACTGACCTTGTTCCCCAGTACTCCTCAGAGAGGGAGCGAAAAAGCCCCAGTTTATTAAGTCAATACTTGGTTTGACACCTGAATCAAGCTTTACCCAAATCAAATGACAAAACTAATCCACAGCAAAATGCACCATAAGTCCCTTCACTTCAGTCATTTATTTTTTAGCTATCCCAGCAATTTATTTTTAAACATATCAGTACGTTATGTTCCATGACATTTCACATCTACAAAAACACCATATGTATTGGCAAGTGATTACTCATTGAAAGCGCCATATCATGGATGCGAGCGTATCTGGCAGCTTGGGTTTTCCCCACCTCTTTTGGGTCTATGCCCTTATTGTTTCATGGACATTTTCTTGTCAGGGAAATTGTCTGAGCTCCTTTTTTATCCCATGCTTATAAGATATATTTGAATTTTCTGTGGGCATCCTGAGGCCTCACCTCTGTCCTGTGCGCCATGGAGGGTGCTGGGCACGGTCTGCCACAGGTGCTGGAGGAGCTGCTGGAAGGCAATGCCACCCCACCTGGCCCCAACATGCAGACAGCAGGTTCTCTCTGACCTGTGCCATATTCCTGCCATCCTTTCCATAGTGGCATTACAGCTGCTCTGCCAAGCACATCTTCGCTGCACCGGTGGCTTTAGTGTGGCTTGAAGACATTACTCACTGTAACTCAGTGATTATTTCAGAGCCATCCCTGGATGCTCACAACCCACAGGCAGTAACTTTAATAACAGAGCTGCAAACCCCCACCACTTGCTGTCTCATGGCTGAGTTGACAAGAGCAAATTGGTCTGAAATATCCAGGTTGTAGGGACGCAGCAAGCGAGTAGCTTTGTTACTAGAGGGGGGCGAATGGCTGTGTGTAGGGTGACCGGAGATGGGCTAAGTTTCCTCTGCACCAAGATCTCCTTCCTCTTTGGGAAGCTGCTGTGATCCCTTTTTCCTCTGCAGATCAATGATCCAAGTAAATCCCTTGGCAAATTATCCCAAAGATGAATCTGGAAATGTTTGTGGAATTGGCTCCCACACTGGGAAGTGCCTGAGCAAGAAACACCCTCACGTGTCGCACACTTTTGACACTTCCCCATTTATTTTGCTGGCCCAGCTGTTGAAAAGCAACAGCAAAAACCAGAGGTGAGGCACTGTTTAGCAGATCATCATGAATAATAGACAGTATGAAAAAATGAATCCAGGTGCTTGAAGACAGACTATAAACCATAATTAAAACCTAGCAGTGCTGCTATGACAGATGGTACAATACGTACCCTGAAAATCGTCCGTGAACATTTATTTAATATCTGAGAACACTAACTGCTAGCAGACTGTGGTGCTATTACCGGATCACCACTTCATCCGTGGTGACACCCAGGAAGAAATTCTCTGGATTTCCTCATGATTCCCATAAAACCCACAGACCATCATGCAATCTGATGCCAGGAAAGCCAAGTTCATCACGGATGTGCTGACATGGATGCAAGCAGAATACCCAAGGCAAGGTACTTTGCAAAGATATTAAAAGTTTTGCATGCAAATGTGCCCAGAGAAATCCCAATAAGGTGCTTTGTTTTGTTGTAGGAACATGTTGTGGTATTTTGAAGTGGGATTTGCAGTCCTGGAGCAGGACAGCGTGTTCTGCAGCACCGACATGAAAAGGTTGCTTAACCTGTTCCTCATTCTGGCTTTAAAAAGGCACCACAAGAATAACTTCTGCATGTCCATCATTCTGCCTTTGTGCAGGCTACAGCAGGAACCGAATTCTTCTGCTTCCCTGCTAACACCGCTCCTGCTTTCAGAACTCGCTTCCTGTCGCCTGTTTCTCCACAGTCCATTTATGCCCCCCCTGCTCGCACCTTTCATGTTGTTTTTCCTGGCTTTGGTGAGTCAGAGCAGCTCTGCAGCTCGTGGGTAGCAGTGCTGAGAGCCGGACCGTCCCCGGGGAGCAGCCGGGCTGCGCTCCCGCAGCAGACGGAGGAGCTTCTTGCGCGGGACCAGCTCTGCAGAGCAGTGCTCTGCAAATGTTCCTGCTATTTGTAATCAGCCCAAGTTGTCACACTTTGATATTTATTCTTTATAAGCACTCCTGCAGAGCTTGCCGACAGGAATGTTTTCCACACAAAGATGCAGCAGCATGTGTTTCAGACATGAATTTTGAACTTATGAGTATTCACGCTGGAAACCTGAGGAGTCTGATGTGATTAAGAAGCAGATCCACATCACACGGCTTGTTTGCAGTCAAAACACTTCCAATTCTGAATTATGAAAATCATTAAGCCCACGTGTTGGATGGCCAGAAACTCCTGGCAGGGGCGCACGTCCCCATACCCAAAATCACCTCAGCGTTAATCTGTTCACCAAAGAGGCCCAGCTGAGTGGGCAGCACGAGGCACGGAGCAGAGAGTCGTTCAGCACAGTGAGGGGAGGTTAATGAAACCCCGGGCTGAGCAGAGGAAAGCTTTAAAGCCTCTGCCTGCAGAAGAGATGATCGCAGCACTGTGGGATGCTGTGCCCAGAGGAAAGGCTGGGAAAGGCCCAATGAAGTGACGATGGTTGCCCGAAGTCATGCTCGGGCTTACGAGTAGGGTGGAGATTTCTTGTCATAGTCCACCCTGGCAGCAATTGTCTGAGGTCCCTGACTGGCCCTGGACCCCAGGGTGGCCCTCCTCAGAGGTTTTCTCAGCTGTGTTTCAGCAGAGGCACCATTCCCTCTGAACACCTGGGTGTGGAAGCACTCACACAAAACAAACTGCACCGTGCTGGGAGGAAACGGTGGGAAGAGAAGTGATGTTCAGTAGCACAGTGCTGGCTGAGCCAACATGGGAGATGTCCCCACCATACCAGTAGTGTTGGGGTAGGAGAAGAAACAGGGTCACTTTGATCTGCTGGCAACATCTGGGAATTCTGGTGAAGATAGATGTCCTTGTGAGGAATGCACGTCCCCAGTTAGAACCTGGAAGAAGGGACAACCAAGAGGAATAAAGCCCATGAGTCCTTAAGTCCTCTCCAGCCCCAGGCCCAGCACAGGGGGAGATCAGAGCATCCCAGCTGTGTACGGGCTGCTGCAGGAGGAGAGCCACCTGTGCCTTGGCCAACACCAACCAGCCACCTCTCCGTGCACATCCCCACTTCATATCCGTCTGCTGCTCACTCATGAGGTTTAGGAACACTTGAGAGGGACACAGAGGACAAATCCTGGGCCATCATGCAGTTATTTCTCTTCTCTTGACTGCTCAACAAATGCTGCCTTTGGCTGTCTACCACCCATGCAGACCCTGTGAAGCTCCAGAGACCTACACAGCAGCACTCATCTCATCTGCTTAGCTCTGGTGGCTGGAAGGCAGGTCGACTGTTAGCAGAGCTGTGGGGACAGAGTCTTGGAAATGGCATCACAGACTCTCAGCCAGCTTGATCCTACATCACGTCCCCTGGAAATACCTGTAGAAAGGGAAATGTGTGGGGAAATAGGGCAGAGTTGCTGTGTTTGGTTGCTGGCACTTACTGCTAATTAATTTCTTCACTGCTCTACCAAAGCAGAGCTCCTGTTCAGGATCAGTGCTGCTTTCTGCTGAAGCTGCTCAGTTCTGGGCAGCATGCCATGCTTTCACTGGGTCTGAGGACACTGACAGCTCCTGGGTCACTGACCCAGAGCTGCCAGGGGACCTGAAGGCACACCTAGCTCTGCACAGGCATTGGCCAAGCCCCAGTCCTGCTCTCTGGGCCAAATAGTGTGGGAGCAGAGAGCACACAAGGAAAGGCTGTGGGGCAGCCTGGCCCCTCGCAGGCAGCAGCTGGTCCAGCTCAGATGCCAGCCCCTGCAGAAGATATCTGAGGTAGGACTGGACACTGCACATCTATTGCACTGGTGATCAGCCAGGGAGTGGTGGGGTCAGTGCTGTCCCTGATAGCAGAAGAAGAGGTGAAAGAGTGTCTGGCTGTTAGGTAACCCCACTGGATGGAGAGCAAACTGACCATGGAACAGCTTGACCCACACTCACAGAGAACCTGACTGACTCGCTGAGGCTTTGTGGCTCCCCCAGACACTGCATTAGGAAATCAGGGACAGCCTGGCATCTTCTCTGTGAAGAGGGAGCAGACAGAAGACCTTTCCTTCAGCTCACATGTGCCATTCTGACTTCTGCACGTCCAGATATGACAGAGGAAGCCACCCAGACCAGAACAGAGCTGCATAAAGCACATCTCAGCATCATCATGAGCAAAAGCCTCATCCTACTCCAGGAACAGTCTCAGTCTCTGTGTAGGAGGTACCAGTTGCTGAGAAACCACCTCCTCACCATGTAGTCTGCAAACGAGAGTTATTCTGAGATACTTTACCTAATGGTCTTCATCGTACAAGTGAATACCTACTAGAAAAAATGACTGTACTGGATACAAAGCCTCTGGCTACCCCGACTGTTACTCCTTTTCCTGGTAGAGGAACTCCACGGCTGGAGCTCCACAATCAAAACCAAGTTTCCTTCTCCATCTTGCTTTTCTTGCTGCTTCAAATTAGTGGAGTGGCTGTGTGTGCTTTCAATGGAGTTGCCTGGAGAAAAAGGCAACCTGTTTTCCCCCCATTAGCTTTGCAGCCCACAGGAGCCAGCCCTGGAGTGAGATATCACCACGGCTTCCCCCCAGCCAGGACCATGGGAGAGGGTAGAGATGAAGTTTTGTTCCACACACACTGATACTTCATTTTGCATGCTCCTTCACGAAGGCAACAGGGCAAAGCAAATGAGCCTTGATAGCCTTACCCAAATGAGTTATCATCTTGGCAGCTTATCCCCCGTTCCCCTTCATGGGTAGCTGCTTTCCTCAGAGGGAGGGATGAGAAGTCTTGATTCATGCAGGCAGGCAATGCTAGACGAAACATCAGATCCTGGTGACACAGACAGGACTCTCCTGGCCTTCTGTCCCACAACGTCCCACAGCCATGACTTGCTCCATGAGGAAAACTGCTCGGATGTCGTGCCAAGACACCCATTTAGTCGCAGTGCTGAAGTGGATCTACCCAGACACTTTCTGCTCCCTAAAGAGAGGTAAAAGGACGTAACTGCTAAACCTGGCTTTCTGAGAACTGCAATAATTAGCTGTTTCAATGGAAGAGATTCAAAATGACTGGGCCAGAAAGAACAGGAATGAAACAGGGTTTGCCTGTAACCACCCCCTGCCCATGGGTGGCAGCTTCAGCTCCAGTCCCCTCCCTGTGCCTGGTGGTTGCAGACCAGAAACGTGACTTTGTTCTGATCCAAACTCTTTCCAGCCGTGCTCCCTGCCCTCACAGCATCCTGCCACAGGCTGTGCCCTGCAAATGTCTTTCCCTGGGCAGTCCGGCTCCCTCCCCAGGGACACACGTGGTCTCCTGATCCTCCCAGCTGCCTGGCAGAGCGTGACATGTGGGGGGCACAGGCAGCCACTGCCCCTTACCCACATCTTCACAGCACGGGGGAGCCGCTGCCGGTGCACAGCCCCCGGTCTGCATCCTACACAGGCTGGCCCCGTTCAGATATGATTGGAGCTGAAGGGAGGGTTGGAAGCATTGCAGAAAGATTAAGGAGCTAAATCTGGTTAGCTGGTTACACACAGAGGGCTGGCAGGGCTGTAACTCCGCCAGGATCGTGGCAGAAGCTTTAGGGTAATAAAGGAAAGGGGGGTCTGAGCAGCCTATTGCTTCCCAGCATGCATTTTGTAAGGGCTGCTCTCATCCCCCTTATGGTGGGAGAGAGGGTGAGTCTCTCCTGCCTCAAATTTAGGGTTTTCTACCCAGCAAACTCTTTGTGGGTCTGTGGATACCCTACAGGGTGTCTGTGTGTCAGGCACTAGTGGGAATGGGCTGCCTCTCGTCAGGAAGACAAGTGTGTGAGGACCAAGTCGCCCATCCTGCAGTGCACGTGGAAGGGCCAAGGGTGGGTGGCCTGGCCCAACCAATTTCCCTGCAGCCTGGAAAAACCTCCAAGAGCACAAGCAGGAACAGAGCTGTAAAGGTGCTGGGGGCTATGAAATGCTTCTGACTCCAACACAGAGTGACTCTGGGGTCAAAAACCTGAATCTGGGTGGAAAGGCAGAATTTGGTATCTGCAAAGCCTGACTTTGGGGCTGACCAGGCTTTGCATCCATCCATCCATCCATCCATCCATCTATCCATGCATCCATCCATCTTGCCCTACAACCTGTCTCCTGTTTCTCCCCTCTTGCTCTTTCCCTCCTTTCTGTCTTTCCCTCCCTCCTCCCTTCCCCTCCCCTCCCCGTGTTTCCCTTCCCCGGCCCGGGCTGCGGCAGTAGCAGCAGAAGTGAGGTGGAATCAGCCGCCCGAATCGCAGAGCAGCAGGGAGCTGACACATCAATCACAGCTCTGCTGTTGGAATTAATGAGAGCGCCACAGGTTCGGGCTGTCACTCACTACCCTCACTTTGCTGCTTCCATATGGCTGCCAGCCGACAGCCTCACGCTTCCCAATCTCTGCCAATTACAGCCTCAGCACTCCCAACCTCCTCCTATTAGGCTCACAGCTTCATTATTCTAATTAAGCCAAACAAGCTGAGCCCTCCCTTTTTCACTCTTGATGCATGTCCCCTGCATGCATCAGAGCTACACTGCAGCAAACCCCCTTGCTGGGGCACCTTTGGAGAAGAAAAGCAGCTAGAAGCACCGGAGCATCGGGATGTCTTCTCCCCCAAACTGCCTCTCCCCAAAAACCTCCTCTCCAGTCCTCACTCCCTTGGCTGGGCAGGGGGGGGAAATGCCCCTGTTTGGAAGCAAGTCTCAGAAGAGTCCTTTGCTTGTCAGAGTCACTGCAGGCAAGTAATTTGCTGGCCTCCAAAACTAATTAGTCAGGGGATCCTTCAAAGCTAGATTGCATTTCCATCTTGGTTTTTTCTGTTTGTTTTTTTTTTGGGGGGGGGGGGGTGTTGTGGTCCATTTTCTGCCCCAGAGAGATGGGAAGTGGCACTGTGTGGGCAGGAGCCCATTGGAAGGGAGGGAGGGAGGAAGGGAGGTCACCTCTACCCTGGCCTGCTAAAGGAAGCTGTGGTTAGGAGGGGTTTGCACAGCCACCCTACTGTATCCCTATGTACACCCTGATTTTGCTGTGCCTCCCACGGCCTTCTTGCTGGCTGATAGTGACTTGATGCTCCAGGCAGCAAGTGGTCATGACTCCAAAGGAGGGTTTGAGCAGGAACCTTGGCCCTTGATGAGGAGGTGGAGCAGCAGATACTGTGCTGGTAACTATTTTATAACAGCCAGGGGGTTCTCTGCCCTTAAATTGCATCACATGGCACAGATTGAGTGGGTTAATCTGTTTTCTGCTGACAGGGATGATAGGCTACAGGGGGCACAGGCAGCCCCCTGGGAACAGGGAGACACACAGGTCCTTGCACTGTGGCACAGGACCCCACCTCTTCACCAGTATCTCCTCACCCATGTCTGGGCTGTGCTGGCTCACATGGACATTCTGTGAGTGTCTGAACCAAAACTGAGGACAGGTGGGTCTGCTGGGAAGGATGCCCAAGTGTGCACCCATAAGCCATCCCAGATTGCTGACCTGGCCAAATCGAGGTGGCAATGGGACTTTGTAGGTCTAACCCCACCTGTGCTGCTGCAGGGATGTTGGTAGACCCAGCCCTGGGTGCATCCCCCCACCAAGCCCAGTGATGTCAGTGACAACAAGCTGGTCCTGGTGAGGTGGGGAAGGGCTCCCCTGTGGAGCTGGTGCTGCAGCCCCACTCTCCTGCAGCTGGCACTTTGGATTTGCTGACCTTTGAATCCCTTAAATTGGTCGCTCTCAGCGTGACTCCGAGCAGTGCAGCCAGGAGATGGGATGGCTGGGTGGGTGCCAGAGCGGAGCCTGGGCTCCAGCAGGGGTAGGTAGGGAAATGCCTCTGCCTGCCTGTGCTGGGGGGTGGAGAAACAGCACTGGTGTTCCTCCATCTCTCCTCTCTGAGCTCCGTGACACCAAGCAGCATTCAGAAAAGCCTTTGTAAATGAGGTGGTGTTGTCTGTCTTAAGGCAGGGTTTACTTTTTTCCCAAAGAAACTCTCCAAGCCCTCCATCTCCAATTTCATTTCCCATTTTCTAAACAACCCTGATTTTTTGGTAACTTCCCCAGTGTCTCCTCTCCCACCACAGCCAGAAGTACCAGCAGAAGGCTTCCTAGGCAAATTTGGAATGGTTCATGTCACTAAAAATCAGAATATTTGGAAAAATAATTTAAAACCCCTAAATTTTTTTTTGACTGCTCTGAGCTCAGTCCCACCTGTCCTGACACCCCAGCACGCCACAGCCCAGCTCATCCCTGCCCCTCAACGTGTGTCACCACCTCAGTGTCCCCCTGCACACCTCCTGTCCCTGCCCAGCACAGCAGTGCCCACTGCCCCAAAGGACACCAGGGTACCATGTCCCCAGTCTGGCACTGGGGGGGCTGCAGCGGGGACCCAACCCCTGAACGCATGGCAGAGCAGATGACCCCACGGTGGTCCTGCCGGCTGGCAGGTGGAGGGGGATGTGAGCAGCAGAGACATGTTGGCTATGACACTGTTAGCATTTTCCCAATGAGTTATTACCAGGTTAAAGGGTTGTGATAGTGCCAATATCCAAAGCTGGGTTATTGTGTTATTAATGTGCGGCTGTCGCTGGCTATTAGCACTGTGATCAATCCCCGGTGACAAGGGCTGCTTAGCCTGTCACACTTTGTTTTATCTTCCATTCTTAGACTTTTACTAACTCACAAATTGCTAATCCAATCTCCTATAACCCAGTTAGAGGAGGACATTGTCTCCGTGTTGCTCAGACGCAGGAGCTCTGGGAGAGGAGGTGCTGGTGGCAGGGTAGGCACATGTTTCCCAGGGTTGAGAGAAGTGTGTGTTGGCTGTAACAACACAAACACTACTCTCCCCATCTCTTTGAGGAAACTCTCCCTAAAGTCCTGACTTAACCAGTTGCATGAAGGGAACTTGATGGTGTTCTTCAGGAGCACATCTTTCCTCAGCCTTTGGTACTGACTCACCTCTGGGTCATGTCCATGTCTTTGTTACCCCATGAGGTGTCATCTCCATGTGGCCCACCCCAGTGCCATGAGGACAGCATTGCAATCTGTCCAAATGCCTCCATCAGGCATCTCAGAAGCCTCAAGAGCTTTGACATCTCCACCCTGGGCAGAAATGACCTTAAAACCTCAGCCACAGGACCAGTCTGCACTTTGGAGCAACCCATTAGAAAGAGTTGGCAGCTTCTCTTTGACCTCAAGCTTGCTCCATTGCCCACTTATTGGAAATGTTGCATTTCTCTGAGTCATCCCATTTCTGATCACTGACTACTGCAATATCTTCTTGTAGGAGACCTCAAGGCAAGCTGAGAAGGAGGGCTGTAGCACTTCTGCTCCAAACATCAGACACAGAGACCATACTGGGGCTACAAACTGCCCAGAAAACCTGCTCCAAATGTACCACAGTGCTTCTCTTGAGGTAGAGACTTGAGGAATTCAGAGCATAAAGTGAATTTCTCTCATTCTGCCCATGGCAGTAGTTGAGGGTAGAAGGAAGACAGACAAAGCTGGTGCAGATGCTTCATTAGGAACACTTGAGGACGTGTGGGGAGTGTGGGATAGTACTGGTGTTGGCTGGGGATGAATGTACAGGGTAAGTCTGGGTGGGCTGGGGTGGGGTTGTCCAGGAGCTGGGGATGGGGTTGATGAGGATGGAATAATACTCTGCATGGTGCACCCTGTGCAGAGAAGAGCCCAGGGTGTCTCCCACCAGCCCTGCTCCCAGCTCCAGGGACGTGTGTGGTTCCCACACCCGTTGTTGGTGCTGGGGAGCCAGTAACTCTGCTGCAGTTGCTACGCAGACACTGAGAAATTGCTTTTTGCTTCCTGGCCAAGACAGTTTTGTAACATCTCTGCATGCAGCAGCTACTTCTCTGCGATGGGTGAACTGAATTTGTATGTGCACAGCCTGAAAGTCTGCAATAGTGCCCTGAGGCTTGCAAAAGGCATCCTATCAATAAATAATTATGATTCCTGAGTGAGAAAGCCAACTAGCAAGTTCACGAGTCCCAGATGCTCTCGGCACATGAGGGAGAGCTCCCTGAGGACATGCAGGGGAAGGATCTGTCCATGCTGAGCACTGGGGCTGTGGTGCTGGGCTCAGGGTTTGGCAGCTGGTGTCTCAGCAGGCAGGAATGTACAGGGGGGAAGGCATTTCCTACGGGGCATGACCTCCTTCTGTGCAGACCGAGGTGTTTGAGTGAGCACTGGGTTCTGCTGGAAGTGGTGACATCCAATCCATGGTGATCTTGTCAGCAGGACCAGGGACACTTGTGGCCTTCCCTCTGGTACCCTCACCCCCCTCCACAGATCCTAAGTCCTATTTTCAAGTGTCTGTATCTCAACAAAACCCTGTGAAATAGCTTCAGATGTTACCAGAGATGGGCCTGGACTTCCAGCCTGTTGCAAGAACGGGATACTGGGACCAGTTCCCAGAGCCCTGCAGCATTTCACCACCTTTGAATCGTTCGGCACCCCCTCCATGTGTTTGTGTGCCAACATATGATGTGCAACACTGTACTGTGGTGCTGCTGAATACATTCCAGCTGCTTATTAGGAAACAGATAGCACCACAGAAGCTCTAGCAGGCTGTTCAGGCCAGTTAGATGGAGCCAGCAGGAAGAACAGGGCTGCACTTGGTATAACATGCATCAGGAAAACACAATAACAAGCACGTTCAGTTTAAACTCCCTGAGTGATAAATACATCAAAAAGGTCACAAACTGTACACTTGCATGTTGTACAAGTCACACATGGAGGAAAAGGCACCAATTCCTTTGCCACTTGGACAATCTCTGCGATACCCACACAGAGCAATAGGGATGAATATACCAGAGGGCAAGGTTGGTTCCCACAGTCTGCCAGGGGGTGCTTGGTATGGCTGGGCAGGTAATGCTTTGCTTCATTTTTTTTCTGAATATCCTGATGATGTGAAAACTCAGAGTTCCTGGCAGAAGACTGAAATCATCACCAGTGTGTGGCTTATCAAGTGGGTTCGTCCCCATGGCAATGCTTCTGCTGAGGTGAACTTAACCTGTACCCTGGGCACCACGTACCTGTTTTCCCAAGCCTGGGCAGGCTTTCCAGACAGACTTCAGGGCCATTGAAGAATTATCCCCCTTTTTTTTCATTCCCCAAGCCAACACAAGTCCTTGGCTGCATTCGTGGGTGTTAATAAGAGAGAACCAAGAAATGGGAAAGACAAAGTTTAGTGGAAAAAGTGAGGGGGGAAAAAAAACCCCCAAACAACCAAAAAACCCCTGGGCTTCTATGGGAAAGAGAAAACAATGGTCCTGTTTGGGGAGAGATTCACAGGACTGGGCTGACTCCGTGGTGAACAAGGAGTCGGTTTAGACGTGGCTTCTCCCTGCTCAGGGATGGAGCATTGTGCTCTGTCCTCATAGCTGCAGAATCCAGCAATTGCTTATTTTAGAGGAATATGATAACCAGCATTTGCTCCTGCTGGGCTGTGCGAGGAAGAGCCATTAATAACCCAACTAGTGAGCACCTTTCCCTGCGAAATGCTGATTGCAAAGACCAACGGTGCCTGGAGAACAACAAACCCAGGTGCCAATTCCCAGCACGCTGTGCAGCACCCGTGCCCTCCCCAGGACATTGTGCCTGGAGACCATCCTCTCCCTGGGGAGCCGGTAGTGCTTGTGGTGCTGAGGGAAGGACAAGCCCACCTGGGGCTGTGCCTGGCGCCGGGAAGGGATAATAAAAGGTCTTTTTTCTCCCCCCAGACCCTGCGAGGTCTGTTTAGGAAAACAGCTTATGTGGCAGCCCCAGTGTCACTTTGGGTGTGACAGGGCCAGCACTGTGCTTTGGTCAACAAACAGGGCTAAGGATGGTTCAAGCACTCTGTGTTCCTGCGAGCTTTTAGATCAGCTTAAACTGTTTAAGCAGCTGCACTGCAGTTTAAGATTAAGCTGGTCTTTTGAGCAATCTAAGCAGTTTAAAATACTATAAAGGCTTAACATTATAGCCAGTTTAAGTTGCTGTAGGGGCTTAAAGCAGTGATGTGCAGCCAGTATCTTAACAGGGTTTTCCACAAAATGTGTCTTTATAGCCTGTGATAAGCCCTATGGATCGGGGGGGTGTTTGCATGGGGCACGTTCAGCTGCCTACCTCACAGGCGTTCCTTTCTGACCTTGCACAGCGCTGCTTAGATGCCTGTTCCTGCCTCTTTGCTTGGACTGCAGTGTCCATGCCAGTTGTACAACGCTCTTGCTTTATCTTGCAGCATCGCATACAGCATCCAGACACAGGAGGACCTGCTTCTTCAAACCCACAGCCAAGGAAAGGGGAAAAAACAGCTGGGTTCTGTAAGCTCCAGAAGCCCTGGTCCTTTCTCTTAATGATGCATCCAAACCTGGTGAAGGAAAGGGAGACCTCTTGCATGCTCATGGCCTGATGCATCCAGTGTCAAAGGGGAGCCGTCAGAGCAGCCTGGCAGCAGGGACAGCTCTCTGAATACCTGGGTTTGTGGGGCCTCTAAAATAGGAGCCCTTGGGATGCAATAAGACTGCCCTTCAAGGACCACAGAGGCTAAAGGAGGCTTATGCTGCTTTAACTCTGCCTTATGACATGCTACAGTCTTAAGGCATTTAAGTCCTTGTGTGACACTAAGGGTTTATGGTCTTACACAGCTTTAAAAGTGGCTTAAATGCTCTCTCACCTTTCACGTGGGACACACCACTCCCGGCACGAGTCACAGGGCTGGCAGGGCATTACTCGCACAGCCAGGGCTTTGCTGAGCAGTGCCACCCAGGGGGGAGCCCTGTGAGCACAACCTTTGGGGTCTGGCTGCTGTGACCGTGCTGTTTGCACCATGGCCCCCAGCATGCAGCCTGGCAGGTAGCAGCAGCGTGGGAGCCAAATGTCACCTCCAGCTCCACCAAGGCTTTTACCTGAAGATGGCATCAACATCATGATCTCTGATCATGAAATGCCTGCTGGGAGATGAGGCCAGTGGTCTCACCTGGGGGACCTACACCCCGCTGCCACCAGGTTTTCTGGACCCAACACATCCCCAGGTATTCCTCTATCCTATCTCTGGTGGGATCAGTGCTGGGCTTACCCCCAGGTTGCTGACGATAACCTGCCTGTAGTGCTTCTCAGGTGGTAGGATGCTTCCCCACAGAGATATCTGCTGGTTTGGTTTATGCCATGCTCTGCTTGGCACTGGCCATGCTCAGGCAGGATGGAAACAACGCTCAGCAAGTTTTTACAAAGTGTAGATGCATCCCACCTACGGGGAAGGGGATCCAGAGCTCAGAAGCTCACCATCATCTGCTTGTGCTCTGCATCCTCCCAGTGAGGCTGGTACTGCTGGCTGCAGAAAAGCTGTTGCTCAAGGCTCGGTGGGTGGTGGTGTTGTGACCTGCCTCCTCACCATACAGCAGTCAACCCCATGGCTGTGTGGGGTCCCATAACCACCCAGGGAGACAGAAAGTGACTTAAAGAGTTTCCAGAGTGCTTTCCCCTGCTGCACTGGAGGTGTTGAAGGCATGCCTGGTGAAATCACTCTCTGGAGTCCTCTAAATCTCATCTTCGATCATGGAGACAGTCCAGACAGCTGTGGTCTCCCTAGATGAGCGTGGCCATCTGTGCTTATTTTGCTATGGAGCAGACAATCAGATGAATTGGTTTTCCCTTGTTCTGTCCCACCTTGGTCCTCAAATGGAGATTCCAGCTGAGCTCGAATGGCCCCTCCCAGGACTGCACCGAAGCAGCATTACTCCGTGTCCTTCTCTTGGGAAAACCAAACCACCCTTGAAAGCCCCTGTGGCTTTAGGCATGTGAGGTTTTACCCACCAGACAGTCCCAGTTCAGGACATGGAAGGCACTGGCTGCATCAGCGGGGACACATGGATAGAGCAAGCTCCAAGGCCACGCCGGGAGCTGATGCCATTGTCCTGCTCAGGGCTCTGAACTGTCTTGCTGGACATCAGAGGTGTCAGGTTTGATGCAGCAGCCAGTGAGCTGGTTCCCAGCTGTGTGAGCTTGGGAGGATGCACATCTCCACAGCCAGCCCACAGGCGAGGCTGTCAGCATCCGGGCTGGCGGATCTACCTGCAGCTCTGGGACTTCTTGCACTCAGCGGTGCCTGCTGCACTTTCTCTTTCACTGGTGTATACAACCCTCTTCAGACCTTCCTAAGGGGCTGCATTAATACTGGAGAGGGTGCTTCAGGATGCAGCAGCTTTAAAGATGGATCAATGCTACTGATAACATTGCACATGGTAAGGTCTCTAAGCTTGAACATCCTCAAGTAGCATGAGGAGCAGTGGGATCAAGAAGTTCCTTTTGTTTAGGTGACATTAGGTTCCCACGCACTGTGTGAGGATTACTCACTGGCTTGGTTTCTCCTCTCTTAAAAAGTCAGATGAGAAGTTCAGGCTAAGGTGCAAATTGATGGCTTGATGAGTCTGGGTCCAAAGCCTGGTGACATCCATCAGAGAGCCTCCCAGTTTCCACCTCACATCCCTTCAGCAAAACACACTCCAGCCTGTTATATTTTGTTTAACCAAGTCAAGCCTGTAGCTGTCATGCACTTGGCCCTGGTTCACTGGTGTCTTGGACAGATTACACCCATGCCAGTTTGGCAGGCTCAGAGGAGCATCTTGCCAGTGCTCCCACGTGCCTCTGTGTCCTTGCAGCAGCCATGCCGTGTTCCCCTTGTCTGAACCACGCGGCCCCAGGGCTCCCGCATGAGCTGCATCTACGTTACAGCAGACAGGGCTGTTACTGCTGCTCCAGTCTCTGGGGGTTTGTGGACAGATGCTCGTGCCAAAAGCTGATGTCTGCCCCACACTGACCGCACGGTGGGGGCCTGGAGGAGTGACCATGTGCTGGGACAACATCAGACAGCCCCTGTCCATTCTGTGGCCTTCCCAGAGTGTCCGTGTCTACCCTTGGCATGTCCACCCGATCCGTTCAGACAGTTAACGACACTTGTGTGCCCAACCTGCCAGTCACTGTAGGGAGCAGCTGGGTTTGCAAGTGGAGCGAGCTCCCTGCGTTGTAGCGCTGGGCTTGAAGGACTTCAAACACTCAGCCAGCCACGTGAGATGTGGGCATGGGATGCTGCTGCCTGGGCAGCCCTTGGAGCGGAAACTCCACCGGCAAAAACACCCAGGCATCTCTCCAGTGCCTGTCTGAGTGCAGGCTGGCCACTGCACAGGATGGATGCTGCTTCCCATCATTTTACACCATTCTGGAAGCTGCAGAGGGTTCAACATGTTCATAAAGTCAGGAGGCCTGCTCATCTTCCTCTTTTCCCAAAGGCAGCAGGTGAGTTTGTTAGTTTTGCATTCCTCTGTCCTTCCTACCCAAAGAGAAGTGACCCAGGTGTGAAAACAGAGCAGCTGTCAAACAGAACTGCTTAAAGCACCTTCCCAAGCTCCCTGTTTTCAGATGGGATCACAGAGACTGGGGCTTGCAAATCTGCACCTGGGTTGTTTGCTGTGACAGCAGGTGAGGTGAGTGGACACCTCTGGCAAACGCCACGTCGCCTCTTTTTCCTACACACCTGTTTATCCTGCGCCTGGAATCGGAGTGTGGAGCTCTTGACTCAGGCACCCCGGCTGTGCTATCACAGTCCTGAGAGGGACAGCTGAGTCAGGGCCAGATTGCCTAGGGCTGCTTTGAAAGCAACTGGACTCTGAGGTGCACGTCCACGGTACCTGGAGGACCTGGTGCTCGTGTCTACTCAGATATCTTTGCATTTTTCGTGCTGGGATTCTGCTGGTGGTGTCACTATCCAAACAGCTGCACTTGAAAGTGCCCGGAACAGTTTTAAAAACAATAATCTTTGTTATCTAAATAAAAGGCTGCATTTGAGGCAAAGAAGTGTGTCTAACAACCACTCTGAAAATGTTACCACTTGAAACGAGCAGCTTTTCTGCCTTGAGCAGCAGTAGAGGATGCAGAGGAACATTAGGAGCCTCTGGCTCACTCAAAATTCCTGCAAATCTGGTGGCCTGTTCAGGTGGCACAGCATTGGTGGAGTTTGGGCTCATGTGGTTCTGATTCCTGTACCTTTAGTGAGTCGAGCTGCACCCAGGAGACTGCTTGCTGTGATCTCTCCCAGAAGGGTCTGGGCACCCATGTACCACTAGCACCTCTGAGAACTCCCTTGGTGGGGCAGCAGAGTGTCCCTGACCCCACGGTGGAAAACCCTGCTGAACAGAGTGACTGTATTTGTGTTTGAATTCTTCAGTACATCTCTGCTGCTCCATTATGTTAACGCCAGTTTAAACCAAATCCTCCAGAAATTCTTGGAAAAACAACGTTCTCTGTTAAAGATTTTACACCAACCACTATCAGCAGTGGGCAGACAAAGCTCGTTATCCACTCCCTAATGAGCCACCCTGCAAGACAGGGAAACCTGAGACTAATAAGGTACCAAAACTGAACAGAATGAAACACTCCAGTTTTCAAAGAGGAAAAATTTGGAAGGACTCAACAGGGCAGACACAGAAGGGCTTCATGTGCTCAGCTCTACAAAAACTTTCCTCTGCTTTCCAGGCATCTGACTGTGCATCGTGTCTCACCACGAGCTGCCATGGGCCCAGCTTCCCCCTCTCTTGCCAAGCAGGAGACGTGGACCTGGAGGTCTGGGGTAGGAGTAAGGGGTGGATTAGGTGGTGTGGGTTCCTGAGGCACTCCCAGCCTGCTTTATGTCATTGCTACGATGTAACTGCCAGATGTGAGCTAGCTGGGACCTAAACCAGCTGCTCAGAGGTGCTCTGAGGCTGGTTGCCCCCGACCTCTCACTGAGGAGGACAGCAAGCTGGCTGGTGCTGCATAGGGATCCCCAATAAGTCACAATGATCCTGGTGAGATGCTTTTCCAGGCACCAACAGGAGCTTGAGGGACATGCAGGAGGGTTCAGCCCCAGGACATCTCTGGGACTGTGAGGCACAGCACCATACTAGAGACTTTGCTGGACCTTTCTCTCACTCCGGTCTGCTCCGAGTCCTTCCTGATGCCTCCAGCCTCCTATTTCCCATCCCTCACCCAGCCCCACTCCTCTTTCCCCTCTTCTGAACCTCAGCCAGCTCCAGGGACACACTCTGAGCGCAGGATTCAGCAAGTTGTGTTGCCCTAACTGGAGAGGTTTGCCCCTGCAGTTGTGAAGGCAGAAACACATACAGGTGGATGTGTAAAAGCAGGACTTGTGTGTCTCTGGGGGAAATCTCTTTGCTGGGCATTCCAGCACTCAGTGTCTGCCTCTGGACCAGAGGCACATCACCAGCTCCCATGTCCTCTTCCTCAGAGATGATTCACACAAATGTGCTGCAACAGTTTTCAGGTGAAAGCTGCATGTTACTTTGTTCACCGCCGCACTTGCTGCTGGCTGTAAACAGATAAAGTGCAGCAGTCAGCTGTGGGAAAGCTCTGCTGTCTTCCTGCTTAAAAGCTTTGCCCCCAAAGCTTTTCACTTTCTGGCGCATCTACCCAGCCTTCACCCCTGTGTGTGCAGTCACAGGCTTCCTGTGACCCTGTGCGCTGCCCAGGAGAGACCCTGTCAGAGGAAGAGGATGCTGCTTGGACGTGCAGCCGCTCTAATGATGCCTTAGCTCAGCCTCACCCCCAGCAGAGAAGGACCCCACGCAGCTGTACTTCACCTCTGAGGTGCTCTCTGACCCAGCAGGAGGTGATTTTCTGGGTTCTCAACCTACTCACTGCACAACATCCTTTCATTCAGCATTTGCCTTGAGGACAGGCAGGGTCAAGGGCTTTAAAATACTGGTTTAAGCCATCCTTACTTGTTTAGTGGTGCTGGGGCTTTTATGCTGATCCTCCCTGCAGAGCTGAAAATTACTCTGAGCAGCACAGGGGTGCAGGATGGGACCGGGCAGCTGCAGCTTGTGTGTGCAATCCAATACAGCACAGACCCTGCGGGGTGGATGCCTCGTAGGATGGGGAGCTGATGACTGCAGAGTGGCTTTGTTTCGCCTTCCTCCACCCATCACCACTGCGTCAGGCCTCCCTTCCCACACAGGTCACAGCAGCAGGCCCTGCTGCATGTCCAGCCTGTGCCAGGTTTGGCCTGAGCTGAGTTTTTCTGTGCTGCTGGCCTGGCACTGGGTTTTCTCACCATCACTGCCGCCCCGGTGGATGCGGTTGCCATGGCGATGTGTGAGCCAAGGGCCTGGACCACCCAGCAGCCATCCTGTGGAGGTAACACTCCCCTGCTCCTTCCCCACCAGTGATGGGCAACTGCTCATCCCTGGCTGGAGGAGAAGCCTGCAGGGTTTTGCACTGCCACAACACCTTGCACTTCCATCACTTGGCTCTTTCACACGTTCAGACTCTGTCTGGCTGCAAGTTAGGCTGCAAATCTGAGGCTGCTGAGAAAAAAACACAGGGTAGGCAAAGGGTGGTCATCTTTGCTTCCCAGAAATGTTATTGAGATGTTATCTGACAACACTGCAAAAAAAAAAAACCCTGTGCAAGTTGTGCATTGAAAGTGTTTCTGAACCCATTACATAATTGCTCTCCGTCATTAAGAAGGATCAAAGTTAGCCTGAACCATTTGAAAATGTGTCTGGAGACGTAGTCCATAAGCTCTGTCTCATAACAGACATTTAATAGTTAGGTGATTAATATGAAAGTGCTTCTTCCTTCAAATATCAATATTAACGTGAACTTTGCCTTAAGTAAGCTTGAGCCTATATTTGAAAAAGTATATTGGTTAATGTGTTAAATAAAAATCAGTCATTTCATACTGTAATCTCTCTGCTATAATCTTTTCCTTTGACTGCATTTCATTTCGGTCCCTCAAGTAATGATTCAAGACCATTTTCCTGCACATGAATAGAAGGAAAGAAACTGTAAGTCCCCGGCAGCCCGCGAAGCTGGGCTTCCAGTTCTGGAGGCAGCAGAGCAAACAGGGGGCTAAGAACACACACAGGCTGCAGTGGTTTGACACCAGTGATTAGCAGAGCTGGTTCATCAACACACATGTGTGGATCAGAAGGAAGACTGCAAATATTTCGTAAGGAGGCAAAGGGCTAAATGAATCGAATAAAGTGTTTGCTGTGATTTGCTCGGCTGCCTGTGACTGGAAGGCTGCATTTCTGCAGCCCAATGTGCCTGTTTTGTTCCCTTTTCCTTTCAGCCAGCTTCCCAAGGATGCTGGCTGGGTGCTGCTGATTGCTTGGTGTGATATTTTTCTCTGTACCAGTGGGCTGTTATTAATGAACTGCCAAGCCTGGAAAAAAATTAAATAAATAAAATGCAGCTGAGTGTATCTGCATAGCTAAACAGCTTCTTCTAATTTGCCATGGGTCTACAGGTTACTTGGTTTATTTGTGAGGACAAACTTCAAGACCATTACTCTCCAATGAGAGCCACAGCCAAGAAGAAGAGATGCTGTGGCAGAGAATCAGGGTGAAATATAGCAAATGGAGATTAAAAAAAAAAGGAAAGAAAAAAAGGTTTTTCCATTTCAAGCATATTACTGAAGTGGGTAAAATTAATCTGCTCCTCCTGCATCTGCTTTGGCTCCGGAGGGGTGGCTGCAGGGATGGATTCGGGTCCAGGGGCTGCAGAGTGTGTTTGCAGGAAGATGCTGGGCACGTTTCTGCAGGAGGGAGGAATGGCAGCCAGAGCAAAGTGCTGGCACCTGACAGGGCTCGTGGCACCCCGAGGAGCTGGGGCAGCTTGGCAGTGGCCGTGGTTCTCAGGAGAACATGCACTGCACTCCAGAATAAATCCTGCAGGGGATGAACACCTCAGGCCCGATTCCTGGGGAGACTCTACACATGGGGAAGGACAGGATGGGCCACACAACCTCTCAGGAGCATTTCAGGAGATTACCCAGGCTGCCAAACTGAACATCAGCTTCATTTGAGAAGGAAACGGTGTGCTCTGCTTTAGGGATCTGAGTGAAGGAAGGAAAAGGGTGTTATTCCACTTCCCTGGATGCTTCCAGGGAAAAGTGAGGAGTGGTGCAGCTGGGGAAGGGACACCCCGAGCATCCCCCTGCTGAATACCTCCGAGGATGCAGACATCCCCACCTTTTGGGACAATCTGGGAACTCCAAGTGTTCAACCACCCCCCCCAGTACAAAAAAAGGTCTTTTTACATTCAGACAAAATTCCTGCTGTTTGTGCCTGTTGCCTCTTGTCCCATCACCACAAACATTCACTGAACTCCTTGAGGCCCCGTGCCCATTTCTCCAGCCTGTGGAGGTCCCTCTGAAGACAGTGCATCCCTCGAGTTAGCAACTCCTCTCAGCACACAAGGGTTGCAAATGTTGAGGGTGCATCTGTCCCATTTTCCAGATGGACACTTCTCCCATCATCCAGATCCAACACTCTTGGCTTTGAGCAGACAGCAGGAGCCCCACAGCAGTAAGCAGGGCTGAGACTCAAATTCTCCTGGGGAAGGTCAAAGCACCTCACTGTCCGAGCTGGCCCAGGCAGAAGGAGGTGAGAAATGACTTCCTGACTATGAGAAGAAAGATGCTGCCTCATGTCCACAGAGCACATGGTAGAGATGAGGATCAGGCAACTTCTGCCAGCACCCATTGCACCTATTCTTACTAGCCATGAATGCATCGGTTCATATACTAAGGGGACAGTAACCATCCTGGAGATGTTTTCTGTCTACATAATGTCTTCAAACAGTGGGTGTCTGATGGGGTGGGAGCTTGTGTGATCCCTTTCAAAGAAGGCATGATGTTTATGCAGGTTTCCTACATCAAGGAATACAAGGAGCTGTAAGCCTGAAGCTGCTGAGCACTGGGCAGCTTGGGAAGCATGAGGGCTGTAATTTCAGCAGGTCCAGGGCATTTTGGCACAAAACCAGACAGTCTGGGTGTAAACCAGTCTGGTGACAACCTCACTGGGCATGTGGGATCCCCAGAGCATGAGAAATCACACGGCTGAGATGCAAAGGCAGAAGATGCAAATCCATTGCCAGAGGAGCATGAGGTGGAAGCAAAATGAAAGACTCCCATGCATGGAGAAGAAACTCAACAGGTCTGGGTACCTCTCCTTAAGCAGGGCTCAGCACACATAATGGCTGGGTTGAGCTCTCGTATCTCTCATCATGTCCAACATGGGTAGAGCCAGTCCTCAGAAAGAACCTGACCTCATCATGTGAATGGTTCTGGATGAACCCAAGAGGGTGGAGAAACCTGAAGAGATTCCTCCAAGAGGGACTTCTGCACCCAGGATGTGTCAAGACATGCCAGACGAATTCTTCTGGACCCCAGCCACTGAATCCATGGGGACACAAAAGACTGTCTGGAGGGAGGGAGGGATGTGCCCTGGGTGCCATTTGTCTGGCACATTGCTACTGCGAGCGCAGTAATTGAACCGTGTCAATAACACCCCAACAGAGCATTTCCACCAGAAAATGCCATTTAAATGGCATTTTGTTGTAATAAAGAATTTCCATGGGAATACATTGATTTCAAGGAAATTTAATTTTGAAAAAAAGAGAAGACATTTTGTAAGCTTTGAAAGCTCAAGCACCTCTATTGCAGTAAATACATCATTTGTTACTCTACAATTGACTTTATTTCTCCGCTTATTCAACATCATGTAGTTATGTAATTTGATTGAAGTATTTAGCTAATATTCAGACTTGACTTTTGGCAGCTCTTTCCAATATGGAGGGAACTTGCGTGACAGCCAGGTATTTCTGGTGGAATTCCTTTTATGAGCAAAATCACTGCTGTAAATGAGACTTTCCTTGAGAGGAGTCCTGGTGCAGCAGCAGATACCCACGCCACCAGTCTTCCCTTCCCAAGCCGCTTTCCACAGCCCACACACTGCCCAAAAGCTCTGTCTTTGCTTTCTATGCACTTCAGGCTGCAAGGTGTTGCTTTGGCCACCCTGGGCTGTCTGATGGTCGTTTCTGATTATTTCTGTTGTGCCTCCCCACCCTCAGACAGGCCCATCGACCTCTCTAACAAAGCCACATCCATTCGGTTCTTTCCTGCACACAGCTCAGCTCTTAATTAGCCTTACACACAGCCGATGCTTTGGGCAACAGCTCTGGTTGGTTGCATAAGAGAAATGAATTCTTTCCCTGCTCACTCTGACTGAAGGATGGCAGCAACACCCAGCTTTTGCAGTGCTCTCCCTGACCGGTCATGGAGCAAGAGGGGCCTCATGCCTCCACATGCTCCATCCCACAGCCTCCAACCTGCTGCCAGCTGCATGGGTCTGGCTGCTTGCAGGGATGGACCAAGCCTTTCTCCTCCTTCAGCAAAATCAGCCCAGCACAAGCACGGTGGGAAGAACAAAGTGCACAACCACTCAACCACTGGACTCCTGAGTGCTCACCTGAGGGTTTTAGGGGGATATAAATAAGTCACAGCCATGCATAAATACATTAGCAAGGTGTTTGGTCCACCCTAGGTGAAGACAGGCCAGTGCAATTCAGAAAGTCTCATCTGAGGAAGGCAGACAAAGACTCTGGCTTTTAAACTGCCCGAGTCCCGCTAGACCATGAGAAAGGGCAGCCAACATATCTTGGTCATCAGGATTAGAATAAGGGGATTACTGCACCTGCTAAAGTCTCTCTGAACTTCAAAGGCTCATGGCACATCATATTTTTAAACATGTCCCAGAGTAATTAAGCAAAGCAATTTTAAAAGAAAGGCATTTTGTCAGTCTGGGAAGCTCCCTTGGGAGCTTCCTTCCTTGCTGTGGAGAAGGTTAGCCTGATTACAGCAGGAAGACAGGCATTTTACAAGCTCCCCGCTGCAGCCACGTCCTAGCTGTGGTGCCATCTGCCAGGGCCAGGCTCTGGGACCTGGAAAAGCCCCTGCAGTGGCCAATGAACCCACCATCCTTGATAGGAGTAGTAGCTCCTGCAGCAGCTTGGTCCCTCCTCCTGTAAAGAGAGCGTGGGGGCAAGGAAGGGGGCCAGGATTCATGCAGGGCTGTCAGGCTGATGCTGTTGGAGCCCAGCCCTGCGAAGTCTTGCATACACATGGCTCTGCACGGAGTGGCTGGCTACACACAGCATTGCTCTGCTGGAAGGGGCACGAGCGGTCACTTGTGACCACGTGTCACGAGCACGTTTGAAAAACCCTGGAGATCAAGATGGGTTCCCCATCACTTGTGGTCCTGCAGCTGGGCCAAGAAGAGCAGCACCCTCAGGACCTCTGAGACCTGCTGCCCAGCAAGACTCCTCAGGCCTCTCCAGTCTAGCACTGAGATCCAGTCCCAGGCTTCAAAAATAGCTTTTGTGGATGATTTCTGATTTCGAGCCTGGCTTCAGCACTGCATCAGGTACAAGCAGCATCCTGCTGAGCTTTCTGTGACTCACTGTGCCACCCACTTCTCGAGGAAAGGGAATGTTAGGTCTCTAACAAGCGAGCCGAGCACTGGAAATTGCTTGTGGAGTATTGATTGGTGTCCAGACTGCAGGGAGAAGGGATTTTCGGTCATTAGCTGAAAGATGTCAGGGCTGTGAGACTGATCTTAAAACTGAACAAAAATAGAGATTATTCCTCTTGCTTTGTTTGGGCTTTTTTATTTCCTTTGCATTGAATTCTTGGTTAATATTTACAGGAGTCAAACCTGGATGCTGCTGCAGAGGGGGAGGCATGAAAAAAATCAGAGCAGCAGCACTACACCAGGAGCACGTGGCCAGAGAAGGGGCTGGGGAGCACAGACCAGTACTTCTTTATTTTTTACCTTATCCCACATGGTCCAAATGACGTGTGGGGGTGCAATGAGAATAAGAGGTTTCTTCTCCTTACTCTAGACCCAGTAAGAGCAGAGTGGTGCAACTGGTACCCCAGGGAGCAAGGCATCCATCCCTTCCTCCCTCCCTCCCGCAAGAATGAGTCACAGAAAGCTCATGTCCAGCTCCCCAGCCTCTCACAGCTCCTACCTGACCACTCTTCTTGCTCCAATTAGGCAAGGAAAAACGTGTGGAAATGAAAGAAGCCATGTGCAATTTCCAGCAGCTGTTAACTTCTTTGCTCTGCTCCCAGGATGGTTGAATTTGAATCGATCTGGCTGCAGAGCCCACGCTAAAGTCTGTACATCTTCACTTAATGCCTTACACAACATTTTGGCCAAACCCCAAAGGCCAGGGACAACTGCCCATGTGAGTGATGGGGGCACTACCAGGGTCAGAGGAGGGAGGTGGGGACTCAGCGGTGGCAGTTCCTGGACAAACATCCCAGGAGGAAACATTTCCAGCTCCTCTAGGCAGAGGTCAGCATCTCCAACCAAGCATTTCCACCTCTGGGCAGTCGTTTTTTCTTGAAACATACCCCTTTCTCAAAATCTGTTTCTGATTTCCACCAGCAGCCTGATCAGATATTGGCTGGTGGCTGGCATTTTACCCCAGGGTTTTGTTTTGTGTGACTAAGCAGGGAAACAGTGGGACATAGAACCTTGTCAGAGGTCCCTGGTCTTCAGGAGAGACCAAAATCAGCCATGAGCAACAGGACATTTCCAATCCCATAGCCAGCAGCATTTGAGATCACTGCATTTCCTTATAATCTGAACTAGAATCTTAGGCAGAGCCTGACAGCTTTCCCTGGCTCCAACCCCCACAGCCACTCTGCAGGGTTTGAGGGTCCTTCAGAGCTCCCCAGCCCTCCAGCCACTGCCTGTGTCACCTCGACCACGTCATGGAGGCTGCAATCAGTGATGGGCTGATGCACCCAGGGGACCCAGAGTGCTGCTGTGGTTCCCATTCCTTCAGAGCATCCTCAGGATGCCCGAGCTCTCCAAAGCTCCTCGAGTCCTGACCTCCAGGTCCCACACCTCAGCTTGTGCTGCTCTGTGTTTCTGTCCCAATACCCAGGTCAGCATCCTGCAGGAGTGATGTGGGGTGGCTGACCCTCCTTGCTCTTCACACATCTCCCTGTGCCTCTGTCTAAATGTGCCATTTCCCCAAAGCACCACGGGCTGCTGGGGGAGGCAACGTGATTTCTATTTCTCAGCACTGCCGTGTGGATTTGCTGCTCACGCCTTGGGGCAGTCAGATTTCAAGCCTCACCACAGCACCACAGTTCAGAGCCCTGCCTGCAAGGAGGAAATGCAGCCTCCGTGGTCCCAGCATTTCTGCAGCACCCATGTTCTCTTCCAGGCATCCCAGCTCCCCACCAGCCAGGAGAAGCTCCCCTCAGATGAACCAAGAGACGTGGAAGCTGCCCAAGGCAGCCTGCACGCACCCCCCTGCCTTCCCAAGCCACACTGCTCATCACCCTGCCAGGGCAGCCTTCAATGTAATATCAATTAATTCCTTACTATCAAAAAATAAATAGAGTATAAAGGCACTAGTTCCTCCCCTGCACGTGCACACACACCAGCTCACACTCACCCACACGATCGATCTCTGTTTAATTAAATACCAGCAACGACTGTCACGTGGGGGCAATTCTGCTGACTTGGGCACTTTGGGATTTTTATGCATCTATTTCTGCTTTGCTTTTCCATTAACTTATTTTTCCCTTTGTAATAAGGGGTTGTCAGTGTAATTTATACAGCAGTGCAGGAGGCACGGGCAGCCCGGGGAGCCATTCACAGCTTGCCAGGGATAAACACAATTACACATTTTTAAATGTCAGACTTCAGGAGAAGAAATGAAAAAGGTAAACTATATAAATCTCTGAGAGAGAGAGAGCTGCTTTCTCTTTGAAGAGCAACTTCCCAGACAAGCTTCCATACCCCCACATCCATGGCACAGGCATGTTCTTCTGCATCCCAGGGCTGGCAGAGGCACAAAGGGAGGGCCACAAGAAACACAGGGAAGTGACAGCAGTACTTATGCTGCCCATAATGCTATTTAGCATTTTTTTTTCCCAAGAAGAAAAACAAACCTGAAAGACCATGTGTTCCCACAACCTGCCCCCTCCTCACCCACGGCAGGTCAGCGTGTGCAGGGGAGAGCCTGTGCTGCTCCCTGCTCATTTCACAGTCAGCTGCTTTGATCTCATATGTGATTAAAAGAGGATAGTTCAGATGGATTAAATGAGAGCCACTTACATAATCTGTTTAAAATTCCAGTAGCACATATTCAGAGAAGAGGAGAGAAGCCACCAACTCCCACTTGTTTTGCAAGCAAGGCAGGAGCTCCAAAGCAGCTTCCCTGCTGCTGGTGGGCTTGGGGCAGTGTAGGAAACCACCCAACAGCAACTTCACCATCTCAAACCATAATGGGTATCTGTTAGGTGGAGAAGGGAGGCTTATAATGCCCAAGCCCTGCTAATGAGCAGCTGTTTGAGCCCTATAAAAGCTGATGACATCATAGGGTACTGGGTGTTTCTGTGTGGGGGAGGGTATGTTGTTGGGTTTGTGGTCTAGGGTGCATCTAGGTGGTTGTTGGTTAGGGTATGTCTCTTACTCCAAGCTTAGGTGGGAGGAAGCAGTGAGTTAGGAGGGTCTCCTTCTCTTAGGTGTGTAGCCTAGAAGTAGAAGGGGAAGGGATGAGGAAGAATCTGCAAGCAAAAAGATGGGGCTGTAAGTTGTTTCAGGAAAATCTTTGGAGAATGTAGAGGTAAGAGATAAGCCAGAGGTTTTTGTTACCTGTGTGCCAGATAAAAGCAGCCTGTCCTGCTGTGATGGCATCTTGAAGGGCTTAGGCTGTGATGTGAAAGAAGGCAGTAAGGTTGCTGGTCTTCTAGGGCCCCAGAAAGATGTTGTTTGATCATATTGGTATTTTTCCTCCTGGAGTGGGAGGATCCTGTAGCAAAACAAGGTAAGGAGATGGAAAGAGAGCATCTCTTGATGCAGAGAGGAAGGGAACTCTGTGAACACAGTGAGTTGGGTGGCTCCCTTCAAATCTTGGACGGTAATGTCAATGGAAAGCTACAAAAAGAGGCACAGCTGCTGTTGAAAGATTGGTGGGTGGTCATAGTGTAGGGAGATGGGATCCAAGGTCACTTCTATGAGGTCACTGCAGGAAACCAGGTGCAGTTCCCTGCAGGTGGGAGGAGAAGCCTTTGCAGTAGGATGTGTGGAGCTGTATGGAGGTGTTTTCTGGGGAAAACTAGGCTGGAGAATAGAGTACATGGCAAATTAGTAGGCGAGGTGGCTTTTTGGCCTTTCTAGAGGCTGTGAAACCTTTTTACAGGGATGCTGCTAGGAGTATCAAAAAGGATGAACTTGTATCTATTTGAACTTGAAGGACACTGCTGTGTTAGACTGTGCTGACCTCAGGAGCATGCATGCCTGATCTCTAACCTGGCTTTGGAAAATGGGATGCCAAGGGCATTTCAGCTGCTGCTCTTACATCCCTGTAATAAAGAACTGGGCTGTAATTTCCAGAGCAGTGTTTCTCCACTAAGGCCATGCTAATGAGTTGCTCAGAGCCTGCTGAAACATCCAAGTGTTTCAAAGTGAGGGCTGTGAAGGAGCAAACAGGGCATCTCCCATTAGCTGGCTGTAAACCATTAGTGTGATGGCTTTGTGCAAGGGCAGGAAGATGAAACAGGACTGCAGCAACATTACAGAGCAAACTTATTTACTAGGTGATAAGGCATTTAACGTAGCTCCTGATGCAGTCAAACTTCAGTCTAATGCTAGTTATCCATGCAGCAGCTCAAGCATAGGCTGTGATGATACCCAGCCTGCTGCGGTGAGGTAGTGCTGAGGAAGTGAGCTGAGGATGAGCCAGCATTGCCTTCATTGAAGGTGACAACAGGGCTCTCCAGGGAGTTAGAGGAGCCTTTCTGAGGTACCAAGAAGTAAGTGTGAGGCAAGACCTGGAGAAATGGGATTTTTTAAAGAAAAATTGCAATGAGTTTTTCAGTAACAACCTGGTATGATAACTAGGCTCCAGTGTTGATTTTAAAACCAGTCTCCAAAGATGCTTGAAGTGGCATGGAAAGTCTAGATGTTCTTGTTCCAGGTGGAGCACTTACAAGCCTTGATAATGGCCTAGCAGATGTTTATCTTTCTTTCAGCACAGCAGGAGGTTTAAGGTGTTGCTTGCATAGCAATGGGAATTTGGCTCAGATGAGACTCATGAAAGTGATAACTCTACCATCAGACAGCACAAAAATCCACCCTAGAGGAGAGGATCCCCAGAGGGACCTTGAGGTTGAAGATCTGGGAGGACTGGTGGAGCCAATTGTTCCCATGCTGTCTGAAGACCCACAGTGTGCTACACAGACCAGCTTGTCAGCTGAGGAGTGAGTGGCATCCATGGCTGCATTCAGCTGGCAGTGGTCACATGAGGAGCCCACTGTGGCCACATGTGCAATGACAAGTGCCTCACCAGTCTGGCAGTGGGTTAAATGGAAGGTGTCATGGAGCTCAGTGCAGTGTCTTGGCTGCTCTTAGCACTGATGCTCCTCTGCCCATGCTCGTGGGTCCCTGTGCTCCCAGCTCTAGGTCTGAGCCCAGGAAAGGGGATCTATTCCTCTGAAGCAAGGGGAGCTGCCAAGGTAGGTCACAGAAAGTATGAGTGATGGAGTACCAGTTGCCATTGAAGGGTTATATATGAAAGCAAGGGCCCTTCTGGAAGGGATGCTGTCTGTCAGAGGTGGCTGGGGTGGCTGTGGGGAGGGACTCAGGGTGGAGGCTGGTCTGTCTCCATGGGATGGCCCAACTGCATAGCCAGAGTGGAGAGCCTCCAGTAGTAGATCAGACCAACATTCAGATGTGGACACTGAGTTCACAGAGCTCACAGAGCAGTGGGGAGGTATTTGGATGGGGTTAGGGGATGGGCTCCCTGAAAACTAAACAGAAGGGTTGCAGGCTGGAGTGAACTGCTCTGGTTCTTTCCACCCTCTTGCTATTGCTCTTTGCCTCTAACATAACCTGAGCTGTCCCTTGAGCCTAGATGCCAGGAGGCAAGAAACACTGAACATACAAGACCTGTGCAAGATATTTTAAGCAGACCTGAGAGAAGAGGCATAAGAAATGCACCCTGGGACAGGGGCTCTTAGAGGAGGCTGAGTTGGCCATCATTGAGAGTAAAGAAGAAATGATTTATCATTTGGCCATTCAGTGTTGCCTGAGCAGCCAGCTATGCAATCCTGAATGCCTCTCCAGGTACAAGCACCTCTTGAGCTGGATGCTTTTCATGAGTTGCTGTTCACCCTGTGAGCATGAGTCTTCTGTTCAGCCTTCAGAGGAAACTCCTCAGTCGTTAAGTTTAGGACCCTGCTAGCAAAGAAGAAAAGGAGGTAGGATCACAGCAAAGAGCAGAGTGTCATTAATGAACAAACAAAGCAGCAGCTACGACTAGAGAAAACAAAATGCTGGTCCCAGACAGCTGAGGTTTCTAGACAAAGAGTTTACTCAAGTAGGAAGCAAGGAGTCTGTTTACAGAGCTAATGCAAGGATGAAAGGGAGAAAATGAAACTGGAGACCAGAGCCTTTTATGGTATTGCTTGAGGAAAAAGACAAGTAAACAATGCTGGCAGAAATAAAGCTTGAAACACAAAGAGCTGGTACTACAGTCATCATAGCTGGACATAAAGCAAATGAGACTGCAGAGATGTTTGGAGTTGGGCTTTCTGTTTGAAAACGGACGTCTGTGTAAACACAGAGGGCTTCACAGTCGCCTGGTCTCTCTGTTGGACTTGACTTGAGCTACAGGCAAAGCCACAGCTAGTCTGGAAAAATACTCTGAAAAAGATCAGCCAAGCTGTCCAGGGAAGGATGAAAAAATGCTGGGTCACCAAGGCTGGGCAAGTGCATGCACCCTGGGCTGGAAACAGGTATTATAGTCTGGGTGCTGGGGAAGAAGGCTCACAAAGCAGACTAAATACATGGCTTGTGAGGTGGAACAGCATAAGCTGTGAAGAGAAAACCTCAGGTCCTGTTGCCTCAGCAGCCCTGGCAAGTGGAGGGGCTGTGGTGGAGCATCCTGAGAAGCTACAGGATGCTGCACCTGACCTTCTGAAGGTCAGCCACTGGACTTCACAGGCTAAACCTCAGGACTGCTGATTTGTTTTGAGAGTGTTTGTGATTTGGGTTTGCCAGATGGTTTTGCTGGCTTGAGTTGTTTTCACAGAATTACAGGGGTTGGAAGGGACCTTCAGAGCTCATCGGGTCCCACCCCCTGCCCAAGCAGGGTCCCTAGGACAGGGCACACAGGGCGGTGTCCAGACGGGGCTGGAATCTCTCCAGAGAAGGAGACTCCACACCCCCTGGGCAGCCTGTCCCAGGGCTCCCTCACTGGAAAGAAGTTCTTCCCCAGATTGGGGGGGATCTCCCTGTGCTCCAGCTTGAGCCCATCACCCCTTGTCCTGTCCCCACAGACACTGAGCAGAGGCTGCCCATGGCCCCCTGTATCCCACCCTTCAGCTATTGATACCCATTGATCAGATCCCCTCTCAGGCTTCTTCTCTCCAGGCTGAACAGTCCCAGGTCACTCAGCCTTTCCTCGTAGGGGAGATGCTCCAGTCCTTTAATCATCTTTGTGGCCCTCCTCTGGACTCTTTCCAAGAGATCCCTGTCTTTTTTTGTACCAGAAAAAAATCCCTTTTATCTTTCTCTTTTACTGTTTTATCTTTCTCTTTCACCAGCAGCATGGCAAAAAGCACTCTTGCTCATTGGTTTGTGCTGACACTAAGCAAAACTAGTCTGGCATCTCCTTTAGACATAAGAAAGCCATCAGTTACTCCAAGAAAGATACTCCTCTCTTGAGCTTCTCTGTAGCTGTCAAACACATTTAGCTTCCTGTTCCCTTTGTCCCTGGGAATCCCAAGAAAACTCAAATCAGATCCTGGTTCTTAGGGGGTTCCCCTCTTCCAGCTCCTGTGTGAAACTGGCAGAAGATAGTGTTGTGTTTAAAAGGTGCTTGTTGTTCCATGACTGATATGACTCCAGAATCATGAGCAGCGATATTAGACTGAAGAAAGTAATCAATAGTTGAGACCATACCAAAATACATCCTGAATGCAACATGCAAGCACAGCCTGGCCTTTCAGAGCCTCAGATATTTCACTGCTTATCCCCACCAGAAGTGGGGAATAACTTCCAAAAATCATTCTGAGAGCAACTTGGACCTCACCCCCTAAAAGAGTAAATGCCTCTGGTTTGCTCAGAGAGGTCTTTGTGTGCTGAAGCATGCTGCAGCTCTGAAGAGAGACAAAGGAGCTGTGTCTGGAGACTGCCCCCAGGTCTTTTATCAAAATGTTACATGTGCATAAGACTGATCTCTGCCCCAGGGGCCTTCAGGTGTCCTCTAGAAGCTGTGCCTGCTTGCATACCTGCCAGGATGATTGACTTCTGAGGGCAAGCACTCCATCCTCACGTCCTAGTGCTTGTCTTGGCAACGTGTGCTGCTGTTGCTTGGCTGCTTCCTCGTGGTGCTTTCCAAGGGTTTACGGCAGCTTCACCTTCGGACCCCAAGTTAATGTGCAGGGCTCTGCGGCTCCAGCTGTGTCTTGCCACGCCGAGTCCCTCTGTCTCGATGCTCTTTTGTATTCTTTCAAATGCCTGGCCCTGGATTTGAACGTTTTCACAGGCTGTCTCAGGCTGATTAGCTTCCCCTGCCTTTTTCTTGCATCTCCTTTTTCCTTTATGGTTCTCAAGGTCTGCTGGAAGTCAACAGATGTTTGCTGAAAGGGGCTTCAGATCCCACTTGTACAGCCGTTACTCAGTATTTACTTAGGAGCTGGTGTAACCTCTGCAAGCACTGTAGAGAGCCTTGCACTTATCCCATTGGCTAGTGTCATTTTAATAAAAATAATAATAACGATAAAAAAATCCTTTTCACACTTATTCTGGGCTCCAATCTCATCCTCCAATACCTATGCAGTTCCTCCTGGCCTTCTTACCAGCCAGTTTAATAAGCATCCCCTACAGAGCAGCACCAAGGTCACTAATGAAAATGGAATAATATTAGACAGATGTGCTTTGGAAAGGCCTCCTTGGTGTCTTTCATTCTGACAATGAGTCATTCGTGGCTCCTCTGCAAACCCAAGTTTCCAGCAAGTTTTGTGCTGGTGTTGTACTAAATTCTTCCCAAATGTTTCTTTCACATGTGTTTATTTGCTTGCAAGAGTTTATTGAAAGATGGACGAAAACCACATTAAAATTGGTATACAAGGTATCATCTGCCAGTACTGCTTACCTTGCTGCTTCTAACAGCTGTGGTAATCAGTAAAAATGAGATACAAAGACTTAAATGTGGAAAAAGTCCATAGTAGACTCTTTTGCCTGAGCAGCATCTGCACCAAACTGTTAGAAAAATGAGAATAACTTTGCAAAGAGATAATTCCTACAGAATACCTCGTTTCATTTGGCCAAGAAATCTCAAGAGACCTCTCCTAAGAAGACTTCAAATGTCTGTACTGGACATTTACTAGTTATACATCGTCTCAGCTCTCACACCAAAGTAATTTTCTTTTCTCCAAATTTCATCTTAATGGTGGTTTATAGCATATGTTCACAGCGTTATTCATTAGCTCTGGGTAAATAAACCTAAAAATGAGGAAAAAACCTACAATAAATATGAACAGCAAAAGACTCGTTCAAGAAAGATTCAAAGAAAAGTGAACCAGGAGACTTTTTTTCCCTACTTTAGCCATTAGTGTGTTGCTTGGAAATCACTCAGCCATTCTTGTTTACTTTTACTGACAGGAATTATGTGATTACAGCACATTACTATCCCAATTTATGGCAGAAAGGCTCGCTAGAGGACACTTAGGTGGGGATTATGATCAGAAAGCTGACTGTACTTTTGAAAGAGTAGATGGTGCCTGAGCACGGTGCACTGCAGCAAGAGGGTCCTCACACAGTGATGTGGTGGATCATCTGTGGGTATGAAGGAGCAGGAAGGAGTCACAAATCCAAAGTCCTTGTAGGCAGGCAGGTGAATCCCAAACCAGCATCAAGAAGACCATGCAAAGGTGTCAGTCCAAGCTGTAACCAAGATCCTGCTGTGGCAGAGATGATCCCAAGACAGCTCTGGAGCAGTTCAGGGCTGATAAAATGAGGTGCCTTGCATCGAGCCCAGGGCCTGATAACTCTCCTGAGCATGGGCATGATGAGATCAAAAGGTGATGCAGTTAATACAAAAGGTGAACATGGCATCAGGCAGAAAATAAAGGTGGCAACAGATAGGAAGGTGTCCTTCCATTCCTATGTTATTGCTTTCAGTAGGGAGACTTGCAAAGGCCTTCAGGGGAGGACTTCTGAGAGCAAGAAACCGTGGACCTCCCTTTGGCAAATTTCTCCTGTAAAGCTGGGAGCATGCACTTGCAAAGGCTGCGTGCCAAGCACTGCAGGAGGAGCAGGGAGGGAAGAACTTGGACAGAACCGAGTTTCCTGGGGTGAAAAGGCCTGACTGCAGTTTATTTTGGAGATATGATTAAACTCTAATAATTAAATGAAGCATAAATGTACATGGGAGAAGGGCAGCAGAAGTAAGAGTACAAAGCATGAGTTGCTGCAGTGGGAGCCTTCTGTTGCCTTTCAGCAATGCCCTTCCTGGGAGGTGGTCATGATTTGCCCTCAATTTTGGAGCTTGATGGAGAAAAAGGACTTGTTTAGATCTTCTACCAAGGACAAACATTTAAAACACCAGTGCCTGGGACTGACCTGTGCTGGTGTGCACATACTGCCTGCATTTTCCCCCGTGGACCATGAGTTTTCCTGGGTCTCAAACTGGGACACTGACTGAGATTAGCTCAGCTCTTCAGTCTTTGTGTCTGTAAATGAGGATCAGCCTTGAACCTTGGTGATAGCCTTTCCCAGTCGTGCACTGCTCTCAGATACAGCCTCTTCTTCACTTTTTCATGTACAGGGACTCAAATTACCCTCAAAGAGCTTCTTCCAGTTTACTTACCCTTCAGAGTTTCCAAGGCCCAGGATCAGCACCGGCAATGAATGAAATTGCTTGCAAATACCTCATTTCTCAATAATTAAACCCATTGTTCTGTAACAATTCTGTAGGTTTTTCTAAGATATTATTATTTTTAAATGATAACTTGCAAACATATAATTTGATCGCTCCTATTTAAAAGCACATTGTGAGATCCTGTCAGTGGTTTATTGTGGAAGAAAGAGTGGGAGAGGTGGGTTATCCTTGGAATATCATCCACTGTCTCAACAGAATTAATTTGTAGAAACATGCAAAGTTGGAACACTGATTTGCAGTGTGTGTTCCCAGAGGTCAAAACATCACTGCAGAGTAGCTGTGAGGTGAGATTTTGGAAAGGGCTCCAGTTTGGGTGCCTGCAGCAACAGAGCCACTAGTGTCTTGCAAAGCTGTGGGGTGGGTTATTCTGCTCTTGCCATGACATTCCCCAAGGAGGGTGTTGAAGGCATTCCTTTTTTCTAATCACATTTTAATTTTGATGCCTGCATGGGGAAAACAACCCATCTCTTTCTGATCCCAGTGTGATGAGTGGCTCTTAGCCACGAGAACAAGACACAGAGATGGGATGTTGAAGGCATGAAAGAGTTGGGGGTCTGATGGCCAAGGAGCCAGTTTTGTAACCATTAGGAAGGGGCATTGCATTTCAGCCAAGAAATTCTTAGTTTCTGAGGAAGTCCAGGGAAATAGGAAAGGTTTTGTAAGTAATAACTTGAATTTAATCAGCCCTGAGTTCTAAGGCTTTTTTTCCCCCCTTAGTTAAATTACTTCAAAATCCAAGCAGGTGGTAAAAACTGGTGTATCCATGGGCATATGATTTGTGACAAAAGAAACTGTTGGTACTTGAAGAAAGTTTTATAATGAGATTAGGAAGCTGATAGGTGTTCTGATTATCTCCCCAGGCTAATACTGGAAGAAAACTTTATTCCCAGAATGAAACGATGCCATATTTCTGTGCCTGGATAAGGAGCTAACAAAAGTCTACAAGTAAAATTCACATTTCTGGCACAGTAAATCAGTGGAGTAACTTAGCTTGGGAAGGATGGTAACTCTCTTATTTGCTTCTAATTTGAGAGCAATGCATCTTTCTAAGATGTCTGCCACTCTTCTGCAACCAGCTGCTCTTGTGAAGAGGTAGGGGGTTGTAGGGCTCAGGTTTGACAGTGAATTGGATCATGAGCATCATCTTCTCAACACTTCTGACTATATGCTATCTTTTTTGAAAAACTGAGAAGTTTAGACTTAAACTGAATAGTTGTGGAGGTGTTGGTGAGAAGGAGTCTCTGAAAGTCTCTGGCCAAGATGACTGCTGGGAGCCAGACCAGGTCATGGTGTTGTCCAGCCAAGCCTTGGAAACCTCTGGAGGGAATTCTCACTGCTTCTCTGAGAAGCCTGGTCTGGAGCCTACCACCTTCTTGAGGACTGGGCTTGTCTAAGGTCCAGCCTGAGCCTCCAAATCTGCTGTGCATGGCTATTGTAATATCACCTGCCATGTCTGAGAAAAGTGCCTCCAGCTTCCTGCTTGTCCTTCAGGTAAGTGAGGGCCAGAGCTGGATCATCCCTGAGCCTACTCTTGGCCAGACTAGACTGGCTCTCTCCCCAGCCTTTTCTCACAGACCATAAGCCACAGACCCCAAACATCTTCATAGCCTCTGTGGGCTCATCTCCACTTTTCCCATGCCACTCTTAAACTTGGGGGCCCAAAATTGCACATACCCCATCCCCAACAGAGTGGAGAGGGTGGTAACTTCTTGCAGTCTACTGGCCTTGTTCATCAGAGCACAGCCCAGGATGAGTTTTGCATTATTCAGAGTGAGAGTGTGCTGGAGGCTCGTTCACCCTGGCAGCTCGTCAGTTTGCAGCCTGGACTGATGCCAGGCACCATGACGACCCACATGCATAATTTTGCACTTCTTGTTGAACTCCACGGAGTTTCTGTTGGCCCCATCCTCAAGTTTCTCAAGGTCCCTCTGGATTGGAGCTCTACTGTTTGCTGTGTCAATCATCCTCTCTAATTTAGTACTGTCCACAAATTTGCTGAGGGTGCGCTCTGTCTCATCGCCCAGGTAGCTGATGAAGATATTGAACAATATCAGCCCCAGTATTGACCCCTGAGGCACTTTGCTTATTACTGGCTGCCAACCAGATGTTGAGCCATTGATTACCACGCTTTGAGCCTAGCGGCCCAGCCAATTTTCAAGCCATCTAATAGTCCTTTCATCCAGCCCGTACTTCCTCAGCTTCCAAATGAGAATGCTGAGGGAGACGGCGTCAAAAGCTTGATCAACCTGGCTCTGTTGAATTAAGGCCAAGTCTGAGGTTATTAACTGAAACAGCAGACATGCCTACACAACCAAATGAAGGAGTGATTGCAGTGTCTGCTGCTGTAACCATGCTGGCTCTAGGGCACAGTAACAATAGCATTAACATGGGTATTAGCTCCTGCTAACAAGCAGAGTAAAAGCTCCTGAGGAATTGCACTTAGGAGTGCTGCTTGCTAGCAGAAGCTGAAGTCCACGCTCCTTTTGCCTGTGCCAGTCTGGTGGAGGAAGGCTGGGCATGCCAGCACATGCAGCAACGGTGTTTGCTTTTGCTGTGTAATCACACCTAATAATTTTGTGCTGACGGAGCCGACTTCTCAGGGGCACAAAGAAGCAATTAAAAACTGTATTTGAAATCATTATATGAAGGCAAACCTTGTGTCTCATGCTGCTGGAGAGGCTCTTAGATGGGTGAGCAAATAACTGGGGAGATGAAGAATTCAGCTGGGAAAGTGAGGCCTTTTGGTATTTACCCACTTGTTTGTGATTTGCAAGTTCACATACATTATGGATGCTGCGTCCTCCTATTCAGACGGCCTAATGCTGCCAGATACATTGTAAAGACTTATGGTGATAAACAAAGAAGAAAACATTTAATTGACCCAAAATGACTATTGCTATTGGTGTCAAATACACGAGAACAAAGCTGGTCATCTTGAATCACAAATCCTCAGCTGGTAGAGACATTTTAGTAAAGACCTGAGACAGCTGCGTAGTGCAATTTCTCTCACTAATGATTCTTAAATTAAGAAATTAACCCCCTTCCACAAGCATTTGGATTGTGCTGGAGTGGGAGACAGTAACAGAAATTGGACTGGAATCCATGGAAATAGCAACCGTGGATGCTGCCAACAGGACTTGTAATTTTTTGCCCCAGTGTTTGCAGAAATAAAGCACCCCAGGCTGCTGGGTATGGCCCTTGCCAGGGAAGGGACACTCCCCTGAGGTGCTGGTGAGCCCTATAGCGCTTGTGTGCTGGCCTCAGCCAGAGGTTATGCCTTGTGCTGGCACTGAGCAGTGCTCTTTTCATCAGTCTCTGGCCATCTTCTGTCGCTGAGTTGGAGCGAGTCTCTGCGCTGCTGGAACACCTCGGTGTGCAGCTTTCGGCTGGGCCAGCCGAAGCAGACATGGCACAGGCCTCACGCCAGCCTCAGGGGGCTCTGCTGGCTTCATGGCGCCCGTGTCCAGCATGGAGGCCTCAGTGGGAGGAGACTGGACCAGCCTGTAACCTCTCGGTCCTTTTTTGTCAAGCCATCAAGAGCTCTTGGATGGATTTGGGCTGGTGGAGTGTGTTCGTGTCACCAGCTGTCTGTGTCCTGTAGCTGCAGCGCTTTCAGCCGGTGCCGGGAGCCCTAACGCTGCGTTTGCTGTCTCATCAGCTGCTGACCTGGCCAAGCTGTTTGCAAAGCACAAACTGCTGAGAAGGAACGAAGCTTCTGCTGGGGAAGCATCAAAGCAGTGGCAGGGCTGGGACTCGGTTGCTGGGTGGATGAAGGACCCTGTGCAGCTACGCATCCCTTCCCTTCCATGGGGAAAACCCTGCTGTGCACCGGGAGGTGTGGGAGGTGTGAAGGGATTTCTTTAGCTCTCCCCTGAGTAAGTCCATTCCTTGGTGCTTCAGGGGCTAAGCCGAGCTGAGCTTTGGGCAGGCTTGATCACTGAACCCTGTGATTCAAGTAATTGCTGCTAGACGTGTCGCAGCCTCATTGAGTGTTGTCACTGCCTTTGATTTGACTACCTTTGAATGTGAGCTGGAGATCAGTGGGGTCAAGATGTTGCAACACGACAGAAAACTTCAAAGCCCTTGGAGAATCTGTAAATGCTGATGGGTCTTGGACCGTGTCCTTAGACTGCCTGGAAAAATGCTACTCTTTCTTTTTTTTTCTTTTTCTTTTCTATTTCATCTTGGTGTTCTTTCCACAGACATTGTGAAATGGGTGATGCCTGGAGATATTTTCTCTGGCTTCTGCTGGTTGTTCATCCCCCATCAACAAGAAACGTCTGATGTATTTTTGTGTGTGTGATCTTCTAATAGGTTACTTTTACCCCTTTGAAGGAAAAGTCACTGACTTTCTTAAGAGTTCACACACCTTCCTCCCACCCTCCTGTGAGGTCTTTGTTTCTGTCTTTTGCAGTGATCTGCAGATTGGCATATAATTTCTTTCCCCCATGCCTTTTTCCAGGGACTCTCACTTATTCACCAATTTTAACAGTTCTGTAGTACTTTCAGAGATTCAGAAAGAGCAAAAGTTCCCTAAACACAAAACCTTTGATATTTCCAGCCATTTCCTTGCTTCTATCTAGGTCAACACCTGTTTGGGGCATAATGCTCAGTGCATGGCAAGCTGCCTTTCTGGTCACCCCATGCAATCGTTTCACTGCTTCTGGAGTGCTGTGTACTATCTGCTGTGTCAGACGTGACTGAGATGCCAAAATGTATTAATTACCTCTAAAGAAAAAAGCTTACACAGAGCTTTGATTTCCTAAATGTACAGATTTTCTTGTTTTCTGTGATTCTTTTTTTTTAACATCTGAGTGGTTACGATGCCTTGTGCTGAGAGCAGGTTTCAGTTATCTTTGGAGTCTTGGATCTATCCTTCACAGTAGCACTAAAATTGAACTGTTGCCACCAAATAATGCTCACAGAGGCACCTTTCTATAATCCATATTGCACGCAGGTATCATTTGAAACACAGAAAGGTGCTGACTATTTTAGTCTCGTTTTTGCTGGGGACCACTGGCTCATCACCTCTCCCTGCAAACATGCCCCTGCTCCACATAGAATCATAGACTGGGCTGGGTTAGAAGGGACCCCAAGGATCATAAAGTTCCAACCCCCTGCCACAGGCAGGGACACCAACCTCCAGGCCTGGAGCTACACAAGGTTGCCAGGGGCACCCACCCCCTCTCTGGGCATCCTGTTCCAGCCCCTCACCACTCTCTCTGTAAAAAACTTCCCCCTAAGATCTAATTTAAGCCTTCCTTCCTTTAGCTGTAATCCATACGAGAGCTTTCCTCAGGTTAATGATAAGGCCAAGCTGATTAGTTGTCTGAAAGTGGCTAAGGAAAATACTGGAGGGATGAGATGCAGCAGAGAACCCTGGCAAGTGGTACTAGTGGCTCCCCCCATGCACTCAGACTTCTTTTCCACAAGATCCTGATAAACTGACAAGTGAGGATGTTTGCTGCTTTGCATCCTCGTGGCTTTTCACATCTGGGAGCCCAGGATGGATCTGATGTTCCCTTTGTAGTCTGCTGAAACCAGCAGTCTCAAGTGTTTTCAGAGACTCTGAAAACTTTTTACACTACTTCCCCGTTAGCAGTTTTTCTGCAGAGTGCTTCTTGCTGCATCTGTGTTCTTGCAGGAGGTGGTCCTATGTTGCTCTCAGGTTTCCCTGCATCTGTCAGACCTGCCACCAGCTGCCTGTATCACCTCTGCAGCGATTCCCTTGGAAGCCTTTGGGCTTTCTGCCCCTTCCCTAAGAGACATTCCGCCCATTTGTGGATACATGCTTAGATTTTCCTGTTCCTGAGACTTTTTCATCATCTCCCAGTCTATATGCCACTACTGTTGAGCTAGACCATGCAACCACAGACCTTCAAAACTTCTCTTTTTGGTCTGGAAAGGTGAGCCTGTTTCGATGGACTGAGGCTTCTCTTGACGTGGCAGCAATCGGTCTGCTTTGCCTGCCTACATTTTATCTTTTTTATTCTGGATAGGAATGATATGTTGTCTTAAATCCTTGCTGACTGCTTAAAATTCTCCCACATCTTTGGAGTGTTTAATTATTCCCCTTCAGGAATGGGTTTAAATTGACTGACTTCCTTTAAGGCTGTGATTTCACATGTAATGGCAGCGCTGCTTAAATTATTACCGGCTGGCTCCCTCCCTTGTGCAGCTGAGTGACCTGGGAAAAGCAGCACTTCAAACCCAACCTTTTCTCCTCCAGTTGGGTTTAATCTGATGGGCTCCAGTGCCCTGGATCCCACCCCCCCAGCCACCCGGATGCAGCAGGGCAGGAGCACCGAGCATCCTCCTGCAGCAGAGGGGCCAGTTTCTGGTGGTATAAAGCGTGGGTGGTATTTTGGTCTTAGTTTTTTGTCTCAAGCTCCCTTCACCAGGGGGATTGCTGATGTTCATTAGCAGCTAATTGGTGCTGGCGAGCTGTGACTTTTACCCCACAGTTTCACAGCTACTCTGACGGCAGCTGCTGATGCTTAATTGCTAAGTCTGAGTGAAGCTGCGGGTTCACAGAGATTGCCCGAGTTCTGTTATCTGCCTTCGCTTGACAATTACATGTAGTTTTGATTAGTAAAATTTTGATGGGTTTTACTGTTCTGCTTCTTTGATGTTTTGAGAAAGCTTTAGCTGCGCTGCTGAGCTGCTCCTGTAAAGCATGCCAGAGCAGTATTTAGGCACTGGAAAATGGAAACTGTATCTGGACCAGTGCTGCTTGGAGAGGCCGTTTGCAAACCAGATTTCTGTTCCCGATGGTCGCCATCTGAGGCAGAAATTATGGCTGGTGTGTTTTGCCCAAGAACTAGTTTGAATTTGTTGGCTTGCCTGATTGAATCAAATTTGACTGTAAAATGGCACGCTTCTGACTTCCTAATCTGTTTGCCTGTGCATCTTTGTGGGTGAATGTGGAAAACAGAGTGAGGTCATTGCTGCCTGCCTGCCCGTTAGCATAGCTCAGATGGGAGAGGCAGGTGTGTGTTTGCCCATGGTTGGTTTTGACCCCGTAGCTCTCCCTGTCCCAGTGCCCAAGATGCTGTTCAGCCAGTTTAACAGACCCCAGACTGCTGGATCTGGGAGCCCTGCTCATGTGGAAGTGTTTGGGGTTTTATTCAGGGTGTTCTGAGCTTGGCTGTTGGTAGGTGGGGTGTCCAGCTCCCTGGACACGTTGCTTTCCCCTTGATGCTTCTGGTTATCGTGTCCTTTTTCTTAGACTCGCAGTGTTTGTGCAGAAGCTCTGTCTCTCTGTGTCTTGTTCAAAGAGGAAGGTTAGTCTAAATATTTGCCTTTTCCCCGTTGTCACCTTCTGTCTTACCCTCTAGGTGACGATGCTGCGCTCCTGTGACTTCATCTTGCTCCTGCACACCTCCTGGAATTTTCCCCACTGTCTTTTCAAGTGCCACTTGCTGTGGCTTGTCTTGATTGGGGTGAAACTAGCCCCTTAGCTCCTGAATCCCCTGTCCCAGATCCTGGATCCCCTGTCCTCAGGATAACTATTGCTGCAGACCCCTGGCACTAAGCTCTCCTCATGCTGACGTGCCCTGGCTGAGCATCCCATGCTCCGTGATGCTGGGCTCCCCCGCAGCACCACGGGCCAGGTGGCTTCCCTGGCCAAGCAAACGTGGATGGGATGGCAGGAGCCACTGGCCTCAGAGCCCACAGCTATGCAGAGGTTGGATTTTTCTTCTCATTTCATTTTTAATACAGAATTCCCTGCTTTCTACATTATACTTCATGATTTTGTTTCCCCCCTTGCTCTCCCAGCACCTTTGTGCAAGGCCAGGACTTGCACATGCAGCTTCTCCTCTGCCAACTTCCACAACATAAGCCTTGAGACTAGTTAGCCCAGCTTCCTAAACCTAAAGCTTTGCTTTATTTCATGTTAAATTGGTGAACTCTGACTGCCAGGCACTAAACTTCCTGAACTCAAGAAGGGATTTTTTTGATAATTGTGATCTTGCAGATTCTGTAAGCTTCTTGCTACACCATTTATGGCCAAACCCACTACAGAACTGGCTGAGCTAAAAGCTGAAAGAGGTCCGAATTCTCTTGAGCAAATGCTGCCTGAGATCAGCAGAGTTCAAAGGATCCAGCTTGGAAACGTTGTACAAGATTCAGTTGCACTACAAGTCAAGATAGATTATGACATCTTAGAGAACAACACCAAATGAGTTGGAAGGCTCTCTTATCTGCAGGTCTGGCTGTAGCCAGGCATCTGCTCCCCTTGGGTGGGAAAGCAGCCCTTACCTGCTCTTCATTTTGTGCCCATGGTCCCCCTGTTTTACAGAAACCTGTGTCTGACTCCTCCCCGTGCTCTTACTGTCCTGTCATCTGTTTCTGATGCTGTGTGTGCCCCGGAGCACTTTGTGTGTACTGGATAACTGGGGAGGAAATGGGCCCACCTTCCCTGGGTGTGCTTAAAAAAAGGGTAGATGAGGTACTTAGGGATATAGTTCAGCTTAGGATGGGATTGGTTGGACTTGATGATCTTCCAAGGTCTTTTCCAACCTTGTGATTCTGTGAAGATACTCACCGTGTTTCCTTTCCAGCTGAGACAGAGGAATCTAATTGCACTGTTCTTCCTAATTGAAATGAAAAATGCTTCCATATCAACTTATTGAAAATATTGCACGCTTATGTCTTATTAATTTACTGTGGGAGCTGTACCCTGAAATGTGAATAAAATCCTGAGCAAGATTGTTTGAGGTAATTCACAGGTTTTGATTTGAAATATCCTACCTTTTTGTTTAAATTTGTTGTTGCTGGGAAGGATGACAGTTTGAAGATGATACCTCATTTTAGATTTTACAGATCCTGTAAGTGTGAAAATGAATGAAACCTAAGAGTGTAATGTTGCATATTATTCAATTATTATCTTTCAGCTGGGTCCAGAGAGCTTCTGAACAGCCTGGGATGGAGAGGCAGGAGGTAGCACGGAGGCTCAGAGGAGCCACGAGGTGAAACTCCAGCAAGAGAACTACTGACCCTGCAAAGGACAGAGTTTCTCAAGCATTAAAAGGTGTAAGCCCAGGCCCAGTCCAGGGTTTGCAAAGTAAACACAGCTTCAGTCGGCTTCAGCTGTGTGTTTGGCCCCTGGGCTTGGTGCTGAGGAAGAGCATGGTGGAGTCATACATGCTTTTCTCCATACACAGCAAGGTACCTGTGTTCAACCCATCAAGGCCCAAGGAGATGCCTGGAACCAGTTTCCAAACCTGTGGATGCTGGGTGCCTGGGACTGCCCCCTTCATTGCCAGGCAGGGAAGTGTTGTCAGGAGGGAGGCTGGCTTGTGGCTTCATCCTTCACAATGCAGGCTTTCACCTCGGCATCAGCTGGTGCCACCCTCTCAGTGCTGGTGAGGATGTTCATTGGTGCTGGGTGCATCTCCCCTGCCTGCAGAACTGGCCCCCTCCCCTGCACCCATCGCACCCACCTTGGCTGCCTGAGGGAGCCTCACCACACAGGCATTGAGCCTCAGACACACCAGCTGGAGCAGTGGCTGGGGAAGGAGAGCAGCACGTGTGCAGGGTGCAGTGGTTTAAGTTTCGGGGGGGTGGAAGGGTGTTTTGTTTGGGTTATATTTTTTCCCCTAAGTGCTACTTTATTTTTTTGATCAAAACCATACCTTGCCTTAAGGATGCTCTTTGTCACCGGGTGTCCCTGATGCTGCTCCCCAAGGAGCCAGGACTGCAGGCACTGGAGATGAATCGGGTCTGCCAGAATAATTGTGGCAGACGAGGCAGAACTGAAGCCTCCAGCCCAGTCAGAGAGAGAAAACTGCTGAGGAAAGAGATGCTGCCTCGTGGTGCTGGGAGCTGCAGCCGGCCTGGAGAGCAGGAACCAGCAAACTGAGCCTGAACCAGGCTCCTTCCATCCTCCAGCCATGCACACACCTCCTCTGACAGCACTGGCTCTCCAGTGACAGGACAGAGAGGAAGAAAATGAGAGCTGGCTGGAACGCAGCCTCCACAGTGGGAACTCAGAAACAGCACGAAAACCATCAGGACCGTGAGAGGGGAGGAAAAAATATTACCTGTAGCTCTCAGTGTGACTGAGCAGGTCTTTGTGCCTCTAATAGTTTCTCCATCAATCTGCTGGAGCTGCGCTTTGCTGCACAGAGCTGTCTCAGCCGGGTGGCTAGTGCTGGGTCACCTTTTGCAAAGGATTTGTGTCAATGTAAGCTGTGGTTACAGGGGCACAGCAGACAAGTATGTAGCTGGATTGTGGGGGTGTTTTTTTTCTGTTTTCCCAGGATTTGTTGCCAGACACGGATTGCCACACTGTCACTGCAGCAGTGCTGTCTCTAAGGCCGGTTCTGGTGGTGAAACTTCACAGATGTGTGAATTTGCTGCTTCTGGGCTAAGGAGGAGGATGCACTGCCACTGCCTTGTGCATACCAGGCAGGAGCTGCCATGGGTTTTGGACTCAGGCAACCCCTTTCTTTGCTGCTTTGCAGCCCAGCACAGCAGCCCATTTGTGGTAATTGGTAAATTACAACGATTCGTTTCAAAATAGCCCCCTTGATGCTCAGCAGGCAGCAGGCTCTGCATGCAGACCCTCCCCAGCAGGAAGCAGGGGTGTGCACCCCCTGCCCTGCCCTTCCGCGACTTGATGTGACTCTTTGTCACCCCGCGTGTGCTCCATGCTGTGTCTCAGTGTCTCTGCCTTCATGCCTGGCTGGTGCTACAGCAGCACGGGTTGAGGCAGCCCGTGGCTCCATCTGCGCTCCCCACCAGGCAGCCCAGCCTAACTGCTCTGCTGCTCCGGCTCCTGAACGCCTTGGCACCCAGGGAGCACCCGTGGGTGCAATGCTGTGCACCCAAGTATTGCTGCCGAGGCAGCTGCCACGCGGCAGGGGAGGTGGGGTGGGCTGCATCCTGCTGAGGGTGGAGGTGCTCTGCAGCAGGACCCTGTTTTCTTGCCTTCTCTCCACGGGCAGGGGAAGCAGAAGAACAGGGAGGTAGCTCGAAGAGGAGCTGGGTGACCTGAGGTTTAAGCAAAGATCAGGCAGTCACAAAAATAAGGAAGTATTGGCACAGTTTTGTTCCATCTTCCACCTCGATACAAACTGCCAGCGTGCATTGTGAGGGAGGCACGCTAAAGGAGTTCTGTGCACTTCCTCCTCCTCCTCCTCCTCCTCCTCCTCCTCCTCCTCCTCCTCCTCCTCCTCCTCCTCCAAAGGCTGACTTGCAGCCCCTTCTCTGGTGGTGCTTTCTAACGCAGCAGTTTCCCCAGAGCAAAGCCCTGCTTGGGCATGAAGTACAGACCCAGAAAATATGAAACGTGAGCCCGAAGCTGCAGGAGAAGGAGGGGGGCAGCTGGGTGATGATGTGCTGTGCTGCTCTGCAAGGTCCATCAGCTGAGGATGGAGGGGGTGAGGGATGAAGGGGCACAGTCAGCAGCCTGACTGGGGTGGACCAGGTGCCGGGAAGAAAGGGGAGTGGATGCAAGGAGGGGGGGATATGGTGTGGATGCGGGGTGGAGGCAGCAGTGCTGGCAGCTGGAGAGGCTTCCTGTCAGGAGTACTGGATTTTGCAGCACTCTCAGCTATTTCCTGGTGCCCCTCTGTGCTCTTGCCACCTGGCTCGGATGCTCGGCAGCTGCTGTACAGCCCCTTTACAGCTGTTTGCCTGTGACCTGCTCATCGCTGCTGTGCTCCTCTCCCTGCCCCTGCACAGCAGCTCTCAGAGGTGGCGTGAGCACATCCCCTCAGCTGCGTGGGTCTGGCCATAGCTGCTGCTGCTTTCCAGGCAAGAAGGGAGGGGAATCTGGCTCTGCTGGGACCCTGCTGTTGCTTTGGGTGATGGGAGATGGGGTCTGGTGATGGGTGATGCAAAGTGGGAAACGTCAATCCCACGGTGAGCATCTGAGAAAAAGTCATTGTGCTGAGAGACCTGATGCAAGCCCACTGCAAAGAGGGGAGAAAAAACCCTGAGACCCCACGAATATCCCAGGAGAGAACCCAAACAGAGGGTGTTCAGCCACCACCTAGGGACAGGGACATGGAGCACGGCATAGCCAGCAGGCAAGGACAGGCAAGTGGAGAAGCCTGTGAGATAACCTGGGAGGTTGAAGAGCACTCTGGTGTGGACACAGCGCCTGGCCCAGCACTCAGTTACCCCACCCACATCCTTAGAGCAAATTTAAACCAACATCACTTTCTACCCTGCGTAAGCAATTAGCATCACGTGGCCACGGTGATTTTCACTTGGCACCTGCATCCCAAAGCCAATTTAGCATGAAAATGCTCGGTGTGTAAACACAATGAGAATAGCCTCTTAGCTCCTGGGCCCCCTGTCCTTGATGTGACATTCAGTGTTTACAAAGGTTGGGTCTTGTTTTTCCGCCGCAGCAGGGAACTGCGCAGATTTCTCTGAAATCAGAGCACAATGACTCTTTTGACGCCCAAAACGACCGCCTCGGCTCTGCTAATAGCGGGCAAATATTGACTCGTGGCTACTACCAGTCCATTCCCTCACCGATGAATGCTCAAGGCTACTTGGATAAACAAATGATTTCTCATGAATATTCTTATTTTAACACATCCCTAGAATAATAATCTGCCCTGTATATATTCTCATTATGCTTTTGCTTCTGCTGACGGTTTGAGGTGACATTGTGTGGCACTTTGTTAGCACAGCAAAGGAGTGTCCCGCTGCGGAGGGTCCCTTGACCAGGGCAGAGTTCAGCTGTACAGTTCTTGGTCTCTGATTGACCCTGAGCAGTAGGGGAAAAAAAATTAATCAGAAGTACTACTCTTGCACGAGGGAGGAGAGGAGCATCCAGCACAGTCCTGCCGGTGCTTTGTTTACTCTGCTAGACTGTTAATCTAACGCCAGATAACACTGGTGGCCGCAGCCCAGATGCCGCAGGTGATGAGCATCTGGACTGCTCCCAAAAATACACTCTTCCATCAGGGAGGACGGCTGCTTGCTGCTCAGCCCAAGACATGTCCCGCAGCTCCAGGAGCCCTGCCACTGCTTGCTCCTTGCCAAGGGCCAAGGAGCAACTGGCACGTGTGACAGTCTGGTGCCACAGCGTGGCAGCCCCGCTTCTCCTGATGAAGTGGGATGCACCGGGAGAGGTGACAGGGGAGAGGATGGGGAAAGCAGCGCCCAAATGTTTCCAAATGTTGCACCTTGAGCCGCAACCCTAAACGGGTGTTGTATGGGGGTTGGACCCGATGATCTCTCAAGGTCCCTTCCAACCCCTACAATTCTATGATTCTATGATTCTATGATTCTACTCCCCCCTCGGGTTAAGACAGATCTCAAATGTGATGTACTCAGTCCTCAGGTTAAGACACATCTCACTGGTTTCATTCCCTAGCCCTGGAAGCAAGTCTGCCTGGTGCCTGCTTCTCCTCCCTGCCATTGAAACGCCGAGGCAGCTCATGGTTGGTCAGCTTTGGAGCAAGTGGCTCACCTTAATGCAAAGTTTCTGAGTGCCTGGGGACATCTCCTGCTCCTCCTGACAGCAGGACCATTACCTTCACTTTGCCGCAGTCGCTTACTCCACTTCAAAGCGGCTGGAACCATCAGCATCCAGCGTTAGCATCCCTTTTACAGGCACTTTGTGTTAACGTGAATGGCGCCAGGATGCTGAACTGATATGTAGGTGAGGCCGTTAAAGTTATTTAGTGTCAGCTAGTGAGCAGAGCTACTGGAGAGCCGAGCTCTTCCAGAATAGCTCTTCCAGAATAGCTCCTCACATGAACGTTCAGATCCAGAATAAAGAGCCGCCTAATTCCGGAATAATCACGCTAATTATTTTCGATGACTCCTTTCTCAAACATCGTGAAGTGTCTAAAAATTGTGCGTGTCCCTGTCACCCCGATGAGATCACACTGCTTCACAAACCCCAGAGGAGATGAAGTTACCCACTCCCCCAGGCAGCCTGCTTATTTTTCAATCCGTTTACAGTGTTTTGATTCCATGGTGATAAGGACTTTATAAATGCTAATTGATAAATGAGATAGTTTATATCGGCTCACACAGGGCAGAAATAGTCAAATGCATACAAAATTGGTATTATTTAAAAACTCGACCAGAGTTTCTGTTCTGAAGACAATGCAGTGGGTAAACTCAGGGAGAACACGTCCTTCGACGTGCTGCCAGTGAATGCTGTCAGCATCTGGGCTCACAGGCTCACGTTGTCTGCTCTAAGCCCTGCTAAGTTCACAGGCCACGAGAGGTGTGCGCTGCTCCTGAAGGAACTGCACGACTCACAGTGCCATCTCACTGGGGAAAAATCAGAAGAAGATGCAAAATTTATACAAATGCTCAGTGCTTTAGTGTGAGAGCCTGCAAAGCTTATGGAACAACTTTCCAAAGTGGGAAGATATCCCCTCCTATCGTACCTGGAGGTTCTGGCTTCGTGTTTTACAGGTTTTGATGGGGTGTTTTTTTCCCAAATCCTTCCAGGCAGTGGCACCAACCTGAGGTTGCAGCCACCTGACCCTTGCTCAGCAAGGAGTGTGGCCACTGGGATGGGTGGCATTACCCCAGCATTGCAAGGATGGTCCCAGCACCAGAGCCCCCATTCCCTGGGAGGCACCAGCGTTGGTACCCCAGGGAGCCCACGAGACAAGCGGCATGCAGAGCCTTTATAAAACTTCTTCCTTTTCCTTGCATTGTCTAGCCAAGCCTTAGCTGTCTCTTAAGCCCAAGTGAACAAAGACTCTCTGATGCTGGAGCGTGTCAGCAGAAGTATACTTCAGTCCATTTTTTTCCCTATCTGTGGGGAATGCAGTGCTCTCTGCCTTGTTTTCTCTCTCGTTCTGGTCCTGCACCAGGCGACAGACACCGGTAATTAATTGCCTTGGTCGCTTTTTAGCTGCAGTCTCTTGCTGGAGCCAGAGCATAAAAAATAGAAGTTAAATTCATGTCTTAGTCCTGCCGTACAATTCCCTTTCTCTGCGAGATACGGTCTGAGCACAACGTGCGTAGCAGCCTCCAGACGTCGGGCTGGGGAGCCAGGATGGCGCTGCTGCTATTTTTGCCAAACGCTGACATTAGTCACACTAAAAAGGAAAATGTACCTCTCACCTCAGTGTAAAACCTGGCGGGATGCTCAGCACCCAGAGCCGACCTGACCCCCCCACCCCGGGGGTGCTCCCTTGCCTGTGGCTAGGGGTAGCAGGTCAGAGTGTGGCACGGCAACGTGGATGTCTGTGGACAAAAGCCACTTTCCCACTCAGTGGATGGGGGGGATGCTCTTTTTGATGCTCCTCTTGCACCACTGACAAAAGGGCCCTATGGCAGCCCCATGGCAAGGGTGCGGTGCTGCCCATGGGGCTGTGTGGAGCAGCAGCATGGGAACGGCACACTGAGGGTCAGTGCTGAGACCAACAGACAGGCAGGTGGACAGATGACCTTATATTCCCAAAATTAAGGGTGAAACTTCTGATTTCACCTCCCAGTGAGTCCCTGAAGATTTAGCCTGTGGCAAAACGTGTGCAGACATTTTATACGTAACTGTAAGCACGGTAATAAAGCACGTTATGTGAGTTACAAGACATAGTAATAAACAACCTCTGGTGATCTATCAGTCTAAAAGACCCCATCAGGATTTATTAAAACTTCCGTTAATCATTTATACTCGCCTTTCTGTACCTCAGAGCCTGCGAGCAGGAAGCCTTGAGCAAAAAGCCACGTTGGGAAGACAGTTTATTCCAGGCCCTCTGGTCACCAGCAGCAGAGAAACACGTGTGTGTGTTCGTCCACACGAGTTTGCTGTGTCCATGTCGGGCAGGAGGGAGAAGCAGCTGCCATCAGCACATGGGGAAGGTATCAAGGTAGCAGCCCACCTCCCTCCTGTGGACACAGCATCGTCAGAAGCAGCAGAACTGGTCACCATCCCCTTGTTTGTTTATAGAAATTGCTAACATCACTGCTGTTATTAGGATCAGGGGAAGGGCCATGTGCAGCAATTATCCAGGCTTACTGCAGTTGACCGGAGTTGTCCAAAAATCAGTAAGACAAAGACAATCTCCCCCTGCCATTAATCCTCTTGTAGTCTAGACAAGATCTCACAAAGTATCTTCCCATGACCGTGTGTCTCTGCACTGTCACTCAAAGACTGACTAATTGTAAACAGTCTGTCAAATTCCAGATTATACCCCCCCTGCCATTTTCAGAGGTCCTTATGCTGAGAGCGGAGATGCTACAGGAGGAAAAGTGGCCAGTAAGCCTAAGGAGGTGATTGTGCCTCTGTATTTGGCATTGGTGAGGCTGCACCTGATCTTCAAGGTCTTTTGCACCTAGTCACTCTGTAATTCTGTGAAAAAGAAATCATCTGGGAACAGATTTTGGCCTGGGGTCCTTCCAGTGAAACCTGAAAGTGTGGTTTGAGGTCCCCATAAGGGAGACTGAGCAGATCAGCAGGCTCACCCCAAAATGCAGCGAGACACCACCCACCCAAACCAGCAGAGCTGCACCAGTAACTGTAAGAAAACACGTTGGGTCAGGAATTACTCTTTGGCCAGGTCTCTACACAAATACCAAGCTGGGAACAGGAGGCTGATGCAGCTACTGAGAAGCATCCACTGATGCTGAGGTCTGTCAAGAGCAGCTCAGCCCAAGGAAATGTGTTTTCTCAGAAGGTTCCAGCCTGTGTGTTTTGCCCAGAATGGAGGCATCAGGTAGGTGCACGGTCAGCCTGGTGCAAGAGCTCTCGTCAGCAACCGAAACACAAGTCGGAGACGGTGATAAAACAAAGCCTTGTGCCTTTGAAAGGCCTGGAAATGCAGTGAAATAACTCAAGAAATCAGTGTTAGCCTGGCAAAGCAAACACCAAATGCCCTTTCCAGCAGGCGTTTTGGTCACGATATAACCGAAGAGCTCCCAGAAGCCTCGAATTATGAAATGTTTGTTTTGAGGAACAGGTGACATCCAAGGCAATATTAGAGGAAAATCAGACCCTATGCTGATTTTCTCTCTTGCCATCCCAGGTGGGGAGCAGCAGGCATTGCCAATATTGATTTAGCAGGAGGGACTTTGCGTGTACTTGAGGGTTTTCTTAGCAAAGATTTTTTTTTTCCCCTCTGATTTTGACATGCTACATGCTCAGGTACAAGCAATCTGCATTAGGCAGAGGTCAGGCAGCTTCCCTCCACTCCTACACTGGCAAAAGTGGATTTGTGAAACTATCTGCTGGTAAGCAGAGGTGATGGGTTGGAGGTCAGATGCTGTTCTGTGACACCCACGGGGTCTGCCTCTGCCCACAGCATTGCACAAAGGGTAACTCCCACCACAAATGCCACGTAAAGTTTCCTTCTTCCCCAGGTCTGCTGCTGGGTTTGGAAGTTCGTTGTACCAGTCACTGCATCCTGCTGCTTGATGGGTGGTGGGTCCCTTGTGGTGGTGGTGAGTCCCACCACGATGTGAGAGGCTGCAAGAACGTGTGTGCCATGGTGTATAGAGGTATTGCTCTGAACAGGGGACCCTCACCCTGTGCCTCAGCCCAGGGCTGCCACCGTGAAGAGGGGAGCATCGGTGGGGCTGAATCTAGCAAGATGCCTCATGGCAGGAGAAGTGAGGAGACATCCTGCAGCCACCGCAGACCAGGAAGAGGTGGATGCAGGGATCTTGATGTCGCTCCTTGGTTGGGTCTGTAGGGAGGTGCCAGCCACATTGGAGGGAGCGTGCTGCTCCTTACAGGCCCGTGCCCCCCTGGGATGAAGTGGTGTCTTCCCAAGTGCCTGGCTGTCTCCATCACCATTGGAGCAGCAACAGGGTGGTCACTGCCTGATGGGAGGATCACATTTGCACCCAAAGCCACTTTGGAGACCTTTGAGCTCTCAAGATCCTTATCCCAGACAACCTTGCTGTAGCTCCTTCCCTGTCTTAGGAAGCTTGTGACCTCTGTTTGTGGGAACTCCTTGCTTTCCTCCTCCCTCCCCATGGGAACCACCTTCCTCCCTGAGGGGTGGTGGGCCGCCACAGCTGGCCAGATGTGCAGGTTTGTGCTGTTTCTCTGTAGTTCATGCCTGCCCCTGTAAATCCCAGGGTTTTCTTGGCGTGGCGCTGCATTGCAAATCTGCATTAGGAGCATGGCATTAGCACTGCAGCTCTGTGGGAAGTGTGAGTGCTCCAATTCCCCCAGCGATTAGTGGGTGACAGTTCTGATAAATCAACTGTTTTATCATAAACATGTGCACTCAGCATTAACTCTACGTGTGCCCAGCTCTGGGTGAAGAGATTATTACTCACCAGGAACGGCACAGCCAGCAACAGGGAGATCCTCAGCAAATCCCTCTGAGGAGCTGCCATGTCCCTGGCTTATGCATGTGCACACATGTGTGCCCAGCCCTGTGGTGACACTGACATGCACATACAGAAAAACACACGTGTGTGCACTGGAGAGACACACCCACACCCATAGGGGCTTTGTGTAAGGCCAGGCACTCCATGCATCCCTGCAGACACGTGATGCCTGGGCAAGGGACTCACCCCGGCTCTGCCCTGCTGCATTTCCAACTGTGTGGTCCTTGGAGCCACTGTTACTCACCAGACCCCCGAGCAGCCGATTGAGGGGGCAGCAGGGGCTCAGCAGTCTCAACCCAGACCCCTGTGTGGGTGCTTGGTGCCTTTTTCATGCCACTCTCCCTGTGACTGGTGGTTTTTTAGGAGGCAGGGCAGTCAGTGTGCACAGCCTGGTTAGCTGCCTTCACACAACCTGCAGGACCAGCTGCCAACCTGCCTTTTTCAGAGTCAGCTGCACACTGACCCCATCCCTTGTAGCTGGGAGCAAAGCTGAGCACAGGGAGCAAATATTGACCTTACCTGCTCTGTTTCTCCTTGTACAGGACACAGGTGGCTTTGGGAACATGCTCATGCTGAGCAGGGGGGGCTCCTGATGGGCCGATGCTTCATCAGTCCCAGAGCTGTGCTCACCCTGAGCTGCCGTCACTGATGGGGATGCTGCCCTGCATCACTGCTGGGTTTGCAGAGCAGAGCTTTGCTGCAGCCTGGAATGTTTGGGATACTCAAGCCAGGCTTGGGCCAGGAATAAAAAGCGATGGGGAAAGGGGCATCAGCAGAGCCTGGAGCCCAAGAGGAGCTGCAGGTAATGGATGGGGGGAGCCATGGTACGCAGGTACCAGTTACCTAGGAGCCTGCCTTGAGGCTGAGGGCCACTGCAGGCATCTCCCCTGGTCTCCCTGCACACAACCTCCCATGTTTGGGGCAGGGAACCACCACGGGGGGAACCAAGGTGGCAGCCCAGGGGCCCATAAATCACGACATCTCCCTGTGCATTGTGGCAGCTCCTCGTTTGGTGTATGTATGCATTTGTGTATTCCTTCTGACATTTTTATTATTATGAGATAGTTCCCCTGAAGGGGGATGAATAATGAAAACGCAGCCTTTGGATGAAGGAAAGTGGAGAGGCAGAGAGTAGCTGTTCTGCCTAGAGACACCTCGCTGCAGTGCATGTCCCCTTCCCTCACACTGCTGTCCCTGGTTCTGGCTCCTGATGCCTCCCTGCCCAGAGCCAGCACCACATCCACTCTCCCCTCCTTCCACAAAGCACCAGCACATCACTTCTCTTCCCTTGCCATTCCTCCAGTGAGATCTAGTGTCTCTTCTCCTTATCCAGCATCTTTTCCAGAAAGGTGCTCACAGGAATTCTGTCTCCTCTGCCCCAAACACCCGACATTGCACTGAGGACATGGAGGGGGCCAAGGGACTCAGCTTTGCAGGCTGATGGAGATGACGTTTGCCAAGGAGGTGTTTTTGGGGGTGAGGAGTAGAGGTGCGATGTGACATCCCATCACGGCATCCCATATGCATTGCTGGGGATCCTTGGAAAACTGCAAGCACGTGAGAGTGATGTGGCTGTGCCCACACTAGGGGCTAGGGTGGGCTCTGCTGTGGGTTGTAGGGTGAGTGGGGGGAGTAATTGCTCCCTATTGGGTGCTGTCAGGTGAGTCTGCCCCTGGGCACTGTGGATGGAAGCACTGATGCCATGGGCTGGGTTTGGAGATCAGGGAAAAAAAATCAACATTATTGGTTTCCGTGGCAACCCTGCCACAGAGCTGGAAGCGAGCACCATGTCCCCATCACTGCAGACATGTGGGAAGGCCCTGCCTGGGTGATGGATTCTAAAAAACATAATGTACCCATCATTGCATGGCCCTGCCTGAGAGGCTGGAGAACCATGGGCTGGAGCCAGCTCCACAGAGGAGGAGGAATGGGGCTGGAGCCACCCATCCCATCCTGCCCCATCCTGCCCCATCCCATCCCATAGCCCACACTCCCCCACAGGGTGGGATGCTCCTCGTTTTAACTGGAGCTCCCCACCAGGCACCCTGGAGGCAAATGACTTGCAGGGAGATTTGAAGCCTGTGATCTTCCCGGGGGTAGCTGGGGTGGATGAAGGGGTGTGCTGTGAAATCCCGTGGCCACAGAGATCAATAGCACAACATAAAGCCATTTATATCACTATAAAGGGAGCATACAGCCTAGAATTAGTTACACTAAAATGTCTGTATCGGAGTATTAATTGGGTTACTAAATATGTCACTGCGAATGTATTTTATAGGCAGCATAAATTTCTGTGTTAATAAGGAGCATTTCTGGTCCTCTCTGAGGCTGCCCATCACCGCGTGAGCTCTGCCCATACAGGGCTGCCCTGGCCCAGCATGCACAGGGCGCCTGGAGGAGATGCCCCTTCGGTAACACATCCCTGGCAGCCCACACTGTCCTGGTGAAAACCCTCTCTGTCCTCCCACAGAGCGTGGAGGCACCGCTCAGCCCCTGGGGCTGGGAGCAGGGGCAGGTGAGAGTCTGGCCTCCTCCCTCACTGGGATGGGGGAAAGAGTATCTTGGGGGCACAAGCCAGGCCCCCTTTGCAGGGGAACATGAAGATGCACGATGGATCTGCAGGGGCTTTGGGGTTTCCCTGTGGGGTGCAGAGCCCGGGGTGCTGTGTACCTCCTGCATGTGTGGGGTACACCAGTACAATGGGACTGGGCAGTGCTTGTGGCCCCCAAACACCTTGTTTGGACTTTGGGCTGCTGGGCTGGGCCCCTCAGGGTCAAGTGGCAAGTGCCACCAAAGGTGCAGCCATCCATTTAGATACAGACAGGATCACAGATTCACAGAACTGTGGGGGTTGGAAGGGGCCTCCAGAGCCCATGGGGTCCAACCCCCTGACCAAGCAGGGTCCCTAGGACAGGGCACACAGGGCGGTGTCCAGACGGGGCTGGAATCTCTCCAGAGAAGGAGACTCCACACCCCCTGGGCAGCCTGTCCCAGGGCTCCCTCACCCTCACTGGGAAGAAGTTCTTCCCCAGATTGGGGGGGAACTCCCTGTGCTCCAGCTTGAGCCCATCACCCCTTGTCCTGTCCCCACAGACACTGAGCAGAGGCTGCCCATGGCCCCTGTGTCCCACCCTTCAGCTATTGATCCCCATTGATCAGATCCCCTCTCAGGCTTCTTTTCCCCAGACTGAACAGCCCCAGGTCACTCGGCCTTTCCTCACAGGGGAGATGCTCCAGTCCTGTAATCATCTTCATGGCCCTAAACACCAGTGTGGGGTGTATTTCTGGACCTGATGCAGTTTCTTTGCCCTGTCTGTCCCATTTCATCACCGCTCCCCCTCTCCTTGTACGTCTGCTGCTACCAAACCCTTCTTTAAGCAGAGATATTCAGCTTTCCGGCTGCTTCAGATTATTTTTGGTTCTTGCAGTAGAAAAAGTTTAAAAAAAAAAAAGGGGGGGGGGGGGAGAAGATGTAAACCTTCCCAGAAATGAGAGCTCCTGCCTCCCTGCTGCCCACGGGGCTCCTGCCGGCACTCGCACCGGCACTGGGAGAGTTGAATCTCATCTGTAAGTCACCCTGCCCCTGGCTGTTGTGGGGTGGTCACAGAAGGGAAGCGATCCTGGTTTTACATGAAATATTTAGCTGTATCTAAGTTACAGCTGGCATACATCCACTGCAAACAAACAGCCGTGGAAGAGCTGAACTGTCAGTAAATGCCTATGAAAAGGAGGGAGGAAAACACAGCTTTCAACACTGAAAATATTGCTGCAACTTGTTCCTTTTAGCTTAAAGAGCCTCTGAGGGCAAGTCTTTGACCCTGCAGCCTCATTGCTCGCAGCCATTTTGGACAAGCACATATTGAAAGGGCACTTATTGAATTGGTGATGCTTGATTTTGATTTTTTTTAATTTTTTTTTTTTTGGTGAGGCAAGTGAAGACAGAAGCAAATAGACATGAGGAGAGAAAAGGGCACGGAGAAAAAGGTAAAAATATCGTTTCCCGTATACTTTGGCTTAGTTGCTGAAAAATGTCAAGCCTACAACCTGCTCTTGTTGCAGATTTGAGAGGAAAGCTTTGGCAGAGGGCTGGCAGCAGCCATGGGATCCCAGCCAGACACTTCTTAGGGAGGCAAATGAGATGACAGGAGGAAGCACAGGAGATAATCTGGAGATGAAGAGGTGCCTGCAACGCGGGGCTGGCAGCGGGGACCCTGGGCTCCCAGCGCTTACCTTGTGCCAAGTCGGTCACCCCAGTGAAAGGGGACGTCACTGGGACACCAGTCTCGACCCAGAGGCTGGACCAGTCACTGCTCAGAAGTGCCTGCTCCTGAGCCATGTGCATGTCTATATAGAGGATTCCTCCTCCTTTTGCTCTGGTGCTGGTGACTCACACCGAGCTCCAGAAGGAAAAAAAGAAGAAGAAAATGTATTCCCAAACATTGTTATTTTGGGTTCATGAAAAACAGATTGTTCACTAGGTAACAAGAGAACAACTTGCCAGACACATGTAGAGGTCACGACGACTGTGATTCATCTTACTAATCTAGCAGGTATCTAGAGCCGTTTTAGATGCCTTTATGCTTGGCAGTGATTCACATCAACTGCTCCCAAACACCCTTCCAAAAACACAAGGTCTCTCCGCTCCTCTGCGACTGTGAGAGTTGTTCACACAAGGTAGGGAGAAAGCAGTTCAGGCACTTGCCAGATAATCACGAGCCTCACCTGAAGACAAGAGGATTCAGACAGATCTGCATCTAAAACCTGCACTCAGAGAGCAAAATGCCTCCGTGTTCAGGTCTGTGCCACAGAGCTCCATGATGGATCTCCTGCTTGCCTCGAAGTGTCTTCCTCCCCGATTCAGCATCTCTGCAGCCTTTGTGCATAACTGGGTAACAAGCATCTCCAGGAGGCTTCTCCAGGAGGCACCTCTGGAACAAGAGCCCAGGAGAGCAGCAAAGCTTCACATACACTCAGGTCTTCATCTTGGGGTTGGTGACCTGGCTGTTGGGAGAAAGCAGGAGAGATGCTCAGGCAGCCTGTGGGAACCTGAGAGTGGATGAGTGGAGGATAAAACAAGGTCCTCTAGAGAGGTACTGGTGTGCAGTTTAAATCTGGGGACTGCAGATTCAGACTACAGTCAGTGGGAATGGATGGATGAGGCACAGGTGGGAAATGAGTTGTTGCATGGAGCATGGGAGAGTGAAGGGTGGCAGGCCAGGTTATGGAGGCTGCTTAGAGAGGTGGAGAAAAGACCATGCTATTCCCTTCCACATCACATGTGGTGCTTGGAGGACTGGAGGAACAGGAGAAGGCTACCCAGGGACCACCATCTTCCTTTCCATCACCAACATGTCCCAGCCACAGGTTACTGCCTCAACACAGAAGCAATGAAGTGCCTGTGGGACCGTCTTCAGGACCATACCCTCCCAGCACTTCCCCTGGTGTGCACATGAGGGTGCAGGGTAACATCATCACTTGCTTCTTCAGACAGGCAGTCCCATGCTCCCAACTCCAGCAGATGACAGAGAGATCCTTCCAGGAGAGGGTCCACCAGCAGATCAGATGCTGAAAATAGAGGTCAGGTGGGGTCTTGGTAGGCAGGGTCTTTTTCAGCTGAGAGGTCTATGCAAGAACAGGGAAAGGGAGACAGTTGGCAGGGTTTAACATGCTGCACTGTGCCTGCCCAGGGAGCATGTTTCAGCAGAAAGGTGTGCAGGTAAAGTCTTGGAGAGCTGCACTGTGCCAGGTGAGCCTGCACCATCTCAATAGGCTGGGACTGAGCCATCTATATTGCCAAGACAGCGTTTGGGACAGATCTGATCTAAATAGGGACATCTCATTTCAGTCAGAGAAATTGCACCCTCTCTGCTATTTTGTTATTAAGGAAACCAGTACAGGTTAAAGCCACAGGAAAAAATGAACCAGCCCTTTCAAGCTGTCTTTATCTGGAAATGCATGGGGCCCATTTCCATTTGTATTCCAGGGAAGAGATCTTCAGCCTGAGCTTTAATGTCAACACATTGAATTAAAGGGTTCTTCATTAGTTACAAGGAAGGTGAAAATCATCTTCTCCTGAAATGTGATTTGCAGCAGTAGGCTGCAGGGAGATGATTGTGCCATCTTACGCAACAGGTTCCTGCGCTTCCTCCAGGAGTGTAAACAGGCAGGTCCTGGCAGAGAAGACAGAGCTCTGCTCAGAGACTGGGCTTGCTTGAGCAGATGGAGCAGGTGGGAGGACCTTCAGGTCTCCATCATCGCCAGTCTCTGTCCCCGCCAAAAATAGAGCATGAGTGCTCTACGTCCTTGGGTTCAGGCTTGGTCATGTCTTGATACTGGGGACCAGAAGTTTTAACATGATGTTGGAGCTGGGAAGCACCTGGGTAGCATCCTGGGGCAGGATGCAGGATGGCATATGCATGTAGGGCAACAAAGAGCTGAGGAGAGATGCACGATCAGAACAGCCATAGAACCCCAGACTGGTTTGGGTGGGAAGGGAACTCAACCCCTCCCCCCAGTGTCCCCCTGTCATGGGCAGGGACACCCCCCACCAGTCCAGGGTGCCCCGAGCCCCATCCAACCTGGCCTTGAACCCTGCCAGGGATCCAGGGACAGTCCCAGCTTCTCTGGGCACCCTGTGCCAGGGCCTTCTGCCTCCCTAGGAAGGATTTCTGCCTCTGAGCTCCTCTCCAGCTGCCCTCCTGCAGCTGAAGGCCATTCCCATGGCCCTGTCCCTCCCTGCCCTTGGCACCATCCCCTCTCCAGCTTTCCTGGAGCCCCTTGAGGGACTGGAAGGGGCTGGGAGGTTTCCCTGCAGTCTTCTTTTCTCCAGGCTGACTCAGCCCAGCTCTCCCAGCCTGTCTCCAGAGGTGCTCCAGCCCTCGGATCATCTCTGTGGCCTCCTCAGGACTCGCTCCAACAGCTCCGTGTCCGTCTTGTCCTGGGGATCCTGAGCTGGATGCAGCACGGCAGGGGGATCTCCCCAGAGCAGAGGGGCAGAATCACCCCCTGAGCTTTTGGGGGGCTTTTTATAGTCTTTGAAGAGCTCATCCAGCCAAAGTGGATTTAGGCAGTCAGGGTCAGCTAAGATGTAGCTGAGGTTCAAGGACCAGCACGTAGCTGATGTTATTCTTCCCCTGCAGCACCAAAATCTGTGAGGAAGCCCAGTGTGGGCTGAGGATGCAGGGATGTGTGCATGCATTCATTCAGCAAGCGAAAACATGTACATGCAGCTGCACACACTCTATTTACACAATTTTACTAGGGTGTTTTTATTTTTTATGACACCATAAAACAAGAATAAGTGATCAGAAACAAAAGAATTTAGTTATCAGCTGCCAAAAACAAGACAGAGAGAGGAGCATGGCAATAAATCGCACAGTCCATAAAAAATTCCAGCGTATTAACAAAAGTGCTGCAGAGCAGACAACAGGTAATGATAAAGCTGGATGTAATTACTAAAGAGAAAAAGAAAGTTCTTTTAAAAGAGGGGGATATTCTCAGTTGAGAAACGTTGCTGATCTACAGTTCAGCCTTGCTGGATGAAATAATATCTGCATTAAAGTGAAGAAAGGGAGAAACAAGCCTGAATTTGGTAACAAATCCTGCCCAGGTCACGTTTAGGAGGCAGGAGTACCAAGGCCTTTCGTTTCCATCAGATCTCTCTGCATCTTTACTGTACCCTCCAAACAAGCGGCTGACACCTCGTCCCGCCCAATTAAAGTGACACACTAAATCTCTGCAAATAGGCTGCCTGCTGCAGCCCTTCCCCACAGTCCCAGAGCACCGAGTAGTAAGTTCCTCCTCCTTCTTTTTTTAACTCCTGACACAGGCTGTGAACCCACAACTACACCCTGGGGACACAAACTCTCCCAGCCTAAATCCCAGGCTCCAGTGGCCGCTGGGTTTAGTGCTTTGTAACGAATCCCAGAATCCCAGAATCGTAGGGGTGGGAAGGGACCTCCAGAGCCCATGGGGTCCCACCCCCTGCCCAAGCAGGGTCCCTAGGACAGGGCACACAGGTCGGCGTCCAGACGGGCTGGAATCTCTCCAGAGAAGGAGACTCCACACCCCCTGGGCAGCCTGTCCCAGGGCTCCCTCACCCTCACTGGGGAAAAGTTCTTCCACATGGTGGGGAACTTCCTGTGTTCCAACTTGCAGCCATTGCCCCTTGTCCTGTCCCCACAGACCCTTTTAAAGAGGCTGCCCATTTCCCCTGTGTCCCACACAAAACCAAGATGGAAACTGTCTGGGATGGTCCCTTTTATCAATTTTCCCAGCCGACACGGGATGTGGAGCCCGACGTCGAAACAATGTGCTGGTTAGAGGATTCAGAGCGCATTGACCAAGTCATTTTAGTTAATCAATTACCCATTCCATGGTCCTAATAGCTCTTTAGATCTCATTTCGCTCAGTGAAACTGCGAACTCAAGTGCTCAACTATACAATTTATTAATGAAAATTCGCTTTATAGTAATGTTAGAAATTATGGAATGGAAAATAAAGATGATTAACAATGCCTGCAAAGATCCAACAGATGTATATAAGATTTCAGAACTTGGTGGTGAATCAGTAAATCTAATCGATGAATAAATGTTACATCAGAATTAATATTAACATGCTGGTAACTTATTCTAATTATTGCATAACCTATTTTTGAGGGGTGATTTTTCTATCAGTGTGAGCTGTTGGTCTTTAATCTTTCATTAATTTCACTCATAGCCTTTTATTAATTTGCCAATCAAGCTTTATATTTGAATTAAAAGCTCTGGGACTTGGATGTGTCAAGTCAACCGAACGACTTCAAAATCAGGATTTAGAAATTTAGACAGTTACTTAAGGACTGCAAACACTATGCTCGTTCACAACTGCCTTCCCCTTGTCAGGAGACTCATGGTCACACCCTTCTCTTCATCAGTTCTGCTCCTTCTGCAGCCTTGGCTTTTTCTGTGGAAAGGTGCAGCAGGAAAAATGGTCTCGTAGGAAAATAAAAAAAGCCCTTTGTGGGACAAGGAAGAGGAAGACAGAATTATCACACCCGGCAGGACTGTGTATGGGCATAGCTGGGTCACTCCTATCTGCATTCAGGGGTTTGAAACCCATGCATCTTTGTGATGTGCTACTTGTAATGCTGCTATCTGGTGACCTCAGTGCCCAGCTACTGCCTTGTGGATACGAATATCATGAATATCAAAGTTACTGCGCTGTTTACATTGAGTTAGAAAATTGATCCCATCCCACCCACAGGCACTAGCTTGTTTTCCAAGGTACATCTCCTTGTTATTAGTAATTTATAGGCAGCATTTGATATTGCAGGCAGGGTGGGGCAAAGAGTGGCAGCAAGGATTGATCGGTATGGTGAGATGCGTGTGTATCTAGGGGAACTTAGGATGCTGTTACCTGGTCAACTCACAGTGTGTAAGACCGAAATGCTTCCTTCCCTCTCACCTGCAGCCTTGCCTTTCTCACACTGGCCACAGCAGCTCTGCAGAGGGGAAGCAACCTGCTGCTCCAGCCACACGCTGACATCACCAAAAACCCATTGCATTTTCTGTTGAAGATCAGCTGTGGAATGGCAACCTCCTGCCTTAGATGGCTTTCTTACATGTAAATGAGAGACCAAATAGGGCAAATAGCTTCTTTCCAACAGAAGACACCTCAAGCAGGAGTGATAGCCACTGAAAACTATTGTGGGAGGCACAGGAGTCCAATAGGGACCAAATCCTCTCAAGACTCTGCCCATCTGCTGCAAATTGCCATGTAGCTCAGGTACAACCCATGCCAGCCAGCAAGAGAAGTGATTAACCAAGCCCAGTGCCACTCAGCATATGCACAGGCCCTTCAGTGCTTGTGAAGAGGCAGAGAGGGTGGGGAAGGGTCAGGAACTTGGGGTAGAGAGGAAGCACGGAGGTGGGGCTGAAAGGGATTTGAGCAGCTTTAAATCTTCCTCTGTAAATTATGAGTTCAAACTTGGACCCTGAGAGACCAATGTACCTTCCCTGTCCAGGGTCTCCTGAGCACCATCTGGGAACTGAGTTCAGACAGGCTTTGTCCTCCATCCAAGCCCCATCACTCCCTTATCCTGCCAAAGTGGGAGCCCTAAGGAGGAGAAGAAGCAGCAGGACATACTCCTCTGGAGTCACACCGACATTTTAGCATCCCTGTGTGGCTGTGATGAGTTTCTGAAATTGAAGGTTCAATATTCCCCTTCTTCTGCAAAACCCAGCTGGAGGGGTGAGGGGAGCTGGTGGCTCCCAGCCCCATGCGGTGGAGGTGTGGACATGACCAGTCTGCAGGTGCCTCTGCTCTGCGTATGTGGAGCTGGTGCTGTGGCACTCTCCTGCTTTCATCTTTGGGGTGTAAGTTTTGCAGTTCTGGCAGCAGCCTGAGGGCAATTTTTTCTGGAAAGTTTGAGCAAAGCAGGTTCAACTGCTTCAAAGTACCAAGTCGATGACAAAAATACATAATTGCCTTCTTAAGAAAATAAAAAGCAACTTTTTTTTCTCTTTTTTTTTTGTGGTGGATTGGCAAGTATACACTTCCTACGCACTTTCCCTTCTCAAAACATGATTCCAGTCTTTATTTTTATTTCAGGAACTGTGAATTATGAAAGGGCTCTCCCCTCCCTCTTCCTCTGCCTTTTTCTCTCTCCCTCCAACTCTTTCTCCCCCTCCTCACTCCTAACCAGTGTGGTGGTAGTTTATAACCTCCACATGCTGACTGTGGTGGTTTAACCCCGGATGGTGGCCAAGCCCCCCACCCCAGCCACTCACTCACTTCTCCCTGGCAGGATGGGGGAGAGAATACACAGAGCAAAAGTGAGAAAACTCGTGGATTGAGATGAAGGCAGCTTAATTGGTAAAGCAGAAACCACACACACAAGCAAAGCACAGATATTTTCCCCAGCACAAACCCAAAGCACAGCCCTGTACTAGCTACTATGAGGAAAAGTAACTCCATCCCAGCCAAAACCAGCACGCAGACCTTGTTCTAATTTACTTTGTACACACGTCGCAGAGCCCGCAGGACAAGGATTGGGTTGCTGCTGCTGTGGCTTTATGAATAAATCCTTTTACAAAACAAAATCCCCCTGCAGAGCCACGGCTGGGTGATATGTTTTACTAAATCCCAGTGCCCCTTGTCCCATGCTTTGCCAGGTGCAAGGTGCTTGTGCAGGCGGCAGCATCGCTGCTCACCTCAACCTGCAAGGCAGAGGAGGGGGATGGGATGGTTTTGGATGGGGGTAGGGGGTGGGCTGCAGAGCATCCATCCCTTGGAGAGGGGAGCTGTGGGAGAGAGATGCAAAGCTGTGTGTGGAGGAACCTCCAGGTAAAGGCTGATCCTGACACACTTCACTCCTTGTCTGCATCTGCCATGGTTTATGGCAATGCACTGGCAAGGCAGAGAGCCAGCACAAAGGGCCTGGACGGTGCAAATAAGTGTCCCCTGGAAGTTCTGGCTTCGGGGGAGGTGGGAAGAAAAGGACTGGGCAGTCTCCATCATGCAAAAGACGCTTGACCCCACAATCCTCCCATGACTGTGATGCTGCAAAGCCCCAGCTAGACTGACTCAGAAGTGAGTTGAGAATGGGGAGTGGTGAGAGCTTCTCACAGGTCTCCTTTTGGACCCTGGCACTGGTCAGGAGGCATCGCCTGAACACCAAGCATGGGGGCGAGTAATGCACCCAGGCACAAGGGGTGAAACACCACGGGAACCTCAGCCACTCATGCCCACCTCCAGGCATGCTGAGGAGTGCTTCTGTCCTGCATGTGCCCTCTGGACTTTCTGCAGTATGAGGAGTAGTACGTCTTTCCTGCTGTGCCCAAGTGGAGATCAAACCCTCCCAGGCCCATTCCTTCCAGGACAAGTAATGTAAGCAGGAAAACAGCTGTCCATCTAGCTCCTCCTTGCAGGAGGGAGACAGGCAGGGGACTAATTTTTAATCTTCCTCCCTCATCTGTGTCCCATCACGAATCTGTGGCAGAGGCTCACTCTCTCAGCTCTTGTCCCCTTTGGCCACCCTGAGGCACCTCGCACTGTTGAGATACAGGGAGCCCTGCTCCAAAAAGCAACTGACAGCATCTGCTGAGGATGTCAGCCCGCGCCAGGTAGCATGCTGGCTCTCGTCTCGCCTGCCTTGCCAGCTGCCCACTGGGCACTGGGCAGCAGCTGGAGCACGTGGTCCTGGGCTGCAGGGGGCTCGGGGCTCAGGGCAGGGAGTCCAGCTATGCCAAAAGCCGTGACAGCTGCTGCTGGTCCCAGATGACAGGAGAGTTTATGTCACTTGTAAAAGGTGACATGCAGACAGTAAGATGGGATGCAGCTCTGAAGGAGCCTATGGAGAAGCAGCACCAGCCTGAACATCCCCCAGGGGCTTCTCCTCCTGCCTGAGCTGGGCAGCAATTTCCAGCACATGGCTCCTGTGTAGAAGTCCAGCCTGCAGCCCTGGCTCTGGAGCTGCTTCCACCTCTTCTACCACCACTGCTGTTCTGCGGCTGTCACAGAATCTGTCTCTCTAGCATCTCATCCCTGGCTCCAGCCCCTCGAGACATCTGTGGTCTTGGCAGAAGGAAAAGTCACACATGGTCCCTGTGACTCCCCAGGTGGTGAGAAGGTCACAAGCCCAGGCTTTAGCAGAGTGAGCCATGTTGCTGGCATCCAGCATGGAGCATCTTGGAAAGACCCCCTCTCAGGAGTCCTCCACTGGTGTCCAGAGTCTTCCCAGGCTTCCCATCCCTGCACCACAACTCTGTGTGCATTTACCATCAACAAGGGCGCAGGGAGCAGGGATGGGACTGTGGGTAGCTGTGCACCTTGCTGAGTCCACCCCAGGAGCAGATACCTGCTGATCGCTCTCCATCCATTGGCACAAGACAGACATACGTCCCTGTGCAGGACAGGGCAGCTGCTTGGAGGATAAACTCCCTTCCTTAATGCTGAGCCCAGCCACGTGCACCAAACCCACCCCCCCAAAGCTCTCAGCACAGAGCAAGCTTCCCAGGCCCACAACCCATCCATCTCCTGGCACGCTCATCTCCACAGTGCCTCTGGCAGAGCGGTAAGCTCCTGAATATTTTATGTGGTTATTAGTCGACAACATAATCTATCTGAGGGGAAGTCAGAACTGCTGACCGAGGCGCATGGCACAGCGGCGGGGATTGCTGACTCCTGCAGCACCCTGCCCGGTCCTCGCAGCGTCGCCCGGTGCGGCGCAGGCGCTACCCGCTGCTGTGGGCTGGTGGTTCGTCCTCACATGTGCTGCACGCCCAGGGCCAAGCGTGGGCACACGCTGCACTGACAGGCAGCCAGATTGAATGCCTCCTTGTCTGAAGGGCTCGTGTGTGCACATCTCTTCCCCTCTCTAATTTGTCACATATGGTGCAGGCATGGTACGTCCATGTGTCTTGGCGCGGGGGCATCTGCTCCGTACGCAGCAGTTAGGAACACATTAGCCACAAGTACAGTTTCTATGCCTGTACGTACAAACACAAGTGTGAGTGTGCAGAAACTGCACACCCAGGCCTCTCCTTCACGTGCAAACATCTGCACCCTGGCTGCAGGCAAGCATTCACATGCACAGTGGAGGATCGCTGGCCTGCCTTCTGCAGGGTGCAAAGCTCCTCATTGCCCCCAAAGAAATGTCTTCAGGTGCAAAAGACTCCAGAGCACAGGAGTGCGTGAGGGCGGCGCTGTGCAGACACTCAGCAGCCTGGGGAAGGAGGGTCTATGCTGGAAGGATGATGGCACAGAGGATGCACAGCCATCCTGCCGTGCTGTGGAGCTGCACAGGCCCAGGGAGAAGCAAAAGCAACGTGTGGGGAAGGGCTGTCGGAGGGAAAGCTGAGACATCTCTCCCGTACGCCTGCTATCTAAGGGAGGGGATTTCCAGTGTGAACAGGTAGCTCTGCTGGAAAATCTAAGGCTGCTATGAAAGTCTGGCCATGAATGTAACATGGGGAAGGCTGAGAGGAAAATAGCTGAGGAACTCTGCCCTTTCTGCATCTCGGTCCCCAGTGGGTGACTTGAGATGGACCCTCAGCTCATGGTATAAGCCAGACTGCTGCTGAACTTCTTGTCCCCACTCCCACTCCTGTGTGGGCACTGTGCTCATGCAGGAAGCTGGGTTGGGGGATTTTTGGGTTGGTTTGTTTTCTCCAGCCAGCTCAGCTTCCAGCCTGGTTTCTTGCATGGCCACAGATTCTCCTGCTGCACACAGAAGGTCCCGCTGGGGTTGGCAGCAGCACCCAGTAGCTCATCCCAAGCAGCAGCCAGGCTGAGAAGGGAGAGGCTGGACAAGTTAGCAGTCTCAGGGGGGGCTGCACTATTCCACAGGTGGGCTGCAAGTGCTTGCAGAGGCAGACAGAGCTGCTGGAGTGGGGCACAGCTCTTGCCTGCGTGTCAGGAAGCAGAGGCAGCTGGCAGCACTGCCAGCCCTGGGAAGGTGCAGAGCATCCCGGGCGAGGACCAGCCTGTGGGGCTGCTGCTGCTGCTGCTGCTGCTGCTGAGCCACCCGGAGCTGCTGAGGAAGAGTGTGCCGAGCAGGTTCATCTTTATGTAAATCACATTCACTTCAGCTGGCTTCCAGGATAATCAGTATTAAAGGGAAACTATTTTCTAGTTCATTAGAGGAAAGCTGCGTCCCTGCGGCTGCTGCTGTCGGCACCTCCTTCTCCTTCCAGGAGAAATGATCTTTGTGAGCACCAAACACGGAGACATTCACACTGGAAATGTCGAGTGGGGGAAGGGGGAGAAGAAAGGTCTGTGGCTCCAAGGGCAGCCCTTCCTCCTTCTCCTCCACCCTTCAGGAGGGTTTGAGTGAACTGTGGTCCGTCCCTTTGTGCTCCTCACCCCCATATGGGTTCTGCCAGCTCCCTCAACCCCACCTGCCATTGACCTGGGGTCTTTCCCTCCACCCCTTGCTACAAGACTCCCCTGGTCCTGATGAGCCCTCATTCTTATCTTCTCTATGGGCTCCCTAATGCTTGGTAGCAACCCCAAGAGCCTGGGCCCTCCTGTGTACTCTTGATAGTTGTGCCAGAGCTTCTTCCTCTCAGCAGCATGCTCTGAAGTTACCCCAGGGGTGGGACTGCTCTCCTCCCCATCTCCCAGACAAAAAGCACTGCTCCAGAACAAGGCTCTGTGTTTGCCTGAAGCCATGGGCTGTCTAACTCATAGAGGTCAGTATTAATCCAGCTCCCAAGAAACATCGAGACCCTGCTAGAAAAACTGGGGTGGTAAGACAGGTTGGTTTGGGACTGGAAATGGTTCATAGAGGCCATCCAGACCAAGTTCCAGATGAGGACAGTAAAAGATCATCATTCAAGTAAGATTTCAGGTCGGCACCTTCTTCACAAACAGCTTTCCCATCCACCATGAAAGGAGGTCAAGACCACTGCCTAGACATGTGGAGAATCCCAGAGCAAGAGAACATCCAGCTCCCTCTACTTTTGAGTGAGCCCAGAACTAGGAAAGCCATGAAGTAGGACAACATGCATAGGAACTCTTGGCGAGGTAGGGAGACTGAGTTGGGATCATTTCCCTAAAGGTTTAACTGGGCTGGAGTCCTGGGGATTCAATCAGGGGAGAGCAGGCTGTGCTGTCACTGGGTGGTGGATGGGAACGGGCTTGCACACCTCCAAGGGCCACTGTCCCTCCTACCTAAAGAGTTTGGGAAGCTGCCATGGTGCAACACACACATCTGTCCATCAGACATCCTGCAGTGGCTCCTTCTCCACCCCAGCTTGTGCCTCCTCCCCTTGCCCTGCCCTCATCCTGGGTGAAGCCACACCGGGGTGACTCAGACATGGTGCTGACATGCATCAGCATCCAAGCAAACAGGGTGGTGGCAGGGGGATGCTGATGCAGATTCATTAGTGACCTCTGTGAGGATGGCTTCAATGCATGTCCATTAGGCAGCTGCCCTGAGAGTGGCTTCTGCCTGGTGCAGGGGAGGAGCAGAGGCACGCTCAAGGCACTGAGGGATTTGGGGTCCCTTGTGGGGTCCCGGAGAGGCAAGAAGGTGTCTGGACTGGGGCACAGAGCTAGATGTGAGTGGTGTGTGCTTGTTTGACAGAAACAACTGCAGGCAGAAGGCATGGCTTTTCCTACCTTGCTCTGCAAAAAGGGACTCTAGAGTTGTCCCCAGGAAGGTGAAGCTCCAGCAGGATAAGGTAGAAGTGAGATTGAAAAGAACTGGAATGAGTGTCCTGGCAGGAAAGAAGAGAATTTTGTGGCAAGAAGTGCAAAAAGCCCCAAACCCCCACCCTTTGTAGCTCCTTCCTGGTAGCTCCAAGCACACAAACATCCTGGCCAGTCCCTCACATGGAGCCGGAGAGCCAGCATGATCTCTCCAGTCTTGCAGAGGGATGCCAAGTCTTGGCCTTTCAGAGATGTTCTCTGGCTCGTAGCTGCAGAGGGGGGGATTGCTTCGAGGAGAGGCCAAGACTGACAGATGATCCCCTAATCAGCTGTATAAGCAGAGCCCAAAGCCCCCGTTCCCACCTCCTCCAGCTAATTGCTTTTGTTACCAGCCCAATGGGGCAGAACCAGTTTTTGTGCTCTGGTGCCCTTTTTAAGCATTCACACTGTGCTTCCCAGCTAGGCTGTGCAGATGTTGATGAGCTCTGATGAGCTGTTTACCCATCCTCCCAGGCACCAGCCCTGATCTCTCTGCACACAGCAGAAGGCAGCTTGGAGAACGCTCCTGTGCAAGGCAGAGTGTGTTTGAGTTTATACCCTTTGTTCACGCTCTCATGAAGAAAAACTGACTGTCAATCAGGAAGAAAAGCTTTTTTTGTAGGCTGCTCCCATCCTCAGACAAAGCTCAAAGGTGTTTTGGGACCTGTGATCTCAGGCAGGGGTGGGAGGTGTGTGTAAAAAGGGGACAGACCCGCTGCAGCCTGAGCTCACGGATGAGGCTGGTATGGCACTGCTGATGTCTGGCAACGTGGCTATCACCTGCAGACTAGCTGTGGAGACAAAAATGGGGAGACAAAAATCCCACCTCTGGGGTAGGATTCTTCTGACCTATCCTGGATGCTCCTGTATCAAGCGATATAAATTCTCTGACCTGTGTGGGATGCCTGGCTTGTGGCCAAGCTTGCATCAATGTTCCTCAGCAAAAAGGTATTGAGATCTGCTTCAGGGAAGCACTCACAGCATCTCCTGTGCTCCCCACCCTCCTCCCCTAGCAGCAGGCATCAGCAGTTGTTTTGGTGACACACAGCATGGTCCAGCTATGAGAAGGCTTCTTTGCCATCTGCTGCAGCAGCATCTCCTGCCCCGAGTGATGGAGGAGCAGAAAGAAGCAGAGGTAGGGGGGGAGTTTGGTGGCAGTCTGGCTGGAAGGAGCTGATCTGTTTTTGCAAATAAATCCAGAATAAATTCAAAATTCCCTCTGTACACAACCTCAAATGGCTCCAAGAGTTGTGGGCAACTTGGATGATGGGAAGATAGAGCAGCCTGAAGCCCCCTCAGAGTTGGAGTTGAAATCCCCTGGCAATGTGATAAACAGCTGGAGAAGATGGGAAGCAGAGGCCAGCCAAAAGAAACTGAAAAGTAGCCTCTGCACTGACAGTACTTGATGGTTTAACACTCATTAGTTAACTCTGGAAGCAGAGGATAATTCTGAAGCCCTATTGAAGAAATGTGAGGAGTGCTACACTCAATGTGAAAATGATGCATGTGAGAGAGGGCTGCTTAGCTGGAGCGTGGGAAACAAGGTGAAGCCACAGCGGAATCTGCAGCTCATCAAGGGCTGAAGAGCCCATTTTGCAATTATGGGTGCTGAAGCTTCCGTAAGAGACTGAAATCAGGAACAAAAAGTTCGGACTGAGGTGACATGGAGACCCTAAGTTAACCCTCTGCAAAGGAATTAGGTCTTGTTAATCCAAGAGAACCACTTGGTCTTGTCTGAAGGTGGCAGAGGACTGGCGTGGCTTTGGCACGGCGAGGATGGAGGGGAATCCAAAATCACAGAATCACAGAATCACAGGGCTTGGAAGGGACCTCCAGAGATCATCGAGTCCAACCCTCTTGCCAAAGCAGCCAAAGCAGCTCCCCATCCAGAGATGGAGACTCCACACCTCCCTGGGCAGCCTGTCCCAGGGCTCTGTCACCCTCACATGTTGGTGCGGAACTGCCTGTGCTCCAAATTGCAGCCATTGCTCCTTGTCCTGTCCCCACAGACACTGAAAAGGGGCTGCCCATTTCTCCCTGCATCCCATACCTAAAATATTTATAAACATTAATAAGGTCCCCCCTTAGTCTTCTTTTCTCCAGGCTGAACAGCCCCAGCTCACTCAGCCTTTCCTCACAGGGGAGATGCTCCAGGCCCTTCATCATCTTTCATCATGATCATCATGATCTTTCCCTGGGACTGGGAAAGGCTGCAGCTTTTTGCCAAGGCTGTGCCATTCCCACTCAGGGCATTGCCCACAGCCATGTTCTTCAGAACACCAGTAGGTGCATGTGCCTCCCAAGAGAAGCAGCAAAACAAAACTGCTCACAGAGCCAGCGCTGGGGACCAGCAGAAACCCTGTGCAGCAAGGCACAAACCAGGGCTGTGCCTGCAACACAGAGGCACGAGTCCTCAGTATGTCTCCTTGCTTGGCAAAAGTTTGTTTGCCCAGGAGCTGGTGCCCAGCCCCATCAGCTGGAGAGGAGAGGTGACAGAAGTATGTGAGTTCACAGTCATTTGCAGGAGCGATGGACAGTGCTGCTGCTGCCAATGATGATGAGACCATCCATCTGAAAGCAGGGAGGAAAATAAATATGTTTAAGTTGGTTCCCAGTGCTCAGGCGAGGGTGGTGCCAAGGTTAAGGTTATCTGTAATCAATAGGCAGCTCTCCAGCCCACCCAAACCTCTGTGCAACATCACCCATCTGCTTTCTCCATCCATGACTGACCTTCTGGATCAGCAGAAGCCATGCCCTCTGCTGAGAGAGGCTGCTGCTAAGCCCTCTGCTCTGCCCTTGAGTGACGGCTGCCCAGCAATCTCCAATATAGCTTAATTTGATAATAACCCTGAGCTAGTTTAAATACTTCAATCATGCCACCTCTTAATCATCTTCTCTCGGAACAAAATAATCCCACTTTGGTTAATCTCTTCTCCTGTGGAAATCCTGTCACTCCTTCATTGTCTAAATGACTCCACACTGCGCCCTCTCCAACACAGAAATATCTCCCGTCACATAAACTGACAAAAGCAGGACATTACTCCCAGTGTGGTCTAAGGAGCTTCATGGCACTGTGGGTACAATCCTGGTGAGCATCTCGTGAAGGGTCAGCACCTCTCCTGCATCCACAAAAGCACGTAGATCCAGGGAATACTATTTCATCCAGCCATTTGCATGAATGTTTCCACTGATGCTCACTCCTGGACCGGTGTGAGACCATCTCATCTGCATCCTCGGCGTCCCACGCATCTGGCTGGGCTGTGGAGTGTGGGGAGCTGGCTGGGATGTGGATGGTTGAAAATAATTTAGAGAGCTGGGTTTTTTGGTTGGGTTTTTTACTAGCTGAAGGCAGGAGACCAGCAGTGCCTGTGTAAGAGGATGTGATGTCGCAGGGGTGAAGAGGGAGAGGAATTCAAAGGGCAGGCTGCAGTGAAATCAAGGGCTGTGGGGCAAGTTCCCCATGAGGGGCCGGCAAGTCCTGTTTCTTCCCTCTCTGCCCCATGAAATGCTCTGTGTAGCCAGTTCTGTCTCCTGGAGAGATGCTGCCAGGAGAAGTTGAGACAGAAGATTTCAAATCAAGGGATCTGCAGATTGTCAGGATGTCCTGGCTGCAACTTAAAAAAAAAATAAATTAAATAATCTGCTGCAACTGTGAGAGACAGAAATGTAATGAGAAATTAAAAAAATAAAACCCTAAAAAGAAAAATCTAGGTGAGCTTTTTCTACATTGTCACCAGAATGTGGGATTTCAGGAAGAGCTGAAAATGCCTCCCCAAAAATTCAGGATGCTTCTGGATGTTTCGACAGAATATGGAAAAAGGTTTTTGCTTGGAGAAGGGAGACAGGAGCCCACCTGTAGGAAATCTGGTACTGTCAAGTCTGAGTCAACTGTTCAGAACTAAAATATTCCCCCAAATCTTTGTTTTTTAGTAAATTTGAACCGGCAGTGAGGATGGTGTTATCTGCTTTACTCCCACACAAGCAATAAGCAGGGAAAGGAGTTCTTCTCCCCAGCTCCTGGCTGTTTGCTGCGTTTTGTGTCACAATTCCTCGCGCCTAAAATGAAGCAAATACAACGTGTCCGTCCTTAACGCCGTTTGCCGAGGCACTAAAGCAGGAGATGCTGGTTTTGAGGTGTGAAATATTGTCTCCAGAAGCATGAGGCTGTGATTGAGAAGCACTCAGGCGCCGGGACCTGCGGCTCGGCTGATCTCTCCCATCATAACACCCCGCTCAGGGTGGACAATTCTTTTCCCCAGCCACTGTCTTGTAGTTATCATTATCAGACAGGTTTTTGTTCTGCCGGTGCAATGAGGCCAAGCTTGAGCTCAAATAATGAATAGGTACCTTTTAGTTGAGTTCATTGATTTGGGAGAGACAGCGTTTCATAGCACTGATTGATCTCCTGAATAACCATAGGCACTGCAAGCTGGGCAGAGACGCTTTGATTCTGTGTCTGCTCTGAGATTTATTTCCCCGACACACTGAAGTGTGACCGAATAGTGTACACCAGCCCAGCTCACATCACAGCTGCCCCAGCTGGCTTCAGACAGACCCTCGAAGTAGAAACCACCCATTCCCCACGTTAAATGCAGGACCTCAGCAAGGTGGTGATGGGTCTCCCTGGGTACCATCGCCAGGAGTGATGCATTCCCACTCTCCTGGACAAGGGCTTCTCCGTTAAGTCTGCATCCTAAGTGAGTGGAGTTCAATTAAAAAAGCAAGTGAGCCTGAGCCTGATGGTGATGGGGCTGTTGGAGCTGGGCAGCTCAATATTAGCAAAGCCTGGAGGACTCCAGGAGGGAGCAGTGGGTGATGGGGGGGGTCAGTTGGGCAGGGGCAGAGGCTGTGTGACAGGCTGTTGGGAGGCAGGAAGAACACTTCTCCTCTCAGCACAGTGCTGCTGGGCTCCTGTCTCATGTCCTCCTGGGCTACCAGTGCAGTTGACCACCCTGGCTGAGTATGCCAAGCAGTGCCCAGGCAAGGGACTGGGATGAGGGCAGAATGACCTCCATTGGCGTTTTTATCTATTTATTTCTCTGCTTTAAAATAAATATTTGATAATTTTTCTGGGATTGAGCCCTCTGATCGGGGCTCTGATGATTTATTTATACCATGTACTTATCCTGCTGTGTCACTCTGCCATGGGAGATGGAGACAACCTGATGGTTGAGGCACCAGCACAAACACGGGTGTCTTGTCTGGGGCACTGGTGTGACAGCTGACAGCTCCAACACCACCCCTACACCTCTAAGTCACCCTGCAGCTCTTGAGGGGACAAGAAAAGCAGCTGCAAGGGGCAATGATGGGGCAATTGCTGCTCTGGTGCCTGAGGAGATGCATCTTGCTGGAGCCCTTGGTCTCTGAATCTCCACTTTCAGTAGCAGGGAGCAAAAGGAGAGAAAGAAATTGTTTAAAAAAGGAGCAGAAGGTACAAGGAGGAAAATGATGATAATTTGCTAAGGAGATAGGACACACTGAAGACTGATACTTCAAGTGCGATGCGCTCACAGAGGGCGACCTGCACTTTTGCCTCCTGCAATCCAGATGACCGACAGACACTGGCTTTGAAAAGCTGCCTTGTCAGGCTGGCTGGGATTCATTGCCTGGTATCTGTCTGCAGGATGCCTTGAAAGGATGAGTCCTCCTTCAGAGTTGATTTAGGTGCTACGCTGTGGAAATGAACACAGCTCTGTCCCTATCTTCTGAGTCAAAGGAGACTCATCCGTATGCACGGGCCACTCAAGGACTCTGAGGCAAGATTATAAAGGCAGGTACCAGAGCCCTGACAAATGTTAAGGTTGTCGGGATCAGACATGGAGAGAAGTCCTCTGATTGCAGCCAGGGCAGAGCCACACAAAAGGCTGTGCCGGTGATGAAGATTAGGAAGGGCAAACACATTTTCATGAAGTGCAGAATTACCTGTTGGAAAGAGCCATTCTGAGAAATGTCAGGTCCCCACACATGTGAAGACTGTAAATTAGGACTGTACTGCTTCTGAAAAAAAGAAAAAGGCCCTGTGCTGGACCAACAGACACGGGCTGGATGCAAAGTGCTTTGGCTGAGTGGCCTGGCCCATGCCCCGCAGGCATAGGGTGAGAGGAAGACAGTGATCCTCTGCCTTCAGCATCGCTGGACCACGAACAACTACAGTACTGTTCTTGCCAATGCCTCTTTGCTCAGTGGTGCTTGTGCATGGACACAGCAGCCATGCCTCTCCACTAGACCCTCCCCTTCCCAGGAGAGAAGGACATGGGGGCTGCAGAGCTGTTCCTGCCCACCCCAGGGGCACCATCCAGCCCTTTGGACCCACCCAGCAGAACCCCATGTGCAGCACCATGGGGCCACAATGGTTTATCCAGCTGGTTCACCCCCAGCATCGCATCGCAGGGGCTGTGGGCTCATTGGTGCTGGAGCAGCAGATGGTTCCTGCTCCTCCTCACCTCTCCCCGCTCCCTTCACTCCCAGCTGACATGAGAGAGCTCACTGAGGGCTCGAGTTCTTTTACTCCTCTCATTTGCGATGCAGCCTCTGTGTGAGAGCGTGGGGAAGCTTCACTGATGCTCTGAGCCCAGTAACAAGCTCTCGGTGTTTTGTTCGGCGCTGGCACGTAGATGGCAGGGCCTTGGAGGGTGCTTGCAAAGAGCAGAGCCCTGGGTGCAGCGAGGCTTTGTAGCAGCTCCACTGGGCTTTTGGGTTCAAACGAAGCGATTTTCGCTCTCTCGCATCAGCACAGACAGGAGAGCAGCTCTGCAAGGCCTGTGTGGGCAGGAATCCCCATCCTCCTGCAGCCTGGAGAATGCTTCACCCCCAAAACGGGTTCATGGCCACATTTTTATCTGATGGTTTTGGGGAGCATGTGGCATGATGGATGCAAAGCCAGAGCACTGGTGTGCATCGAAGGAGAGCATCCACACGGGCAAAGGCTTTTTCCTGAGATGTGCAAAGGTGAGTGGCCAAGCAGGAATATCTCAGGAGCATCTCTGCAGACGTGGATGCCACCCGGGCAAGCAGCGTCCATCTGGGACACACAGAAAGACAGCTGCTGGCTATTGGCAGCCCAGCCCTCAGGCAGCGTATGCAGGAGAGAAAAGGTAGATTGAGGGCGTCTCTGATCACGTGCCCTCAAGGGAACTAATTTATCCTGAATTTCCACCTTTTGTTCGATTTGTGAATACACCCTGATTTCTTTGGTGTGCGAATGTGTTTGCCTGATACTTTGGATGAACACATTTCAGACTCCCCTCCGCGCTGGCTGCCTGCTCCCTTCCAGCACACGTTATTTGCTATTCATGCCCTCTCATCGGGCGCCTTTCACAGTGATTTCGAGAGGGGAAGGATGACTAATGCATGCCAAGCAGTAGGTAACACATTTGGAGCCCAGTTTCTGACCTATAATCCTTGATGATAAAGCAGATGAAATACTCGGGATGACAAACCTCTTCATGCAAACCTTGTATTTCTCTGGCTCCTGCAATTCTCACTCAAAAACCCAAGGTGGTCTCACAAACAGCAGCTAAGAAAACTGGTCTTCAGGTCCACTTTGGGGCTTTTATTTTTTTTTTTTCTTTGTTTGGGAAGGACTTCTTCGAGGCAAACAGTCTAATAATGGGTTAATGGCATGGCCATAATGGAAAATATTGCTGTATGCTGGAGTATGTGCAAGGGACACATCTGACTCTTTAGAGCTAATGATAAAAAAAATAAAAAGAACTGATGATAGGAGTGAAATAGCCCTTGCCTGTGTGCCAGATTGCCTTTGTGTTGTATGTGGCGGCTGCAGAAAGTGGCTACATAACGGCGTAATTGCCCTGTTGTAACTTTTAGCCTCTTATTACTTTAGTTGTGTGATCCCATGGGGTTTTGTCATGGTGATGTCTGGAAGGATATATAGGGAGGCTCTTTCTGCAGCTCTGGGCAGCAGCAAATTTCTATTGTCCTCAATTGGACACATACCCGTGAAGAACAGATTTCATCCTACCCAAACGCACACCGCTCAGTTTCTGAGCACAGAACAGGCTTCTGACCTTGTGCAATAAAAGCAGCTTATGATTAATGTTGGTTAATGGCACATCCACTAACAAATCTACCATTATGTGTAGGTTACTTCATGTGTCGCGTGCCCCCACCGGAGAACAATACAGATGCTTCAAAGTTCCTGTAACACCAACTCTCTAACATCACGCTTGAGTTTAAGTTAGAAATGAAGTAATGGTAATAAAATAAAATAAGGAATGGTCATTTTCTTTGTCTGGACCTCATTACTGAACAGTTTTTCTTCCACTGAAACCGAGGGAACAGTTTTTATTGGGCCACATCCATAGAGCTGCACTTCCCACAAGTGGCTGGTGCTGATGTTCTTAAGGGGACTGGAGTAATGGGCTTCCATAAGCAAAGCATCTTGTCAAACCCTCTGCTCAACAGGTCCAGGTAAAGAGGAGGAGGAGCCCAGAGAGCTCCCAGGTTTTCATGCACTGGGGTGGGCTTGGAGAGGGTCTTGGGTATGAGGGATGAAGGGTTTGAAAGGGTAAGGTCTGCCATTCACTGCCTTATCCTGCTCTCAGGTCTGTAATGCTGCTGGGGGGGTGGGAGGGGGCTCTGGCCAGGCAGCTCTTGCTGCCTGAAGGGCAAACTATCACCACGAGCAAAAAACAATCTCCAAAGAGCTGGCACATCTCTTAAAACAATTGTGCCCTAAACTGAAACCAGAGAAGAAATAATCAATTAATTACATTTCAATTGAATTTAATAATTGATTATTGCATGGTATGGCTGCAATCTGTGACTGTTTGTGTAACGACAACATACATCCTTCATATTTTTAATTTAAATTATTACCGAAAGGCACTCTCAGATCTGACTGTGCTCCAGCATGTTTCTATATCATATTTCTTTCTCCTCGGAGAAACAGTTATCATAATCATCAGCCCCATCATCATTTTTGCAATTGGAAACTCTTTTAGACAGGGAAGATAATTTTCCAGAGGAGTGGGTGCCCCGCAGGAATAAGCCAGGACAGCACATATCCACCACTTCAGTGTACATAATGATAACTAGATACATTCACAAAACATTCGGGAGACATTTCAATTTAGGTGAAAAAAAAAACAAAAAAAAAAGCCCTGTAAGAATGATTTTGTTATGTGTTATTGTTATCATTATTATTACAAACAGTCAGAAAATTCAAAACATCTGGAATCTGAAGCATCTCTGCTGCAACATCACAGCAACAAAGCTCAGGCAACGTTGTGAGGCTCGATGGAAGACAGTCTGTGTCAGTGATGGAGGTTCTATTCTGCAATGAAACTCATTTCTCTCACACACATTCTCTCATGCCCACACGTTCATGTGCCTCCACGAACCTGCTGTGACACGAGAGGCACTGGGGATGCTGGCTGGGAAATCCCCTTTCTGGCTTCTGCTGAGGATGATTTTCAGGTGAGCCTCTGGTACCCTTTGGGTGCTAACGAAACTGATCCCTTCTGCGTCCGTCCTGTGCCACCCACGTGAGTCGTGGGACATCAATGACAATTTATCCTTGCTTTGTGCCTGCCTACCTGGGTATCTTTCAACTCCAGTCCTTGTCTTTATTTTCCTGCTCTTGCTTCTTCACTGGCTTCTGGCTTGGCTCCTGTCTCAGGCTGGCTCTTTCTGCCAGTGACATGCATGGTGACGTGCTGTGGGCTTGATGACCTGCTCAGATGGTGGCTGTCACCTCTGCCACCACCATGCCCCTCTTCTGCCATTCCCTGCTGCCACACCCCAGAGCTCCCACTCAAACACCATGCACACCAGTCTGCACATCTTCTACTAAAATTTTTAAGCCTTGGTACATGCTTCTGGTGGGATGCCCATCAGCCCCATGGGATTTCTCGGGGCTTTGTCACTAGCTGACAGGACAGAAAAGGGGACAGACACAAGGGACTGACACATCCTGGCCATCCAGGTGATCAGAAACTTTTTGGTTTTAATTACTGTTTTCCTGCTGCAGGTCAGGAAATGTCTGCCATGCCAAATCCCTCACTTGTGCAGGCAGGCACAGCTGGCTGGCTGCCTGACCTGCCCTGTACACAGGTTATTATTCTTACAATAAAAAGAAGTGGCATCTAAAGTCAGCTGTGAGGGCTTGGGGTAGACATGGTGATAATGGCTTCTGAGCACCAGCGAAGAGGCAGAGTCGTTATAAATTGAAGGAGATTACATTTAGGGAATAGGAAGGTTTGGAAGTGGGTCACCGAGATGCACAGACCGAGTGTACTTTCTGGCATCCCTGTTGGGAATCCATCTAATGACGTATTCCTGTTAATTCTTCAGTTGTGCCTCCTCACAGCCTGGCTCATCCTCAGGCGCTCCAGCCCAGATGGACCTGCCACAGCTGCCTCTTGCTCCCAGATCCCCAGGACACCTGGAGCTGGAGCATACGTGTGTGCAGTGTGACAGGACCAAAGGCAGCACCACTAATTACCTTCTGCAAAGCTGCTGCCTCCTCTGCTTTGGGTTGGACCAGCAACGGTGGCCTTGGAAAGGAGACGGAAGAAGTGATTTCATGCACTGGTTGTGTGTCCTAGATAGCAGCTTGCTGGGAGGGGAGCCGAGGAGAAAGCCAGCAGCTGGAGAAGTCTTGGAAGCTGCTTGTTTTCCTTTTCATTTTGTTTTGTTAGTGTTTAGGGCTGCAGAGCAAGGTGTCACGAGTTTGTGCTGGGACCACTGGCATGGCCATAGTCATGCCCTCTCATTTAACCAGGGCTGAATCACACTGCCAGGATAAACAAATTAACCACAGCAGCAGTTCCTGGTGAAGGGAGTCTCCAGCAGCAGCTGGCAAGACCACAGTGGTGCTGCCTGCATTTTCATACTGCATTTCCACACCTAAGCCATGAACTTACCAGGGCTGAGGATGCCTTGATGCTGAGAACCAGTACAGTGGGAGTGTTTTTAATGCATGACTTCTATCTACATCTGGATGTGGAGTGGTAATGGAGAAAAATCACTGTTCATACAATGAAGTTGAGAACTGGTTTGTTAGGTGGGATGTGAACAAGTCGTGTGGCTTTTAGGAATGCAAGGCACCGTGGTGTAGTTCTTGCAACAAGGAGTATCATCCATGTGTGGAGTTTTGTGAGTGTTTCAGTAAAGCTGGTGGCACAGAAGAGGGGCTGGGAAGCCAGATAAGCAGGACATGGTGGATGAGAAACTTCCCCTGAGCCAGCAGTGGCTCTTGCAGCTGGGAAGGGCGATGGGATCCTGGGCTCCATCAGCAGAGGGGTGGCAGCAGGGACAGGGAGGGGATTGTCCCTCTCTGCTCTGCCCTGGGGAGGCCCCAGCTGGAGTCCTGTGTCCAGAGCTGGGGCACCAGTACAAGAAAGATGTGGGGCTGGTGGAGAGGGGTCAGAGGAGCCACAGAGATGCTCAGAGGGCTGGAGCAGCTCCCATATGGAGAGAGGCTGAGGGAGCTGGGCTGGGTCAGCCTGGAGAAGAGAAGGCTGTGGGGGGACCTCACTGCAGCCTCCCCATCCCTGAAGGGAGCAGAGGAACAGGAGGGGAATCAGCTTGTTAAAGGGCAGAGACTGGCAGGACAAGGGGGATGGAGTGAAGCTGGAGGAGGGAAGGTTTAAATTAGATATTAGGGGGAATTTCTTTCCAGAGAGAGTGGTGAGGGGCTAGAAGGGGCTGCCCAGAGAGGGGGTGGGTGCCCCATCCCTGGGGGTGTTCAAGGCCAGGTTGGATGGGGCCCTGGGCAACCTTGTGTAGCTCCAGGCCTGGAGGTTGGTGTCCCTGCCTGTGGCAGGGGGTTGGAGCTCTGGGACCCTTGGGGTCCCTCCCAACCCAGCCCAGTCTGGGATTCTCTGATTCTGTGACACCAGACCAATTTGTAATTAATGTGGCTGCATGTGACAGTTACATATTTTGATGGGCTGCTAGGCAGGATGGAAAAGTGTTCTAAAGTGTAGGGAGAGCACTACAGGAGTCTGTACCAAAATCTGGCATCCACACTTTTATCACGGATTTAAAAAAAATTAGAGAGAGCTCAGAGAAGAGCTGCAAGAGTGAGAAAAGGTCTGGAAAACCTGCTGTGTGATGATAGGCTTAAGGACTTCAATCTATTTAGCTCATCAGAGAGCAAGTTGAGAGGTGACTTGATCGTGGTCTCTAAGTACTTCCAGGGAGGAGATTTCTGATAGCAGAGGGTCCTTTAATCCAGCAGACAAAGACAAGGCTCAGTGGCTGACAGGTGGAGCTGAAGTCAGAAAAATTCAAATTGGAATTAAGACACAAATGTTTCTCAGGAAAGGTAATTAACTTCTGAAACTGCTCACCTAGGGATGTGCTGAATCCACCTTCAAACGATAATTGAAGAGATTTGCTCTCATCTAAACACAAGCTATAGGCTCAGCAGCATTCACCTGTGTGGAAGTGGAGGGAAATACCCTCTGCCACCTCTACATGCCTTGCTCTGCTTGCTCAGACCTGGCGAGATGCCTGACCTCAGGGTGAGGATGTGCTTTGAGCTTGGGGTGTGTGTTCTTCCCCTCTGGGTGGGCACTGTGCTAGGGGGTGTGAGGATGGGGACTTCCCTCCCTGGGGACATTCAGGGGGTGCTTGTGGGGTTCCTTTTGGATTTAAACATCCATCAAACAGCGTTTCTCTGGTGCCTTCAGTTTGGAAACCTGAGTTGCACCTGTGAGCAGGCTCTACCCCTTGCTTTTGACACAATGTTCTTCAGTCCTCCAGCTCACCTTGGGTTAGATAATGTTGGTTTTGGCATTAGGATTGTTTGACCTCTTGTCTGACTTGGTCACTGAGCTCATCATGATACTGCTCATCCCGCTGCCAGAGGTGCATCTTCAACCTGAAACTGGCTTAGTTGCTCATCATTAGGAGAAAACTCCTAAGAAAACACTAATCCCAGAGGATGCCCAATTGCATTGGCAATAAAGTCACAAAAAGTCTTCGGTCCTGGTAGGTGTTAGGGCCCTGCCTGGACAAGTAGACCTTAATGGCACTGATCAGCCTCAACCAGACCCTCACCCACACCTTGTCTGTGGCTCAGAGACCTATTTAAAATCAGCCTTGGACCTTCCTTCTGCTTCTGAGCTACGTTGTAGGTGCACCTCTCTGTAAAACTGCTGGGTCTACCTCCTGGATGGACCTTGGACCTCTGCTGGGTCTCAGTCCTGGCTGGCTCCATCTCCTTCTGCATCTGTGGACAGAACCTGGACCCAGTTCGTTTTTGAGTATGTCTGGGGCTGCTTTTGAACCCTAGCTCTACCCACTGTGTACAGATGCTGCGGGACTGTGTATGCTGGTGAGGACTCTGCCTGTGCTGGGGTTACCTTAACCTCCTGGCTCCTTCCTTTAGGAGCAGCTGGCCCCTGCTGATCCCTGATGGTAGGAATCCCCTCACAGACAAGACTGAGGCAGGGAATTTTATTTTCCAAGTAGGTTGTGTGGTCTTGCAGGTACACCTGCACAGTAGTGCTCTCCCTGTTGCACTTGCAGATCAATCCCCTAAGACTGTCAGTGGTCACAGAATCATAGGATGGCATGGGTTGGAAGGGACCCCAGTGACTGGTGAATATGTCAGCAGAAATGAGAAGAGCTTTTGGGACACCTAGATGAGCTCTTGCAAGCAGAATTCCCACATCACCTGTCCCTAGGGACCTTCCACCAGCCTGTGTCCCCAGTTGGAAACACTCAGGGCTTGGGGGTGATAATCTTTGTTGCATATTTGCCTTCAAAGCTGGTTGCACCAGCAGCGTGCCAAGGGTTTCAGAGGGTTTGGGGCTGTGTTCCTCCACCCTCACAGAGCACTCAGCTTTTTGGCCACACCTTATCCCCCACCTACAGCTTCACAAGCAGTGCTGGAGGGCACCACGAGGAGCTGCTCCCTTATTGAGCAGCTTGGCACCTCCTTGATTGCTGTTCTGCCACAGTCCCAAGGGAGAGCAGGGCTGCTCCACTTGCTCCTGTGTCTGCTGCCCTGACAGGGCAGGAGTGTGACCCAGGGATGCTTGTCCCTGTGCTTCAAACCAGGGAGGGTCAAAACAGGGAGAAAAGACAAGGAAACCGGAGCAAATTCACTGTCCTGACTTTTGTCCTTTAGGTTTCTCTGAGCTTGCTGGTGGAGCAGACCCCTGGGACCAAGGCCCACCAGTCCAGCAGGAGGGCAGCATGCTGGCAGCGTGTGGGACCGCGCACGTGGCAGCTGGTTATGGCAGGAGATGGGTATTGCTGGTGCACAAAAGCTGGAGCTTTTCAGGCAGACATCTCCTCTTCTGTTCTAGTCAGGAAAAAAACAACAGAGTATTTTGAGTAAAACAGGGCAAAGTCTGTTTTGAGACAAAATCACTTTTTGTTAAATGAAACCTCCCCAGATGAATTGTTCACCCACCCACCAGCCCCACAGGCTCTGCTCAGAGCTGCCTCCGGTAGGACGGGGGCTGGAGACAATTCTTACTCCTCTGAGTTACTCCCCAAGGCAACAACAACAACAAATTTCCTCCAGAGCAAGTGTTGCCCAACTGTCTGAGCCAAGAGAATATATTCCTGTGCTGTCTGGGGGGATCACGCTCTCGCTCAGAATAATCTACTGAACCTGCAGCAGAGATTTGGTGTAACACATGTAAGCCTGGCTGCATGCTGAATAACTAGTGGGTATGTGGAGGGTTGTGCTGGGAGGTTCAACCAAGCAGCTTGTAAAAATTATGTCTTTTGGGGGTGGTTGCTGCTGCTTTGGGGGCAAGACTGTAGGCTTGGCCAGTTTGTAGTCAGGGGAGGGGTAGATGCATGGGTCCAGGAGGCTGAGACTGTAACATCATTAAAGTCAAACACACACTGGGAAGGATCTGAGCGTTGGGAGCCAGTGAAGAGGAAAAAAACCAAACCCACAGAAAACAAACCACAAAACCCCCCAAACTCACCAGCCGATCAGAGTCATTCTGACACTGTAAATGAAAAGCCAAATGAAGTCTAGAAATTCATTCATCCACATCACTCATGTTAAGCCTTAAAATGTTCATACCAGCCAATGAAAATCATTAAAGAAGTGACAGCTAGGTTCTCTAGAGGAGAAGGAGTTGGAGTGGTAGATATGGGCTATGCTTTAGCAAGAAAAAATTGATGAGCTAGCCTGTAAGTTAGTGATTTCTATGACTTCATCTGCACATTAAAAATGCAAGCGAATGCCATTTGGTGTTAGCTCTGCTCCTAAGATATTAGATGGAGTCAATTCACAGTTCTTCAGTGGATAATACTTTTTGTTTTTAGCAAAGGGCGTTGAAACAGAATGGAAAATTAAAGCAATTTTTCTGACAGCGATGCATAAATGTTGACCATGGAACGGGGAGGCACAGAAACAAAACAAAAAGCAAGTACATCTCTAACCAAGTGCGTCTGTATTAGGCAGCAGTGATTTCATTACTGCTTTCATTTGAATAAAGGCAGGAGATGATGTGCCCTTTCTGTAATGGAAATGCTCTTCAAGTCCGAGCTATCCATGGTCATTACTGTCTGAAGAGGATTGCTTAGGAAATAGCTGTGTGGAGTCAGATGCGCCTGGGGCACAGCGCTGCTCGTTCCACGGCTGGATGCCTTTTACCTAAGTGTGTGGGGCTGGATGATGGGTCCTGCTTCCCCATAAATATCCACCTATGTTGTTCTGCTCCAGAGCGTCTTAGACCTTTGCCTGCTCGTCCAACAGTTGGGTGGTGTGGTCTGAGCAGGGTGCCCCTTCCCTCCTACTTTCCAGATTCCCTGGGAGGGCTTTTAAGCACTGGAAAAGCACAAAAGAAACTAACACTGACTAGAGGAAAGGCTGCACTCAGGATAACAAGTCGCAGAGCTGCTGCAGTCTCCTCTCTTGCCCCAGCTTTCTGCACACCTCTGGTGTTGCTGCTGAAACTCAGGTGGGTCTGTGCAAGATTTTGCTTCCCCTTTGTGCAGGTCTCAAGGGATTCCCCAGCCACCTCTCCCCCTCCCCTTTCTCCAGTTCTCTGTCTGCACATGAGCTGGCACAAGAGAGAAGCGGGCTACTCTGGCCCACGGTATGATGAGGTCTCCTGTGATGTCCTAGTGTGTGCAGCCACTGTCCCAGCAGGACAGCCTCCATCAGCACCGTCCCACCTGGGATCTGCTTTTCCCCCCAAGGACCTAAGGTTCGCACACAAGGGGGGCAGGAGCCTCCCCAGCTCTTTCATGTGCCTTTGCACCCTTTTGCAGGAGCTCAGCTTAGCACTGGGTACATCCTGCTGCTGGAGATGTCCCCACCTCAGCCACCAGCTGTGTCCCAGGTGTCTCCATTGGTGGGATCCTGCCCCGAACAGGGCAGCAAGATCTAACCGGAGAGGTAAGGAGGGTCCGGGGGTTGGGGGGGAAAGAGATGTGGTGGCCAAAGTTCAGCGTGCCATCTGTCATGGTGCCACTAGATGTCCTTATGAGAAAGGGCTTGGTGCTGCCCACGGCCAGGTAACCACAGAGACAAAGCTGGCACTGGAGCTGGGGGCACCGCTGGACTCTACCCCCAGTTTGGCCCATCCACAGCCAAGCTGGCCCTGGGCAGTGGTGTCTGGCTGCCGGGCCAAGTTCCAAGGGGGTCATGGGGAGGGCATGGCCTGGTGATGCTGCAGCTCAGGGTGCTGGCAGCCTGTGTGGAGTCACTCCCTGCCTCTCCTTGTGAGCTCCAAGCATTAAGAAAATGAAAGGCTGTGCTGCACAGCTCTGAGAGGAGCTGTGTGGGAGGACGAGCCGGTGCACAGCCCTGTGCGTGGAGGGGCCTCTCACAGCTCAGATCCCTTCTCAGAGCTCCTTGAAGCTGTCCCGCAGCGGGGGCATCGCTGGGCACAAGTCCCGTGGGCTTCAGTGCAGAGCAGTCGCACAGCAGCTTCGTTTCCCTGTCACAGGCTTCGTGGTCTTGGTGCAGGGAGCCAGCCCCTCCTGCCGTGCCAGCCCTGTCCTCCTGCTCCACTGCTGTGCCACTGGCTGTGCTGGCAGTGCAGGCCTGTGCCAGGCAGGCCAGCACCGTGCTCCCCCACCTGCCAGCATCCTCGGTGCTGGCAGTGTGTTGGGAGAAGGACTGAGAAGCAGAAGGTGAAACTCTGCAGAGAGGAGATTAGAGCTCTTGTGTTGTTTTTCCCTGTTCTTTTTTTTTCCCCCCTTCAAAGGAATGACTTGGTATTTTTGGAAATAATAGCAGCTCCGAAAATCCTGGTACAAACTCTTCCAGACTCCATCTTTGCTTATCGTGAGCTGTGCTGGGGGCCCTGTTGGGAACGCAGAATTTTAACTCTTTGCTGCCTGTTTGCCTTTCACAGTCCTGGCAACTGCCCCTCTCACCCCAACTCAGTCTCGTGGCTCAAATTAATGCTGCAAAATGTTTGGAGCTGAGGGCAAATCTCAGCAGGAAAGGTGAGAGAGATGCCTTGGGAAACTGATCTCAGCCTGGTGCAAAGATGCTGGAGACTAAAGCTGGTGGTGTGGGATGCTGAGCAGCATGTTTCAGCCATGCTCAAGGTGTGACTGACACACAGTCTGCAGCCTGGCAACCAGCAGCCGCATCTTTGATAAAGTAAGTTGCCCAGAATAGGAAGAATGGAAATAAATCATTGATGTGGCTTGGTTTATGGGCTAACCTTCTCATCCGTGTACAGATCTCACCAGGCTTTTGATGTGTCTTGATAGTCAGGAGGGGAGGGGGTTAGGATGAGATGCTAAATTCAAACCGGTGGAGCAGTAATGATGTCAAGGAGGGGAGTCAGCATCTCACTAATTACATTTGCAGATAAATCCTAACTGGGAGTAGATGCAAACTCCAGTCTGAAGTGAAACACAAAGGAACCGGGAGAGTCTGGAGCTGTGGGAAGGAAGTGACACTGCAAACCAGCCCTGATGAATGCAGTTCCTGTGCCGTGGGGAAAATAACCCCGAAGCCAAATTCAATGGGAGTGAAACACCTGGAGAGTAGCAGCCTTGGGCAGAAAACACTTGGTGTACCAGGTAGGAGTCTGTAGTCGCTGCTATCTGAATTGCAGACCCAGAGGAATTGCACAGCAGGGGCAGGAAGAGGCCCCTGCTGCTCGCCTGCATCCCAAGGACGATGCGGTTCAGACGCAGTGCTGGCTCCCAGGCACCTGCAGAAACTCAGTGGGAAGACGGGAGCCCAGCAGAGAGATGAGGACAGGACCTGTGCAGGGGGGTAGGAGCCACAGTCAGGAGGCTGGAGGGAGTAAGTAGGACAGGACACAGGGGTGACAGAGCAGGAGGCTGGAGAAAGAGGGCAGAGGAAATGCCTCACAGCAGCCATGGTGCTTTGCTATTTTTAGGTAATCCTCGCAGCCGCAGCGTGCTGTGCGGTGGTCACCTGAGGAAGCTGATGGGTTTGGGGAGCAGCCCTAGGAGCCTGTTCCTGCCATGACTCTGCCAAGGCACAGGGAGCACAGGAGCCCAGCACAGAGCAGACCCCATGCCTGCTCAGCCTCGCATCCCTGCTCCTTGAGACAGGGGAACTGCACTGGAGAATGTGGCCAGTATGCAGGGGGCACGGCTTACAGCAAAGGAAGGGGACACAAGCTTAATGGCACAGGGGACAGCCTGATTTTGCTAACTCATGTTCCATCAGAGCCATAACCTCCAGCCCAACACCCTGGCTTGGGCTGTGCCAGCTTGGAGAGAGGCCACTGCCTTCCCTGCTGCCAGGATGTGAAGGCAGGCGGCTGGCTGGTTCCTGAGCTCTTTCCTGGGCTCGTGTGTTCTTTGTGTGTTAGACCCACCCTGTGAAAATCCAGTATCACCCTCTGCTTCCTGTGGAGCTTGTGTGACAGTGGAGCACCCTGTGGATGTGCCTCTGGGCTGGTCCATGCAAAGTTTTCCTACTGGGACAGCCCCCCACCCCCCTCCCCCCGACATGTTGCCATCACATCCTGTCCTTCCAAAGGGACCAGAGAGAGACCATATGTATGACAGTTTTTGGTGAAGAAGCTGGAAAGCACCAGGATGCTCAGAAGCTCTGACCTTGCTTTCACGTGGCATGACATCAGCCCTCTCCATTTCCCTCTGTGGTCCTGCCACACCGGGGATGGATGGATGCTCAGCTCTGGTGTGAGCTGTGATGGGTCTGGGGTGCTGGGTCCTGGGCAGCGCTGGAGGAGCAGGATTCCTGTTTATACAGGGCAAATGGCTAAGGAAGGGAGGTGTGCTGTCTGTCAGCTCATTACAGCAGAAGCACAAGCCTGTGTTTCAGGAGCCCTCAGCTCCCTCTTCTGCTCCTGTAATTGTGAAATCCGTTTGCCAGCAGTCCTCCTGGGATGAAGCTGCAGGGATAGCAAGGGCTTAACGTGCAGTAATGTGCTTGCTGAAACTGCTCCCCTCCTGAGGCTACACCACGTACTTTCCTGCCATTACCTGAGTCCTTGGGTGGCTGGAGTTAACAGCAGCTGTAGTTCAAGCCTTGCTGCAGAAATAAATGGGATCCCAAGGGGCTTTTTATGACAGAGCCCTCCAGGACATGAGCTGCCCCAAGCAGACCAGGACAATGGGTGGAAGAGTCTCCCATGCCTACATGGGGAAGAGCTCCCACAGGTCTGCCGTGGGCAGCCTGAGCACTGTGCAATGCTGGAGCTGTGCTGCAGGCTCCAAATGCAGCTGAGAAGTGCTGTACTGGTCTGACCAAAACCAGGCAAACTGGCTGGAGAGAGAGAGGTGGGCAGCTGTGTTTAGGGAGGGGTTACAAGACTGCCAGCCCATGTAAGCTGATATATATTTAGAAAAGGACTAGCAGCTCTAAGGGGACAGCAAGGAACAAGAAGCAGCATGGACCAGAGGGATGGGTGGCTCTGGGGGGACACTGCCTTGCAAGTCTCCTGTCTTCTGCCCAGCAGTTACTGGAGGGGACAGGGAGGGGTGCAAGTTCCCCTGAGGCAGCACGTTCAGGGGTCCATCAGTGCCAAGAGTGCTGCTAGCTCCAAACACCTGCACAGTGGGGCACAAGTGATGAGGGTGGGTCCCTTTTGGCCCCAGGGGCCTGCTTGCAGTGCAGATTTGCAACCAGCTCTAGACCTCTGGTGAGCTCCAGTTGTGCCCAACCAAGTCCAAGTGGGGTTTCCCTCTCTACCTTATTTGCCCCTGTGCCAAGTCTCTCTACTTAGCTGTGTATTTGAGGACAGGTCTTGCCTAGCTTGGAGCTTGGAGCTGCTGTTTGTCTCCAGAGCTCTTGCACTGTGCTGGGTGCAAGGGCTACACATGTCTGCATGAGCCTTGGGACACCCCATGTGAGACCTGTGCCTCAACAAACATCCCCTTTTCCACCAAGCAACTCCTTGAATAGTGTGTTCAGTTTTGGGCCCCTCACTCCAAGAAAGACATCAAGGTGCTGGAGTGTGTCCAGAGAAGGGCAGCCAGGCTGGGGAAGGGGCTGGAGGGCAAATCCTCTGAGGAGTGGCTGAGGGAGCTGGGGGTGTTCAGCCTGGAGAAGAGGAGGCTGAGGGGAGACCTTTCTGCTCTCTGCAGCTACCTGAGTGGAGGTTGTGGTGAGCTGGGGCTCAGCCTCTTCTCGCAGATACCCAGCAATAGGATGAGAGGGAATGGCTGCAAGTTGCACCAGGGGAGGTTCAGGTTAGAAATCAGGAGACATTTCTTCTCCAAAAGAGCGGTTGGGCATTGGAAGGGGCTGCCCAGGGAGGTGGTGGAGTCACTGTCCCTTGGGGTGTTCAAGGAAAGGTTGGATGAGGGACTTAGGGACATGGGTTAGTGAGTATTATAGGTGGTAGGGGGCAGTTAGGCTAGATTCTATGATTCTGTGGCAGTGAAAATAAGGAGTACCACTACATCCCCTTTTCCTCCTTTTTTTTCCTTTTAACCTGCTGGGGATTCAGTGAGATGCTTATGCATCTGCTCTGCTGTGCTGGGGGACGTCTCAGTTTTCTTCAGAGCTTATGTCAGGAGCTCTAGCACCCACATGAAGCTTCCTGGGGATTTTGTCATTTGCAGCCACGGTAGCTTGAAGCAAGTGCTGGAGCTCTAAGCTCCCTGTGCTGCTGGTGAACCCCGATGCAATCTCAAAGCTAGCTGAGCTCTGGTGAGCAGCCCGTCTCCTGCAGCCAAAATAATTCAGGCTCTGCAACTCGAAGCACAGAGCAATTCTCAGGCTAACCCACTCGTAGGGCAAAGGATGAAGTGCTACATCCTGAATATGAGCAGTAAAATTACCAGTGCCACCTCTGTCAATGCCACTGAATCCCTCTGAAATGAATTCTTGAGAAGAAATGAGCCTGTTATACGAAGAGATTTGCTGCACGCCGTGGGTTTGCCTTTCCTGGCTATGTGCAGGGGCAACACAGGCTGACCTTGCTCCAAGGTCAAATAATATCAGCGTGGGTTCAGCAGCAAGTGCTTCCGAGTGTGCCTGCTCTCTCTGCTTACAAAACGGGGGCCAAGTCCACTCCTGGGGAACTGGCAGGAGGTTACAGCAGGTCCTCTCTGCTTTCTGCAGGGCAGAAGCTAATCAGTCCCACCGTGCCTCCAGAAGGCGTGGGGCTTCATGTGTGCCGGCAGCAAGATGCTGCCCCTCCAAAAGGCAGCTGGGATCAGGGCCAAGGTGGCTGCCTGAGTGGGGAAGAGCTGTTTGGTAAGCCTGGAAGCTGGGTGGGAGCAGACAGGTGCCCTTTACACCCACAGCATAAGACCAAGAGGGTCTTCCATGAGGTCACCTCTCTGGCAAAGTCTGTTTCCATCCATCCATCCTGGCGAGCAGCTGGTTTCCATCCACTGCCCTGCACAGGGGGGAGCAGGAGGGGCATTTGCCCCTCGTATCCCACCCTGCCTGAGTGGCCTGGCTTTTCTGGGGGCCCAGAGCAGGCTTTTGGGTGGCAGGCAGCTCCAGAGTGTCAGTAATGGGGAACCAATGCCCTGCATCAGGCTCCTGAACAGCTCAGCTGCAAGGTGGCATCCCTAGATCCCTGGGGTGGATTTGCTCCCTATCTGAGAGAGGTACCAAGCCTGGGCTGATGACATCTGTGTCGAGGTAGCCAACAGGAAAGGTACGTTTCCTTCTTCTGGAGAGTTGCTTCCCTTGAGAAGAGGACATGAGACAGGAGACATGCCACAGGCTCCAGACACTTCATGCCTGTTTCCTAACTGCAAGGTGGTCCCTTCTGTGGTGGGGTCAGATGGGTGGAGAGGATGTCCAGGGAGACCCCCAAAGCCTGCAGCCCCTGGGGATGGCAAGAAGAAGCAGGGCACAGGCAGTTTCACCAAGGTCTGGTGTAGGAAGGCAATGCCCCCATGTTGGCTGTGAGCAGAGATGGACAGGAGGAGTCACCTCTGAGGACACAGTGGCCAAGGGGAGGGCTGATTAGAAAGCCTCTTTTTCTCCCTCCTTCCTGATTCCCTGACTTTGGGGGCTCTCTGCTTACAAAGCAAAGCCTTCCCCTTGATATTGAAATAAAACCCAGCTTTTGAGTTTAGAAATCCCTCAGAAGGGGCAAGGAGGGGTGTATGAAGGTGCCTGGGGACACCTGGTGCAAAGCAGCTCTCCGAGCTGTCGTGCCTGTGCTGAGTGCTGAGAGGCAGGGAGCTCAGCAGAATCTTCAGATCTTGCTGATTCTGGGGAAGGGAGCACACAGTAACAATTTGGTCGGGTTTCCCACTGCTGGGAGTGCTCTTAGATGTTATGATTTCTTAATATACTCCCTACGCATGAACACACCAGGTGTTAGAGTTTCATAAATTTGCATCTTTGCAATAGCTGCTTGATTCCCCAACAGGATCAAAGCTGATCTCTCATGGAGAGGCAGCCTATCTATTCAAAGCCTTTTTTCCATGTGACAACTCAAAATGGGCTCTGTGACAGTGTGATGGAGCCGCAGTGGCCGCCACCCAGAAATCTGCGCTGATGTTTGCACTGATTTTGAGTATTCTTCACAATTTTGTGCTCTGGGGCTTCCCCCTCTGCTGGCTACCTACCTGCATGCCCTCGGTGCCAAGCGATCTGGAGGGGGGCATGAGCACACCAGCACTTGAAAGGGAAACCTTTTAGATGGTTCTGTATCCACAGAACTTCTCACCCCACACAGACTCTCAAAATCTATTAGAAAAGACATTTTTCTCTCAGGTGAATAAAAATATCTCAATTCCTTAATGAGAACATTAAACTCAGTTTCACCTGCTTTGACTGGTGCCAATGAGGTCTTGTAGTAGAACAAACATCTTTCGTCCAATTACTGAGGGAAAAAAAAATCCCAGCTCTTTCCCTGGAGGGTTCTGTGTTTGTCCTTCGTTGTTCTTCATGTCAAGCAGGGAGACCTCAGTGCTGATGGAGCAGTTCCCAGCTCCTAGGCTATGTAGCAGCAACAATCCTTTGCCTCGCTGGTTGCACACCATCCTTCTCATAGGCACCTAACGAGAGGCAGGGCAACATGGGATGCCCACATCGCTGTGTCCATGTGTGATTTCTGCAGCTCTGGTGTCCAGTGGCAAGACCTGATCTATCTACCATAGCTTCCAGCTGCCTCCTCCATACCTTCTACCTACCTTCGTGACTTCTTTCAACACAGACTTCAGGACACTGTCAAGGTCAGTGAGCCTATTGCAGCACCAAACACACTGCTGTGTGGATGAAGGGCTTCACCAGGATGAGTGCAACAGAAGAGTGTGCATATGGATTTCTTCTCTGGTCTTTGCTTCAGATGGCTGTTGGTCAGCTGTGGCTGGTACTGCTCTATCAGCATCCCTCTCCCTTCCACTGGTCACAGTAGGAAATGCTCCCTTCCCACATATGGGTAGCTTTCTCTGCCTTTGGGATGACCTTTCTCCATAGGGATCACCCTCTGGGGCGATGGTCCCCTCCCACTGCCTTTCATTTCACCCTTCAACTCTCCACACCTTCAGCAGATCCCGCTGAGTGTGTGGGCCATGGTATCCCGAGAGCAGGCGTCAGGGGATAACCTGCCAATTAGCATCTCTTAATTGAAGATCACACAACAAACACTTCTCCTCGGGCTAACTGGAAGTTATGGCTGTGATCAAGAGTTAAGGGCAACACAAAGGCAAACAGGAGCCCGTCTGGACACGCCTCTGTGCCACCGTGCCCGGGGACATGGTATTTAGGCAAAGCTGTAGTTTCCCAGGCAGGCTCGGTTTGAGCAAATCAGAGTGGTGAAGGTGCTGGAAAACCAGAGAGCTGTTCATAACCCAGCCATATTTACTCCAAACACCTCTGTTTCTCAACTTTTCTGAGGGTGGTGGCTCTAGGTGGAGGAATAGGTGTTCCTGGTTGGGTCTGCACCCGTGCTGGATTTTACTCAGGTGAAGTTGCTCGCTGGCAAAAGGGGAGTCCCAGTGTGCCTGGGAGAGTCACCTTCCAGAGGTGCTGGAAACTGCAGCCACCCGGTGTGATGATGCTAAAGACAAAAAGCAGTCTGGGTGAGCGGAAATCTGTAGAGACAGAGGCAGTTTGAGGAGTCCAAAAATGGCACCGTCGAGGGCTTTGCTGAGCTGGCTTCCTGACTGGGAGTCAGCTGCTGTTTCCAGAGGACCTCTAAAAGCTGGTGTGCCTTGGCAGGAGTATCTGCAGAGCTGTTACTGACAGCCACTTGGCCAAGCTGCCCGGGGCCTCCATCCTACACAGGGTCAGCGCAGCTTTCTCTCTCTGAGCTGTGATGTTCGAGCCCATCTTGTGATGCTGGCTGGCTGTGGGAGCTGGGCACGGGCTGCCACCACGGGCTTTTCATGGGAGATGTCTGAGGAAACGGCTGGAAGCGAAAAAATCCCTTGCTGAGGAGGGGGTAGAGCATGAGGGGACTCAGACTGCTCGGCAGAGAGGAGGGTCTCTGCTTGTGACTCTCCTTGCTGCCAGGGTGGGTGTAGTGGGGGTCTGCTGGCCGCTCCTTGCCTCTCCCACGGGCTGTCTCCGGAGAGGCTGGTGAGGGATTGATAGCAGCGGGTGCCTTTCCAAGACCGAAGCCCCATCACTCAGAAGACGTTAGACATTGCCTGGCGTGACACTCTGCTCTCTGGCACTGACCGGGGCATCCTGCTGACTGCAAATCTGCTGGGTCCACAGGCAAATTATCCGCACATCAGCACATTTAAGAGAAATTAATTTCCCTGCAGGAGTGAGGAAGAAAGCCTCTTCCAAACCAGAGTCAGGCTCACGGTGCCTGTTACGGAACGCGGTGACAGTATCTGCCCTGTGCCACGCAGAGAGGGAGAAGCATCTCGCCTGGATCTGCAAACAAGCCAGCAGGCAGGAGAGGCACAACAAGCAATGGAAAGGGAGAGAGACCCTGGTAGAGAGCTTTGAAAGTTAGTTACAGAGGGCTGGAAGCCCCGAGGATGTGCAGCTTTCCCTCCGCAATCAGTGCAGGCACACAGAAGCGCTGCAGAGGAGCAGCAATGGGGAGGATGGGGTCACAGGTGCATGGATGGGGAGGGAAGTGTTTTTAATAAATCTAATTAGCGGCATCTGACTGAAGAACAAATGCCTCACTGCTAAGGAAGAAGAAAAATTTAACCCCAACGTCCTGGCAGCCGTTGTGCTGGTCTCAAGTGACACGTAGGCTTTAGGGCAGAGGGAACACTACCAGGGAGGGGAGGGAAGTACATGGCTGTAAACATGAAATGGAATCAAACGAAACGCAGCTTCACCAGAGAAGATCAAGTGATCCAAACCTGCTGCCTCCTTTTGGGAAGAGAACGGGTTGGTTTGTTTATTGATTGATTGATTGATTTTAAAGGGAAGGAAAATGCAGTGATTTAATCTCCCTGAACTTCAGCCCAGCGCTTGACTCAGCACAGCATGAAGGCTTTCTTGCACCTCTGGAGAAGATGAGCTCGGTCAGGTGGGAACAAAAAGACTCCAGGACGATGTGCTGGGCTCCCAGTGCCTGCTCTCCCACTCCACTGGCTGTGAGTGTGGATTCAGAGAGGCAAAAAGAAACAAAAAAGTTAGGGAGAAAGATCTGTTGCTGCTGTGGGCACCTCTGGGAAGGACACAGAGGTTCCATCCCTTGTCCCATGGTGTGGCAGAGCCCATGGGATGGAGGAGGCAGGCAGGGGAAAAGGCACTTCACATCAGCCATGCTCCTCTCTCTGCCAGCTCTGGAAGGTCTCTCTGGAGCCGGCGCCCCTGCGGGTGTTCCTCCTCCTCCTCTTGCCTCCCCAAAACGGGTGCTGATGGCGCAGAGGGGGTGCACAGCAGCAGGCAGCAAAACAGCCCCTGCCTGCATCCTTTGTTCTTCAAGCAAACCTGTGGAGACCAGCCAAGAAATGCCATGAAAGCCACTTTCCAGGGGCAAAGAAACCCCCTGGAGAGGAGAGCATCACCTCCTCCCACCCACCTCCCTGCAGCCACACACGCACAAGCCCTGTCCCTGCCCGCAAACTGTCCCCCCCCCCGTGCCATCCCCAGGCTGCCTCAGCCCCGGGCACTTTTTTGCTCATACTTGCATCTGAGTGAACATTTCTCCAGCTCACTGAGTCAGCTGGGGCTGGGTGAGAGCTGGGAAGTGTTTTATGTGTGCAGAAATGGAAAGGAAATGAATGCTGCTTCTCCTCTCAAGTCTGAGATAGGGGAATGATTTTGCTGAGGATTTGTAATAGTTTTTTTTTTGGGTTGGGGTTTCTTTTCTTTTTTTTTTAAATCTGCCTGAATAGGCTTTCTGTGGAAAGAAAAGGGGAAGGCTCTGAGAGCAGAAAATATGGTTATGTCCTAATAGGGTAATTTGTTAGTAGGGACAGAAAAATTAAAAAAAAAAAAAAAGTCAAAAGAAAATGGAAAAACAAGGTTTCCTGGCAGCCAGGGACTGCTCTTGGCATCGTGGGGCCATGAAGCTATCAGGGCATGACTTTATGCCACACCATGTCCCTTGCACCTCAGAAGAGTACATCCTGAGACAGTGTTGAGGACACCTGAGAAGCGATCCCTGTGCAGACATCCTCCCAAACGAGAGCGAGCCTGTCTCTGACACGTGCTCTGTAAACATTTATGCAAGCCCACCTGCTCCAAACCTGTCTGGATGAGCCCTGGGCTTTTGCCAGGATGCTGATGGCACTGTGGGTCTTGGGAGCCAGATTTGCTTCCTGTTGTCACACTCCGTGCCCTGCAATGAAGTTGTTTTTCTTGCAGTCGGATCCAGCTTCAGATGCAGCTGAGTGCAGGGGCAGAGAGCCCAGGCTGCCACCCCCTTACCTGCAAACCTCTCTGCTTCTGATGATGACTGAGGACTTCTTCAGTGTCCTCAAAACGGGCATTTCTGACATTTGTCACCTGTGTCCCGCTTTGGTTTCCCCTTTGCTGGGTTGGGAACAGGTTGCAGGTTACAACTCAAAGGATGCTCGCATGAGCTTCACTGGGCTGCAACCACAGGAAGACGTCCTGCTGTCCCCTGCACGGTGCCCTGACCATGTGACAAGGTGCTGTCACCACTGAGCTGGTGACAAGACAAACCTTGCTTTGCCTGTTACCCAGCAGACCTTTTCTGCCTGTCTGTCCTGGGCAAGCTGAGAGGCACCAGGGAAGGGCAGGGCTAGAAGGAGCCTGAGATTTCCCCTCCTGGAGCAGCGAGCTGTGAGCCTGGCCCAGACCCTGCGGGAGGGTGACTTTCAGCTTCTGTGTCAGGGATCTGGTGAGATGCTGTAGCAAACAAGCCACAGAGGCAATTAATTGCTAATGACCAGCCTTGACTGCCCAACAGTGGGATTGTGGGCAGGAAGCTGAGCAAAGGCTCTTCAGGTTGCTGGTCTTACTGGAATCCCTTGGGGTCCCGGCACTGAGAAAACAGCCCCTGATGTCACGGGACTGTCTGGGACGTGCTCAGCCCTCTTCTGCTGTGCCAGGTCAGCATCAAGGCAGCAGAGCATCAACCAGCAGAAACTGCAAGGGGGAGCGTGGCCCCATAGCGTGAGAAAGACATTGCACTGTCCTGAGCCCTTGTTGGATCAACTCACCAGCTCCGTTTGGTGAGATGCTGTTACTCAGCTCCTGCGTGGTAGCAGGGTTTCCAGGGGTGCTGATTCACTCAGCATGATCTGCACCCGGATTATGGCAGATCCCCAGATGCTGCAGTGATGCCTGTGGTCCCAGGAGCTCCCCATCACCTATGGGTGACATCCCTCTTTCTCAGAGGCAGCCTCAGCAGTTTTATTTCCCTCAGGTTGGCTTTCACTTCTGGCATTTGCCCTGGGCTTCCTGCCTCTCCTCTCATGAGATCCTCAGTAAGCCCTGGGTGGTTTTGAAGGACTTTCTGCTCAGCTGGAATTTCCTGACCCTCAACCACCTTTCCAGGAAGGTATGTCCCGGAGCAAAGCTGGTGAAAGTCATGCTTATCATAGAAACCCTGTGGTTCAGCTTTGGAGAGAAGTAGCTTTGGGGCTCACCCCTACTCTGACTCTGTGCAAAAATCTCTCTGGAAGAGGTGATGCACACCCACATGTCATCTTTTCTCCTGGAGACAGGATGGCTGGCGCTGTGGGCTTTGGCCAGTCTGCTCTGAGCATGGTGAGAGCTGTTGTCCTGGCATTGCTCAGACTGTCGGCAGATGGTGGGTGAGGAGACACGTCTGTGTGCAGGTGGAGGAAATCTCCCTGGACAGAGAGGTGGTACCCACAGCCAGGAGAGATGCTGAGCCTGGCAGGGGGCTGTCCAGAATCAGTGTCCTTCTACACAAGGACCCTTTTTCCTGCAGCTAGGACTGAGACAGAGGATGGGTTTGATCTGTTTGCCCTCAGAGAATTTTCTGTGCCCCTCTGGGCATGAAGAAGCCCCTGCAAGGTGGGTGGCTGTTTCCTCTGGGTCCATCCTACCTCTGCAGTGTGGTCCAGCATGGTGGGAGGATGCCTGGGGAGGCCACCAAAGCCTGCAGGTCCCAGGGATTGCAGGAAGGGCTGGGGTGGGAACCCCAAAACATGGGGAAAGCCCCCATATTGGCTGTGAGCATCCCAGGACACGGTGGGTAAAGGTGGAGTGCACACAGGAATCCTTCTTGTTTCCCTGCTGCCAGACCCTGCCACTTCAGGGGCTTAAAACCTGAAGCTCCCCTCTTGATACTGAACTGAAACTCAGCTGTGGAGTTTAGAAGTCCCTCAAGCACGGCAGATGTCTGCACACACCGAGGGGCTGGCTGGGCAGCAGAGCAGCTGGTGGGGTGACCCATCCAGGACGCTCCGGAGCAAATCACAGCGTGCCTGCTGAGCCAGCGGCTCTGCTGACAGACACAGCAGCTCCTCTGAGGCTTCAGGGAGCTGCCAGGTCGTGCCTCTCCCTCCCCAGCGAGGAAACGCCGGTTTGCATCGCTCTCTGTGCCTGCAAGACCCCACAGCCCCGAGCAAGACCTGCTTTCTGAAGAGGGTTTTGTGGTGGTCACTCAGCTCCAGGTCAGGGTTGTTTGTCCTGAGGAAGATCCCCTGTCCCACAGCTCTTAAAAAAATGAAGTGCCCCTCATCTGAGCAGGCCTGGGAGAGTGGGCAGGGGGAGCCCATCGCGGGGGTGCTTCCTTTCACCTCGTGTGGTGCTGGGAGGAAGCCTGTGGGCTGTGAGAGCTTTCTGTGGGGGGCAAATCTGTGCCTGACTCCAGTGGCCAGGATGGAGAAGGTGTGGATGGACACAGAGACGCTGCCAAAGATGGAAGTGCTTTGCAGTTGGGAGCTGCTGTCTCCTCTCTCTCATGTTGAAAGCAAAAATGACCAGTTCCCCCACCTCATTCCTGATGCGGGAAAAGCCTCTCCGATATTAATAAGAATCTAATTATACATTTATTGTTCCATGAATTAATTACATCACAAGTAGAGTTACCTTTTACACAGCCATTAAACTTCAGGAAGGCCTCTTTATACCACTCCATGGATAATTTAATTAGCATACTAATGTCTTATTAGCTATAAACCCAAAGCTGGTTTAGAATCACTTAAATTAAAACTCAAAAGTCTTCAGCCACCCCATAACCCCTCTGCCTGAATGGTGGGCAGGGCATGGGGGTGCACACAAGTGATGGGCTTTGCCCTGCCACGGGCAGAGCCTCCCCAGCACCTTCCCTGGCTGGTATGGAGGGATGTGGTGCTGCCCACCCCAGCTTGCACAGCGTCCACAGGGCTGTGGTTGCAGGAGCAGAGCCCCTCAGCTCGCCTCCTAATTCTCATTTTATTTCCTGGTAGCTATCATCGGTATTTGCATTAATTGGACTAGTCTGGAGGAGCCGTGATAATCCATTATGGATGGACAATTTCAAATGCAGAGATTAAAGCTGTTGAGGGGGAGCTAAGAGCTGGGACAGGAGCGTCTGTGACACCTGAGGGGGTCTGTCCCCAACCTGGGGTTCTTAGGATGCAGGGTTGGTGCCATCTTCTCCGTATTCTTAGAGCAAAAGAAGCCCCAGCGCTGCTGATGGGGCTGATTCCCAAAGTATCTGCCCAAGGAACACAGGAGAAGAGGGCATCTGTCCCACTGCCATCCCAGTGTGGCATGTTCCTGTGCTGCCCCCCACCCCCGTGTCTCCTCTGTCCCTCACCTCCCAGATGTGCCCTTAAAGCACTGTGACAAGGATCTAATGGGTGACAGGGTGGCCACGAGCCAGCAGTGTGCCCCGGGGGACCAAGAAGGCCAGTGGGATCCTGGGGGCATTAAAAAGAGCGTGGCCAGCAGGTCACAGGAGGGGATCCTCCCCCTCTGCTCTGCCCTGGTCAGGCCCCACCTGGAGTGTTGTGTCCAGTTCTGGGCTCCCTGGGATCAGACAGCCAGGGATCTCCTGGAGAGAGTCCAGAGGAGGGACAGAGATGCTGAAGGGCCTGGAGCATCTCCCCTGTGAGGAAAGGCTGAGGGAGCTGGGGCTGTTCAGCCTGGAGAGAAGAGACTGAGAGGGGATCTGATCAATGGGGATCAATAGCTGAAGGGTGGGACACAGGGCGCCATGGGCAGCCTCTGCTCAGTGTCTGTGGGGACAGGACAAGGGGTGATGGCCTCAAGTTGGAGCACAGGGAATTCCACACCAACATGCACAAGAAATTTTTCCCAGTGAGGGTGAGGGAGCCCTGGGACAGGCTGCCCAGGGGGTGTGGAGTCTCCTTCTCTGGAGAGATTCCAGCCCCGTCTGGACACCGACCTGTGTGCCCTGTCCTGGGGACCCTGCTTGGTCAGGGGGTGGGACCCCATGGGCTCTGGAGGCCCCTTCCAACCCCTGTGATTCTGTAACTCTGTGAATCTCGTGGATGCACTCAGACCTGTGTGTGGAGCTGAGATTATCTTGCCACCATTTTACATCACCCCAAACACCCCTCTCACGAGGAGTTCACAACTGGCACTTCTTAAACATCACAGTTTGTGCGTTAAGCCCTTTCTAAACTGACCCCTTCTGCCATTCAATTCATCAGGGTAACTCTTTTTTTTTTTTTTCCCCAGATCTTCTTAGCTAATAAATAGCTTAATTTGGAGGTTTGAAAATTGACTCAGAGGCAGGAGTTTAACTAAATCGAAGAGCAAGACTACTGCTTGAATGTAATAATCTGAAAATAATTGATTAATTTGCATGATCCTTCGTAATTGCTTCAATTTACACCCAAGAGGCCACTGTCATCAATAGATGAATAAGACATAATTTTTAAAGCCCCAATAACGCACGGAATAGAATTGAGCAGATTCGCTCATCCTGAAGCATGGGGCAGGCTCCCCAGCTCGGCAGCTCTTCCAGCACGTGGCGGGGAGAGCGCTCATTGTCAGAGAAACCGGGCTGTAATTTAATTCTCTTGTTAAGAATGTAATTATGTTCATCATCCTTGGGAAAGGAGAGGATCAAATCCTATCAGGGTGATGCTAACCTTTAGACAGAGAGATTTCAGCAGAACCAGGGAGCCGGCCGGCAGCGCCAGGAGTCAAAAGTAAAGAGATTAAAATCCTGAGACTCTGGCGTGGACGCTCTGTGAGGAGTGACACAGCAAAACGGCTGCCTTCTGCAAGGTGCTTAACCACATGCTCGACTTTAATTGCCATTAATGAGATTTCAGCATATGCTTGGCTATACCAGGACCTGACAGTACCGAAGGGGCTCAGACTGCCGGCGTGGGTCTGGTGGGTGAGCACGGGAGGAAGGCAGGAGGGAAGGCAGGTAAATGGCAGGGTGCAGGAAGGTGTTTGGGCCACACAATGGTCCTTCAAATAAATGGAAATCCAACCTTCATGAGGTCAATAAACAGGGGCAGAAAACGCAACATGAAAGAGGGGAAACAGGAAGCCGTCAAGAACCAGCAAGGCTTGGTAGGGATGGAAACAAACAATAGATAATTCAAGTCTGCCAGGAACAGGAAAGCCTGCAAAGGAACAAGACAGGTCTGCTGGCTCCCCAGGAGTTAAAGGGAACAATTAAGGAAGATGAGGACACAGCTGAGGAGTGAAATGATTTCATTTCATAAGTTCTCACCTCAGGGGATGTTGGGAGAAATCTGCTCTTGACTTGCTCTTTTCTGGTAATAAAGGTGAGTTGCTATTAAGGATTAAGGTATCAAATGAAGAGGCGCTGGTGCAAATAGGTAATTTAAAAAATATTAAGTCAGTGGGTCTAGATGGGACATTCAGGGGTTTTGAAGAAACCTAATAATACAGTGGCTGAGCTGCTGGGTGAGCTGCAACAGTATTCATCTCGCTGCCAAAGCCAGCGCAGGATCAGAGGGCTGGAGGGCAGCCGTGATTGCTGTGCCTGTGTTTTGCAAAGAAACCCTGAGAAGTGCAGGAACTGCTGCCCAGCAAGCCCCATGTCGGTACCAGGGACATGGGTGACATGGTTGGTGCACGCGGGACGGTGAGGATCCCCCTGGTGCTCCATCCTCGGGATGCTGAGGGAATGTGGGCATGTGGAGATCCATCCCACCTTGGGATTGCTCTTCACTAACTCCCTTTCCCTTTCCTCATGGTGCCTTCCCACTTGCAGGACTTCAGGACCACGGTGACTGGGTGGCGTGTCCTAGGGACGCTGCTTTGGCAGGGGGTTGGACCTGATGGGTTTTGGAGGTCCCTTCCAACCCCTGTGATTCTGTGATTCTGTGAACCTGTGAAACCTTGTTATAAAATCACAGCACTGAAAAACAGGCCTTTAATAAAACCTGGGCATCCCTCTCCCTGCTGCTCCCCACCCCCTCAACTGTCCTTTGCACTCCTGTGGCATTTCATGTTGAGTTTCAGAGCCTGAGGCCATCACTGCGATGTGCTAAGCTATGGAAATGCAAACATGGTGCTTGGGAAACCCGAGCAGTGATTTGTGACCATACACCACAGCAGCGTGATTGGGGCTGGAGCGCTACGGTGACTTTTTAAAATCTGTGTTCAGCCACACTGGTATTTAGAGGCGTGATAAATTTGTCCTGCGCTTTTCTCCTTGCTAAGGCAGGGAAGGGGTACAGCTCCTGGGAGTCGTAAAGACGCTCTGCTGCAAGGACTCCTGCCTTAGGTCTGCTGCCTACTCTGGACCTGAGGAGAAAAACTGGCTGGCTCCTGCCCCTGCCTCCATTTCCTTTAGGTGTTGCAACCATGAAGCACATAAAAAATTTAAAAACAAGAGGGAAACAAACAGTATTTTTTATTCCATGCAGGGTCAGTGGTGGTAAAAGCCCCTCTTCAGGAAAAAAAAACATACAAGATGATTCCAAGATCTTTCGAAGCATTGCAGTGCCTCTAGGTATTCTTGCCCTTCCTGTATTTTTCTTGTTAAGTATGTAGTTTATAATATTTCTATCTTAGTGCTTTACTGGGGACCATAAATACCTGATGAAAAGCCCTTTCAGACTACCTGGGATGCTCTGAAAAGCAAGCGAGCGGTAATAGTGCACAGGAACATCTGCATCCTGACAGCCCATGAGTTTATCTGGGCAGAGCTGCATCCATGTGGTGCTTCCAATTCGATTTCCATGTTTTTCCAAAGAAGAAGAAAAATGTCTTATGTTTCCTGGGTGACTGGAGGAAGGCTTTACTGTGCCAGGCATCTCTAATCTCCCCGTGCAAGATTTCCATGGTGGCAGACGGGGAGCAGCAGTCTGACTAGATGCAGGGCAAGGTCTGGGAAAGATGCTTTATAGAGGTGTGGGCTTTCAGCACGTTCTGCTGCAAATACGAGCTCGCCTTTGATAGGAATCACACCAGCTATGATCATGAAGGCGACTGATGGGCTTGGGGGTCCCAGCGAGCTGAGCCCTGCTCCTGCAAAAAGCGACGTCCCCAAACCCCTCTCCGCTTCCACAGAGCCACAAACCTCTGCCCTTCCCTCCCCGGGCAGTCCAGCCGCTCTGTGCCGATGCTCACGCCTTTCCCGGGAGCAGAGTGAGCTGCTGGGAGGGCAGCCTCACAAAGACACCCAGCTGCGAGCTGGAGGGACCAGCGGCGCAGAGGGCACCCGTCACCGTGACGGGAGCTGGGTGCCAAGGAGGAAGGCGCAGGTGGTGCGAGCAGCGATGCAGAGCGAGGTGCTGCAAACCTCCAGCAATCAGCACCCACCCGGCACCGGCACCGGCTGATTGAGCTCAGGACCTGCCTGTCAATACATGCAAAGGATGGAGGTAGCGGTGACATCCAGCGTGCGGCTGCTTCCAGAAATTCAAATTGCCTTGCCAAACTCTTCACCCTTACAGGAGTCTACCAGCTTACAGCTGCCCCCTCCACAGCAGGAAGCTGCTTCCATTTAGAGCCAAATGAAGAGTGGAAGGGAAAGGGGGGGGGGGGGGAGAAAAAGCTAAAAAAAAAAAAAGAAAAAAAAAATCCATGAATATTAATTTGGATTCAACTGAATTTCAATTAGGCTGTGTTCAGTCTCCACAAATATTTGAGCAGTGCTATTGCAAATATCGTGAAAAAGCAAATCTGTAACTTTAACACACAAATATTCACAAAAGACAAATTCTGAGCTGCGTGATCACAATTCGCATCATCCCGACTTGCACTCCGCAGCCAGGTGCTGTTGGTCCCTTGCCCTGGCTGGGTGGTGTGTAAGGGGACAGCAAATGAAAACATATATATATATACACTCATTCCATGTAGCCTGTTAGGTGTAGGTGAGAGCATGAAACCATGACACGGGATCTGGCACGTGCAAAATGGGATGGCAAGGCTGGTGAGCCCTGCTCCTACACATGGTGAGCAGCACCACCTTTCCTGAGTGTGTGACAAGGTCACAGAAGTGGGATGGATCCACCAGTGATGAACTCCACACACGGGACTGTAAGGGCTGAGGAGGAGCCAGCAAGAAGAAACAATCTGTGGTAGGTCATTGAGAGCAAGAAATACCCATCTCACTGTATGTCTCACCATTGGCATTTCAGTGTCATTGAGCTTTAGCTCACACAGCATCAGGAAATGAAGGTCCAGGTGATTTTTCTCTGCTTTTACTGTGTGCACTGGCTACACATTCCCATGGCAAATAGCTTGAGTGAAACCAAAAGTGGGCTAAGCACAGGCAGCCAGAGGAAGCCCTACTTTGTGAGGAGCATAGATCAGGACCTTGGGATATGGAAATGCTACCCCCTAACCAAGGAGAGCATTGCCAAGTGGAGGGTACTTCCTTGTCCCCTGTCTTGGGTGGCTTGGAGGCTTCATGCTGCACGTGTTGGAAGGATTTCAGAAGAAAAAAGGGGAAAATGAGGAGGGCCTGGGGTCTAATGCTGCATTTTACAAGACCCTTGGTGGTGGAGAAGTGGAGACAGGGAAAAGCCACCCAACAACTAAATATGTGCATGCCACAGTGGTAGAGGAACCCATCAGCAGTACAAAGGGCTTAAGTGAAGAACAGCAGTATGAAGGATGGTGACTATGAAGCTGAGGAAGGGAAGATGGAGAAGAACTGACGACCCACCAGCAGCACTGATTTGTTTGGTGCTCTGGGCTGTCTCAGCCAAACAGGAGGTAGGCAAACAATCAATCGTATCAATCTGCTGTAATAGGGGTTGTATGGCTCTGTCAGATGTTCCATCTAGTGCCATGCTCATCCCTGCTCCTGGCTGCACTCAGCTGGTGCACAAAGCTTGGAGCACCTTGGGCTTGGGGCAGTAGGATTTACCCACCAGCTGGGAAAACACTTTCCTTGTGGATCAGACTGTAAGGCTCCCTGTGGAGTGGGAAGCACACCTTTCCCTAACTTTAGAAGTCTACGCTGTCCCCTACTCCACTGTTCGGACTATTTTTAAGGGAGACTGGGGAGAAATAGGCACTTCACAGCACGGCTGGTTCATTTTGTCCTAAGGTTGGTATTTCAAAGGCTTAGGATGAGTTGCACCCCATGTTTCAATGTCTTTTCATCAGCTGTAAAAGGAGACCAGATGAGTAGCTCAAGTGTAAATATCTCTAATGTAAAAATTTCCACTTAGAAATCCCCCTCTGTGTCCTTCACCTACCTCTTTTTCCCGTGAATAACTGCTTTTTCTGTACACTGGCCAAGCCTTTCGGGTGAGTGATATTCAAACAACAGGCAGCTGCCCTCCTGCTCCCGTTGAGTCCCATTGTGAAGCCGGTGAACTGATTGATTGTTTGGTTTCTTGAGAACCTGATGTTGTTTCTGCCTTTTCACTGGGTGGCTGAAATGTTTAAGCAGGGGAAGGGAACAATAGCAACAGAAAATAGAGAGAGGAGAATTGTGAGAAATTAAGTCTATACAACAGATGATTAATAGTGCATTTCCTGAGACATGCTGGAAACAATAACCATTGGTGCTGGGATCTGTGGGGCTTTGGAGACCAGTGATGCTTCTACTGGCTCCTTAAAAAAAATAAATAATGGGGGATCCCTTTCATGGTGTGTGGAACATGGGGCCCTGATGCACAAGTGCAGTCTGGGGGACAGTGATGCGTTTCAAGACACCCTTAAATCAAAAAGCCAAGCTAACAGAGGCAGCCTTCTTGTGGAAACAGGGCGTGATGTGTGTCGTGCAAGGGCTTCACTCTTCCAACAGAAGTAGAGAACAACTGGCTGTCCTGATCCTGCAACTTTGTGCCTATAAATGGCACCCATCCTTTCATCTTCCTCCCTCTTCTTCCTCCCCTTTATCAGCAGTGGTTGGGGTGGATTCCGTCAGTTCTGTCACAGTCTGACACTGGCCCTGTGGAATTCATTTCCATTCCCCCCGCAGACTCAAAAATTTTGCAATAAGTCAAAGAAATTAAATTTTAGGCTCACTATTGAAGGATAATGAATCTGAAATATGTGATCTTTTGTAAAATTATATTCTTTCAAACGCTTAGATTCGGGGAACGCTATCTCATAAGGGAAGTACACAAAAAACTGCAATCAAAATGACCTATACAAAACATAAAGAAGAGTTAATAGGATTGCTCTGAATTCTAAAGGGGGTGGTGCAGAACAGCACAAGTGGGCCTTGCAGTGGGGCATTTATAATCTCCAATTCCATTAACAAATTTTAATATAGTCTTTGAGGGTAGAAAGCGGTCGTTAATAAAACTTTAAATTAAAGCATGCTAGCTGTCGGATTAGATCATTAAAATTGCAGGGTACTGGCGGCTGCCTGGCTCTGCAGAGGAGGCAGCACTGCTGAGCCCACATTGTCGTGGCCACGAAATAATTCCAAAGCAAACAGGAAAAAGGAATAAAACAATTTTATATGTGTGAATTATGATTCCATATCATGTTTAATGAAGAGAAAAATGTAATCATATTTCATCAGCTCTCAGTGTAATCAGTGTTTCTGAACACCGGGGACTAGACACGGAGGGAGAAGGAGACGCGCCGTGTGTCAGCAGCTGGTCGCGCAGATGGACAGTGGGACCGGTGTGGCTTTTAGACTGGTGAAGATCTGGGGCAGGGCAAGGGGTGTGCTTTTTCACTTGCAGTCCAAGGTTAGGACTGGGCCTGAAGTGTTCTAGATGTTGTTTGCATCTCTCCACAAGAGAGTTTCCTTGGCAGAAAGGCAGCTTTGATTTCCAGAGATGGTCGCTGCCTGGGGGTCTGGGCAGCTGCAGATGAGCAAGCTTCTCTTGGCAATACTTCCTCCAAAGATGAGGAATGATCCTGGAAGTGGATCCTGGAAAACAGAGTTGATAGATGAGTGTGCAATATTACTTGAGGGTACACAGCAATGCTTTTTTGCAGACAGATATGTATTTATAGGAAATCTTTTGCTCCCATTCATATGCTGCATCCCATGCAAGACTAAAGGGAACTGGGCTGGTTCTGCTGTGCCCTGAACTGGAGAAGAAAAAACAAACAAACAAAAAAACCCCAAACAAAAATCCACAGCCAAACACCTTTCCCCAGAAGATGTGACTAAAGGTATCAAAGGTGCCTGAGAGCACAGGGGTTCCTGGCTGGCTGGTCTTCCCTGCCATCTCTCTCCTAAAGGCTGTTCCTCTAGACTGGGAGACACTCATAGAGCCCCTTCACCTCTGCTGGTGGTGCTGGAAATAAAGTCTTGGGGCAAGGGAAGTGGAGCCAGCACTGCAGGGAGAACATCTGCCAGTCCATTTGTACCATCACTACTCCACCACCTTCACATTCAGATAGGGCCAGGGGCAAAAAGCAGAGTTGGGCTGATATAAAGCCCATGTTCCACCTAGATATCAAAAATCTTTCCAGTTGCTCGGTGTCTTCTTCACCACTTCACAGCTGGAGAAACAGAGGAACCAAGGGGCAGAGCAAGGACACGCTCTGGGCATGGACAGACACAAGTCTTTAAGCTGCACAGCTCAAGCAAACCAGTTCTGTGGCTTCACCACCAGCCCCAGGAAAGAAGACCTGAAGTTACGCCCATTATGTAACTGAGATGTGCCATACTAACCAGTGCTCATGGGAGGTGCTGCAGGTGGGGGTGCACACGCAGCTCGGGATGGGTGACAACCAGTGACATTCTGAGGGATGGAGCTTCCAAACTGCTCCAGGTTCATGACAGTCAGGAGCCAAGGGAAAGCATGGTCAGGTTCACAGAGACGGTGAACAGCAAACACGTTCCCCGGACGTGGCTCCTTGCTCTTCATACGAGCTGCCTGTGAACACATTTGCCTTCCCATGAATTATTCATCCTCTTAAATGATTGGGCAGATGATTTATGCGAACGCTTCTCGGCCTGTTGGGAGATCTTTGCTTGTACAAACAGCCATGCTGGATGTGTCCGACTGGAGCACGCGCGGGCTTACATGAGCTTTTGTGACACTTCCCCTTCCTTCAAGCTTTTAAGTAAACAAAGTGCGCCCGTGTGAGAGTCTAACTGGTGTCAGTGTGGATCTGTGCATGTATGAGAAATGAATACTTCTATTTAGTCCATGCAAAACATTCTTTTGATGTCGAACCTCACTGGTGAGCGTTTTCTTCACACACAATCTTTTTTCGTCTTGAAATAGACTTTTAGACAGAAAGTGAGTTTTGGTTATTTCACTCTGACGGGTTATTTCTAATTGTGTCTCTCTGGAACTGAAAAAAAATGAAGAAGAAAGGAAAGAATTAAATACTGAGTACAGGAGAGTCAAGCAGTGCTACCTCAGCATCCTGAGCGCTCTCCGATCCAGCGGTGAGCAGGACTGGCAGCAGTCCCTCCTGCCTGGTAACCAGAGATGGGGCAGTAAAGGTGGCATCTCATTATGCATCCTTTCAGTGCTCCACAGCACATGCTGTCACCTGTTCCTCTGAGGTTTTGGCTATGGACCTAGCTCCTCTAGCACATTTATGTTTGAATAATTCTGGGTTTTAAACAAAACCACTTCCCCAACACCACTCCCCAGCTTCTTTGCCTTATGTGCAGGAGGGAAATGCAGATTCCCTTTGCTGTGCCCCTGATCCTCAGCTGCGTTCTCCAACATTGTATTAGATTTGAACTTGAAGCAGATTGCCACAATGCTTCTGCTGAGGCCAGATGGGCTACAGCTCTGCTTTGGGTGATGAATACAGCAGAGCATTTGGGCTGCACTCTCTGAGTCTGAAGACCCCTCACTTTAGGCACAGTGACCAGAAAATGGGTTCTGCCGTCGCTTAACCTTGGACAACCATCAAAGGGTCCTGGGTGCATCACCATGAGGACAGTAAAGCAACCCTTTAGGGACAGACCGAAGCCTGGTGTGACTGGAACAGTGGCACAGGTTACAGCAAAGTCTGTGCGAGCCAATGCAGCAGCGAGTGCATCACCCGCTCATGGAGCATCACGAGTGGCTGGCTGTGTGTGTCTGTGCCACTGACACACCTGTCCACCTTGAACGGACCACATGTCTCTTGCCATGCACGAATCCACGTGTGGGAAAGGTGCTTCCAAGTCATTGTTCTTAATCTGCTTCCAGACACTTTAATTTCTTATTTTAATGACAGAAAGAGGGAGTCACCATTCCCAATTTTCTTTCTCCAGAACACTTGGGATAGACTTCCATGGCCATAACCTGGTCTGTTCAGTCTCCCAGCATCAGGAACATCACCTGGAGCAGCCTTTTCACTTGTTTTTCTTTTTCCTAGTGTGTCCTCTGTGAGATGTAGGATGAGACATACACTCAGTGTTCAAAACAGGGATGGCTCCTGGATCTGCATGGTGATGGCGATGGCCATTCTTGTACTGCTCTTTCTCTCTCTAGTGGTGCCTAACATCCTTCTTGCATTTTGGCCCAGACATAGATCTGAGCAGCTCTCCCAGGGCGCCTTCCTTCATGAACTCTTTGACAAACGGTGGTAGCTAATTCAGAGCTAATTGCTGCCTGTTTAAACTTGGTTGCCACTCTGGATTTTTTTTTTCACCTTCACTGACATTATCTTATATTTATTTACACTGAATTTCATCTTCTGCTTTATTGTCAGTAACTCAGCCTCAAAAGATCCTCCAGAGCTTTTCACTGCCAGTGTTAGATTTCATGATCCTGAATAATTTTGTCGCGTAGGCAAACACTCTCACTTCATTATCCACCACTTTTCCGGATCATTGATGAGCATCACACAGTGCAGATCTCAGGAGAGGCCTCTGAGGGACCCGGTCGCTGGTCTTTGGCCAACGTGAACACCGATCAGCTATCCTTCCCTTGCCTACATGTTTTTAAGCACTCACAGACGTGTGGGAGGGCTTCCTCTCGTACTGCATAACATCACAGTGTCTGCCAGTGCCTTTTGTGAGAGACCTTGAACGTAACTTTTGGAAGATGCAATTTGACTACAGCAGCCAGCTAATCCTTCCCTGGACCTGTGTTGACACCTGCAAAGAAATCTAATAGATTTACGAGATATGACTTCCCCTGGAGAAGCCATGTTGACTCTTCCCCAATATATCCAGATCTACCTGGGCTCCTGTTCATTCTGTGGTATATTACGGCTCCTTCCGACTCGCCTGTCACAGAGAGCACACTTACTTGTCTCCGGCTCCTTATGCCCTTTTTAAAGAAAAATGATGTCATATTTCCTACCTCCCACACCACTTAGTGCCGTGTCGGAGGAGAATGGAGGGAAGCTGGGATGTGGAGTGATATTTTATCTTGCGACCTCATGAGAAATGAGAGCTACCTCAGCAGCCCCTCAATCAGGTAATGCCAATGAGTCAGTGCAATTTGCCAAACCCCAAGTTAGCACCTGCACAGACACAGATTTACACCTCTACGTTCATCTGAGCAGGTCGAGAGGCAGCAAGGGCAAGGACAGAATTTGTTCTGATCAATTTAAAGGGACCAGTCCCCATCTGTACTTGGGCACAGATGTGAGACAACTGCATTGACACGTGCATTGGGACCCCCTGTCTCAAACTTGATGGTGTCCCCTGACCAAGACAAATCTATCACTGAGACACCAGATACATGATCCTGTGGACAGTATCACTACTTAACAAACTGGATTTCTGAAGATCTGCAGCCAAAAAGCCGCAGGAGGTTCCTTAAAGCTTTCTTCTTTTGCCCAGGACATGCCACCATGGTTGCTATTATCAGCATCCCAACGTGTCCTCCCCATCTCCCCAGCAGCCACTGGTCCTTCTATTCAGAAGCCCTGTCTTTAGTAGTGATCATACCTCCATTAGCGTCCTTGTGTCAGGACAACGTCCTCTGTCCCTTAACAGATCTTGTTCAAGGTCAGAGCCCTTTAGTCTAAGGCATTGTGCTCTGGACTCCTGGCCTAGCTGGTGGGAGTGTTGCACAGATGCTCATTAGCCTTTAGGCTGCTCAGTGTCCCCAGGCACGCTGCAGAAGGTAGCTCCTGAAGCACATTGCACCCATCCTGGGCTGGCTCCTAGTGCACCCCGTGCATACCTTGAAATGCTCATTTAAGTCAGACTATGAAGGTTTTGATACAAGGTGAGCAAGATCTGGCCTGCTTCTTGCAATCTGCCTCTGCATGTCTCCTGTATGGACATACGATGCAGTCCTTCATCACGCCTGCTCTGAGGTGGGAAGACAGCGACTGTTTGGCCTCAGGACCTGCACTGGTAGAGGCAACACTGGCAGAAGGGGGGCATCTCCTAAGGACACCCCCTTCACAGATCCCCACCAGATCTGTCAGGTTTGACAGCTGCAGTGCCAGCTCCCTGGCTCCAGCCTGAATTAACTTTTCCATCACTATTTACCCACCATAACCTCACTCTCAGGTCACCCTTCTAATGTTTTTCAGCATTTTCGGCCACTTCTCTCTGCTCTGGTTGCTATGCTCTGTACATAATCCCTATCAGCAACACCAGCGCTCTCAGCTGAGCTGACCCATTAACAGATCAAGGTTAATTACTTGTGGTTTCTTTTCCAAAGCCACTGCTCTCCAAGTGATGTTGAGTTAAAGCGTACATCAGCAGTGACTGATGCAGTGTGCTTTTAGTCCCCGCTCCCTGCTCTCACTCCAGGTCTGCTTTCCCTCAGGTGCCTGTCCCAAGATCCTGCCCTTTCCCTTTCTTCCCTGTGGGCACCCATCCATCACCCAGGTACTGCTGGATAACCAGCATCCCCTTGGCATGCCAAAACAAACCTGATCCAGCAAGACAGCCCTGAAAGCCTGCAGGTAGTGCTTACTCAGACATCTGTGGCCAAACCATGCCTGGTAGGAAAGACTGGGAAAAGAAGAAGCTGTTATTTTCATGTCTTATCCCAGCTTGATTATCCCCAAACAATGAGGCTGGCTCTTTAAGCAGTATTTTTTTTTTTCCTGGCGCTGTTTTATTTTATTATATCTGTATTGAGACTTCTGTCCAGCTGCTGCCCCACACAGAGCACCTCAGACATGAGAACAGAGATTTGCCAGCAGCCGGCTCTGCCCGTGACGGAGCACAGCGTGTTCTGCAGCCGGCACGAGAGGCAGGGGAGAAGCTGGGATGAGAGGCTGCTGTGAGTTTCCAAGCGACTGTCATTGTTTGTTTTGTAATCCTGGGTCACTGCAAGTGGTTTCTAAATTGATTTGTCCCCCGTGCAAGCATCATTGTCCAATTCAGAACAGCCCCGTCCTCCTTCCTGCCTCTTATGCAAGCAGAGCTCTCTGCCACGCAGCAGTCGGATCAAGTAATCTTTGTCAAGTCTCTTTTCCCCTGGGTTCCACAGTTTGGGATCTGCTTTGAGAAGTGGAGATTGCTCATATATCAAGGGGAAAAAGTCACCTGCCTTCTAGCACGCCTTCCTCAGCCCTAGCTGACTTAGCTACGCTCCCGTGCTGGTTTGATTTTAACTGCTACATGAATAAATCAGCTTGGGAGGGATGCTGATCGTCCCCAATATGTGCCCGGAGACACTGACTGTCCCAGGAGGCTGTGAGATGCCAGGTTTCCCCTTTTCTCAGTGGATGCTTGAAGACATTGAGCTGGCAGGACCGACCAGAGTCTAACTCTGCTCCAGCTGCACACTGGCTTGAGCATCCAGCGCTTCGAGTTATTACAACTCCTGAGGCAGCCCCTGAATGTAAAATAGGTGCCACAGCTCCTTCTTAGAATAAAATAGATAAAAAATCAATGCGTTTGAAAGAGAAATAAAAAATAATGTCTGGTAGCACTAATATTCCTCCATGCGAGACTGCAAGTGCTGAGCCTCTCATGGCAACCTTGATTAAGAAAAACATCTTACTTTAGAGGCAAGATTGAAGATCTAGAAAATACATCTAAAAAGGTGACCTCTTGGTGATAAGCATAATTACTGATGCTCCCATGGAGCTTTATGTATGTGACTTAGAGCAGAAAAATAAGGACCTGGCGTGGGATCGTAAATTCAAATCTCATCTGAGGAGTAACAAAGCTGCTCGGACCCAGGCAGAAGGTGTGAATCTGCGTTAGCTGGGGTGTCACGCTGGCTGCTCCTCTCTCTTGAAAGACCTACTGGGTGAGTTTCCCCCATTGATTTTAGTGGAAACAAGATCAATTGTCTCTTTGGGTTCCTGTGTGGGAACGAGATTATGTTGAATATTAATTTGGCTTGCAATGGGCCCTGACTGTAATTTTCTATCAGCAAAGGAGAATTCATGTATTTCCATAAATTCAGATACTTCCATCTATTCATTCCACATATTCATAGACATTATCTCAATTCCCAGCTCTAGTTCAAACAAAAGTTAGCTCCTTTTACAAATAAATTATTTTTCACTGTTGATGATATTTCTAATTTTTGTAGGCAAATTTATACATTTGAACAAAGGAGACAAAAAGTATCTTTGATGTAGCAAAGCCTTTCTGAGAGCCGTACATAAAATAAAAGAGAAAAGATAGTCTGGAAAATTTAAGGAACGGATGGGAATGGTTCCAAGTTACCTTGTACTTAATTGAAGTTCTCAGAAATGTTCTTTTCTTGTTTTCTATATTGGAGCTGTTCCTTGAAGTACGTATGAATGCCTCTTCAAACTGGCATTTAATCTTTGACTGCATATATTATTTTCTTTTTTTCACCTGCAGAAATGGAGGGGCTCTTCATGGAATTTCTTATTCTTCTGCAGCTCTTCACCTTGTCCCTAATTTTTGGGGGAATGTTGCTGAGAGATATGATACAGCACCATCCATACAGTTCAGAACAGGGTTTCTCCCATCCCTGCTGCTGAAAATCCCCCTTGAGCAGCAGTGATTTCTGTTAGAGGGTGACAACCTCAGCCAGCACATGTCTGCCTTGCTTCACTGCTTTCAAATTACCCCACCCGAGGATTTCCTCGGACATCTTCACCTCAACAGAACTATTGTCTAGTGTTAAAAAAAAGGCAAAAAAAGAAATTTGTCTATTTTCCCAGGATATGTGGATGTTCCACAGCTCAGAGGGGGCAGCAGCTGAATGGTGGGCACAGGTCTGGAAAACCAAAATATGTTACCAATGAGCTGGTGCTTTATGGGTCCTCCCAGCACAGTGATCTCTGGTGGGGTCCTTCCATGGGGGCACAGGCACATCCCTCTGCCACCAGAGCCCCTGAGCCCATGTGGGGATTAATGGGCAGCCCACAGAGGTGGGGGTTGACCTTTTTAAATTTTTTTTCCTCTTTTTTTAGAGCTCACAGACTGACAACCTGGGTGGCTCTGAGTGCTTTGAGGTGCCCAAGCAGCAGCTGGCTTTCACTGGAGCTGGTGGAGGTGCAGTGCTGGAGAGAGGCAGAAGTGGTGGCCTGGCAGCATCGTGAATGTTTTTACTCCCTGAAAGCCAGTCGGTCACCTCTGCTCTCCAAACCAAGCTAGGGAGAGCAGCACCCTGGTCACATGCAGCACACCCAGAGCTCCCTGTGGTGACCTGGCTATGGGGGCAGGGTAAGACCCTGTTGGATGTGAGGAAGTCTCACCGGCTGAAATTTACTCTTTAAAACTCCTCCCTGAGGGACTCAGCAGTCCCCAGCAGCGGCTGGGCATGGGAGCTGACACCCCGTGCCCAGCTGGAACATCCTCCTGCATCAGCCCCAGCTCCTCCCCAGCAGCATCCGAGTCAGCAGGACCCTGGCTGCGAACCGTGCTGCAATTTATTAGTGACAAACATGCTTGCTGTTCCAGCGTGCAGGCGTAGCATCTCTGTCCTCAATTACTGCCTGCATTTGGTTTCTTAGATTAAACTGCTTGAATCAGGGCTGTGCCTGACCTGTATGGAGCCACTCGTTCTACCCGTAGTATACTAATCATGGTAGTAGAAGCAATAATACTAATGACAGTGTTGTCATGGGTGGGATATTAAAATCCAGGAGCGCCGCAGCTCCCGGAGGAACCTTAAAAGGCCCTATAATTAAGTCACAACAGACTACAGACCTGCTGCGAATGAGGGATGCCAGAAGAAAAGACACAGACAGTGTGACTTCGGTACGGGCGCTCGAGGAGACGAGGTTTACAGAACTCCTGCACAAAATGGAATAGCAGGAGGCGGCTTGGAGTTTCTTGAGGCTTGTAGGGAAAAATAAAGGGCAGTGGAACTGTGTAAGCGAATGGTACAGCCACGGGTGTGCAGCACAAACACACACGGAAAATAAAGGGGACCTTCTGCAAAAGTGTCTCAGAGAAAAGAAAACCGGTGAAGTGGAAGAGGGAGGGGTGTGAAATCAATGTCAGCTCACTCGTTGGGGTACTTCGTTCCAAGGGAAAGAGAGGGAAGGGAGGAAAAAAAATAAAGTGTGACTAGGAAAAGACAAAGCTCTTTAAAAAAAGCGTTCTTCATATGCAGTATACAAATGAATGTGTGAAAAATTAAATTTGTATAAAGAAGGGGTGTGAGTAGCAGGGAAGAGAATTAGCAGTGATTTATTGCCACACTGGCAATTCCCCGGGGAAAGATATGTGCAATGGAGAAGAATAAAACACTGGGAAAAGTCAAGTGTGGGTATTAAAATGTATATAGAGAAAGAAACATGATTTTGGCAACTCTCATAAGTTAGTATGACCTTAGCCACTAGTAAAATAACAGCGCAGATAGAAAAAAGCTATATCTCCACACAGCTAAGAGATAATGGAGCAAGAAGCAATAAACAATATAATTTAAGAAGGAAAAAAAAAATCACTGCAGAGTGACTGCCTTTGAAAATAACAATTAAACTAGATGATTTGATCAAAATATGTCTCATACTTCTACACAGGAATAATGTTATTTATGGGCAGTCCTCCTGAGCTCAGTAGAACTTTCCGCAGCTGGGAAGATGTTTGCATCTATAAATGTTTGTGGGACCAAAGTACTGGTGGGTAATGGGAATGCAGCCCCTGGGATGCAAAACGTGAGTCCAGAGCCCCCGCATCAGTTTGCGGGGCCACGGTGGGATGCACCAGTTGGGGAAGAGAGAGCTCACCTATTTAGATTCCCTGAGAGATGCTCAAAAGAGAAGAAAAAAACCCCACAACCATCTGTGTGGGTCTAAATAGTATAAACAGAGGAAGGCGGGTGGGGGAAGGTGGTGGGGGGGTGTTTTGTGCGGCACTGGGGGATGGAATTTGCACTACCATGATGGGAAACCTAAAGAAACCTGGGTACCAGCAGGGAAAGGTAAAATTGAGAGGGTATTAAAGCTTCCCCCAGCATCTGGGGTAGGCTGCACAGGGCCAATGCTGGCGCTGCAGCCTGGAGACACTGAAAACTCGGTTAAACAAATCATTAGAAAACATTGAGCGGGGTTCGTTAGGAAAAAGCCGGAGTGGGATATGGTCTTACTCTGGCAAAGCGAGCGGCTGTGAGAACCTAATTAGTTATTTCAATCAGGCTCCCCAGAGTCAGTCTTGTCTGGATTTGCCTTTTTGACTTTGCAACCAGTTTCTGATTTGGGGCTGGCTGGGCGAGCTCGGCAAGGGGGGCGGTGAGGGGGAGCCCGGGGAGCTGCGGCAGCACCCGGCGCACGGGGTGCAGGGCGGCAGCGCTATGGAGCCTTCATGGGAAAGACTAACGAGCAAAGAGATAAAAACAGAGGTGACAGCAGCAGCAGCATGAAAAGGAGGGCAGGGGAGCAGGTTTTGCAGGAATAAAGGATACTGGGGTGCAGTTTCTCCAACCTAAAGCCCTGTGTGCACCCCGTCTTCCAGCCCCTGTGCCTGGGCAGGTGCCTGTGCCCCTAGCTCAGTCATGCCAGGGCTTGGGCAGCTCATGTGCTGGTGTTTCCAGTGGTGTGCACAGAGACAGCGTGGAAATCTGTACTCAGGTGTTCACCGAGCTGGCTGTCCTGAGGTGTGCAGGGCCCCAAACCGCCCTGTTCTGTGCCAGAGGGCTGGGCACATGGAGAAAGTCAGGGACCGAACCAGCCCAGGAGACATCTTCCCAGTTCCCTGCAGGAAAATGTCCCAGGGTAGTGAGATCCGGAGGCAGACACTGCTGGGCAGCTGCAGCCCCAGAGATGCCACTGATTTTTCCTTCACAACTGAAGCAATTCTGCATTTTTTGAGTCTTGTGTCAGCCACTTACCTGCCTGGGACACATGCCCGTGTATGGTAAAACCAACTCCAGAAGACACGCAGGCACACGCTCACGTTTCTGTGGTGTGTGACACGGAGCATGGAGCACAGGGAGGGATGTATGCCAGGTTTACACTGCCCGTGGGAGGACGGGTGATATGTGATCTGGCACAAAGCCCTGTGGTACAAAGTTTGTATCCCTTTATCCTCACGTGATGCTTGCCGTTGTGTAGGCAGGATTATTTTGATCCAGTGCTGGAGTTACTGTTCCAGTGTGGCTATAAGGAACCAGCACCTGGAAAATGCTTGGTAGGATGGCAGCTCTGCTAATGGTTTTACTCCTCCAGCTTTGGGCCAGGCCCTTTGCTGGCCAGGAGATGAGCGAGGAGGTTTCTGCAAGTCACACTGGTCATGGTGCTTCCTTTGAAAATGTGACCGGGGCAAACGCACTGATTTTGCACAGCAAAATCTTCTGGGCCATCTTTATCTATATGGGAAGGGAGGCATGGGTCAGGAGAGGCTCTTTAGCAGGGCAGTAGCCTCTGAGCTGGAGAGACCATCCCCTGCACAGATGCCCTGTGTCCCACTGCAGCCACCATGGGCTCAGTAGCGTGGCACCATCCCCATCAGGGAAAATACAGAGCCAGGATCGCCTCTGTACAAGGAAAAGCCAGACTCTGACACCAGGGCAGCCTTCAGGAGATGCTGGCTCCCAGACACTAAGTGATCCATCTCCAACTCTAGCTGCAGCTCTGCAGATCGACTTGGCCATGTGAAATGCTGCTTGTGCAGCCACCAGTGGGGCTGGGGGAGCAAAAGCAGAGGGCAGAGCAGCCTGGGGAGACCTCAGCCTGGCTGGAGACCCGGCTGTGCCTGTGCTGGCAGGGGGAGAAGCTGTGTGAGCTCTGTGTTTGCTGATGGAGAGGTAGGAAGGCACTCGGCTGGCTCTGCTCGGGCCGCTTGATTACGGTATTGATTGGCTCTGCTGCCATGCCCGCGACGAGGGAGCGAGCAGCAACCATTCATTACTGTGTGCAGCAGGAAGGAGGGCTGCAGGAGGGTCTGGGGGGCAAGGCCAGGGTAAGCAGCAGCTCAGGGGGTTGCCAAAGGACAGCCATGGGCTCGCCTTGCTCGTGGGACCCCTGCAAGCCCCTGGTTTCCAGGTAAAGCCTGTGCCTGTGCCAGCACATCCTTTAAATCTCTTCCCAGAGCGCTGCATCAGGAGCACTCTGTAACCTGGTGGGGATGTGACTGTGAGCACAGCACAGGCGGTTTGAAGCCCACGGCTGTTTAGCACCCAGTGAGGTTCTCCAGAGCTCTCCGGGCTGTGCCGAGCTCTCCCCACGTGGTGTGTGAGTTCCCCTCCATGGTTGCCTGCAGCCCCCGAGGTGGTTCTGCCCTGGGAGCTCTACAGCTCTGGGGAGGGTGGGTTTGCACCCAGGCACCCTTTGCCTAACACAACCCAGCACAATAATGCAAAACAAGGAAGCCAACCTGACAACCTCTGTCATGAGCAGAGGGTGATGTTTTGGGGGGACTGCCAGGATTTTCTGCTCTGGCTGTGGGAGTGATGGTGGGGGGCTCCAGCTGCCTGTCCTTGCCGTCTCACCCCACGTGCAGCTGCTGGCAAAGGGATATGTGGTCACAGGGGAAGGGGGTAGATCTCACACTGTGTTTTGCAGAGATGGGCGCAGATGCTGCTCATGCCCAGGCCACCAGGCTGGCTGGGGTCCCAGGGAGCAGACACAGGGGAGCGCCAGGGGCTGGAGCCACTCTCCATAGATGGATTTCTTTTCTTAAATTATGCTTTAATTTCCTCTCCTTCTGGTACCAATGCCTATGTTTTAATGAGCTCTCTCCCCTAGCATATCAAACAAGCCTGATCCCTGGTGCTCCCTGTTTGCAATTCCCAGTGGCTCCTAACCAAGAATTGTGCTGTTTAATTTTGCCAGTCTTCTAGTTTACATTGAAGCATTAAAAAAAAAACATAGGCGAAAGGACCATATTTCTCCCGGCCTATTGATAGAGCGTGATAGGTATTAAATTCTATAATTCTTTCACTGGCCTTTAAGCAGCCTTGGTGTTAATATTTAATGATGAAAGATGCTGGTAATCAGCCCTGTATCCCAAGTGTCTGAATGCTTTATGATCTTGCCTTTGGGAGCCTAATTGTGAACCCAGCCTGCCAGAGCTTCCCACCCCAACTTAATAAACTTTGCCATTCCTGCCCAGCACATCATCTGTCTCCAGGCAGGATCCAGCACAGAGACGATCAGGTAGCACGAGGAGGAAGGACAGAGAAGAGCGTGATTATAAGGGTGAGCATGGAAGCTGCTGGGAGGGAGCCGGGTGTGAAGCAGGCTGCGTGCCCTGCTGCTGCAGGGAAGCCCAGCCCAGCCAGGGGAATCAACTGTTGTGTTGGCATGGCTTTGGGAGCAGCTCTGACTCCAGATATCTGCAGGCTGTGATGAAGCCCAGCCCAGGAACAGCAGACAACAGCTCATTGACCATGTCCTCCCCACAGCATCCAGGTAATGTGGGCTGTGAGCCTGGGGTCTGCACATGCCGACCCCTGCCAGTCACACCTTGCTGTGGGATGCCTTCCATCTCCCAGCCTCTCCCCACCCTCCCCAGCAGCCTGAGCTCCTACACCAGCACCCCTCTGCCCGGATAAAGCCAGGCACTTCATTCTAGACTTGTAGCTCCATCTCCATCTGGTTTCCAGGACATTGTGGGGTGTGCTGGCTGCTGTGAAGGTCTGCCACAGCACAGGTATGGAGGGTGATGCTTCACTGGGTTTGAATGGCCTCAGGCAAAGTCAGCAGAGCCCTGTACCAGAGGAGAACTGCTGCTACTTGCTAATAGTACTTAGCACTTACACATCACAGAGACATTTGTGTTCAAAGCCATGTACAAACACGATCTCATTAACTGCTGGCATGGGACAAAGTGCTGTCTTTCAAAGCCAGCTGTTGGGAAACTGAGGCAGCCACAGGACTGTGCAGCTGAGGTAGCAGAAGCAGACACCCCACTCCCCTCATCTGCCATGACTGTGTTCCACTACCACAGTGGATCTCACCACCCCTCCCTCCCTGGTGCAGGGCTGCATCCTCTGCCTCTTCTGAAGCTGGCACTGGGCTGGGTGGTCCTTGACCCTGCTGGCACCATTACAACGGGGGTGTTCCCACACCACTGTGAGCACTGCTGTAATAGCAGAGATGTATTTCACCTGTAGATATTTTATTCCAATTTAGGAGATGCAGTAAGCCTTCTCCATAAGGCATAAACCTTATTTTGCTTTATATTTGTCTGCCTAGGGTTTATGCTTGTATAATGAGATGAGTAAGTAACCTTGCAAGCTGATTGTGTTATACAGCCACATATAACCATGGTGGAGGCTGGGAGCAAGGCTTCCCTCCCAAGCACGACCCTAAGGAAAGCCTGTCAGAGAGGCCAAAGAGAAATGTGGTCCTAGACCAAGGAAACGTGATGTACATTCATGCAGGGGCTCATGAGCAGCAGCTGTGGACACATGTTGTCCATCAGGAGCTTTGCAAGGGCTGGGAGGTGTCAGCAGGGTGGAGGTAGAGCCTCTTCTGCCCAGCTCACCCAGGTCACTTAACAGATCATATTCACACCCTTGCAGGGATGTTTAAACACATATCCTCCTTGGGACAGCTGCAGCAGAGTGCCCACCCTGACAGGCAGCACTTTGTCTCGGGGCAAAGAGGTAGGAGTGCCTCCTCTTGCCAGTGCCTCAGACTGCAGAGAGCACCCTTGCCTTCCCTGGTAGCAGCCTGGTACCCCTGAACGCTTACAAACAGGCTCTCTGAGGAGCCATGGAGCAGCAGGCGGGACTTGGTTGCTGGAGCTGGGAGCACTGGGATGACACAGCAGGAAGAGTTCCCCAGAGAGCTGCTGTGCAGTGACCCCTGCACAAACTGCACCCCCAGGCAGCCCTGGCTTACCCATTATTTGGTGATGGCAGGAGGCTTTTTGATGGCTGATGTAGAGAAGTACCAGGGCTCCTGGACAAGGAGGAATCATCTTTGTGCTGACAGGATGGTCAGAGTTGCTTCAATCACTTGCTCTGCTCCTGCCCCTGGTGAGAAGGTCTCAGTTTCTCAGGGCGAGGACTTGGAGGACTTGGCACCTGGGTCCATCCCAGAGCTTCTCTTGTGCAGATCATATGAGCCACAGCTCAAGCAGAGCTCTTTCAAGGGTGAGCAACTGCTGTTGGGTGACATCGGTTCCCTGCAGTGTCTTCAGGTCTGAGCTCCCACTGGTTTTGAGCACCTGCAGTGGCCAGAAGGACTGTTTCTAAAGCTGGAAACCCACCAAATTCCTGCCTGGGCATCCAGGTTTGGATAAAAGGGTGGAAGAAATGCTGTGTCACAGAGCCAGCTCCTGAGACAGTGAGTCCTGCTGCCCCTGCTGCCCCTGCGGTTGTGACTGTCACAGCCAGCTCCCACCTCCTGCTTCAAAGCAGAATGAGAAATGGGGGAGGCAGTGATGAGCTGGGAGAGCACCAAGCTGGAGTCTGAGGGAGGCAGATAAGGCTTCCCGGTGGCAAGCAGCAGGCGCTGATGTGCAGGCACTGCCTCAGAGGTGTCACGGCGAGCAGGGGGGTGGGATGCAGCACAACCTGTTCTTGCTTCCTGGACAGGGCTTGGCAGAGTCTGGCCTTGCAGAGCCAAAGCTTTCCCTGTCCCACCTCTCTCAGCCCTGGTGCCTCTCATCTGATGCCATCTGAAGCTCAGTTTGGCTGTTGGGTGCCCTCAGGGGGGTCCACTCCCCATCAGTGTCCTGCATGGGGTGTATCCCTCATTGAATCACAGAATCATGCTGGTTGGAAGAGACCCTTCCGATCATCAAGTCCAACCACAGCCTAACCCTGTCCAGCCCACCTCTAGATCATGTCCTTAAGCACTTCATCTACACACCTCTTAAATCTCTCTGGGGACGGTGACTCCACCACCTCCCTGGGCAGCCTGTTCCAACGCATGAAAACCCTTTCAGTAAAGAAATTCTTCCTGATATCCGACCTAAATCTCCCCTGGTGCAATTTTAAGCCAGTCCTTGGTACCTCTAAACACTCCACAGCCAAAACATACCCTCCCCTTCCTTTTGTCTATCAGCACTTGTCCCCAGACCTCACACCATTGTCCCCAGCACACCCCCCCCACCCCTCCCCATCACTCAGCATCACCCACCACATGCATCCTTCTCTGGGAGGAGGACATTCCCCAGGCCAGGAGCCCAGGCTTAACAAGCACCTTGTAAAATAAACCCAACAAAACGCAGAAGGGATCAAACATTGCTGGGAATCTTTGACTTCACCCTGCTCTTTCTGACTCAAAATATCAAAGGCAAAATGAGATTTTCAGCGTATCAGCGAGTGGTGCAGGGAGGCACACTGTAAACAAACTAATGAGTTTAGTGCCAGTGAGAATAGCCCACACTATTACATCTCTCTTCCCAAAATGAGAGAATCCTTCTGATACAATTTACTGACATCATTAGCAGGGCTTCCTGCGCTGCCGCAGAGTCTTCCCCCACCACTGCTTCAGTTTTCCAGCTTGCAGGCTTAAAATGTTATTGTTTTAATCTTTACATAGCAAGAACATTTTGGAACCGGGAGCTGGGTTTGTCTGGGGGGGGTGGGTTTGCCTTGAAATGCTCATATTTATCTAAAGGGATGTAGACTCGGAAGTATAACAATGACAAATTAACTTTGGCTGCTGGCAGCCATTTCCTGAAAGCCAGCAGCTTCTGGGGTGGGTTGTGGGGTTTTATTTGGTATTTTCTTGTTGCAAACTGCTTCCCATACTTCCTTAGGGGAGCTGAGCTGCTGAAGTGATCCAGTAACCTTTAGCTGGGAGTTGTGGGCTGGCAATGAGCTCGATCGAACACAGAACCAAAACCACAGGTGTGGGAATTTTGTCTGTGGAAACACGATTTTTCTACATCAAATTCAGTGGGTGCCTGTGGTTTTCTTAAGCAGGGCTGAGACCTTCATCTAAGCCAACTGTGCTTAGAGGAGCAGCAGCAGGACCGGAGAACCAAGTGGTGTTGGGATGGTTTGGAGTCCATGGCTGAGCCTGTCTCCTGTGGCAGGGTGAGATCTCAGTACACCTAACAGAGTATGTAATGAATGTCTGGAGTAAAGCACGAGCAAACCGGTTTGCACTTGAGCACATTGCTGCCCTGCATAGTGCACTACTACAAGCACTGCTAAAAGAGCTGCTCCTGAGACTGTGGAGGAACTACAAAGTTATTTCACAGAATCACAGACCTTTGAGATCATCAAGTCCAACTGTTCCTGCTCTGTGCTAAACCAGATCCCTGAGCCTTTGGATGTCCAGCCCTGCTTGGGGTTGGCAGTCCTTACAGCCCTCCTGCCAGCACAACACATACACTCCCTGCATGCTCACCTTCCCCAGATTTGCATTTATATTTAACTTAGGAACAGCTAACTCAGATTGAGCTGTTTCCTTTCCAGACAAACTTGTCAGACCTTATTGGTATGCCTCTCCTGTCCTTCTTTAGAGCCTCTACCTTTAGCTTTCCAGAATCGTAATTAAAACCCTACATCTGTCCTACAGATCCTGGGAGCAATTTCCAGGTCCGAGACAAACCACAGCCACATTTCAGTTTGCTGCTAGTGCAGGACTGGTGCACACATCCAGCCCTGTCTGTCCAAGCACCAGGTCCCATTCTATCATCCAGCTCTGTTCTTTGTCCCTGCAGAAGCTGGGGGATGTTCTGGCAGATGAAAGTATTGATGATGGGTTAACCATAAGTCCAAAGATACTTTCTAGGTGGTAGGGACCCCACCTCAGGGGCTGATCATCAGATCAGTGCTAGGTCTTCCTGAGGAGAGTCAACAGCCTGGTATCTGCTGATGACCTGGAAGAGAGCATCCTGTCTTTAGAGATAGGAGTTAAAGAGGATATAAAACCCAGCAGGAAGACAAATGTCACCAAGGCAGTACCAGTCACTTGGTAGGCTGAATTTGTTTCAGAAGTCTGAACTTTGGTACAACGAAATGGAGATCCATGCACCTAGGAACAAAAATATATACACAAGTTGGGGCTGTTGCACAGAACATGGGTTAGAAAAGCATAGTGGGGAAGTCTTCTGAACTTCAAATCCCTAAAGAGGAGAGTGACAGAGAGCAGTGTAGGCTGGCCGCAGATCCATACAGGACTGGGAATTGCTTTAATAAGAGTTCTGGTGTGCTCAGTGTCCAGTTCCAGGGTCACACATAATGAAAACATGGAAAGAATCCAAGAAAGAGGTATAAAAGTTAAAGAAACTAAAAAAAAAACCCAAACCCCAAACACCTTGTTTTATAATGAAAGGTTTAATGAAAAGCACTTTGAATAGTTACTTGACACAAGTCTGGAAGTACCCAGCAGAAGAGAATATATCTGAGACCAGAGAGCTCTTTAATCTGGCGATCAAAGATGTAACAAGATCTGGTGGCTGGAAGCTGAAATTAGACAAATTCGATCTGAAAAGAAGACACATTCCAACAGTGAAGGGAATTAGCCATTAAACAACATACAGAGGAGATGGTTGATTCTTCCTCACTTGTGTTTTTTTTACCTGAAATTGGATGTCTTTCCTAAAGAGCTGCCCTAACTCAGCCAGAAATTATGGCTTTGACACAGGCATCACTTGGTAAAACTATCTGGCCTTGGCGATGAAGGAGGACAGAGTAGCCTTTCTGGCCTCAGCATCAATAATCCATGACACCCTGTCACAGAGACATTTGCTCATCGTGATCTACATGGCTTTAAAAGCCACATGAACATGTCTGGTTGCACTTCAGTTCCCTTGAGTTATTTACTGATTACTCCACCGTGCGCAGTAGCTGTGCATCAGGTCCTCCCTCAGCTCCACGCATGTGAGTGTGATCCGGACAGACCTCCTGCTTCTCATCATTCATCTCTTCTCCAGGTTTCCACCTTCCTGCTGGGCTCCCTGGCCCAAAATCACCCACCTCAAAGCAGAGTTAATCTAGTTGATCCAGATCCCCCGTCTTCGAGGAGACTCAGCACAAGAGGCAGCCATCCCAAGTCATCACCCTGCTGCACAAGGCAGCATTCACTGCACACTCCCAGAAGGACCAGTGGGCATCCAGAGCTTTGGGAAGCAGCAGCAGGACTACACATCCTGCTTTGGCTGAGCTGGGGTGCCGAGTTGGTGCTGGTAGGAGGTTGGAGTGAGACAAACCCACCCCTGCATCACACTCCATAGCTGCACAGAGGTGACTCGGTCCTGCACTCCCGTCCTTGGCATGGTCCAGAAGAGTGGGCACGAGCTTTGTTTACCTTCCTGTTTTCAATATTGGTTATATTTTGATTTGCATAATCCAGTACAGTAAACAATACACTCAGATGAGGCTAAATGAAGGGTAAGAAGAGGAAAACACAAACATATTTACCTAGGCTGATGAGCAGCACGCTGATCGGACACGAGTGGTAACCTGGACTCCTGAAGGGCACAACCCAGTGCTGGGTGTGAAATCCAGGAGATGGAAAGTGGGGAAAGAGAATCAATGCAGTGCAGGAGGAAAGCAGAATCACTCTCTCCGGGATGAAGTATGCTGTATCTTCCTGGCTCAGAGGGATCATCTGTCCTAGTAATTCCTCCCTGGCTGCTCATGTGTCCGGTCACTGCAGGATGAGGGATACCCGAGTGCTTCGCTCAGATGGTCACTTCACTGCTCCTTGGTACTGACGGGTGGCATTGGCTTCTCCTGCAGAAGCTGAGCACGGCTGCTGGGGAGGGTGTGGGGATGGGATGGGATGGGATGGGATGGGATGGGATGGGATGGGATGGGATGGGATGGGATGGGATGGGATGGGATGGGATGGTCAGAGAAGCTTGAATCTGAAGAGCAACCTGGTCAGGTACTTCATCAGCACCCCCCACTTCTCTGCCCCCTTTACCTGGTTGCCCAGCTCAAGACGGTGCTACAAGCACATCCTGACAGCAGTGCAGGGAACAGGAATTGCTCCCTGAAATGAAGACTGAAACAACACATATTTGCAAGCAGAGAGTGTGCTTGAAAGGGAAGATCAGGAAATCTGTACACATTCTTGCTCCATTGCTGAAATCCCAGGTTACATTTATTTAAAAGAGATTTTGAGAGTAAATTTATTTTAATTAAACAGCTTTAAACATGTTTCATTTTGGGTTTAAAGTAACATTTCCTCCCACCTCAAATCCATTTTTTTGAGGCTTTGTGTCAGGGAGACCTGAAAAAAAAAACCACAAAAAAAGCCTGGATTTAACCAGTAGGGTGTGTTATCTTCTGCCTCAGTTAAGTAAGCAAACTTAGGGGGGACAAAAGAAAAGGACAAAAAGAGAAAAAGAGAAAGAGAGAAAGAGAGAAAGAGAGAGAAAGAGAAAGAGAGAAAAAAGAAAAAGAAAAAGAAACAGAAACAGAAAAAAGAAAAAAGAAAAAAGAAAAAGAAAAAAAAGAAAAAGAAAAAAAAGAAAAAGAAAAAGAAAAAAGAAAAAGAAAAAGAAAAAAGAAAAAAGAAAAAGAAAAAGAAAAAGAAAAAGAAAAAGAAAAAGAAAAAGAAAAATAAGAAGGAGAAGGAAAGGAGAAGGAAAGGAGAAGGAAAATAAAAAAGGAAGACAAAGAGAAAGAGGAAGAGGAAGAGGAAGGGGAAGAGAAAGAAAAATAAAAAATAAAAATAAAAATAAAAAATAAAAAGAAAAAGAAAAAGAAAAAGAAAAAGAAAAAGAAAAAGAAAAAGAAAAAGAAAAAGAAAAAGAAAAAGAAAAAGAAAAAGAAAAAGAAAAAGAAGCAAGAGATGACTGTACAAAGGCCTCCTCACAGCTGAAGCTGCTGACGTGTGCCAGGCGCCAGCCCCACGCTTTCAGCAGCGACCCAACCGTTTGCACATGCGCCCGGTGCATCCCTTGCACAGGTAATAAGAGCCCTGGCAGAAGGCAACCTGCTGCCCGCTGCTGAAGTGCATAATAAGGTGTATGTTTTATAAGGGAGACGGTTTTAATGGGGTTTAGTGGATCTAAGAGTCTCCACTGTGTCATAAATTCCCGAGACAAGCTTTTGGTGTCATATTGCTTCTTGTTATAATGAAGGGGATTTGAATAGGGTGTAATGTAGTTGGGAGCTAAGATATGGCAGCAATTTATCACGGGAATCTGCGGCGGCGCTGGGGAAAATGAAAGCTTTTTTAGATATAGATACAGATGGATTGGAAATGGACTTGCTTCTCACACAGGAGGCTCCTTTATCACCAATAATATCAGGACAAATACTGCTTTGCACTTGGCACTGTCTCTAATTGCATTAACATATCAGTTGTGAGTGGTAATGCTCCTAGCCAGAAACTCATCACCAGTAGAGCCTCTGGCATACGAAGAAGGGTGCCAGCTGCTTGTAGGTGTGAATATTGTCATAAATGGGATTTCATAAGCAGAAGTAAAAGATTCACTCATATCTTCTTCTACAGTAAATGAAGCAGGTCCTTGCTTTGCAGCTCCCTGCTTTACAGCTCCTTGCTCTCCTTCCCTAGCAGGCAGTACGTACCCAAAAGCAGGCAGAGGAGGCAAGGCAAGCCCAGAAGGAAATAAAGGAAATGTTTACCCCTTGGGGACAGCGTCTCGTGTGAGTTCTCAGAGAATAAGCATTTTGCTTTTGAATTGACCTGCTATCCTCCTGCAATGGGACAATGTGTGTCTAATCTTGGCACAATAAAGAATACAGGGCACTGGGGACTAAAGTCAGGGACAGAGCCTGAAAAGAGCCTTAAAATAGAGTATGGGGCAAAGTATGGTTCTGCTGCTCTCTCAGCCAGGCCACCCTCCCTGGTGAGTGCCTGGAAGGTGTCTGTACAAGGAAGTGCTTACAGTGAATCCATAAAGACCACCTAGTGCCCCCCACCACCCCCCCACCCCAGAGAGCTGGTGCCTGGCCTTGCTTCCAGCCAGGTTTCTTGCAGGTGACATTATATGGACCCCCCTTGCCAGCAGTGCCTGTCCAGCAACACCGACCCCACGGCCGTGCTCTCGCGTGGACCACGCGTGGCCAATAGTGCCACAACCCAGAGAAAGGATTCACAGGAACTCACAGACCTTTAGGGGTTGTAAGGGACCTCCAGACATCATTGAGTCCACATCCCCCACCAAAGCAGGCTCCCTAGGAGGGCACAGCTCCAGCCCAGCTGGGCACACTTGAGGGACAGCATGCACACTGGTGCAGAGCCAATGCTAGGAAAGGACGCTGGGGGACATGGTGTGACCCACCAGCAGTGCTCCATTCCCAGAAGCAACCCCTCCTGTACCCAGCACTACAGGGAAAAAGCAATCTCTACAACTAACATCGCCTTGTTACAGACCTGGGGGCACTAATGGGCTTTCACTGCCCAACCAGACCCACCTGGGCTCCCCACCCACGGGTCAGCAGCTCTATTTAAACTCACACCTGAGCCCCTAGTTCTGGTCTCAGCTATATTATGGGTGCTTTTGCTTCCAGCACTTCCTGGCTGAATGCGACTTGTCACTTCATCTTCTCAAGGACTGCTGGTGGACTTGTTGCTGTCACCAGCCTACTCCTGTTGAGGTACTGCAGGATGAGCTGGATCCCGGGTTCTGCCCCATCACTGGCTTTCCCCTGCCTCAGGAGCAGACTTTTCTTGCTGATTCTTCATGATGAAGTCAATGAACAACAATGCTTGTGCATCACAGGGAGAGCCTGAGCAGAGCACTGGTGAGCACCCTCCATCTCCTTCAGGAGGAAGGCTGGTGGTGTCCTGAAGCAGCAACAAAACAGGGGAGGTAAGCAGAGCTGTGCCTCCAGAGATGGTTTTATCCCCAGAGTTCTTCCTTTAGTCCTTGGTTTAGCATGCAGTGACCAAAAATATACCCCATGGGGACATCTGTATCTCATGGGCACACTGGCTTTTCTGACTGCTGAGCCCCTGGGAAATATGCTGCCCAAGCACAGACATCAGTGACCCTGGGAGGAGCAGTCCTTCACCCAGAATAGATCTTTTCTGCTCATGATTTCTGGGAATATGGCCCTGGGTGAGGGGAACTTTTGGGCTTGTTTTATCACCCAGTTTCAGGGTGCTCAGCAATTTTCTGGCAGTATCTGCAGACACTGCTGTAGCTGTCAATTGGTGTTGAACATCAGGTATGAAAGACCTTCCTGGTGTATAGAAACAGCCTGTACACCCCTCAGAAAAAGCTCGCCCTGTCCCTGGGACTTGAGATGTGTTACCTTCAGTGTTTGGGCTGTGCTCTGGGTGGGAGGGGGAAGGTCTCAGATCTCTTCTGTTGCTGCCTGTGGGGCTGTGTAAGTGACAGCCACTCAGGGATGTAAATGCTGCATACATCAGGTTAGTCAGGATTTGGCTCATCCTCTTTTGATCTTATATTTGTGTGTTTTTCAGGACTCTGGATCTGTTTATTCATCCCACCCCCTTCATTTCTTTCTTCCTTTCTCCTTACAACTCTAATCATTCCTTTTAGCTTCTAAAGATAGGACAATGTTGTGATAAGGAAAAAAGTAATTTTGCAGCTTGACCTAAAAATGGGCATGTTTGGATTCAGTCAGTTCTTGGAATGCAGCTTCAGAATCAGGCACAACTTCCAAAAGTCCAAATCTGGACTTTTCTTGTGCCGTGCAGTGGGCTATGAACCCCTGAGGCCGTCAGTGCCCGTCCCTCCCCTGCTGCCAAGGGCCAGCCTGGGTCTGCCTGAGTCCCACAGCACGTAGGAAGGGTGTGGTGGAGGTCTGATATGCTTGTGTTGGCTTTGATGACTTTACAGAGTGTCATGGCAACAGTGTGAGCTGGATAATTAATATTGCACACAGGATTATAGTGCAGGCAGAAAAGACGATGCTTGAAATACACAAAATCACCCCCCTGTTCCAGCCTGCTCTCCCTGCTGGGTGGGGGCAGCTGTATTTCAGGATCAGCAGAGCCATGGGAAAGGTCAGAGGACCTATATTGAGTGCTCTGGCCAACCCTGTTCCTGGTACATGGACTGACCATCATGCCCATTGGAAAGGAGCAGGGCACTGCTGTGTGCAGTGGGTCCTGAGCTCCCAGCCAGCAAAGAGTGAACTTAACCAGCTCTCTGGGATGTGCCCTGCAAAGTGGGAGCTGCAGGTGATGGAGGCAAGCTTGACATGGGTTTGTTTGCCTTGCTCACAACCTGAGGGTAGATCTCTAGGAGTTGGGGGCAATTGTGGCTAGAGGCAGGATGAGCACATGCTGAAGAGCCCCTCCAAGTACTACTATGTGTGAGCCCTGCTCCATTCCTGCAGACCAAATCCATGAGCAGGGGCAGCCTCATGACTCCTGCACCTCATGGCAGCATTTCAGAGCCTGCAGACTCACCCTGGCTGGGCCAGGCAATGGGGAAGCACATCTGCAGGGGACGTGTGGGGGGTGGGAACAAGCACCTCACTTCATTCAGCTCTGACTCCTCCTCTCCAGGCTGGATGTTGCAAAAGACACAAGCCAGCTGAGTACAGATCTGCACACAGGTAGATACCCAGCCTCTGGTCCCAAGGGAAGATGCCTGGCCATCAGACTGGTCTTCTTGCTGTGCTGGCACTTCCAAGACGTGAAGGTCCCCTCCACTGCCTCTCACCTGGACAAACCTGGAGACAGGGTCTGGATGCTCTCAGTGGGCTGGTGTGACACTTGGTGTGGCAGGAGAACTGGGGCTGACCTGTGCTGCTGGACCTGCTGCAAACAGTACATTTTGCAACCTGCTTTCTGATCTAGGTCCAAAAGAGTCCTTGTACCTTTTCCCCTAGTTCTGACTCGGCACTGCTGCCATGGCACTTGCATGGGATCACCCATGGTGCAGCCACAAACTCAGTGACACTAACCCTGCAGAGGTAAAGACCTCTCAGCCCTGTGATGCCTGGAATAAATGCACCATGAGATTGCACCTGCTTGTCTGGCAGCACCAAACGTGCCCAAAGGCAGTTGGAAGTTCAGTGAGACCCCTCCACCCTTCCCTGGACAAGACAGCTCTTCCATGAGAAGTTCTGGGGGAGACTGGGTGAAACAGAAGAGACAAAATTAAATCAGTGTTGGGACACAGTGTCTGTGCCAGAAGCCTCTGTTGCCCCAAGAGCCTCCCAGTTTGCCCTGATCCTTAAGGGTCCCTGCTCCTGGCCAGCCCATCCTGACCTCTACAAGATTCCTCCAGAGAAATGTGCTCCTTTTCTCTGGAGGAAGCAGCAATTTCAATTCTTTTCCAAACTAAGAGCTGCAGCAAGGATGGAGGAAAGAGTTAGATTCCCTCCCTGGGGCCCAGCCAGAGCCTTTAACCAAAGATGTAGCAGACAATGCCCATAGTGAAGTGTGAACAAACAAAATGAACAGCTCTGTTCATTAAGGCAGTGTAGGTGTTGGCTTATACAGGAAAGTCAGCCTGCTATTGCTGTGGGGAGCTGTTAACTTGAATAGCAGTGGCCTGTTGTAAGTGAAGTGGTACTATGCAGGGCCTGAAAGGAGGAATGTTGGCTATTGTAATTGCAGCTGCAGTAATGAGGAGCTGGGGAGTGGGGCTGATGAGCAGCTAGATAATAGACTAATGAGCAGGATGGCTAGAGTCTGTCAAAGGACTAGCTGAGGTATCCGCAGGACCCCTATGGTATTGTAGGAGAAGGAAGCGTGGACCAGGAAACAGCCAAATACAGCGTTTGAAAGATGTATAGGATGAACCCAGCACTTAATGCTGATAATAATTGGAGCTTGAGGTTGTGCTTAGTGTATGAATAAAGTAATTAACCAATTAAAAATGCACAAGAGACACATGATAGAAAATGATAACCAACAGCAAAATGATTGATGCCCTGTACAGGGAGCTGGAACATTCAGTGTGTGTTATTAGGAGAGATGCCTGGGCTCTTCAGATACCAGCATGTGTAGACCCACTGGGTGCTCTTTGATCACTGGTCTGCAGTGTTGTATTTGCCACCTGCTGTGCTGCCTGTGTGATAAATTGCCTGGAATTAATTCAGCCCCCCCTGTTTGCAAGAATCAGGCTCTGGAAAATGCATGGTATCCACATGGGCTGGCTGAAATGACCAGGCATGTGGCAGGGCCCTGGGGGGCATCTGCTTTGCAGGGGGACACGATGCCTGAAAGGAGAAGCAGGCTGCACCGTGCTGCACATCCACAAGTCCCCAGATGGGGGGGGGAAGGGAGGGCTCAGTCTGGTGATGCACAATTGAATTCTCCATTGCTAGCTGCTTTTTCTTAAGACCCCAGAAAGTGTCAGTTACAAAGATAAAGGGTTCGGAATAAGGTGTTGAGACTTGGCAAGTGCAATGGGGAAGGTGACCTGCATCCTGCATCACTTCATTTGCCTCCTGGATGAGCCTTGTGACAGAGTTTTGTTCTGTTGGCTGGTTGTAATTTTCCTCCTTCTCCAGACCCAGTGCACTGAGGACACAGGTGCTGTGGTGGTAAGTCAGGGCTTAGCCCATGGGCTGCAGGACCCTTCTGTGCTGCACAACTGGGCAAGAGTTTGGGAAGAAGGCAAGTCACTGTGGGAAGGGAAAGCAGGAAGATGCTGCCCTGGAGAACCACGTATTATTCTTGCCTCCATCTGACAGCAGGTCCTGTACACCACATACTTGGATGGTGATTTCTAATGTGTTCCTCATCTCCTGGGTAAGGACCACACTACTTGAACTGCTTAACGCTGAGCAGTCGTGCTACGGCTGAAGTAATTACAAACCATCCTTGTAATAACTGTGCTGAAAAGAGGAAGGCAAGAGGGGGGAAAAAACCTTCACAAAAAACAAAACAGGGACCAGGTGTCTCAAACTGGGCATCTAAAAACTAATGGATCTATTTAATCTTCACAAAGCCCTTCACAGTGCAGAGTCTTGTGCAAATGAATTCTTGAACGTCTGTGAAGCACTCAGATGTGGGAATGATGAGTTTCATAGGAAAGCAGATGAGGACAGGAGCTTCTCTGTGTTCGTGGCATGATGGGGACAGCAGGCAGTAAATTGGGTAGAAGCTGCATGGGGAAAAATGGGGAGAAAACAAGGCACAGGGCAGGTGCTCACCCAAAGTGCCACCCGTGCTCAGGCAGCCTCCCCGAGCTGTCGATTCAGTAACCTCACTGCTGTTTCCATGTGTGTTTCCCTGTACTTAGGGTGTCTGTCTGCCTTGATGGCCAGCAGCCAAATCCTTGTTGGTTGATGCTCTGTCCCTGCTACAGAGCTTGTAGGCCAGAGACAAGTCTCATCCCCGTGGGGTGCTGGTGGGAGCAGAGGGTGGGGCTGTGGGGTAGGGTAGGCAAGCTGATGGATGCTCGGCCAGTCTGGAGCCACCATCACCTGCCTTGGTGTTCCCAGGCTCCTGCTTGCTTTGCATCTCCTCTGGGGTGACCCAGAGGAGAACAGAGGGGTGTTGAAGAAACCTTGGGCCAAAGAAACTCGTGAAACCACTTTCCAGTTCCCAGTGATAGTGGCAGGGTGATTTAAAGCCTTGAGCTCTGCTGGTTGCAGCTTGCCACCATGGAGCACTGAGGGTCTTCATCTCACCTGGTCTGGAGCATCCCAATCAGCCATTCCCCTTCCTAGGCAGGAGGTGCTGCCAGGGTCCCTCCTCTCAGCAAGTGTAAGCTCCTGATGTGAGGACTGAGCAGGCAAGTCTCACGGCATCTCTGGCTGAGGTACCAACCCTGCTTGACACAAACACCATCTCCAGGGCTGTAGGATCAGAACACATGTGCTGCACTGCTTCAGCTCTGGCAGGACCTAAATTCTGCTTCCTTCTCTCACATCTCATAGACCATCTTAAGAGTGTATAAGTATATACAATAAATGTATGGTATACTGCAATAATATATAGGTGCATACTATCCACCAACCTTTTATAGGCCTAATCAATGGCCAGGTGCAATATCTGCTTCTCCTTGAATGTAAGCCTTTATTTTATTTTATTTTTAACTGCTGGAGCTGAGCAGCAGACCCTGTATCCCAGGGGGGCAGCAGCTAGTGTGCAAACAGAGCAAGCCTTCCTGCAAAGCCCCACCAGCAAGGAACAGCCAAGCTGCAGTTCCCTCCCTCCATGCCTGTATCCACAAGGGAATGGGAGAAACTGTCCATCTTATTATTTTCTTACCCTTTTCACTCTGCTGTTTACCCTACCTGTCATCTTACTGCGTCTCCTCCCATCTTTCTTTCCCTCTTTACCTTCTTTCACCATGGAAATGGCCAGATTATTGGCTCAAGGCTGTTTATGCGAATGCTCCAACCCCCTGAGTCTTCTCACAATATGACTTGAAGTATTGAATCATTTTTATGAGTTGATTTCTAATGGCTTATTAATCAGTTTCCCTCGGCACGGTGGAGCCTGTGGGGTGACCTCAGACCACCTGGAACAGCAAAGGACTCAAGTTAAAGGACACTCTACCTTGGGGTATGACATACCAGCTAAAGAATGGGATTCTTCTTGCCTGCATGATTAAATGCTGCAAGTACATCTGCTGCTACTGAAAACACACTTCCTTACCCTGTCTCTGAATGAGTTTGGTCCCTTGAATAAATAAGCCTGAGCTCTGGACTCGAAACCCACAGCTCATGAGCGTGCTGCAGATATTAGTCACATTGTTTAACGCAATACTGGAAAGCTCTTGGATGCTACAGTGACAAGCACAGTGTGAGCACTTGTACAAACTAGAACAAAAAAGCTTCCTCCTGCAAGCAGTCATGAGCAGGCTTAATGTAATTCAGTTCCTAGCAGAGAGGAAGTCTGTCCGACCCACTCATTTTCTCTCCCTCTCTATTGAATGAGTTTGATATCTGTGTTATTGAGGGAAAGTCAAGTCAAAGAGAAGAGGCTTGCATTTGCCTCCTGATTCAGAAAATCACTTGAGAACGTACTTGGCTTCAAACCTGTCGTTAGCACTTGTGCAAATGCTCAGCTCTGTGTTTTACAGGGACTGAGGCCCAGAGCCCCCCAGAAAAGGAAGGTCTGGGGTACCTGTGGTGGGAGAAAGCTTGCATGCCCAATGCAAAATAAGGTCTTTCCCAAAAGGCTATTCGGGTTATCCCAACCAGGGAGATGCCTCTGCTAACTCTGTTTAATGCTGGAATTTCTTTTTTTGCCCTAGCAAAACCCCAAAGCACCTCAATCCTGTGGAGCTGAGCACCCTGACACAGCCCCAGAGCAGTGTGCTGGGGATCCAGGCAGCAGGGCATCCTCCAGGTCCCCTTTCACCAGTGAGGGATGCAGGTAGGTGTGGGGGACAGTGGGCTGTGCTGCCAGGGGAGGTGGGAGGAGTGCAGGACAAGGGTGGAGGGACAGTGCTCTGGGCTGTTACAGGCTATGGCTTCAAAATGAGCCATGTTGTATGACTATATGAGAGATTGCAATTGCACTGTTACTGACCATAAGTATTCTTGCAAAGGATCATGACATCTGAAAGACTTTGAAGTGTTTTGTGAGCACCCAGGGATGGGATGTTCCACCATCTGTGCTGCCTCCCCCTGCCTTGGGGTCAGTCACTGGGCAAGACCAGCACCTTAGCTGCATCCTCGTGCTCACAGGCAGCTGATTGGGTAGCTGAAATCAAGGCTTTTCATTTAAACCAACCCCCATCCACCCTCCTTTTCCCATTTTCTGTCCCTTGTCTGCTGCATCATTGCCCAAAGATGGGTCACAGAAGGGCCCCTTGTCCAAGTGTACCTTGTTTTGCATGTCCTGAGGCATCTCTCAAGTTCTTTGCAAAGAGAGAGTGGTGAGGGGCTGGAACAGGCTGCCCAGAGAGGGGGTGGGTGCCCCATCCCTGGAGGTGTTCAAGGCCAGGTTGGCTGGGGCCCTGGGCAACCTTGTGTAGCTCCAGGCCTGGAGGTTGGTGTCCCTGCCTGTGGCAGGGGGTTGGAGCTCTGTGATCCTTGGGGTCCCTTCCAACCCAGGCCATTCTATGATCTCCACAGCCAGTACCACTGTGGAGCACCCAGCCCTCCGCTCCCCTGCTGCCCTTCAGGGGCGGGTACCACATCCCGAGCATCTCCCACTGCAGCTGCATCCCACCCACAGGCAGGCAGTGTCCAAGCAGTTCCCACGGGGACCAGCTCTGTGAGGAGGAAATGATTAAAAATCTCCACTGTGAAAAATGTCAATATTTACATTCTTTAAGTTAAGTTGTTCTTTCTACAACTTTCTCCCAGAAGTGCCCGTTATACTGTTTTGAAAAGACATGGACCTAAGAGCAACACAACCAGGAACTGACAGAATTAATAAAAGAGAGGCTGGGACTTATGAAAATAAGACGATATTAACAAGATAATTATCTCTCATCAAATTAGTCCAGAGGGAGCCGAGCCAAGCTCCACTCAGTAGCCTGGAAGGAAAGGAACTGGCAGGGGAAGCTATTTGTATAACAACAATAGAAACACTCTGCCCTTCTTTAGGAAAGGGCTCGGAGCAGCGAGACACCACTGCGATAAGCACTTTATAAATGCAGATAGAGGGAACCTTTTGTCTGCGGAGCTCGGAGCGGCTCCCAGCGAGGAGCCGCCGCTCCGCTGCCTGAAGAGGGAGGCTGGGACCAGGGGGCAGCCGCAGCACGGGGCAGCCCCCGGTCCGGCATCGCCCCTACTTCCCTATGCTGTTGTCTCTCTCTTCGCCCTCCATTTATTTATTGATTTATTTGTTTGTTTTCCCTCTGCTCTTCTGAGGCCCAACAGAATTTCCCTCCATCCTGTGCCTGTCTGGCTTTAACCTGGGTTCAGCCTCTCCGGAGATCTCACACTGATCTCTTGTTGTGTTTGGGGGTTTTTCCCTTCCCCTTTTTACCAAAACAAGACAGCTGTGTTTAAACACCCCCCACACACACCCCCCACCCGTGCTAACACACCCTGTCTGATCACGGCAGAGCTGAGCCTGTGGGTGAATCTGAGAGAAGCTCCCCTGGCAAGCAGGGCAGCCAGAGCAAGCCCTGCTGCTGTGCTGGCTCTGCTCTGAGCCTCCCCAGCAGCCTGCAAGGCGAGGTGGGGAGGTCTCCAGAGACACTTGAGAGGGTTTTGCATTCCTGTGTCAAGTATATTCCAGCATGGGACCCTAGACCTAGGTCTGTGGTGGGGACAAGCCCCTGGGCAGAGCATCCCCCTCCTCACCATCAGCTCATAAAGTTCATGCATTTCCCTGCACTTCCTCAGACTTCGAGGTGTGTTTGTAATCTCGCTGCTGTGCTGTATTTTAGGCATTTTAAGCAGCTTCACTGTCGTTCTTTGTTGCCGTTTATGTGGTGGTGGTTTCCCTTTAAATGCAAAGCACCTCCAGGCTTTCCCTGTCCTCGGTTTCATAACCTACCTCAAAGCAACTGACTTTTTCTGCTCCCCTAGATGGCAACTTAAGACAAGTATTTATCCATCGGAGAGCCCTGTGTCGGGGAACACTAGCCAGGCAGAAAGGCCTGGGAGTCAGGGCAGCGATGGGCTGAATTTCCATCAATGCAATGTGATGCTGTGGTGAGCCAGACAAATGCCAGGTTGGGCTGTGCTGGGGGTGAGCCTTCTGCAAGGGTTTCTCATCGCTTCCCTCTCAAATGGGAAGGTTGAGTCTTTGCCTGGCTTGCTTCACTAGAAATGTCATGGAGCTACAAACCTAATTAGTCTCTTTAATGTGTCTGAACAGGGATGGGAAATGCTTCTGAGGTCCATACTTGGCTGTGCTCCTGCTCTACGTCTCCCAAGAGGTGCCCAGGCACCCCAACCTTGGCTGCTGCAGGCAACGGGGTGTTTGGATCAGGGGCTGGGATGTCCCACACAAGAGGCAGAGGCCATGGTCACACAGGCTTTCTAGTGGCATTTCTGCTGGGGAAACCTCCCCTTGCTCTACCCACTGCTTCCCTCATCTCCAGCTCATCCTTGCCTGCCTTTCCCCGAGCTGGTGAGCATCCTGTGTGGGTGAGTTGAGGGGTGAGCATCCTGTGTGGGTGAGTTGAGGGGTGAGCATCCTGTGTGGGTGAGTTGAGGGGTGAGTATCCTGTTTGGGTGAGGCCCTTCCGAATAGGTACCTTGAAAGGTCTCTGAGCAGCAGGGGTGTGACAGACGGTGAGTTGCCACCTCCAAAGGGATGCGCAGGCATCACAGTGGGCACAGTGCTGTCCTATGAGACATTGCTCAGATGGAGAAAGGCAGTCCCATCTCCAGAGGTCTTGCTCCCTGGATGGCTATTGCTCACCATGCTGATTGGAGAGGCCAGCTCAGTGTGGGAGGGGGCTTGGTGGCTGTGCCACCAGCTGTTGTAACTGTGACCGCTGGTGCTGGATCTCTGCTTGCCCTGGCTGAGCGCATGTCGTAGCATCCCTTGCTGCCTGCCCTAGTAAATAAATGTATGTTGTGGAGCTAATGAATGAGTAAATGAGTGAATGAATACTTCTGGCTTCTTCTGGCTGTGGAGAAAGCCGCGCTCTCCCCATGCGCCAGGCTGCTGAGGTCTGCCAAGTGCAAAGCCATCTGAAAAAAAAAAAAAAAGAAGGGAAAACGACTCAGTGAGCTAGAAAATGCCTGGACTGTTGTGTGAAATTCCTCTGCACCAGCCCTGTCACTCCTCCTCAGCCTTGCACCCAGCGCTGCCTTTGATGGGCATCTCTCGTATTAATTAAAGGTGACAGGGTGCCAGGAAACAATAGGGTGGGTCTCCTGGAGTCTGCACCCCAGCCACCTCTCTGGTCTCGGCTGTCCCTTTGCTCCATCTCCTGGCGAGCCGCCAGACACTTGCCACCGAGATCACAGAAGGGGCAAGAGGCAAAATGTTTGGTGCCACTTCCAATTAGTAAATTATTTTATCTTCTGGTTCCTGGCTCTAAATCTGTTATGGCGGCTGTAAAATGCCTCCCTCGGCTGACTAGATGGATGCACAGGATATTTTTTTAATTTGAAGGAGGCAGAAGCATCCTGTTTCTAACCCAAAGTGTCCTCAAACCTTTCTCCCCCTGTGCGATCTTCCAGCCCCCAGCTCTGCCCGAGCGCAGGGAGCGGGGAGCGCTGGGAAACCTGCCCGCCCAGGCAGGGTTTCTGTGTTAGTGTTACAGCGTGGGCAACAACCCCCTGCCGTAACAACTGCCTGCCGGCTCCCCACGGAGAAATCCGACCTGACGTGGGGATCCAGCCTCCCGTGCCCGGGGACCCCCCCCCCAGAGAGCCTGGCTGCGGGAGGGAGACGCACCCCGGCTCTCTGCTCCTGGGCGCAGCAGCCTGTCACGGTCTGTGCGCGTCTGGGTGGGATGGGGGGCTGAGCCCCGCGGCGCTGTTGGCTTGTACCTCCCCTTCGGACCCCGGGGCAGCACCGATCCTGGTCCTGGGAAGAAGAGACCTGGAGCAGGCACAATGTGAGGGCTGAAGGAGCTGTTTGCATCCGGAGGGTTGATGTGCAGGGATGCAGACTGAGATGGGAGATGGATGCTGTGCGACTGGGCAGGGAGAAGAGGGGGATCCAGCTTTTGAGCTCCTGCTGACCTGAGAGGCTGCTGGAGGGTTTAGCCCCCTCCTTCCCCCTCCACGCCACTCCCCCCACTGACACTGAATTTCACCCTGCTGCTATTGCAAACGCTGCTCTGGCTCTGTGCCCCTGCAAATGCCTTGAGCTGAGCTCTGTTCCCCTTCCAAATACCCATTGCCCAGCCCCACCAGTGCTTGAGCACCAGGTCTGGGAGTGCCAAGTGCCTACTGTGGTGCAAACCTCTGTCTGCCAGAACCTGGAGAGCAAATGGCTATGGAAGAGTCCTGGAGGGAAGGATTGAGGCTATCCCCTGTTTTATCAAGAAAATAAGTTGCTGAAGATCTCAGAGCACGTCCCAGAGATGCGGCACCTTGGAGAGGCTGCTGACACCCTGCCATGGACCCAGAGCCAAGAGTGCTCAGGGGAGTTGTGCAGAGGAACCAGGTTCTCTGGAGCAGAGACAAGACTCTGCTCACAACCTTAAACACATTTAAATGAGTGGCAAAGATAAAAGAATACAGATAAGAGATAAGAACTCATCTATGACAGCAACACAATCTTCATAGCTGCAGTAGACGAGCAGGGAAAATAGCCATATTCAAACACTCAGAATATTATCTTGAAAAACAAGAAGTAATTAGCCTGTCAGGAGATATCTCCCTCTTTCCCTGCCTCAGTTTAGGCACTCGCTTGCAAAGGAAGTTTGGGTCACCTGCAACTGGCATCTCCACACAAAATGAGGCTTGGTGCATTACGAATACCCTTGTGCCGTTGGGACCATTTTCTCTTTAATTACTAACATAAAATTGCCTTAATCTGTATGAGGCAAGGTGGTATTATTAGCACAAACTATTTAATACTGAAGAAGGCAAACATACATCTATTGACAGTCTGCAGGCGAACCAGCTTCCTCAGCATGCTCTGATTGTGCATCAGGTCTTCTCACCACTGGCGCTTGCTGATCATCTTCCCCGTTAGCCAGACTTGAGCCAAGAGAGCTCTCCATTCCCTTGAACTCTTCTTGTGGTGGGGTGGGTTTTTTCTGAGCTTCTAGCTGTGTTGATCAAAGATATTCCTAGCATTGTTTCCTGCTATCTACAGCACCGCACCCTAAAGGAGTTGGGGTTAGAGCGAGATCCTATCTGCACCTCCATCTCTTGTTAGGAAGCCTGGGAACAGGGGAATAGCTGGTACAGGAAAATGCTGAGGAAGGGTTTGTCTACAGGCTAAGCCAACAGCTTACCACTTCCCTGATTACACCCTCCAGCAGTGACAAGCAAGCTTCTGTTTAAGGGCTTCCCAAGGCAGAGATTGCATCTGTTTCTTTGTGTTCCATCCCTGGGTGGATCTGTGTGTGGCTAATTCATGTAACTGCTCTCTGGGCTCACCTGTGCAGGACCACAAGGGCCCCTAACCCCAGTGCCACACATCAGTGGTATTCGGGGAGGGGGAGTGAGGTGTGTTTGTGGAAAGGGGTTTTAGCAGAATGATGGGCGTTGGCAGGGAGCTCTGGAGATGATCCAGTCCAACACCCTGTGATCCAGAGCAGGATCACAGAATGGGCTACACAGGACAGCATCCAGGATCACAGGGTTTGAATGTCTTCAGAGATGGAGACTCTCTGGGCAGCCTGGCTCAGGGCTCTGCCACCCTCCCAGGAAACAAGTTCCTCCTCACGTTTAGGTGGAACTTCCTCTGTTCCAGTTTGTGCCCGTTCTGCATGTGTCAGTGCTGCTGTTCCATCGCTTCATTTGATGTCCCCAGTTCTTCCTCAATACTTAACCGGCAAAATCCCATCCCAAGTCATCTTCCACCTCACTTTTAAAGGGATCTCATTTGCTCTGCTTCTTCCCTGCAAAGGACGTTTCATGTCCCTGATCACTGCCATCTTTCTCCTCTGCATCGTTTCTGCTGCTGACAGGTGCTTTGGAGATCAGAGCACCAGGACCGCTTGGGACGTGAGTGCCGCACGGATTTACTCCAGGGCAGAGGAATGCTTTTTTAATCACCCAGACCCAGGAATACAACCTTGGCTCGACCTCTGCTGCTGCCTAACCTGCTGAAGGAGCTTGCTCCACTTTTCTTTTGAGGCCAAATAATGAGGAGCACAAGGACCTGCTGTTAGTGATTTCTTCTTCTCGATCCAACAGTGGAAACCTGGGGAGTGGTTTGGGAAGTCCTGTACCCAACCCTGCAGCCCATCCCATGGGGAACAGCATGCAACAGTGAGATGAAAAGCATCGCAGTATATAAGGAGGCAAAGCTCAATCCTGCCAGTGCGTGCAGTCATTGTGCTCCGATGTCTCCTAATGTCTGACTTTGAAATGCTAATGTTCTTTTAAAGTAGGTAATTTTCATGTAACTTCTATCTACAGGACTCAAAGAAGGTGTTTATTACAATCCTGCCTGTCCTGGGGCACAGGTAAGGAATTACCCAGCTTTTCCCTGACCAAAACCCATCCTGGCTCTTTGGCATACAGCCTGGGAGGGCACAGGGACGGCTGAGGTTCGTGCAGAGCATCTCCCAGGGAGGTGTCAGCTGCAGATCCCCCATATCCCCCCTTGGCCCCCCTGCTGCACCAGGAGCCCCCCATCCCTGCACATCTGTACTGCTGGCAGGGCTCTGCCTGCCCTGCCCCAGGTACCGCGGCGGCTGCCCGTGCCCCTCCTCACCCTTTGGGCCGGCACCCCGGCATGCTGCAGGGCTGGCACAGACGCTGCAGTGCACAGCCAAGCGCTGCTCCAGCATGTCAGGGCACCAGCAAGAGGGCTGGCAGGGGAGGAAGGAGCAGAACCACCTGAAAGATGGGCTTCGGGAGGAGCAGGAGCCCACCCAGACTTGCAGCCTGGGGGCTTTCGCTGGGCTGTGAGCCCCAGGAGCTGTGGTGCTGGGCTTGTTTCTTTCTACTTCATCACTAAATCAGGATTTGCATGCAGTATGGCTTGGGGAGCCTGGCAGAGCGGCATCGACGGCGGCATCCGAGCCCTGCCTGCCGCCTGGCCTGAGCTGCTCGGTCTCCGCGTAAGAGCCGCCGCTGCCCCGCGGATGCTCCGCAGCCCCGGCCGCGTGCGCAGCAAGCGGGGTCGGCCGGAGCATCCCCAGAGCGCCTCGCGTAAGCCCAGGTAGTATTTTTAACCATCCTCCTAAAAGCCAGCTCTCCAGGAGCAGCACACACCCGCCCCATCTGAACGCTGTTTTTCCTGGGGGTGCTGGGCATGCCAGGAATGTGTCGGAGCCAGGCCTCCGAGCAGCCGGGTGATGCTTGTCCGTGAGCATCTGGAGTCAATCTGTCTAGCAGCTACTCAGAGAGGCACTTAGTCACCCGGGGAGCGCTTGAAGAAGAGCTTTGGTAGCCGGGGTGGAGCACGGCTCCGGCGGGCTTGGCCGGCTGGGAAGGCACCGGCAAGGCTTGGGATGCGCAGGGAGCCAGCCGCAGGCTGCTCGTCAGCACAGGGGATCAAAAAGAGAGGGAAAACGAGCCTTGCAAAGCCGCTGTCCTGCGAGCACCCTGCTTTGAAGGGCCACTCCCAAATCTGCAAGAGCAGTGATGAAAGCAGGTCTGTGCCCAGGAGCCCAGCCGGGCAGGGATGAAGGCTTGGGGAGGGCAAGCGATGATGTGCCAGGGGTGAAGGTTTGGGGAGGGTGAGTGCTGACATGCTTCTGATGGGAGATGAGGTCCGCACGCCCAGTCCAGCAGCGAATGGTGTTTCCCACCCCTTGGAGCAGCAGCGCAGGGAGGAAGCGCAGGGCTGGGGCTGCCTTCCCCTCCCCGGAGCAAAGCTGATCCTCAGCCCCGCGTCGCCAGCAGCGCGAGGAGAGCTTTCTAGATGAGTTGGCATGCTGTCCCCTTAATAATGGGAAGTGGGGCTGCCTGGATCCCGCGTTCTGGTGTGAATTATGCGCACAAAATACAATTTGCTTTGCTAATGGTTTTGTGCCGTTTTGGTGCTGGGGAACTTTTCAGAAATCATTACCACGCGCTTGGCTCTTTAGATTTTTCTCTCTCTTCTCAGGCAATTTGTCAGAAGGGATTTTTTGACAATTTCACTGAACCATGCACGAGAGCACGTTAACCCCTCAAGAGCTCAGCACGTTTTTCCTCTCCTTTCCATCGAGTTGGGCTGGGTTGTTGCTGCTGCCTTTGTTAGGGGCAGGAGGGAGCTGGATGGATAGCTGGCTGGATGGGTAGCTATCTATTCATGAGGCTCCTCATTCGAAATCCTCTTTGACATCCCCTGCGCATCCAAATTCTCCATCTGCCAGGTAATGAGAGTCTCTCCATTCCTCAGGGACACCTAAACAACAGGATAATTGCAACAATACTGTTAGGGATGTCTCCAAGGGCGCTGAACCGTGGAGCATCCCTGAGGTAGGTATATGCTACCAGTGCTTTCCAGGTAGGTTCTGGGCTCTTGAGCACCAGTTCCCCCCTGCTAAATCCTCAGGGAGGTTGGTTGTGGGCCACGTGGAGGAGCAGAGCTCCCTGTTTCTCATCCCCAAAAACTCTCATGGATCATGCATGTGTTTCTTCCCAAGAGATTTGTAGGAAATGTGGGAATGGTAGTGGAATGGACCTTCAGAGAAAGGAAATGGAAAAGGCTTTTGGGCTATCCCAGCCACTCTGTTTTTCCTAACAGCCTTTTATCCCTTTGGGTCCTTTAGATTTACACACCTCATCCAGCCTCTGTCCTACAGCCTCAGCCACATGCAAGGGCTTCCCTGCTCCATATTCCCCTTGAGAAAACATGGGACACTCCATGATGTTGAAGAGCCTGATGGGGATGGAGGTGGCCAGTGAGGGAAGGGGCTCTGGTAGGCTTGCAGCAGCCTAGCCGGTCCATCCATGGAATGTATCTGCTCTTTGGAGAGTCCAAGGCAGAGCAGCTGGGAATGCTGGTACCCTGTATGCTGCAGGTGATTCTCCATCATGGAGGGAAATGAGGATTTCCCCATATTATTTTGCCTGATAACGAAGAGGCTGTCTTAGCAAACTCTTCCATCCCCCTTTGCATGCTAATGAGGATGCTCTTCCAGAGCTGGTGCTGGTGCTGGGGCTCCTGCTGCCATGCTGCTGTTGTTTTAGAAGAGAACATGAATTCCCTTTGAGTACACGTGGACACTAAAGCCTACAATATCCCTCCAAATTTATTTGCATCCACACTGCCATTGTCAAATTTTGCAAGCTAAGTGGCAGGGCTTGGGCAGGTTTCAAGTGACAAGAGAATATCTCTGGGAAGATGTGGATCCTGGAGCAGGTCTGCTCCAACCTCTGAGCTGCTACATCTATGATTATGCTATTTTTTAGGGAAGGATACGCCTTATCTGAGCAGAGCTATTAGCCACTGCCTGGTGGCCACAGGTTGGGCTGGCAGAGTCCCTCCTGCTGCCTGAAATTCCCCAGTCATGCCAGCCAACATCCCTTCTGCTCCCTAAAGTTGCTGTAGAGTCTCTGCAGAAAGAGCTGCCATGCCCTGCCCCACCACCCCCATGCCAGTCTACAGTCTACTAAGGGCAGTTCCAAGACGAAAGCAATTTTTGTTATTACTCATTATTCAGATTACTTCTGTCACCTAGTAAGCTTATTTTCAAGTAAGAAATGAATGAGGTTAGTTTGGGTATTGATTGCTGAGGTCTTCCCGTTGAGTGCTGTTTATCATCTCCAGTGGGCGCTGCCGGGCACGGAGTCTATGAATAATTTCTGCACCGGTGGGAGCTGGGCTGAGACGTGCTGGGGTGTGTGTGTGTGTGTGTTCAACCACTGGGTCTGCTGCAAGGGGAAGCGCTGATGTTTGTCCTTGCTGATCCTTGAAGCCCTGTGTCCTGCATGGCTCCTCGTGTGTAATTGCTAATGGATCCACCTTGGCCACCATCTCCATGGTGGGTTAATTGCCTTGACTTCTGCTGAGCTGAATACACTCCACTTACCTGAAGATGCTACGTATTTAGTTTACAATATCCTTTCCCTATTACCTATTATCGTATCGAGTGTCCTTCTCATTTGTGCACTCCATAATCTCAACATCGTTGCAGATTTAGCCCTTGAAAGCCCCTCTGGTACCTGGGAAGCTGTGCAAAGCCAGGCACAGCTGAGGGAGTGCCTGCTGTACCGCAGTGTGGCGGCGAGGTACCCGATATAACAGCAGATAAGACTGCCACCGGTATCACAGCATCTGCAGCGCTCCCAGCTACCTCTATCCTGCGCTGCCATCTCACCGCTTTCCCATTCCAAATTAATTGGTTAAAACCTCCCTGTGATCACAGCTACACTCAGGAAAACCAGCCCACAACACACACACTTCGACTTGTCAAGCAGTTTTCCCGACACCGCTCAGGACATGAAGCCAGGCAGTTAAATGAGCTGGGAAGCCCATCACTTCGGGAAAGCATCTAAATATCTGTAATGTCACTTTGCGAAAGCATCACTTTCTGAAGTGAACTAAATCTCGGCGATGTCAGCTCTTGGAGGACAAATTCTTCATCTCATCTTTTATGAGCTCGTTTCTCAGAGAGGGTTGATGCTTTTCTTTTTCCCCACTGTCTGATGTGGCCTGTTGGCCCTACCACTCTTGTGTTTGATCCCTCCCACCGTGCAGTTCATGAGCCCTGATGGGATGAACTGTCCCAGATGGTCTTTGGGAGGTCAGGGACTTGCCTCCTCCAAAGGACGCTTTGCACCCCAGCAAGGTTGAGCATCAATTAGGACACCCAGTTGGTTGAAAGATTTACCTGAATCAATAAATCAATTCACAGGTTTCAAGCACACAGCTAAAGGCAAACTGTCTCTTCAAATCCTAAGTGAAATAAGCTGGGCTGGGTCCTTGGAGGATCACCTGGGCTCAAGGAACTTATGAGCTGGTTAGCACTAGATTTCCTGTGCAGCTCATAATGCCAAAACTATTGACATTGTTTTCAACTTGGAAAGGCAAAATAATTCTAAATGTGCTAAACCTTTAAATTAAACTGAAGAAATTAAATTGTCTACCTCTGGTGTTTCTGGAGCTAAAGCAGTACCCTTGTCTGTAGCCCATAACCAAACCCACAAGAAAGAATTTGGGGGGTTGCTGTCAAACCATCAATCCTGCTGCAGCTCCAGATACCTATCCCCAAGTCTTCATCTCTGCTCTGCCCTGGTGAGACCTCACCTGGAATGCTGTGTCCAGCTTTGGAGCTATCAGTACAAGGATATGGACCTGTTGGAGCATGTCCATAGGAGGCCACAAAAATTATCAGAGGGCTGGAGCAGCTCTCCTGTGAATACAGGCTGGGAGAAGTTCAGCCTGCAGGAGAGAAGGCTCCGTGAGGACCTTACAGCAGCCTTCCAGTCCCTGAAAGGTGCCTGTGGGGAGCTGGGAAGAACTGTACCCCAGAGCATGGAGAGATAAAATGAGGGGTGATGGTTTTACACTAGAAAAGGGGAGCTTTAGGTTGGGTATCAGGAAAATGTTCTTCAATGTGATGGTAGATCACTGGCACAGGGTGCCCAGAGAGGTGATGGAGGCCTCATCCCTGAAGGCATTCAGGGTCAGGCTTGATGGGACTCTGAGCGACCTGCTCTAGTGAAGGTGTCCCTGCTCACTGCAGGGGGGTGGACAAGGTGACCTCCCTGCCAACCCCACACATTCTACGATTCCGTGATTGAGTGTCACCAGATCAAACACCTGAAAGTGGAGCACTTTCTGCCCACCCATCCATCCCCCTCTCAGTGTCCATTCTCTGGTCACCTGCTGGAAGCCCCTCCAGCCCCAGCTCCCCCATGTAACCACACGTGTCAGCCCACTGCCCTGTGCCAAGCAGCAGCTTCCACCCGTGCTGACCCTCTGCACACAGGCTACTGAGCTGCACAGTCAGGCATTTGTCACTTAACATCTTGATTACTGTCACTTCTGTGATCTTGAGAGTCGCTCCTAGCCACGTCCCACTCCGTTTGCGTTCTGGCTCATGCTTCATGACCTGCACGTGCAGAGATAATCACATCAGCGAGCACAGGGACGACCCTATGGACTCAGAGCAAAGGTTTCTCTGGCCAGGGAGCAGCCAGGAGTGGGTGGTTTAAGGGAGAACGTGAGAAATTGGGGTGATCCTTCCTCTGGCCATGTCAGCCCAGCTGCCCCAGATTCCCTGTGCTGAAGGCTAGTCCAGAGAACTGTGTTTGGAAGCTGCAGGCAGACCTGCTCTCCGTGGGTTTCTGAGTGCATCCGATGGCAGTGAGCTCCTCAATGCGATGGCAATGAGCTCCTGGGTGTGACAATGCACCACAGAAGAAGGTGCTGCCTTTTGTTTGTCTTAAATGAGTTGTGGGATAATTTAGCTTTGTTTGTGCGTAATGAGAAGTCATGAATAATCACTGGGTAATCACTGTCTCTGTGCTAGTCGAGGCTTTACAAAACTCCAATCACATCCCTCTTTAGTCATCTCTGCTCAAGGCCAGAGCTCTTATTGTTTAGTCTCCTTGCAAGAAAACGTCTATTCTTCCATGTGGGGATGATGCCCCCCTTGTTCCCTCCCTGTTCCTCCCGCAGGGCTGCACCCTCAGCATGCACAGTGCTGCTCCTCTCCCACCCCAGGCCTGGCCCTGCCAGCCACCTTGGAGATGCTGTAGGTCCCGTTGGGCTCTGGTCTTGGGTGAAACCTTCAGTTCTCTTGTTGGGAGAGTCAGCAGAGCCCAAGATGTTCAACCTCTGGCTCGTGTCCGGCTCCCAGGAGGGATCTGTGCCCGGAGCTTGATCCCAGAAGCTGTATCTCGGGGGAAGAGGAGGACAGGGCAAGCCACGATGCATTCCCAGGCACCATCAGCAATGACATACCCAACAGCATTATTTTCAGAGCGTGTTCTGATGGGAGAATTTCCCTTCCCTTCCCCCAGCTGCTGACAGCTCCAGGCAGGGAGGCATGGGAGGGCATCTCTGCAGTCATCCTTGGGTCTCCAAACACAGCAGAGGGAGGGCGATTCATGGCCCAGCACTGCTGGAACGGGTGTCAGGAAGGGGAGGAGGACCAGCAGAGTGGGCTGTGGGCCCCAGTCTCAGCTCCATGCACAGAGGCAGTGGGGAAGCCGGGACCCAGCTGCCTGCTGCTCCAGCAGAGTGGGGAGTGGTGCCCCTGGCCTTGACCAGTCAGGCTGCAGGACAATGGCTTGGCAGCAGCCCTGGACTGGGTAACAAAAGAGCATTTTCTCCACTGAAAGGGACCACTGTGTCTCCCCTTGGGGGAATTGTCTTTCTCTCTCCTGTGGGGCAGATGTTTGCCCTGGTGACATCCCCCAGCGCAGGGATGGCACAGCAGGGGTGCTGCTGGAGCCTGTGGATCACCCAGCCTGCACAGGGGAACAAGTTGGTGAGTGGGGACTGCTGCAGGAATTGCACCTTTCACACCAAGGAAGTTTGGTGGGAATATTCAGTGGCTCCTGTTGCATTGCTTGGGCTGTGGGGTTTTGCAAAGCAACCCCAGGGGTGTCGGAGGGGGAGCAGGACTGGGGGGGATGCTGAGGGGAAGGTGGTTTTGTGTGTTTGCACGGGGGGAGAGGTGGTTCTGCAATGTGGAGGTCTGTGTGGGGCTGGGGGGGGTGCTGGTGTTGCCTGGGAGGGGGAGGAGGAACAGGTCATGTGCCCCATGTGTGTTTGGGGTGGGGTTATGGGGCTGGAGCAGGGGAGCCTGTGGGAGATGGTAAGGACTGAGTGTGGGGAGGCACAAGGGCACCAGTGGTGGGACAGGGCGGGGGTTGGCGGTGCTGTGGGCAAGGTGCCTTCAGAGCTGAAGGACCGTGAGAGTGGGCAGGAGGCAAAGGTGAGGGAGGTGTCCAGGATGTGGGCTGGTGGGGTCGAGTCCAGACAGAAACACGCAAGCCCACAGGCACTCCTGCAAGAGGCAGGGGGGCAGCAGGTAGCTGCTGAAAAGGGGCACTTCAGTGTTAATGCTTTGGGGTGCACAGTATCAGGGTCTGGCTGTAAAGAGGGCTGGGGTGAAGGGGTCCAGCTGAGGGCTGGGGATGCTTGAATAGCCCCCTGTGTGCCTGTGCACTCGTAGCCAGAGGATTGCCCCAGCAGCAGGGCTCAGTGCTGGCCATGGGGGGGGGGTGTGTGTGTGGCAACAGTCAGGCTGCCCTTACTGCAGTTTGGAGGAGCTCGGGATGCCCAGGAAGATGGGCTGAGCTGGGATTATTTATCTGCCTGCCCATGGCAGCAGTGGCTGGAGGCTATCAATGCGGAATCAATAGTGTGCTGCAAAGCCCCGAGCCAACTGTGGGGAGCTCCTGGTCTGTCTCCTCATGCAGGATAACAACAGCCATGGCCAGGGCTGGGCTTTGGCTTGGGTTTTTCTTCTTTTCCTTTTTTTTTTTTTGTTGTTGTTGTTTAATTTCATTGATTTCCTTTGTTAGCTGGGCTGGTAACTGTTAATGGGAGGATCAGTGTTGAGCTGTGTTGAGTAAGGGAAGGAAAACGATAGGGCTTGTTGGAGCATTGTGTCCTCAGCATGTTCTCCTGGTGGAAATCAAAAATACAGAGGTCAGGCAGCCTCTGGATCCATCTGCCTTGCATGGAGCCTCTTCCCACTGCCAGGCAGGCTCCAGCCACTCCCTGGGCTGTCCTTGCACTGGCCCAAGCATCCCACTGTCCCCACAAGGAGACCTTCACTTCACTGAATGTTAAACCAGAAGCAGGGCTGGAGCCAGCACAGGGGACTGAAGCCAGAACTAATGTGCTTGCAGCAGCTGTAGCTGGTACCAGAGGACTGGATGCCACCACACCAGCCATGTCCTGGGAGCAGAGACACCCTCCAGGGCTGGGCAGGAGGGATGGGGGATGCTCTGACCCCTCCTTCCTCCCCCTCCCCACGCAGGGAGACTGCCTGACACAGTGATAAAGCAGGTCCACATCATGTTGAGTACTAGGTGCAAAGGCACCCTGCTTGCCTCACCTCCCAGGCCAGGCCAGTATTCTAACCTACCCTCTCCCCCAGCACAGTGAGCCACAAACCTATGAGCAAATAGTCCCTCCTTCCTCCTCTGTGCAAGTCCTCTGTGCACCATCAGTCAACAGGAGCCTGAAATTTCCTTTTCATCACCCGACAGGCCGGCGCAGGTGAGACCTCAGATGTTAGTCAAGAGCAAACACCAAAGGGCAAAGTCAGAGCTGGGTGGGTTTGTTTGCCAAGCCTGGAGACTGAAGGTTTTTTTCCTGGGGAGATTTTGGGTGCGGGGATGCTGCAGTGAGGTGCTGCCCAGCAAGGGGGGGTCCCACTGCTGTCCAAATGCCAGCAAGGGAAGGAAACACAAGCTGCAGGCCAGGGGAGGGAAGAGGCTGCTGGAGAAGAGGGGGAAACCTGCCAATTTTTGGCCCGTGGAGGGGCTAAGCTCTGCTGCTCGGGTCCCAGGAGGTCCTGAGGATCTTGGATGCTGCCCCTTTAAAACGTGGGGAATAAGAGACGCAAATGAGGAGCCGGCCGAAAATTAGTAGAGCAGAAAACTCCAAATGATGCAGAGCTAATTCCTTAAGTGTCAGACTGGCTGCCAGACCCTCCGCTTCTCAGCCCCCTGGCCCCGCAGCACCCCCAGGCCGGTGCAGGGACCTCCCAGGGCTGCTTGCTGCCCCCCAGTCCTGGAGCCAAATGTTCCCCCTGGGTTCCAGCAGCCCCGTTGGTCTCCACATGCCACCCGTGGGGGGTCCTTTCCCCAGCTGCAGCCCCTAGCAGCCCCCGGCACCGCCCCTCCCCAGGCAAAGGGCAGGGGAAGTTTTTTTAATATACTTTTATTGGTCTGTAAATTTCTTTTCTTTCCCCACCGGCTTGGATCGATGTTTGCAGTTTACTGAAGTCCCAGGCACACAGATTAAATCCTCTCCCTCTATTACACTAGATGGGCTTTTATTCTCCCTCTGATCACTCGGAAATAAACACCGTGCGAGGGAGAGGGGTGGGGGGGACGGGAGGGGGGGGCGGAGGCAGGAGGGAGGGGGGGTAACCAATTTCAGACCTGTTTATTCCCTACCAGCCTCGGAGCTCACAGTCATTAAACAAGTCACTTAGTCGGCAAACTGCTGCATCCCCCTGCCCCCCACCCACCCCTTCCCCTTTCCCCTGCCCTCCCGCTCCCTCCCTCTCCTCTCCCCCTCCTCTCCCTCCCCCATTATTTTTAGAAGAACAATAATAATTAGGCAGAGCAGCCTCTAACACAATTGTTTCAGCCTGAACAGGCAATTAGGACAGGCAGAGTGAGGCTAATGAACGGTGCATTGGTTCCCCCCCCCCCCCCCGCGAGTCCTGCCCCCTCCGTCCGCCCCCCGCAGACGTGTGGATCCGCTCCCGAGCTGCCTCTCCTAACGCGGGCAGGACCTGGCAGGCAGGGCAGGCAGCGCAGCCCCCCAAGGCCACGGCCAGCCGAGCCGTGATGAGCCGGGGAAGGGGGGACACCGCGGGGAGGGGACAGGGGACGCGGAAGGAGCCGAGCGCGTGAAGCGGAGGGTGATGAATGGGAGCCGGGAGCTGCGGACGGGGGGGTGGGGGTGGGAACCGGGGCGGGGAGGGGGAGGGGGGGGTGTGGGCGGCAGCCGAGCTGCCAAGCCGCGACTTTGGCGAGGGGACTTGTCTGCAGACTGAGAGTGACAGGTCTGCGCGGCCCCGGGCCCTCCGGTGTGCCGGGGAGCAGAGGCAGGAGCCGGGCACCTCCCCGGGGCTGGGGGCGGGCTGGGAGCACCCGGGTCCCGCTGAGGCTGGGCGGGGGCGAGCAGCAAGGACCCTGCTGTTACCCCATCGCAGGCAGGGTTGCGGTGTCAGGCCGGGGAAGGAGTCGCACATCACGCAGAGAGCTGCGTACGCCCCCCACCCCCCCACCTCCCCCGATGCTGGCACGGACCGGGGCACTGGCGACCCCGCACACGGATGCCCCTGTGATGACTGTTCCCGGAGCCGCGGTGCGGTACCCGGGGCCAAGCAGCTGCACTGAAATATTCATGCCAACCTCGCTTTGAAGGCAGCATGATTTCTTGGAAACTTGCTGAGCGTCTTAAATGGAGCTGTCTGCTCTGCACGGCTGCCTGGGCATGATGGGAGCAAGCGGGGTCCTGCGGGGCTGATGAGATGCTGGGAAGCAGGAGGAGTGTCCGCTCGCACCCTTGAGAAGGTTATGGAGCATGGCCCATGTGGATGGTATCCCAGAGGGACAGGGGCGGTCCCTCAGGGTGGCCGTGCTGCCGTGGGGACAGTGCAGTGCCACAATCCCACCGCAGGCGATGCCCCGGGAGCGGCTGTCCCCGAATTAAGATGAGCGCAGAGCTGATGAGGTGTTGGTGCTTGGTGCTGGTGCTGCGATGAGGGGGCAGGCTGTGCCAGGGACAGAGGTGACAGGGCAGTGGTGTGGGAGGTGATGGAGAGGGAGGTGACGTGGAGGTGTTTGCAGCAGACTTCCCTGGCAGGCAGAGCCGGAGGTGTGGATGCTGCAGCTGCAGGGCAGTGGTGTGGGCTCCAAGGGCAGCGTTACATGGCCAAGCAGCTGCGTGGTGCTCAGGGCGTTTGGGTACAAGGCTCGTGCTTGGCCCATCTACTTGTACAGGGTGTTGCAAGACATCCTGAGCACGAGGCTGGCACGTTTGGCCCTGGTGTTACCCTGACTCCACAGCCTAACCCAGGCACGGGGCTGTGGATGTGGGCATGCGGACACGTGGAGGGGGACATCAGGGACTCTGGGCACCCTCCTGGGTCGCAGGCACCGCTGCAGCCCCAGACAGGCTGCCTTGAACCCAAACATCGCTGGTTTTGCTGGAGCAATGGGGCCTTTCAACCCCCAGGCAGTTCATCCCACAGCAGCAGCGTGACCAGCCATGGCATCCCAAGCAGGGAACTGGGAAAGCCGCCTTTCCAGCCGGGCAGGAGAGACTGGGAGCTGTCTGGCTGTGCACCGCCTCCTGCTCTGCAGCCCACCGTAACGTATCGCAAATCCCAATGTAATTTGCTGTCCCTCAGGCCGCTCGCTCGGTATTACTGCTTTCCAAATGTCTCTCTCCCAGTCTCCATGGTGTTAAATTATATTTCCCCAGCTGGATTACTTTGCATTTGTTCAGAATGAATTTCATTTGGCTATTTCCTTCCTATGCCTGACCCTTCTTTCCCAGTGCATTATCTTTTAGCTCTTTGTCCTCACCAGGATTTGCAGCACCTTCCCATTTCATATCCTCTGCAAATTTAATTAACATGCTCTTTACCCTCCCTCTTTCAGATCAAATGAAGATGTTAAAGGAGAGCAGACCTGGCACAGATCTAACCACTAACCACTAACAACAAGTACCTTGCACTTAAATTATGCACTTTCCATCAGAAGATTTCAAGGGCCTTTGCCGGACTGGGTAAGTGTATTTTTAAAGCTGGGAACTCCGCTGCGCTGGGGAATTTAATATTTGAGGTCTGCCTGAGGGCATATGTCTTGTTGACTGTTGTGTTGCCATAGACCTCGATGGTCCTGGGATAGATGTCCCTGTGGTGTCACGCCTGTCACGCAGGTCTGGCCCTGTGGACACAGAGGGATGGGGCACCCCCCCCCCCCCCCTCCCCCCAGCTGAAACCCCCTGGATTCAGAAGCAGCAAAACAGTGACCTGACCGCTGGCTCAAAAGTGCCTTCTGGTCCTATTCCAGCAAATGAATCAGTGCCATGCTGCAGCTTTGCTGAATTAGGAAACACTCACAAGACGCTTGAGTCTTTGTAGTTGTGCAATGGGGAAACAGAGGCACAGGGTGGTGGCTGGTGTGTCCATCCCACAGGCTGCCACCCGCCTGCCTTTGGGCAGCTGAAAGAGGAGCACCCAGCTGTCCCGAGGGTCTCAGCCCTCACCTTGGGCAGGGCTGGCTCTCTGGATACGACTCCCACCTTGTTTTCCCCCCAGTGCAGACTGGAGGCTTCTCACCCTCCTCCTGCACTGAGCTGGTTCTTCCCATGGGGATAACGGGGGGCTGCCCCCACAAAGAGCCTCTCTAAACCCTGCTTCGGCCTCGTCTTACAAGGGATACATAACTGTACAGCAGCTCGAGCTGAGCGTGAAAGGGGTTTGTAGGACAGGGTTACCAAGCTCTTCACAAGGCAATGGCCCTTTTTTTTTTTCTTCTTCTTCCTATTTTCCAACCTTTAACAACCAAATGTTCTCATCTTGTTAGTGCTACCTTGATGATGAATAATGTATACTGCTCCTGCGCCGTGTGATGCTGTGTTCTTAAATCTCTCCTGCCTTACTCACAGGACACAAGCCTACGGAATTCTCAGCTGTGACCTCCTCCAGCTAAAACAAGCACGAGAGCTGCCACGGTGAGCAACAATGTGTCAGGGGTGTCCTGATGCGTGTGTGCCCTGAAAAGGGGTTTTGCTGTACTCCCTGCTCAAACTTTCCCACCTCCACTTTCCCACCTCTCTTCTCGGTGTCTGTGGGGACAGGACAAGGGGCGATGGCCTCAAGTTGGAGCATAGGAAGTTCTGCACCAATATATAGAAGAACTTCTTCCCAGTGAGGGTGAGGGAGCCCTGGGACAGGCTGCCCAGGGGGTGTGGAGTCTCCTTCTCTGGAGAGATTCCAGCCCTGTCTGGACACCGCCCTGTGTGCCCTGTCCTAGGGACCCTGCTTTGGCAGGGGGTGGGACCCCATGGGCTCTGGAGGTCCCTTCCCACCCCTATGATTCTGGGATTATGTGATTCTGTGATACAAATTGTCCTCAGACCAAAGGAACTGAGTGTGCAGGTTGCCAAAAGCAAAAACCCTGTGGATGGACACAGCTCAGGTGCGATGGGGGGACACGGTAGCATCTTCCTAAGACTGAGCACCTTTGCCCAGGGCTGGAAAAAATAATCTCCAGATAGCTTTTGAAAGACACTTGCATGGCTTTTCCTTTGCTTGGCTGGAAGTTGTGCTTCCCTGGTAATGCCCACTGTCTCCCAAGGTCTCATCCTGCCCCAGGAGACATTTCTCTGGCCCCTTGCAGGAGAAATTCTGTTCTTCAGTGGCTGTGCAGCGCCTGAGCCAGGCATTAGCCCTTCTAGTATTTTTCTCTCCTGATAAGTCAGCTCATATCCTTGATTTTCACAGCAATATTTCAGAGCGGCTAAGCAGGAATTCAACTGCTGTTTGTAACGTAAGGAAAATAAACCCCAGTGCCATTTAAGGAGAATATTGATACGGCACCGACCGGGGGGTGAAGGGACCGTGAAATCCCAGCTGGAAATTGGTCCCGTCTTTCTAGCACTGGAACAGTGAGCTCCCAAGCTGCCGCCTCCGAAGAGAAGTGGGATTAAGAAACCAAGTTTCTCTTATGATGAACCATCATTCATCAAGGAGCTGACACTGTCTGCAGGGAGCTGGATTTTGCAACCTTGGTAGCACTGTGGGCTGGCTTTCCTGGCCAGATCTGCCCCAGGGACTACCTGGGGCACTGGGTTCCATGCCCTAACACTGCCAACTAACGAGCTAACCATTAACCAGCAGCTAGCATCCCCGTTTTTCACTTCTAAATGAGTTTCCTTGCTCTACCATAATAAAGAGTTGGGATCCCTCCCTATTTTCTCGCTTAAAAGCCAAATTTCCAGCCCGCATTGGCAGTGGCACCCGGACTTCCACTCAGGAGCCATGGCAATGAATCAAAGAGTCCCTGATGAGAACAAGTCCCCCCAGTTTTCCCCCCAACGTGCTCCTTGCACGCGTTTCCAGCGCAATCAATTTTCTCCGCGTTGGCAATGTTCATCCCGCCAGGCGCGGAGCACGGCGCAGGCTGGCGAGGGCCACTCCGGGATGCACGCTGTGCCGGAGATGGAAGATAGCGTGTACGCCTGCACATCAAAGTCAGGATATTTTCTGGGTTTTTTTCCCCCTCCTTTCTTGCTGTTCTCTGCACAATTTATTATCAGAGAGCCGTGCCAATCTCCTGCGTGCGGCCGGCGTTCGCATCCAGGCGTTGGGCTTCAGCTGTGCGCAGCCGCACTCGCCGTCAGCCAGCTGGGAAAGTTACTGCTGCTGGATTTGATTAATTCCATCCAGGTAAGTCGCCCTGGCTGTGAATTGTCTCCTCCTTGGTGCCAAATCTGCTTGGCCAGGGTATCACACCTTGGGAGCAGCAGCATCCAGCTCCTCCCGAAGCCCAAGGCTGGGAAACACGCATTGCTCAGCTGGATGCGGGAAACGCCTGCTACAGTATGGGGGTGTCTGAGAGGATGGAGAGGGGGGGAACTGGAAGTGAGGGGGCTTGGAGGAGTGAGATGGGGATCACAAAAAGGTCTGTGAGCTGCGTGATGGGAGCAGCCACTTGTGGGGTGAAAAGTGGGCAACCCCAGCTCTGTAGGGCTCCCTCGGATTCTCGGTGCTGTGCGTTCCATTTTGTCCTGTTCAATTATTAATTCAGCAATAAAACTACCACCCCCCTTTGCCATGCCTCAAAGCCCCAGCCAGGAGTCTCACGTGGCTTTTATCTCTCGCTGCATCGCAAGGGAGCCTGCGTGTGGGAAGGGAACAGAGGTGATGGGATAATCCCAGGGGAGACAAAGGGAAGCTGGATGCACTCGTGTCCCTGAGATGATGGCTTCTGGTACCCTGCACCCCAGGAAAATGGAGCAGCTCAGGGACGGGTTGCTCCTGGGATGTCCCAGCAGTGAGGATGCAGTCGTGTCTTGGCGCTGGAGGCTCCTGGATGCTCAGCACAGTCATGACTGTACGGCAGCTGAGCTTTGGGTGCAGCTGGTAAGCAGAGAGCATCACAGGACGGGGGTTTGTGCTGCAAAGTGCCTGGTGATAACATCAGCTTGGGAGACCTGGGACTCCTCTTGCTCCCCTAAAAAGGGTCCAGCAACTTCGCCAGCTCTAAAGGAAGCGATGCTTTCTCTGTGGCATGCACCGTGAGTCAGCCTGGGTCCTTTAGGCTCCTTTACCTGGCTCCTGCAGCAGCTGTGCTGGGCCCAGCGAGGAGATGTACATCACGGCTTAAGTAGTGATGAGCTGAGGCAGAGGAAGGGCAAGGTGAGACTCCTGTAAGCCAGGAAATGACAGCAAAACCCCACACCAAGAGCTGGGAGGGACCCTCTGCTCCACAGAGGGTGCTGGGTCCACCCAGCTCAGGGCTTACCTCTGTTATCCCAGATATAAAAGGAACCAAATCCCCTGGGAAATGGAAAGGCAGCTCTGTCCTGTGTCCCATGCCCCTGGGAATGACTAGTCCTCCCTCCCCTGCAGCTGCAGAGCCCCATGACACCACAGCCTTTATCCTGGCTAGCAAGCCTAGGTACTGCCGTGCTCTCTTCCATCCCTACCCTGCTCCTGGCCTGGTGGCCCACTCCTGGGCTTTGTGAGGAGCTCTCTGTCCTGAGGCTCCTCTTTCTGGCAGAGGTGACATCTTATTTTCTGAGTTATATGGGAGAAAAAAGAAAAAAATTACCCTAAAATTCACCCAAGCTGTTCTCAGAGCCTCCTTCTGTCACCATTGCATCCTGCTCCAGTTACCACAAAGATGCACTCGTGATACCCCCCACCTCTGAGCGCTGCTGGTCCCCCCCCGAGTGCAGAGACAGCAGCAGCCCCACAAGAAGAGCGAGAAGACAGATCTGGTTCTCGGGACGTGGCAGAGCCCTTCTTGGACCTGGCAGAAAGTCCTTTTTCCAAGCCCTATCCTGCAAGTCTGTTGGAGGAAAGCAGAGCAAAATAACATCCGGGATGGTACAGAGGGTGGGGGGGGGACAGCTCTGCCTCCCACGGAGAAGAATAAGAGAGATTCTGGATTTTCCCTGCGTGGTGCCGCTTCTCTGCAGAGGAGGGCTTAGGGGGGGTGCCGGGACAGCGTGCCTGAAGCCTGAGTGGAAAAAGCATCCTTGTGTTAAAAGAAGATGGGAATTTTTCTGGTCGTGGATGGGGAATTAACCCCAGAATCTGGGTTACAGCAGCATTTAGTGTGAGCTGCCATAAAGAAAGGAAAACACTGTAAAAGGTGATGCCCAGCAGCAGCACGGCTGGGCATTAGTATACAAATGTTATTAGAGAGAATCCTGCTTTCATGCAGGATAGCCCAGGAATGCTAATGAGGGGCTGTGTCAAGTCTTCTCAGTGAGGTTCTGCAGACTATGAGGGTTGGTTGGGTTTGCTTTTAGTTTGAGAAAACCACAGCACAGTCTCGCTGGTTTTAAACCAATGTGATGGATTTGTCTGAAAGACTCTGTGTATGGAGAAACCACTGAAGCCAGGGTCAATAACCAGGAGCCCTCAGTGTGGCTGGAGGACACGGGCTGCCCCGACCCTGCTGCACAGACGCTTTTTGAGGCAGCGTTGTGGTGGAACCTGGTGCATGTGGAGGAGGTTCTGGCACCGGGGTACCACCAGACCAGCCTTCCCCTCTCATCCCGCAGCATCGGAGCCCTCCGTGGGATCTCAGCTTGCCATCTTACATGCTGGGGGTGAGTGGGATCCCCTGACCTTCCTCCCCAAGGATGGGATCTGCACTCCCTGTCACCATCCCGTTTATTTCACAGCCTGGCAGGCAGCAGGTGCCAGGTCTTGGCAGGGGTTTGCCAAGCAAGAGTCTCTGTCGGTGCTGCCTTTTCTTTCCCTTTGCTGTTCTCCAGGTGGTCAGGTCCTCTCCTCCCTGCCTCTCCCTGCCCGCTGGCATCTCAGCAACACTGAGCTTTACACCACCTTCCACTCGCTTACCCCGACTCACCAACGTGTCACTTACACCACCACTCATGTCACCTCTGATTCCGGCCCCTAACGCGCCGTGTGTCACCTCAGCAGAGGATTAACCACAGAGAGCTTTAGAGCCAGCCAAGCAGAAAGCAAAGCATATGTCATCTCTCCTTATGTTTACAGGAGAGAACATCACCTGGCATCACCAGAGACAAGGGCACGCGTTGAGTGATCTCCTCCTTGGGAACCAGCGCCCGACAGTGCTGCAGCTCCAGCAGCCCAAGGACATCGCCCCAGCAGCCCCCACACGCTCACCCAGGACCTCACCCAATTCCTGTGTTAGGGCAGAACTACATCTGTTTCCGTGGTCTTGAGACTCAGAAGGGGTAAGTTTGTCTCTCCAGGGCACTGCTAGCATCACACCACGAGAAAGCAGAGCCCAGCCTGGTCTATCTGATCCTGAGGAGACTTAATTGCAGAGCAGTTTGCTGCAAACTTTCCACGAAGCACTCGTCTCCTTTGCTGTGTCACCTCGTGTTTGGCACTCCTTTCCATCACAGCCTCTTCCTTTAATGCCCTTACCTTTCAGAACTGTTTCTCTCATGGCGTTTCTGCTCTTGTATTTCACACCTTTGGACAGCTCCAGTTGAGATCCTTCAGCATTGTGCCTCTGTGAGCCCCGGGAGAGATGCAGACCCATCCCTTTGTCCCAGAAAGCCACTGTGGATGGCCAGGGGAACGCATCTCTCCTCATCTTTTTTAAGATCTTCAGATTCCTGTTGCATATTGTAGCCTGGCTGGCTTTTGTCTCAGTCACAGGCATACGCAGCACCTGAGGGCTCATCTCTCTATCCAGCTTTCAAAGCATCGTACTTGTCTCATCGCCGGCTCATGTCTGCAGGAGCGAGTGCGTCAGCCTAATGTGTTACTACCTGCTACAGTGCCTGTTAGTTACCTGCTCCTTCTTCAGTGCCTGCAGCACCCCCCCCCCCCCCCTCCATGCAGAGACAGGCTGGGGAACAGTGGGGAAAACTACTCCCAGAGACCAGTTGCCTGAGGGCTGTTTTAATATCCCTGTGGAACGAGCTGTTCTGCTTTCATTTCTGTCAGGGCAAGGGTGTCTTGCAGGGGACTGGCAGCTTGGTGACAAGGGGTGTGTTTGTATCCTTGGAGGAGCAGCAGCCTTCCCACTGCAAGCAATGCCACTGGTCGAGTGCCAGGGGTCACAGGCAGCTGCCAGTGCTGGGGAGAAAGTGTCTGGTTTCTTGGCTGTTTCTAGGTGACCTCACCTTTGCATGGTGGGTTTTCCACATTACCTGTGCTTCTACAAGACCTCAAGGTGAGTATCCAGTCCGGTATCAGAGACAGTCCAGGGGATGCTGAGCCACATCAGGATTTGGAGATGCTCCATCTGCACCTTCGGAGCACTGAATCCAGCTGGGAACCTTCCTAGTGCCTCTGCCTGAACTATGGGGGCTGGACACAACTGCAGACCTGGGTACCAAAACCAGACAGAGATCCTGCCCCGTCCCAGTTTACACTAGGAGAGGGCAAAGGCGTCCAGGACAAGCACACTGAAGAGCATCTCTATGCTCTTATCCATGTGCCTTGTGCTCACGGCTCACACGTCCGTGTGCCCACTCGCCCTGGGACTCAGGCACTGCCACGGCTTCAGCATCCACGTGCCAACTTGCTCTGTGTGGCTGTTGGGTCTGCTCGACGTTGAAGTGGGAGTAGGAGGGTCTCTGGGTCTGTAGGAGGTGTCATGGGCTGAGCAGGGGGTGGGAGAGGGTGAGCTCATGCATGCATCCCTGTGCAAAGTGCCTGACACGCCTGTAATGAGGATGATTGAAGGCTGAGTGCAGGATGATACAGAACAATATAAGTAAGTGGTTTTAGTGTCAGCAATCTTCAAACTTGCTGTCAAAGGGAACATTTAAACGATTTTCCTGCTACTCCAACGCATTCAGGTTATATTTATACCCAGAGAAAACTGGTGCTATAAATGTCAGGTTTGGAGAAGGGCTGGCTGCATCCATCAGAGGAGGAATTGGAAAGTAAGGAGGAATGATGTATCACTGCCGGCTGACAGACCTGTCTGGAAAGAAAATCCCTGGGGCTTGACCCATGCCACAGCATACCCCAGGCTGGGGTGTCTGCTCCACACCCTCTGTGTGCACCCAGGGTGGCCAGAGCCTTTTTGGGGTGGGAAGTGCCTGAGGCATTTAGAAGCCAGCTTTTAGCAGAACACAAGAGAACTATAAAAAAATGGTGAGAATTCTGTTTTGCTGGAGTGAGAATAAAAATAAAACAGCTTGTAAAAAAGCCTTGCCCTGCCCACTGTCCGGAGGGCTTCATGCTTTCTTTCAGGCTTGCTCTCAGTCTAACCACGGATTCCAGCAACCCTCCACAGTGTCCCCTGGGTCTCTTGTCCCTGCCCCCAGCCCAGAGAGGCATCTGCTCGCTGCTCTTCTCAGCAGCCAGGCTGTGCATCGGGTCCCTTGCCGGCTGGCTCACTGCCCTTGGCCCAGCTCTGGCCTTTGGAAAACCCTGGAAACCCTCATGGTCACGCTGCCATCCCTGCGGCTGGAGGTGGGCTTGGTCCTTCTCTGTCCGAGAGGACTGGCTTCATCACTTGGGTCTCTGCTCAAAGTGCTTGGCTGGGCTCCCAGCCCCAACAGTGCCTAGGCTGTCAGGATTTCCAAAGTGGGGATTTTTGCCCCTTCTCCTAAATTAGCCCCTCTAAGGAAGTGCCTGTGAAGTGATGGGCTTCCTCCCTTCCCCAGGGCATCTCCATCCAGCTCCACCCATCCCTCCCCCAAAGCAAGGAGACACACTGGGGAGCATTTCAGAAAGGGAGGATGCTGGGGTTGGAGCAGCACAAAGTGTGCAGCTGTTGGAGGTGGGGGTGAGATGAAGGAATTGGCCCTTTCTATCCCACCAGGGATGGCCTGGCACCTGCTTTTGAGGCAGTCAGACCAAGCAGCATGTTTGCAATGTGTGGGGAGGGGTGGGGTACACCCTCAAAAAGCTTTATGAAGTTCCTGGGACGTCTGCAGAAAATAAGAGCTTTCAGAAATCTGCTTAGGGCCTCTCAGGTAACGAGGGATGATTCTCCAAGGAATGGGGAAGGTGGGCACCCTCCGAGTTTGGAGGCCCCTCTGCAGGAAAGGAATCTTGGCTGGTTTTGGCCAAAGGGCCTTTTCCCAATCCTGACATTTGTGTGATGACTTTATTTGTGCTTGGGCCCAACAGTAAAGCCAACAAACGGCGACTGCACTGTGCCTGCTGCGTGGAGAAAGCCTTTTGCTGGTCCATAGGGTGCATTTAGAGCAGCATCCAGGAAGCTGCACAGTTCAGCTTTCACTGCTGACGTAAGGCAGCTCTGTAGGATGTCACAGCTGACACCAGCACCCAACCACGGGCCAGGAGCAGCGCTGCTCACAGAGCCCAGACCCAGAACAAACCCGAGCTGAGGGTTCAGCTGTTCAAAGCATGTGGTGGAATTTGCTTTTCCCCAGCAAGCTTCCTGCCATCCCACGTCTTGCCTGCCCTTCCACAGCCCCGCGTGCGGCCGGGCTGAGGCTGGGATAAACAGCCTGTTGTTTGCTGCTGCAGAGCTGACAGAAGTGTGATCCTGTGTTCAAACATGATCCAGGTCAAATTGGCACCGGCAGGTGAGCCGGCAGCGCAGCCCTGGATAAAGGGAAGGGCTTGCTGAAATTCAGTTAATTGCTGGGTGAAAAATGAAACATAAACAAGAGGGGAAAATTGACATTCCCAAGAACCTTCGGTACATCAGCGGGAAATCATTCCTAGTTCAGTTAGCAGGTCATGTTGACAAGTCTAAGAGCAAGAAAAGGTCAGCGCTGCAGGGTGTGTAGGAGGGCGGGAGGGGATTCCAGTGGCAGATGCAATGGGAGCTCATCTCTGCCCTGAAAGCTCCTCCAGCTTCGCCTCCCCCCCTCCCTCAACCATCTCTCCGTCGAGCGTGTGCTGACACTTGTGCCTCCTGCCTCCGAGCCATCTGCCCTTACAAAATGCTCTGGGAACGGAGCCCGTGCACACCGCTGCCAAACCCTGCGCTTTGAGAAGGCAAAACGTGGGTCTGGGTCAAACGGCATCGCTGCAAGACCCTCACTTCAGGGGTGGACCACCGGCCTCATCCAGCCAGGCTCAGTGTCAGGATGCTTGTGGAGGAATCACCTCTGCCCACCCTGGACATGCCCCAGTACCTCGGCTGGGTGTGCTGCCTGCATCCACTCCATCCAGCAGGTAAACCCTGAATTTAGATAATCAGCAAGAAAAGAAGAAAGAAACACAACCAAGGAAGCAAAAGGGTAACTTGTGCAGCCTGTAGGAGATTGCTGGGGAATAAAAGTCTGATTATTGGTCTAGGGCCAAAGCAGAAAGAGATCCAGAACCAAATTCAGAATAGGTGCCGAGGTCTAGAGGGCAACTGACCCCAGGGCTGTGGAGATTTCCATTTCCTGGCACCTGAACTCTTTTATTTTATTTTTTTCTTTTTTTTTTTCCACAGAAAAAGAAAGAAGAAATTGCTTTGGTTCAAACCAAATTTGGTTGAGGGAAGTGGCAGCACCAGGATGCCCTATCGAGCCTTTGATGGCATCCAGTACACAAAGGCAGCAAGGGCAGAGATACTTGCCTTTGGGCCAGCTCTAGATGGACTGATCTTCACTCTGGGGTTGAAAATATTCAAAACCCCATCATTTTAGTGACTGTTCCCCACAGTTGTGTTGACACTAGCCCTGGCAGCTGAGGTGGAGGAAGGGACAGGAGGTGGGGGACTGTTGAGGCAGCTCCTGTTAGGTGCTGGGTCCTGTCTCTGCAGCAGCACTGAGCCACGGTGGTTTCTTGGCAGACACAGCCTGGGGACAGTGAGTATCCTCACGTTTTGCCTGCCCATTCCTCCCAGCACAACATTTGTGGGGATGTCCCCTCTGCAGAGCAGGACACAGGACAGGCTGGGTGGCACAGCACCTCCTCCCAACAGACCCCAGAGCAGATGCCAGACCAGGCAAGTGCACACAATGTTCCCCGCTCATCACCCCCCATCCTCCCACAATCTGCAGGGACATTCTGGGCCAGGCTTCATTACTGTGCTGCTAGGAACCCTCTGTGGACTTATCTCCCATCCCATCTGCCCTTGAACCTGCGGGGGTTTTTAATCTACCCGTGTTCTCTGCACACTTTACACTTCCCCTTCACAGGTCGAAATGAAGGCACAGCGGGGAAGTCAGGAAAGGCAGCCGCTTCTTTTCTGATGCACCATGGAAATCAGAGATGGGACTGAGAAAGGCGAAGGATTCATGGAGCCTGGGAGCATTTGCATGGCATCAGATAGTGGAGGCAGCACAGGGTGGAGAAGGAAGGTTGAAATCAGACCCTGGAGCCTCTCGCCTGGATTCAGTGTCTGTCAGGGTCAGGTTTCTGCAGTAAAAAGCAGAGAAAATTATCGTCCCCCCTTCTGGAGAAGCTCAGGAGGAACTGCAGGTCCTGAGGAGAAGCACCACCCTGCCCCATCCCCAGCTCTGCCCTGGCTCTCCCGCTGCAGCCGGGGCTGGGGGATGCTCCAAGTCTCAGTGCTCCCAGCCCTGTACAGCCCTGTGCAGCCCTGCTGCGGGGGCTGTGGTTGACTGTCAGGTGTTGCCAGCAAACTGAAACCACTTCATCAGCATAAGGACTTGCAGGGCATCACCCCACCCTGTACCAGGGACAGGCTCCCCAGGGGCACAGCCATGGTTTCCTCCAGAGCAGGAAGGGAAGCTCATCCCACCTCTATGCCCGTTGCCCAGCTCCCAGGTAGCTGCATGAGAAGACTGGGACCCCGTAGGGTCTTTCCTTTCACTGCTGCAACTTTGTCCCACAACTGGGGCACTTCCAGCCACGACCAGGCAGTCCAGGTCTGCCAGACCTAAGCACAGGGACGCTGTGGAGATTAGTGTTTCTCCTGACCCGAGCAGCTCACCGAGTCTTACTTTTGTTAAGGAGAGAATGGATTAGAAAGTCATATTTCTTGCTTGTAATCCTATTTCAAAACCCTCTCTGATTCCCGTGTCCCTGAGCAGAGGGCGCTCACCTCGAGCTTCTTTCCCAGCCCATACACCAGGGCACCTCTCCCACAGCTTTTTGCACCCACGTGTGCCAGGAAACACTCTCCCTTCCCCTGGGGCTGGTACCCAGAGAAGTCCTCCCAAACCGTGGATCAGCCCCAGTGATGGTGGGTTCGTTGTTTCAGGCTCTGTACATTCTTACCCATGTCCAACCTGAATCAGTCATGGGGTCAGGGAGGTGTCTCCCACCCTTTCTTCACCCACCCAGAGCCTCCTGGACTCAGTTGCTTCCCCTTTTCCATCTTCCTTACCAGTCACTCAGTCTTTTCTCCTACATCCTTTTCCTTGCAGCAGCTGAAACACCAGAGGAGGGAAACTGGAGCAGCAGAGCACTCCCCACCCCCTCCAGACACCTCTCCATCCCTCCCCATCCAATACCATAACTCTCCAAGCCTGTGTCCCTACAAGCATAGCCAGCACCTGGGGCAGCTCAGTTCTTCACCAATCAGATGATGTGTGGAAGGGCACGAATTTCCACTCATTTGCTCTATCCAAAGGGGAGATATTGGGCTGGAAAAATTAGGAAATGTCATGTCTTCTCAGCTGCAGAACAAACCACAGCATTGCTGGAATTGCAAACCATTAGGCAGGACGTGTCTGCAAAGCATTTTCTTAGGCAGGGGGTAGCAGCTCCTGGGGCTGTCCCACAAAACTGTTCCTGCCCATATTGCTGCTCCTTTGGGACAGCAGGCTGAGACCCACAGCTCCAGGGACACTGTGAGGAGCTCGAAACCCTTCCACTCCTCTTGCCATGGACTGTGGCTCCTTTGCTCCTTTGTCTTCTTTTGCCCCATACTACTGTTAATCCAGGGAAGGACTGGTCTTTTTTCCAGAGATCTGCCCCCGTGCAGGTGACTCAGTGATGGACAGTTGCTCATTTAGGAGAGGACACTCCTAGATGTTTTGCTAATGAGACAAGGCAGGAAGATGAGGTAACGGCTTCGCACAGCAGCTCACGAGTCAAAAGTCCCAGGGGTTTCCATCACCTGCCAGGTCCCCCTGGACCCAGAGCAATTGCCACGGTGAGACAGGACACCACAGAGAGAATCCCTAAGGAGATGTGGGACTGTATGAATCCGCTCAGATTTTTCTGGAACTCCTGCAGCAGAATGAAAACGTGGCAACACTGGTGTGGAAGTTGTAAAAACTGGGGAGTTTCCCCCATCTCAACCCTGCAAAGCCCAGTGGACCTTTCCAGCTCGTCTGGAAAATCTCCTTTTCAATCCCTCTGACCACCATGAGTGCCACAGAGTGGGGTGGGGGACATGGGGCACGTAGTGGTTTCATTTCTGAACCTCATTACCCTCCCACTGGGATCCAAAGCAGGTGTGAAATACGGGATGCTGCTCGTGTGTCCTGGAGCTGGGCAGGATTTACCTGACACGACGCTCTGGATGCACATTCTTTATCTCATTGACAAGATTTATAGAGGCCTTGGGATTCATTCTGTCTGTAAAATTCTGTTAAATGCAGGGATGAGTTGCACAATGCTGATTGTTTGGGAATGAATCGTGTCTGCTGGCAGAAAAATGGTCATGTCTCTACCCGATCCCACGCAGCTGCTGGGTGTGCTGGGACAGTGGTGAAGATACACTGGGAGGGATGGAAGGAGCCGGGAGCGGTGGTGGGGTATCTCTGGGGGCTGCACTGCCACCACAGACAGGGATGCATGGGCAAGGAGGGTACCCAGCCGGACACCCAGCAAGGGAGGGTGCTGTGGAGAGCATCTCTTTGACCGTGGAGGAAGCGAGAGGCTCACGATGAGCCCATCCCTGCAGCTCATCGTGAGCTCAATTCTGCAGCACGGGTGAGGACATCCATGGCAGGGCGAGGGCAGAACGCTGGTGGAAACAGCTTCCTGGAGGACGGGCTGCGGGCACCCAGCTCCCCAGGCTGGGCTCATTAGCTGGCAGCCTCGGCGCTGGCTGGGGGAGGTGGCCCTGGGTCTCCCAGCAGAAAAGGCTCTTTTGATGGAAACAAAAAATTTTTCCCTTTTGAAAAAACCTGGAGTGGGGGAACGAGCCTTGGGGTTACCATGGAAACCCATCACCGAGCCGTGCCGCAGCAGGAGCCACAGCCACAGTGTCTCTGGGTTTGCGGTAGCGAAGCCGCTGCGAGCACGAGCCGGCGGCAGGCAGCGTGGCTCGGAGACACCCCGCGTGCCCGCGGCCACCACCAGCCGCAGCCCTGAACCCAGCACAGGGGCAGCCGTGCGGCCCACCAGGGCTGGGGAGGTGGGAAAAGCCATCAGCTGCCCCGCATGGCTGCTTCAGTTTGCCAGGGTGGGAATAGGCTGAGGGTTAGGACATGACCACGCTCATCAGACCCCGGGGCCACCAGCCTGGTGGGTAAACAAATCACCCTGAACAACAACAGCGAGCTGCACGCCGCAGCCTCGCTGCAGCCTGGCTCTGAGTTATATCTCAGGGAGATCAATAGAACAAATTATACCAGCAGAACAATACAAGAGAGCCCTGAAAACCCCAATTACCCAAAACCTAATTAATATGTTTTTAAACAAACATTATGGCGATACTTCAAACAATATTAACACGGCCACAAGAAGTTTCACAAGGGCAGCAAAGCAGCTTTTTTAGCCCGTGGCAGTAGGGTGGGAAGGAACCCAAAACAAGAGAGCGAATGGAAAACAATTTCTTCGATGCAGCCACAGCTGGGGAAAAGCAAGTGCTCTTTCCAGCACACAGCACAGGGACTCCCATATGCTACCCCAGCACCCTGCAGGGCTGCAGATCAATAATCCTGTAGAAAAACAGAGTCAGGGAACAAGGATTGGAGAAGGGAAAGAAAAAATGCATTGCACCAAGTCGCCCAGTCCTTCTAGGAAGAAGGTAACCAGACAATGGGATGTGAAGCCCAACCTTCCTGAAAGGAATCTGACCCAGAAACCTGACCCCCAAACAAACCAGCATCCTTGGAAAAACAATGACACTTAAATACACCACCGATTGTTCCTGGCACCCCTGACGCAATGCAGGAGCGGAGGGGAAGCCTTAACCCAGCCCAGCAGCGGAAGCCGCATGCCCCAGCGCAGCTGGAGCCGGGATGCTGACATGCAGCCCTGCACACCTCCAGAATGCCATCCTGGCCCGTGGCGCTGGACACGTCCCCGGGGGCAGCAGCGCGGTGCCAGGGTGTGGGCAGCTGGGGTGACCCCCCCTGAGCGACAGCACCGATGAGCAGCCCCGCAGCAGAGAGCGTAATCCATTAAAGTCCAATTGGATCCCTCCCTGGGAACAAACCAGCAGCCACGTCTATAGCCTACAGATGTTCAATTGCAAGCAGAGGGAGGTCTTTGCCTGCTTCAGAGATTGGGAAAAAAATATTTAAAAAAAAAAGAATTGCTACATGAAGGAACTGGTAGAAAATCATCCAACAGCCCTGAACCTGTGCACTGATCCACCAGGCATGGGCTGAAAATGAACGGGTCCTGGGGCTGGTGGGAGGCAGCCCCCCAGCCTGGCACACTGTACCCACACAGACGACTGCCCACCCTGCAGAAACACGGCCATCCCCCCAAAACAAAGGGCTGCTGTGTGCCAGCGAGGTGATGCAATTGCCAGGTGAATGAGAAACCTGGAGCAGTGCACCTTTCGGGGGGTGCTGGCAAAAACAGACGTTTTAGGTGGCTCTTGGAGAGCTTCCAGGCTTTAGGATAAAGGCTGATAGATACCTCAGCCTGCATCACACAGGGTGCTTCTGGCTTGCACTGCAAGGAGGGGCTAGGTCAGAAAGAAGGTAGGGGTTTGGTGCAATCCTGCCCAAAAAGCCTGCTGCAGAAAGCATTCATCAGTGCAATTTTTTGTCCTGTACTGTATGGCCAGAGAAATGTATTAATATGGGCAGAAACCCATCACAGCTGCCCTGTCCCATGCAGTGTCCTCCCGAGTTGTGCCAGAACTGCTGCATGGCATGCAGGCACCAGAGCAGAAACGCTTTGTGCAGGAGAGGGGGAGCTACATGACCCAGAACACACACCCATAGGGAGCTTTCAGTGCAACCATTTCTCATCAGGGAAAAAACAACCCCAAGAGTTCACCAAAACTGAGCCCAGAGTGGATATATGTGGGATTTCTTGTGGGTGCTGCCTGGGAGTGTTCCCAGGAGGATGCAGGAATGGCTAAAGCAGCTCAGACCCAAGACCCACCTAGTGCAGGTGCTATTCCTGGGGTATAAACCAAGTGATATGACTTTCCCCAACCCTTCTGGTCCTGCCATGTGGCACACAGACACTTCCTGAGACAGTCATTGTGCTTTATGCTCACTCAACTCGGCCAATTTTTCTCCCAAGAATCTCTGCAAAGGCTTTTAACACTGCCATGCATTTTTCAGACCGAGGGTGGATTCTGTGGGTAGGAAAGGGAGGATCCTGGAGAAATACCATGTTGGTGGCCTGGGCTGTCAGCCGAAATGGGGCGATGGCAGTTTAACCCTTGCTGGGAGTCATCTGTGCCTCTCCGACCCAGCAAGGGGCATTTGTCTCTGCAACACAGAAGCCCAGCAGTAGGAGGTTCTCCAAGAGGGACCCCACTGCCCATGGCCTGGAGGAATGACCTAACTTCTGAACTATTTGTGGCACCTCATTTGTTTTGGAACCATCTTGCAAGACTCCCTTTTCAGTGTGATGCAGGCTGGTGACTGATGTTTTGGAAAGTGAGTGTCTTTCTGTGCAATAAAATTGCCATTGCTGCTCACCTTCACAGCCAAGCAAGCAGCCCGGCTCTTACATGAGCCCACCAGAAGGCAACAACTTTCTTCTAGCTTGCAGGCATGTCCCCCCATCACTGCACCTCTGGTCTTCTGGCAGGGTGGTCATTTGGATGAAGCCAAACCAATGCTGTACCCAGAGTTTATTTTTTAGTCAAGATAACGTGCTGTGTTCTGCTTTTCCTTGTGCTGGGGTTTTTCCTCGTGCTGGGGTTTTTCCTCTTCCTTCTCTGTATCTGCCTACAGAGCTTGGATGAGAAGGGACACAGGAAGGGAGCTGTCCTGCAGCCCACCCTAAGCCTCCAACCTGTTTTCATCATCTGGGCTCCCTACTCAGTGCCAATGTGGCAGACAACAGGTTCTTGTCTCCCCTTCCCTCTTGATGGTCCTGGCTGGTGCATGGGATTACCCAAGCCCCAGAAATCCCACTTTTTGGGTCATCTGCCCCATTTCACCCCATTCCAGCCACAGGACTGTCTCCCACAGCAGGAGATCAGGGCTAAGCCCCCACCTTTACCCAGCTACCAGACACAGGCACCTACCTTCCCCCAGTCTTGGTACAGCTTCTACTTGCACCTGAACCTGTTGGTCCGGGCCAGCCACGGGGTCTCCACTCATCACACCCACCTACACTCTCTCTGGTGCTGTAAACCTCAGAGCCCTCAGAGGAGGCAGCCAGGGCAGGTGGGGGGAGCACATTACACACCTTGTACACGAGGGACTCGTGCGTGTCCAACACAGAGGAGCCATCAGGCAGTTAATTAGACCCAGCGCTGAGCTCCTGCTGAAGTCTATTAACAGGGTTTTAGCCGACTGCTCCCTGTTTGGGATAACTGATGTGAGGGGGGTGGGAGAGAGGCAGCAGGAAGCCCCAGAAAGGAGGATTTGTGCTCTGGCTGGTGTGGGGGAGTGAAATCACACGCTGTTCCTTGCCGGGGTTTCTCAACGGCAGAGCATCTTATTCATCTCCTTCCCTCCTGCTCACAGAGAGATGGCCCAGGCGGAGCAGGAAGCAGCTGCAGCCGGGATTACCTGGTCTGATTCAGCGCCCTGATAAAACCCAGCTCCTCTGCAGCCCTCGGGGAGGAGGAAGGAAGCAGCACAATAGCCCAGGGCCGGAGGAAGGGTCCGCACAGGAAGACACCCCTCCCTCCTTCCTATACCTCGCCTTGCGTCTGGGGATGCCCTTGAGCAGCCCCTTCCCTTGGCCGCGCCGGAGGAAGGGGATGTGCCTCGGCTGAGAACCGAATCGCTGCTCATTTCCCTGGGCGCCTGAGGGGATGGAGCCCCCGGGGCACAGGCGAGCGGCTCATCCTTGAAGCCCTCCCTGCCCCCCCGAGGTAATGCCCCTCCACAAAGGACAAGGGGGAGCTGGCGGGGCAGGAAGAACCTTTGCAGGGGGCCCGGAGCAGAGGCGGGCAGCGGGTGCTGCTGGTGCTCTGGAAGGGGCTGTGTGCGCCTCGACCGCGGCAGCTCAGCGGGCAGAGGGACTGTGGAGGCAACAGGAGGCACCACGAGGTGCTCCAGCACTGTGGGACAGGTCCCACCTCCTGTGGGTCGGGCTGCTGGGACCCCCCCTGGCAGGCCATGTGCAGACAGAAGCCAGTGCAGACCCCACCTGCCTGTCGTGTCCCATCCCAGGCGCTTTCATGCTCTCCTCTCCTCATCCTCCCTCTTTGCTTCTCCTGCTCCTCCCTCACATGCTCCCATTCACGTGGATCTGCAAGTCTCCCCCTCTGCTGCTGAGCTGCCTCTAGTGGCCTCCCCCTCTGCTTTGTGAGGATTATTACTTTTCAAATTTCCTCTTAAACAATGGCAAACCCACTGGAGAAAACACAGCACTCCAGGTAGGGAGCCTGCTCACCTCCACACAGGTTTCAGAGGTTCACAGAATCGTAGGGATTGGAAGGGACCCCCAGAGCCCATGGGGTCCAACCCTCTGCCCAAGCAAGGTCCCCAGGACAGGGCACACAGGTCAGAGTCCAGACAGGGCTGGAATCTCTCCAGAGAAGGAGACTCCACACCCCCTGGGCAGCCTGTCCCAGGGCTCCCTCACCCTCACTGGGAAGAAGTTCTTCCCCAGATTGGGGGGAACTCCCTGTGCTCCAACTTGAGCCCATCGCCCCTTGTCCTGTCCCCACAGACACTGAGCAGAGGCTGCCCATGTCCCCCTGTGTCCCACACTTCAGATATTGATACCCATTGATCAGATCCCCTCTCAGGCTTCTTTTCTTCAGGCTGAACAGCCCCAGCTCACTCAGCCTTACCTTTTAGGGGAGATGCTCCAGGCCCTTCAGCATCTCTGTCCCTCCTCTGGACTCTCTCCAGGAGATCCCTGGCTGGTTGATCCCGGGGAGTCCAGAACTGGACACAACACTCCAGGTGGGGCCTGACCAGGGCAGAGCAGAGGGGGAGGATCCCCTCCTGTCACCTGCTGGCCACGCTCCTCCTGATGCCCCCAGGATCTCATTGTCTCAGCCCCCAGGACACACTGCTGGCTCATGGCCACCCTGTCACCCACCAGGACCCCCAGGGTCCTTCTCTGCAGAGCTCTTCTCCAGCAGTTCACTCCCAGCCTGTACTGATACAAGTGGTTATCTGTTCCCAGGGGTGAGACTCTACACTTGTTTTTATCAACCCTCACCTGGTTTCTCCCTGCCCAGCTCCCCAGCCTGTCCAGGTCTCTCTGGATGGCAGCACAGTGTCCTGTGTGTCAGCCACTCCTCCCACCTTTGTATCATTGCTGAGAGTGGACACTATTCCCTCTCCCAGGTTTCCTTGTGGGGAATCTACCCTGACTTCCCCTCAGCCCCCTTGGTGGAAACTCAAACAGGGTTCTCTCCCAGATACCTCCTGATAAAAGAGTATCAAACAGGAGGGAAATGCAACAGGGGAAAAATAAAACCTCCTGTTGCATCACTGAGGTGGGAGCATCACCTGCCTGAACGTGACGAGGAAAGAACAGGGAGAACAGGCAGATTCACCTGCTCTGTGTCTGCATGAGCGGGAAGTGATGAATCAGGAGGTGCTGTCCTGCGCAACCCCCCTTGCCCTGGCCTGCTCCTGCCTCAAGACACAGATGCAGCCTGTGGTGGAGCAGTGCTGCTGCCTGTGGGAATCTCCAATTGCTTCCTGAAGCATGCTTGGTTAAATGGCACCGTGGGAATTTGCAGGAGGAACCCGAGGACAAGCTCAGCCTGGCTCTCAAAGGCTGGGATCACTGCTGGAGGACTCGGAGGACATGTCATTATCCGCTACAGAAAGCCAGCAGATATTTGCTGGGATCCATCCATACGTTCAACCCCATCAGATTCCCTTTCCCCTGGGATGGTTCTGGCGCAGCGGTTGTTTCCTGTTTGGAGCAGGAACAGAGGATGGGTGGGAGGTACGTGCAGAGCATCCCAGCCGCCCTCCTCTGCTCCTGCCCCGTGGCCTTTGCTGGGGGATGGCAGCGGTTCCAGACCCATCACACTCTGGCAGGATTTATAATCTGAGGTACTGAATATTTACATCTGTTTCCTCCTGTGGCGTGTGTACAAAAGCACCCTAAACCAGAGCCCACAGGACAGCCTCTTGCAGGGAGGCATCCAACACTACAGGCTATTCACCATCAAGCACAGCCATAGCAGAGGGCATCTTCATTCCAAGGACATCTGCCCCTACTCTCAACCTCCTCCACCCCGAGCCCCTTCCCAACCCATCACCCTACCCCCTGCTCTGCCCTGTCCTTGCTCCGGGATGGACCAGCTGGTTTTCCTTCTTTCCCCCAGAACATCCCCCACAGCGGTTGCTTGCTTTGACATCCGAGAGTTATTTAATGTATGTTTTGCTTCTTGTAAATGCAATTTGGTGGCTAGAAATGGGGAGGAAACCACGTGAGCAGCAGCATCCCTGCGGACCTCTGGCAAGCGTTCAGCCCCTTCCCTGGTGCTCCAGGGACTTGGGCTGCCAGCAAGGCAGCCGGACGCTCAGAGCATCTCTGTCGTGCAAGAGTTAATTGCTGGTGCAGAGCCTCTGCCCATCCCCACAGCCACCCTGTGCCTGGCACCTCATCACCCCCCCTGTCCCACAGCACTCGGGGTTCAGGAGGAGAAGCAGGATGAGGACTGAGAGCATCGCCTTTCCCCAACCAACAGCACTGAACTTAGAGGCAGATTAATTTAGCATGAATGAAATGCTATTGCAACACAAATGCCCTGCAGCTATAGGGACCAGGCATTCCTCAAGCTTCTTGGTTGGGTTTTTTTGGGGGTTGTTTTGTTGCTGTTTTTCTTTTCCAGAGAGAACGTTAGTCAAAGCAGAGCTGCCATCAACGTGGGGGTGCTGCCGTACCAAGGGGCTCAGGGGTCAGCCAGGGAGCTGGGACCGCTTGGGCAGCATGGGGGATGAGGGAGACAGAAAGCAGTGGAGGGTCACTCAGAGAGCCTGGGAGAGGGTCTGCAGCCGGTCCCTGGTGAGAGCTGTGTGCGGAAATGAGAGACAGGCAGACAAGCGATGCTGCCAATAGCTATTACTGCAGCTCGCAGTGCTAGCACAGGGCGGGGGGGAACGCGATCCCCAGATGATCTGGGCTGATCCAGCCTGAATAAGCAGGAGGAGAAGGGTGCAGGCTCTGCCCCAGGGTATGTGCCACGGGTTCACCCTGCTGCTGGGCAGAGCCCAGCTCTGGGTTGTTTCTGGGTGGCTGTAGAGCTGCATGTGTTATCGCTCCCTTCTATAAAACAGCCAGCCCACAGCACAGAGCAAGGCAAACATGGCACACAGTGCGAGCGATGGACCTGACAGCCAAGTGAACATCACTGCAAAACCACCACACAGCTTCCAAAGCGCCGTCCGAGTGGGCTCAGGCTGGGGCTGAGGCAGCCAGCATCTTCCCAGCCTGGAACAGGGGGCTGGCTCTGTGTGCTGAACTGCAGTGAGCTCAGAGGAGTTAGCTGAGGATAGACGAACCATAAGCAGCTGTAAAGATTCACTAACGAACGGTCCAGGCGTATGAGGACGACCAGTTTTCCAGCACACACATCCATCAGGCAGGAGACCCATGGATCAATGTGGTGTGTGGTCTCAAAAGATCACCCTATCGCCCTGCTCTCAAAACACCACCCAAAAATATTTACCCTAGGGTCAAGCAGCTGCTCTGGAGGAAGGAAAGGAGTCAAGAGCATCACTGCAGCTTCAGTGGACCAGGAGCCATAGGTGCTTTCCCACCCTCCCCCTGCATCCCACGGAGACTCATCCCTGCAAAGGCACCGAAAGAGTCTAAAGTGAGCGTGGGGAGGGAGGACACTGGAGGGGACAAGCGTGAGAAAGGGACTGGGAGCAGCTATTCAGAGTGCCATGCCCAGTGCGCTCGATGGGCAGCAGCCTGAGCATACCAATGTGTCCAGTGCACAATTAAAACCTGGAACTCGTTGCCCTGGAAGGTGGCGGGGGCCAGACCCATAAACAGATCTGAAAAGGGATGAGGCAGAGCCGCAGCGATGAACAGGACGACCTGGGTACAACTGCCAGTTCCCAAAGCTCCTGAAACGCTCCTCACAGGATGCTGGAGGAGAGCTGAGAGGGAAAGGAGCTATCTAAACCCCTGTTTCTCTTCTGACACCTCTGCATCCTCTCACATCCATCAGCAGGCTGACGGCTGGGGCTGCACCAGCCTTTGGCCTGAGCTGGCGTGGCCGCGTTAAGGCTCTTGCGATCGTAATGCTCTTGGCCGTTCCCAGGCCTGCTCCGTGTGAGAGCCGCTCTCTCCGGGGAGCTTTCCCCTCCAGCCTGCTCCGTGTGCTGGAGAGCTCGGAGCAGGGATTGCATCAGCCCCAGCGTGACCGTGACGCAGCGGGGGCTGCGCCATCAGCATCGGCAGCTGGGGAGAGGCCGGGGCCCTCTGAGGCATCCCCTGCGCCCACGCACACCGCTGGAGCCGCCAGGTTACCCTCGCACGTGCTGAAAGTCAGGGTGCAAACGCAGATATAAATAGTGGAAGGGTTGCAGAGGGATGGGGTTTGCCAGACCATCCCAGAGGGGAGGAGAGGGATGTGACCAGCCTCCCAGTCCCTGAAGGGAGCAGAGGAACAGGAGGGGAATCGGCTTGTTAAAGGGTAGATGATGGCAGGACAAGGGGGATGGAGTGAAGCTGAAGGAAGGGAGGCTTAGACTGGATATTAGGGGGAAGATTTTTACAGAGAGAGTGGTGAGGGGCTGGAACAGGCTGCCCAGAGAGGGGGTGGGTGCCCCGTCCCTGGAGGTGTTCAGGGCCAAGTTGGATGGGGCCCTGGGCACCCTTGTGTAGCTCCAGGCCTGGAGGTTGGTGTCCCTGCCTGTGGCAGGGGGTTGGAGCTCTCGATGACTCTCTGATGAGGGGCATTGCCCAAAAGTGGTTTGAAAATCCTAACAGCTTATATTGACCAGATCACCCCTGTGCACATATTGATCCCTTCAGTGAACATTAATGGATTTCTGATGCACGATTTCCTCCCACAGAAACTGAAGCAACTTTCTCCCATTACATCCTATTTATTCCCAATAGCTCCATTCTTTGTTACAATTTGTACCTATTTTCTTGACACAGAAGCCTGACCTACTGCTCTGTAAGAGTCTACATCCCACTTAATATTTAAAAAAACCCCAACTGAACACCACAGAACCCACAGTGTCACATTTGATACCTTCCCTTGCTTTACCACAGAGGCCATTTGAAGCCACAGGTTGTGTGTTACAGTTAGCAGATGGGAAATGTCATCTTTTCTCTCAGTACGATTTTTGGGGCGAATCTTCCTGGTTCTGGGAGCTCCTCTTCATGCCACCAATTTACTCTAACTTCTCTCTTCTAATGGCACTTCCATTTGAATCAATTACTTTGGTTTTTCTAACATCAGCCTGGAACTTTACCTGAGGCTAAGGCAGCTTTGGGGAACTGTCCCCTCCTCCTTTCCCCTTTCTCCTTAATTTCCACCTGACTCTCCTAGATGAATCCCTCCCCCTCCCTTTTTCCCTGGACTGGGTTTCTTTCCTGCCAGCCCCAGTATCTTCTCTGGATTTATAGCCTGACTGTGTTCTCAATTAGCATGTTCCTTCCAGCTTTTATGGCTTCCAAGTCACAACATTTTCAAGACTATGGCAACATATTATAGACTGTACACGTAAAATAGGTATTAACTGCACCTATATCTTCCTAGGCTCTTAATTTCCATCTTCTGTTGAGCACTCCAAAGACTACACAAGACTTGGAGGCAGACATGACTTTAGACAGTTCTCTCTGAATTACCTTCCCTGGTGCATCCTGGTGAACAAAGAACCTCCTGCCATTCACCCCACACCCTCACTCCTCTTGTGTGACTGTACTGAGATGGGAATAAGTGCAGATGCCCACCAACACCTTCCCTGCTGCTTCCCTCCTCCTCTTCCTCAAGACCTGTGCAAGGCTGCAGAGCCCTGGTCGGATTCATCCCTCTCCCAAGGACAACCCTCCCTGCTCTCCTCCAGGAGGAGGTTTATGTAGTGGGAAGGTGACTTGCCAGCTGCTGACCAGCATTCCTGGACACCCTCAGCACCCTTAGCTAGGCTGCCACGGGGAGAGGAAAGGAGGAATTCAATTGGAAAGGCATCCCTGTGGCTCTCCTGGTTCCCCTCATGAGGGGCTTTGGGGCAGAGGAGCATCAGCAGGCACTAAAGGGACAGTCTGGATTTCCCCTCAGTCTTTGTTGCTGGGTCTCTTCTAAACAGCCTGCCTGCCAAGGGCCAGCTCGTGAATGCAGCTTCTCTCCTGCTACATCTCCTTCCCTCTCAGTGCCCAGCTTTATTAGTTCATGAAATGAAGCTGAACATCCCTTAGGAAAAGACTGTGAACCCTGCCCGACTCACTGACTTCCTCCACTGTACACTGGGGTTGTGTGACCCAGCGAGCGCGTGGCTTGATGGGCTGTTTCAAGACGGAGGAGGTAAGTGCCTGGCAGGATTTGGCACTCTCTCCCCACGCCAAGGCCTGGAGCGTTGGCTGCTGTGGTGGGGCAGGAGCAGCAGGTGAGACCTCACACTGACACCCGATGTGAGGCTGAAGCTCCTCTGAGACCCCAGACTTGCGGCACGTACCCTGTTTAGAGACCTTGCCTTGGTGTCTGAGCAGGGATGGGGTGCAGCAGGAGCCTGGTGGGTCCCTCTCTCCAGGCTGCCATCCACGTGAGGACAGGTGGCTCAAGCAACCACTCTCCCTGTAAGCCCAACTTCTATCTGAACATGGCAAAACCCAGAAACCCCACAGTATTGGAAAGGCAAAGCCACGTCCACTCCCCTGATTCACTCAGAGCTGGTAAATAAAACCAGAGGCTGCAAACAAACCTCATCTATGGGATTCCCAGCAGCCCTCAAGGGTGAGTGGCAGGCAGCGAGGCCGCTATGGGAATGGCAGGGCAGCTTCCAGGAGGAGCACAACATGCACTGTGGCAAGGTGGGTGACAGGATGGCTACGCTGAAGCTCGTGGCTTTTATTGAACCCTTTGGACATGGGGAATGCGAGTGAATGTCTGGTGCTGGTAGTTCTGCTCCCGAGGCATTGGAAAGAATAACAGCACTGATCTTGGAGGGATTTCAAGAAGCTGAAATTAGAATGAATGCTGTTTTTAATTTGGACTAACGAGCTTAAAGAGCAAAATGAAAGACTCCCAGCAATTTTGCAGAGTCAAGACACTTAACACTAAGCTGAGGAACATCAGAATCTGATCTTTGCAAGCGTTTTCCATCTTACACACAGAAAGAGCAAACAAGCCCCAGCGTCTGATTCAGATTAAATAGTTAATTATTGCTGCTATTGTTGAACCCTGACAGTGTAGCAAATCAGTGATGTACGAGAGAGAAATAAAGCCAGCCTGGCTTTGCACAGCCTGCGATGCAAGGGAGGATGCAGGGAGCACCAGAGACTCACAGCATTGCAAGCGTATTTATTAGTGTCATCTCACTTCTCCTGAGATTGACAGAAGATGGGAATCTTTAGCATGGGCTTGACTGGAGTGAGATGATAGCCTCGGGGCCAAGCACAGGGTGAGTGTTAATAAAAAAATAAAATAAGAAAAAAAAAAAACCACCAAACCCACAGGAAATGCCCAGATTTATTGGGATGGTCACCTGCTCTGCAAAACTCACTCCAAAGCTGCCTGTGGTAGATAAACCCCGAGGGGGTTGCTGGACGGTGACATTGTCTCATTCTGAGCACTCACACTGGTATTAAGTTAAAATTAAAATACCTATTGCCTTGCAACAGCAGACTTCAAGGTTTGCTTGGAGAGCATCTGGCTGTATTATCTCAAAAAAAAAGAAAGAAAAGAAAAGAAATTGCAATTAGAATTGCAGGAGATCTCTGCAGCAAGGTGCAAAGAAGACAATAAACCGTCCCTGGCTGTGTCAGAAAGCCTACCTGTGTGGAAGAAGGTCCACCAGCTCCCTCTTTCCTGAGAACCAGCTGCTGCTTGGGCTTGGAGAATGGAAAAAAGGAAGAGGTCAGTGGGGGCTTTGTTTCCCCTCACTCGTGGCTGCTCGGTCTCGATTCTGTGTTAGTTTTGCCCCTTCTCCACCTCCCACATGCACGTGCAAATCACAAGTGTGTGCAGGGGAAAGGGACCAGTCCCAGGTGCACACTGACCACCACAGACCATAAACATGGCACAAGAGTCAGCAGATTGGTTTTGAGGGGGGACCAGCCCTTTGGAGGATGATTTGATGTTGTTCCAGCTGATGCTCTCTGGGGGAATGTTTCATTGTTCTTCCCACAGAGGCTGAGGTGAGTTTCGTGGGAGCATCCAGCACATTCAGCCAGGGCCCACTGGTGCCTCTTCCCATCTTTCCTGGGGTGGAGCAGATACGTTCTGCTGCTGCTGGGAAGGGACACAGCCACCCTTGGCCAAGGCAAGACACTCACCAACTCCTGCCTGGAACAGCACATGGAAGAACAATGCTGGTCCCACCCTTTGTCCCCAGACCTGGCCACTGTTCCTCTCTGCCCCAAGGAATCCCCCAGCTGGCCTCTTTGGCAGGATGGGGATGAGGCACATCCCAATTTCTTATGATTTAACACTGACTAAACTGTAGCTGAAAGCCACTCATTTCCCTCTGAGCTCCATCTGCATCCCTGCTAGGGCTTCCTCCTTCCCTAACCCATCGACTCCGCTTCGCTCTTCCAAACCCCAGTCATCAGAAAGTGTTGGGCACAGAGCAGCAGAGGAAGGGATGGGTGTGCATGGAGCCACAGGCAGCGACCTGCACTGCCCACCTTAGGGGGTGGCAGCAGCAGAGATCCGGCTGCACGCTGGAGTGGGAACTGTGCTCCTGCACGGGATGCCACCACACTGACACAGAAACCCCTCTCTCTGCTCCAGCATCCTTCCTCTCCTCACTCCCAAGCCCTCCTCCAGCCAGGAGCATGCACAGCACGCCACAGCATCCCTCCTGCTCGAATCCCACTGGGAGACCACCTCAAGGTAAGGATGGGGAGCCGGGCGGGATCTGCCGGGTTCCCAGGGCCGGCAAGGCGGGGAGGCTTGAAACAATCCAATTTAGCAGGCGCTGCTCACAGGGACATGAATAATGGGAAGTTGATGCTAAACTGGAGTCATAATTTTCATACCAGTGCAAACAGATCCAAATTGTGATAAAAGGTTTTCATCTGCGGAGGCTTGGAGAGGCCCCTGTGCGCTGATTTACTGCGCCTCTTAATGTCGCATCTGACAGCACTTTGCAAACAAAATGTTCTGGCCATAAACTAGCAGGAGAGTGAGTTAGTGAGGCTGGGGGAGGGGAGGGGGTGAGAGCAGGGGGTGGTGGGAGAGGGGCAAAGGGGATGCCGTTATTGCGCTGTTGCTCGGGGATCCCTGCAGTGGTCACCGACTTACCTGTGAGGGCAGCAGCAGAGCCTGTTGCAAGGGATGGAAGATGAGACCAAAGGCAGAGAGGAGCCTAGAAGCTCAAAGGGAGGCACCCAGCTCTTCCTGCCAACCTCCACAGGAGCTGCGTGTCCAAACGTGTATCTGGACCATCCCCATCCCTGAGAGCAGAGCAGGGATGTTAGTGCTGGCTCCTGCTCTCCCAAGCCAGGGGACCTGGCTGCTTTGCCTGCGAGGATTCATGGCTCTGCAGGGACACGCATCAGCCAGGGCTGCTTCGCCCACCCTTCTCCACTCCACCACCTCCTCTGTGCCTACGGTGCCCCATCCTCTGCCCCTGACACCTTCCTCTTCTTCTGCTGGGGTGCCTGACCCCAAGCCTCATGTCACCAGGGGCAAAAAACCCCTCCAGACCAAGAGAGAGCAAGCAAGAGAGATCAGGGAGTCCACCAGGAGAGGTGGACATCTTGCTTGGGGAGGGCTGTCTTCTGCCATGATGCCCCTTCTCAGACCCAGACATGGCCAGCTGAGAAGCCTGCTGCTGGGAGAAAGCTGGTCTCAGCAAGCGTGAGATGCTTCAGGTCCTGGGCTGGAGTCTGGCTGGGGTGCTGTGTTAATTGGGAATATGGGTACAGAAACAGGAGCTGCAGGCTGATGGATCACAGCCCCCAGGCATCTGAGCACGCAGGCTGCTACGTTTTGCACCAGTGGAAGCTTTCTCAGCCTGCTTGGCTCCTTTCCCAGATATAATGAGCTGCAGTAATTGAGCCCGGAGGTCAAAAATGTGCAGCTCAGTGTTGCCAGAGTGTAGAGGGCACTGTCTTCTGCGCAGGAAAGGCTTGGCGAAGGTGATGTCTTGTCTCCATGGATATCTGGATGTTGAGCAGCATGGGTGGTGCTGAAATGACCAAGGAACCTTATGAGAACAGTAGTGCCAGGCGAGCTGGCCAGGCGCAGCGTCAACATGCGGCTGGTGCTCAGCTCTGGCCACAGCGCTGCCTGGGCAAGCACCACATCAGAGCGGTGCCAGCAGGTCCCCAGGCTCCAGCCTGGGGCTCCAAGGTGCATGCAGGGACTGTGGCACCTGGCTGGCAGGCAGCTGGGGTTGGGAGGGGTGGGCAGGGAGAGCAGGCAGCCCACCCGCATTGTTTCCACTTCCCCTTCTCTCCCTGCCAGCTCCAGGGGAAGATGGGATCTCATCCAGCTTTTGTTGTGCACAATGCTGGGCTAGAGCTCAGCTCTGCTGTCAGGCTCAGCTCCCCGAGTCAGCAGTGAGGAGCAGGCGGTGGCTTGTCCGACCTACTTGAGGACAAGAGAACTACACACTCAGCAGGAGGGAGTAGGTCTCCACTGGAGCCAAGTCCATGCTGCAATTCAATCAGATGAGTCCCTTGACCCTGGGTAATGGCTTTTCTTCCTCCTCAAACCTTGCTACCCAGTTCAGTGTGATTTACTACGCTTTTCCTTGATCTCTCAATCACCTTTCCCTTTCTTTATGGCCTGGGCAGAACCTCCTGCCAGGTGAAGATCATCCCTTTTTTAAAACATTGAGATGTTGTCTCGTTCAGAGTTAGTCCAGAGCTGAGGCTTCTGCAGGGTTCCCATGGTCCAGACCCGTGGCACACCAGAAAGCATCCAGCCTCCTTAGCAAGTGACCTACCCAGCAGTGCTGTGACTGAGCGCTGACACATTTGTCATCTGAGCTGCCTCCTGTCCCCTGGGAAAAGTAAATGACATTATTGTAACCTGGGTGGTTAATATCAGCCCCTCCTCCCCCTGCATGTGCACTGACAGGCAAACAAGCATGTTCTTGATGACAGTCCTGGCAGCACATCCTCGCTCCAGAGGACTGATCCCTGCAGCCATCCATAATGTGCCTGAAAGCAAGCAGGCTGGGGTCTGCTGCCCCATCTTTATGTGTCAGGCCATGCTCATGCTGAGGAAGCACCCAGCTCAGCAGGGAAGGACAAATGAATGGAAATACTCCAGGCGAGCAGCCTGCCTCGGGTCTGTCTGCCTGGGGCATGTCCCCCTCTCTCTCAGCAGCAGCAAAACACCTCTCCACGTCAGACCTTGTCCCCTGAGCTGTGTCCTTCATGCCTGTGTCAGCCCCTTCTTTCTCAATTTTGAGGCAAGATCTCCCCTGCCCTACCTGTCCTGATCTCCATCAGTAGGCTGAGATGATCCCAGGCTCCTCATGATCCCAGGCTCCTCATGATCCCAGGCTCCTCATGATCCCAGGCTCCTCATGATCCCAGGCTCCTCATGATCCCAAGCTCCTCATCTCTTCTTAACTAGGCCAGTGGAGGTCCTGGCTGGAGATCAGATAAGGTCTGGAGCAGATAGGGTCACTCTCTGTCCCAGCCTGGTAGCTCTGGTGTCCCTGTGCACTCTGGCTTTTCAGTGCCAGGGTGTGGAGTTGTGGAGGCTGCACAGCCATGCCCAAGAGCCAGGTACCAGACACTCACAGTGACTTGGGAACCCAGCACGTAGGCTTCCTGTGCTGTGAATGGGGACGAGCAGCACTACAGATGGGCACTCCCCAACCTTAGCCAAGAAGAAGAGATCATGGTTTCAAGCCCTGCTGTGCTGCCAGGGATAATGCTGCCCGGACAGGTACTCTGGTGGTGCCTCCAGACCTCTTCTTTTATTCAATCCAGTGGCTGGACCCAACTATTGAGATATTGGGTGTTTCTTTTCACCAGCTTATCTCTACTAACAGGCCCTGGGTGGTAGGCAGGAGTCCCCAGAGACTTTTGGGTTTAGGTGGCCCTCCACATGGTACCTACTGATCAAAGCAGTGCAGTGTGGCTGCGTTGACAGCTAGGTCACCCTGGAAAGCAAGGGCTTTATTTCAGGGACTGGAGCTTTTTAATCCCCCTGTGGTATGGATTGCTCCTAACAGCAGGTATTCACAAGGCCAGAGGTGTTATCATCTGCTGGGGCAAGGAAAGCACAGCCTGTCTCCAAAGCCAGGCCCACCAGTGACTGCACCTGAGCTGATGGTACTGATAGACACACTCGTACAGCTCACGCCAAGCTCCCATCCTCCTCACCTAGGGACCAGGCTGCTTCGGCTGTTGTCAAAGCAACAGCAGCTGTTCTGCAGCTTCTGCTGGCAATAAAGTTTTGCACTGAACCTCAACGCCAGTTACATGTACTCCCAGCCCAGATGCTTTCAGGAGATCTCCTTCTCGTGTTGCTGCACAGAAGAGCCAGCACACGTGGCTGCATAAAGCATGTTTTCAGTTGCCCCTGGTGAGAAACCTCACAGCAGAGATCACCAGGCCAGGAAAAACAACCCCATACACCAGTTAATTGCCCCTATAAACCACAGCATGATAACACAGGGCAGATCATACTTTATTGCCAGCTGTGTTCCCCACCTGCACACTGCTTGATGCCGTGGGAAGTCAGAGGTGATGGGACCAGCTTCTTGGAGTCAATTGAGTTTCAAGCACTGAGTTTCATTTCACTGCTGAGGGCATGGCAAGTGCTTGGTGTGGGGACTTGTTTGTGTACTGGTTGGGGCTGACAGCTAATGCAGGAGTTCCCCATCACACCAGCACCCTATGGCATTGCCAGAGATGGGAGTTAGATGTCCTATCCTCCTGCCACCACCTGCAAAAAGCTTTTGCTCCTCAGGGTGCACAACATCCTTTAGGTGCCTGTGGTGACCGTGACATTGGTGCTCATGAGGGGACTTGAATAGTCTTGAGTAAGTAGCCTTACTGAACTCCCTTCTGCAGTAAAACTTACAACCAACATGGACATGGGCACCTCACAATCAAAAAAACACTAAAAAAATCCCTCAGCCTTAGATGGGAAGCAGAGCCAGTCTTTCCATGTCTTTGCACCAAACCCAACCACAGCAGAGGTCCGGGTAGATGGGCTCACCACTTCCCCCAGCCCGTTGCTGGTGTCCCTGGGGACAGTGCACCAGGTGTGGAGAGCTGCCAGCCCCAACGGCTAAAACTTTGCTGTAAGAAAGAGGATGCATGTCTACAGGGAGCAAAGCAAGCACTAGCTTGATTTTGGGGTAACTCATGCAGGTTAAACTGGAACAGCTGCCTTGTCTCTGGGTCCTGCTCTGTTCTTTCCTAGTGCCTCTGCCCCTCCAGCCCCTGTGCCCCTGGTAAAACTGATGGATCCAAACTGCAAACCCACACTGGTGGGCAACATGAAGAAAGACGGTGAGGAGTCAACCCCTATGTCTGCCAACGGCAGTGCTCAGCACTGGCCAGGACAGCGTCCAGATAGGAGAAATCCCCCACATGTGGTTGCTCTGCATCCAGGAAAATTCCTAATCCACCTGCTCCTTGGAGCTGCTGGCCAGAGAGGGCTTAAGGCTCCCAGCACAGAGAGCCCTGGAGCCCCTCCATCCACCTCCCATGCAGCACCAAGTCCTTCCTGAGCAGCACAATACCTCGCTACAATAGCTCTTCCTCTGCCCCTCTGAGGACAGGGCTGCAATCCTTCTAATGACTTTGTTCAAAATGAATTTTCCAGGTTTTTACCACAATTGCTCCCCCCCCGCCCCCTCATTCCCTGTTTCCAGCTGCCTGACTCCAGCACTCCCCAGCTCAGCCAGCGCCGAGGCTGTTTCTCTCTTCAGTCACAGTTTAATTATATGAAATGCTTTTTTTCCCCCCCCTCCTTTCCCCCCCCACTCCTTTCTCTTGCTATTTGGTGTGTGAATTCAATGTTCATAATGTACCCTGGGAACCCCCGCTCCGCGTGTGCTCCGCTGGGTCCCAGCACTGCTGATTAGAAAGGGATCCTTTATCCGTGCCGGAGAGGCTGGCGTGTCAAAGCAGCCCAAACTTTACCATTCACATCTCCCCCTTTCTGAAACGCCTGTGGGTCCCTGCCACACTCAGAGGCTCTTTGAAAATCCCTACAATTCAAATAGCCAGACTGACGCTTTCAGCGCCGGGGTCACGGCTCCTACCAAGAGTTATTAGTGTGCCTTTCTCTATTCTTTAAAGCTCTTTTATAGAAGGTTCTGTCTGTTTGTGTTTAGAAAGGGGTTTGTATAGATTTGCCGCTGGTGAGGCTTTTTCTCTGTGGAGCTTTCTCTGGGCTGGGGCTGACCGTGCCCTTTGCTGGAGGGATCGCTGCCTGCCATGAGCATCCTCCCCGAGGGGCTGTGGGACCCAGACTTTCACTGGTGACCCATCTGGTGACTGTGCTCTGCCCAGCACTGAGCTGCACAGTCCCAGGTGTCCGTGAGGATGTGTCAGGGCTCCTCATAGCTACATCAGGCCAAATGGGTGCTGATACCTGCAGCTACCAGGCACAGGCTCTGCTGCCTGACTTTTGTGCCAGGGGTGTTTCCATCCCCATTTGAGGTTGCTGGGGTCTCCTATCTTGGGGATTTGTAAGCACATCTGTACTGTCCTGTCTGCATCAGCCCATCCCCCAAAGGGCTGGGTCCTCCTTCACCTCTGGGCTTGTTTCCCTGTGAGACATCCACATCCCACTTAGAGAACAGCTCCTGACCCTTGGTCCCTCCTCACCTTTGCAGTCAGATCCCTGTTCTCGTCTCTCCACATCTCACCCAATGACCAGTTGACCCCAGAAGGAGGGATCTGGCAGCCCTTGGGACCCCACAGCAGGGACGAGGCACCCGAGGAAGCAGTGACCAGGTTCTGTCTCCACAGGGACAGTCCAGCTTTGCTGCTCTTCTCCACGACACTCTTGTTGCCTGTCCCATTCCCAACTGCTGCTGCTGCAGCCTTCACCTCCTCTTTGGGCTGTTGTCTGGCCTCATCTCCAGCCTCCAAATTTCTGCCATATCCCCAGGCACGGATCCCTTTCCTTGCAGATGCCTGAGAGCGTGAGCAAGTGGTTGGTTTACAGCCCAAAGCATGCAGGCTTATCTCCTGACTAAGCCAAATGTATGATCCCATCCAAGGGTGGCCTCCAGGGACCTCATCTAACCCATTTACAGATCTAACCCTCCTCTGATCCCTGCTAAATCCACATCCTTAGGCATGCCTCGTGGCCATGAGTCCCTCCAGCTAAGCTTTTGCAGTACATATGAAACTGTTTCCTTTTATCAGTTTTAATTAGGTTGCCTTCTGGTTTGACGGTCTGGTGCTTTCCTTTTCACTTTGAGAAAAGGTGATGGGGGGAGAGGCTGTGCATTACATGAGACCTGTAAGGAACAGGTCCCTGCACTGCATCCCCACTCATCACCCCTTCTCCAGAGTGATCCCAGCCCCTTCCAGTTCCCTGCATACCAAGTCTGGAGTGATGCATGCCCATCACCCTGGTGTTGGTTGCTTCCCACTGTGGCTGCTTCCAGGTAACATGACAGAAAGGGACATTGAGCTGTTCCTTACAATTTGCCTGAAAGAAACCAAACCTGTGAGCTTCACCTGAGCCTGTGGTGGGCTCCAACTCAAGGACCATGCCCGTGGCAGCTTTTGCCCAACCACTCACATGAAGTCAGAACCGTAGTGCCTGCCATGCCACTGTCATGGTGGGTGGGGTCCTGATGAAAGAGGATGCGAGTGGAGGAGGACATCCATGGTGAACCATGGCTCTGGCACACAAATTCACAGTCATGCTCACCTCCTTTCTCAGAAGCATGCTCTTTCTCTTGCAGGAGTGCATATTTACACTCTCAGGTCATTCTCCTCATGCTTCTTGCCTGAACTATTCATGTCATATGCAAGGTCACTGTTCATAGAATCATAGAATCATAGAATCATAGAATCATAGAATCATAGAATGGCCTGGGTTGGAAGGGACCCCAAGGATCAGAGAGCTCCAACTCCCCTGTCACAGGCAGGGACACCAACCTCCAGGCCTGGAGCTACACAAGGTTGCCCAGGGCCCCAGCCAACCTGGCCTTGAACACCCCCAGGGACGGGGCACCCACCCCCTCTCTGGGCAGCCCCTTCCAGCCCCTCACCACTCTCTCTCTGCAAAGAACTTCCCCTAATAACCAATTTAAGCCTTCTTTCCTTCAGCTTTAATCCATTCTCCCCTGTCCTGTTGCTCTTTCTCCCCATGTTAGGAGCCAGGGCTTTGTGCCATGGCTGCTACGTTGTGCCACTAGTCAAAGCCTTTCCGATCTTCCCTAGCAAGTGAGAAAACATCTAGCCTTGGAAAAGCAAGGCAGAGCCTCTAGAACAAGGGACGTGTGGAAGGGGAGCGGGTGAGAGCAGGACATCTATTAGCTAAAAGCCCGGCAGGAAAATCAATTCGCTGCTGCTGAGTTCCCCTCTGCAGGTGCTGATACTGTGCTGTGGTTCCTGGAAAAGGAGATAGCCCTGCCTGATGCAGGGGGGTGTGTGGGGGGGGATGAGTGTACCAGGAAAGGATTGTGCTCAGGCACCCGGGCAGAGTTCATCTCACCTGACTTTAGATGTCTGTGGTGTACATCTCACCGGCTGGGCAACCCAATTCTGGTTTGTTTGCACTTACTGCAGAGAAAAATAAACTTCCAGGCAAGATATGTCTGATTTACTCTGGCACACGCCCCAAACCTGCTGGAAGAGCAGCCCAGGGTGATTAGCTCAGATGAAGATGCTTACCTCCAGCCAGACTGCACTGACCCTCTGCCTAGTTTCATCTTTCCAGGAAGCATTTTGCAAGGAGGCACAGTGACCAAAAAAAATAATAAAATAGGCTGTATAAACACTGTGTCAGAGGAATCTGGGAGCTCTTCTGCCTAAATAGAGAGGAAGCAAATAGCTGAAGCATATGAAAAAAAAATCTAGGAGGGCTGGAAGGAGTTCAAGCTCTGTCTGGAGGCTTTCTAGGAGACACAGAGAGATGCCCTACAGCTAGAAAGAGGTCAAATCCAATTGCCTGGAAGTGGAAGCTCTGTTGTGGGCTCAGATGTTCAGGCATAGTTTCAAGTGCAGCCTTAAACTGCCCAGCCACGGCTGGCAAAGGGGGTTGAGGAGCTGACCCCCAACATGTCTCACTGGAAACACAAGACTACATGAAAACAGAGAGAAACCAGCACACACTGGCCTCCCTGGCACTTGCTAAGAGATGAGGGGCCCAGAGAACTGCCCTGTGCAGAGCCCTGAGGGCTGGCAAAGCACCAGCAGCCATCCAGCGCAGCCCACACGTGGAGCCTGGTGAAGGCACAACAGCCCCTGCTCCTCCTGCCCTCTCTGCATCCCAAAGTCGGGCCATACCCACTGTTGTGCAGGGCATCCCCTCCTCTTCCACTGCTGCTGCCACGCAGTAACAGCTCAGGTCCTGGTGGTAGTTCAAATGGGAGATGAATTAGGCAGGGGCAGAACTGGGGGGAATGAGGCAGTGGGATGAACCAGGCAGGGAGATGAATGAGGCAGGGAGGTGAACTGGGCAGGGAGATGACCAAGCCAAGCAGCCAAGCCATGATGATGCTGTAGGAGTTCCCCCCAGACTGACAGATCCAGAGCTGGCTCCGATCCTTGCAGGCTGCCTGGGACCAGATGACAGCCTGCGTCGGTTGGGACCCTGCAGCGGTCCAGGCGAGGAGGTGCAGAGGACTCCCAGCTGCTGAGGGGTACCGGCCCCAGCGAGCAGCCCAGGCTGGCACGCTGCGAGCCACAGCCAGGGCGGCAGCCAAAGGCAGTGGAGAGGAGCAGGCATGTGGGGAGGCTGCAGGACATGCTGCAGAGCTCGAGCTCAGCCATGCGAGGGGCAGGCTGACTTCCACGGGGCTGCACACGCGGATGTGCCTCACGTACAGCGCCGAGCAGGGGCTGCTCATTTGATTAATGGCCCTTTTGGACAGTTAGAGAAATTGTTAAGGCTCGGCTAGTGAAACAAAAGAGATTGGCAATCATGTGAAAAATAAGGAAAAGGGTTCACTGAAATCCTGGCACTGTGAAATGAGTGTTATTAATTCAAAGCGAGCCAGGCCAGGGTGTCACAAACATCAAGGCCAGGCATTGCCCTGCTCGGGAAGCAGGCAGGCGCTGTGCACGGAGAGCAAAGACCAGCCATGTGGGCAGCAGCCCCACGCTCTGCCCGCAGATCCAGGCAGCTGGATGCTGGGGGTAGGAGCCCGGCTGCAGCAGGAACTGCCCCAAATTTCATCATATTTGGCCTGGGAACAACGGGAGCACCAGGCTGGCAGGTGATTGTCCTTGCCGTGAGCAGACTGTCCCACCTCCTGGGGCTGCAGCACCAGTGACACCAGTCAGGGACACGCGTGGGCAGCAGGGTCAGGCTGGGAGCCAAGAGCTGCATCTCTTGTAGTAGCTGCTGCTGTGTTTGTAGGCTCAGAGCAGGTCTGGGTTCCCGTCTGGTCACGAAATGATTCAGTTTCACAGGAACTGAAAGAAAAGCCCAAAGCAAAAAAACCATCCAGGGACAAATAGGAGTTGTCAGCATTTGGAAAATGAAAAGGAAACCAGCAACAGCCATTTCCCAGGGTGCCTGATGGACTCCTTCTCCAGCAGAGGTTTGCAGGAACAGTGGGATGTCTGGATGGTTGGACAGATGCTTTGCCCTGGGCAGGGAGGGGGTGTGTTGAGGTGGGGCACACAGATCCATGGGCTGGAGCATCTCTCACACATCACCTCAGTGTGCAGCTCAGCAGGATGAAGGGAAGCTCCTAGCTTGAGTGGGTGGTATGGTCCCTCCTGGACAGAAAAAGACTTCTGTGGGACTTCCCCAAATCCCTCCTCAGATATTAAAATCCCTTGCTGCAGCTGATCAGTTTTAAGCCCTGCCCATGGTTTTATCCAAACTCTTGGTGTGCAGACTTCCATCCACACATGGCCAATGACAAGCCAAGGGAGCTCCTCAGCCCATGTCCTGCTGGTGGCAGCTCCCCTGTGAGAACCAGGGCAGGACCTGGAGGGACCCGGCGAGCCTCGGGCTGCACGGTGCAGCATCTGCAGCACAGCTGGGAACAGCTCCCTGCCACCAGTGAGGACACTGCCCGTGGAGTCCTGCCCACGGGAGGTGATGAGGGGGGTCCACTGGACACGATGGGCTTCACAGCCTGTCACATAAAGCAGAGAACAGCTTGGAAGGGAAGAGAAACACTCTGGCCTCCAAATTACAGGGGCCTTGAGGAGGAAGGGCACCTTTGGGTGTCCCTCTGAATGCATGTGTCTTTCTGAACGTCTTTTGGACTTGAGGCTGTCAGCTTCCACGGGAAGATGGGCAAATTGCCTGGCCTGGGGAGTTCCTGGTGGCTTTGGAGGCTCTGGAAAGCGGAGCAGGAGGATGAGGTCAGTTTTCAGAAGCATGCCAACCTGGATTTAACACATCACAGCTCCGCACACTGTCCTTCACCGCTCCTGACCCAGAATGCTTCTCACCCCAGCCAGCTCGCTCCTGTCATCCCAGAGCTGGCTCCCCTGTGAGGGGGCTATGCCTCCAACACAAACATTCCTGCAGCCACTGACAGATAATGTTTAATAAAAATCAAGCCTTTAGATTGATGAGAGAAATACACCCAAGGCATTTCCAAGTAAGAAACTCCAGAGACGTTTGTGCCACATCTGAGACCTGGCACCAACCTAGCAAACCCAAGATGTATGGGAGCTGTGTGGAGGTGAGGTGTCTGCGAGTCTGAAGCCCTGGGCTGGTGGGGAGGAGCAGAGAAAAGGGAGCCTGGAGCACCTTAAACCCTCAGATCTAAATCACAGGCAACTCTACAGAAACAGGGTTTCTGTGCTGGCATCAGCTTAAGTGATTTGGAGGACTTCATGTTCAGCATTTGACAGATTGTCATGAAGAGACTGTATCTAAAATAGCTCGTGGAAGTACATTTGTGCTAATTACAATCACAAGACCTGAAGCAAGGATTGTAGGCACTCCCTCTCTGTTCTTGCCAGTGACCATATTTTGCAACTCCTTAAGTGGATCGTGAGTTTTAACAATATCTGCCAAAGGAGAACGAGCAAAAACCTCCAGAGTGTGCAAGAGCAGCTTCCTGGGACGGGGGGCCAGCCAGGAGCATGGAGGCAGAGGAGCCCTTTGTGCTGTACCTCACTGAGGCATGGCTCTTGCCTCCTGGCAGCATCCGCTGTTTCCAGCTGCTGGGGTGCAAGGCTCCTCCGCTGCTGTGGGTGAGCCAGGGGCCCTAGATGTCACAGATAGGCTTTGACAGGCATCCCAGAGGAATTTGCTTTCCAAAATTTGTCTTCAGGACCTGAACTGAGAAATCTGCCTCCCTCCTGGGAGTGAGCTGCCACCGTGGGATCCTTCCTATGAATCAGGGTGCTGGGCCAAACGAGTCTGTGGGTCAAGGAGCTTGTGGAGAAGGAGGCTTCTCTCTCCCCCAGGCCCACAGACCCTGACAATTTCCCCTGATGTCCCTGAAACTCTAGTGAAACTGTGCCCTTCAGACAGGCAGCAAGTAGCTGCAGTACCAGGCTGTCAAGCTATCTGGTTGGGGTGATCATCATTCATTAGTGAAAACCAGAGAGACGAAGGCACATGGAAAAGGTTACCACGAGCAGGCAGCTGCCACTTGACAGGGGTTAGCATCACAGTCAGGCTACTGGTTTTATAATCACCTCATCAGGGATTTTCAGGGGGAGGAGAGCCTTGCTGGTGTACCAGTGCTGGCATGTTGTGGGGAGGAAGCCATTTATTCCCACCACAGGAAACCCAAACCAAACCAGCAAACCCATCCCCCCCGAAAGCACCTTTCTGCTGGTCCTGCTTCTGCGGGAGGGGCTTTTTGGGACCCCACACCATCCCCTCTCCCAGCAGCCCTCCAGCCTGTAGGGTTTGCCTGGGTGAGTAGCAAAGGCTGACGAGCTGCAGCGTTGTCCTCTAACGCTCAGAAAGTGGAGAAATGGAAGAGGATCCATGGGGAGGATGGGACACCAGACCAGGGATGGAGGTGTGCCCCTGTAGCAGTGGAGGGGCTGCTCCCCATCTTAGTGTCTGAAGAGCACATACAAGTAATAGATGTCCAAACTTCAGGCTCTGGAGAAGCTCCAGGAACTCCTTTGACTCTTGCATTCCCTAGTTCGAAGACATGCAATGTTTCCAGCACTTCAGGCTGCTTTGGGAATTAACCAAAACCTCCTGGGCTGCTCCTCATTTGTATATAATCTGCATCTGAGTTTTGCTATCAGATAAATGCAAGCTGGCAAGAGGACACAGTTGTTTACACACCGGGGCTGGTAAGCACAGATCTTTGCAAACACAGACTTTCTGTGCGGGGCAAAGAGGCCATCAGGGTGGAAATGCAGCTTTCTGAACCTCTCCAAACAAAAGTTTGCTCTCCATTTTCCCCTTGGGTCTGCAAATTGTGGAAAGAGGGTCAGGAAGAGGCGTCCCTGCTTTGGTCACATTCCCATAGGAAGCATCTGCTACTAAACATATGTTGCTGGGAAAAAAAACCCAACATAAATACAAACACAGCCTTTTAGTTTGTTTCTGGTTCAGAAGCACTTCTGTCAGTTCAGGGTAGGGTTCTCAAAAGCTGGGACATGACCCTGCAGAGTGATCCCAGTCAAGCCTGCTGGGATCCGGGTGCAGAGTCAGTAGGAGCTCCCCATGGATCCATCAGCTGAAGGTCAGGAGCAAGCTCAGACAAGCTCTCCTGCCCCAGCACCCATCAGCATCACAGTGCCTTGTACCAAACCCAAATAACTTTTGGGGACTGATTTCTATCCCCTCCTGGGAGACAGTGCTGGTGGCTTTATCCACTCTGCTCTCCTGCAAAGTGACCATCACCTCTGTCCCTCACTGCTGCACCCACCTGCATTCCAGGGAAACCTCTCCCATCAAAGAGTTCAGGTATTTAAAATATTTTTCCTTGTCCTGATTGAACAGAGGTTCCAGCTTAGAGGAGAGCAGTTCCTAGCTGTTGCCTACAGGAAAGAAAAATCCCCCTTTTCTTAAGCAAAGACAATGAAGACCTGGGCTGATAAGGAAAGTGTGATGCTCAGACACAGTAATTCCAAGGCTGCTGGGTCCCACAAGTCTGAGCCCCACACAAGCCTCCTGGGGCAGAGATGGCAGTAGGGCTGAGGAATGGAGGGGAGCAGCAGGGCTTGGTGGAGCTCCTCCCATGTGGACCCCCGGGGTCTGGCACCCTGACCTGCAGCAGAAAGGCTCTGAGCTGAGCTCTCCTCGCTCCCCTCGGGAGGATTTCCACAGCCACCCTGATCTTCCAAAGGCTTCAGCAGCTTTTGCTCTTTCTACTCAAGATATATTCATGAATAGTTTATCCCATTTGCTCTTGTGCCAACACTGGCCTGTAGTTTAAATAACAAGCTGCTGTGCTGATGTTTACCTTTCCCTGCCTCTCCTCCCCCAAAATATCTGTAGAGAGCTATCACGTGTCTTTCAGCCATCCTTTTTCTGGGTTAAATCTTATGGGGCAGACCCATATGCAAGTCTACAGCAGGGCCAGTGGCTCCAGCACTCACATGCACCCAGCAGCCTGGGGCACACAAGGAGGAAAGTGTCCCATGGCTGGAGTAGTTCAGGAGCCTGGTGAAATGCCAGCTCAAAGGGGCAGAGCAGCGTTACCAGCTGATAATGGGATGAACCCCATGGGCATAGACACCCCCGAACCACTTTCCAGAAGGTGGAAGGCTGGGAAGGGGGCTCAGGACAGGAGTCTGGCAGGAGAAGAGGGTAATTTCACAGCATCCCATCTCAGATGCCACACAAGTTGCCGTGGTTCCTCCTGCCCTGGGTTCCTTGTCTCCCCTCTCCGAGCTATGCAGGTCTCCTGGCTGGGTTAGACACAGGGCTTTCTGCAGAAGGGGTCTACCTGGGTGTCCAGGTGCACAGTTGTAAAACTGTACACACTTTCTCTCTCCTAGATGTCCATTCAATCTTTTTTTTTTCAATTATTTATTCTCTCTGACAGTTGAAATGAGAGGCAGCGATGACACGGATCCTCCCAGTCTTACTCCGGCATCATCTGATGTTTGATCCTGTCAATCCTGATCCCAGGAAGCCTTCTGGTGCCCTCTGAAACCTCCAGCCCAGACACGTGTCTGCACACACGTGACCTTTGCACGCAACAGCACCAACTGGCACTGTCACCTCCTGGGGACACGTGCTGAGCTGGACTCTGAACTCCTCCATGCAGAGACCTTGCTACCTGCACCGCACAGTGGGGAACCACCCCTGGACCAGAGGCTGCATCCTGGGAAGGATTAGCTGTTTCCTCGTGGGGTCACCATAGCTCCCTTGCCCAGGCTGTGTTTCCAATAGCTCTCTCCTTACAGGTCACCTTGGTGCTCGTGCCCACATGATCCTTGTGCTGGGATGAAGAGTTGGCTGACCAGAAAGATTCAGACGTGGAGAAGAGAAAACTTGAGACCTGGCCTGAAAAACAGCCCAGGCTTCAGAATAAATTTTAAAGGAAATTGTAATTAAAAGCTTTGAAGTAAACAGAAAATGGGATTAAACAGCACACGGATTTACCAAAGGCATAGTTTGGCAGGTTGGCTGGAGAGCTTTCTTTAAGTAGGTATGTGTCTCCCAGACAAAGGAATTTAAGTAGATCTCATCTCCCTGAACCTCAGTCAAACATTTGATGTAATGCACATGAGAAATTATTAATTAAACTGGTTAAGATGGGGATTAATGGAGAAATGATAAGGGACGGGAGTAAGATGGGAAATGGCTGGAGGGGAGGCAGCAATGGGTAGTGTTAAAACAGCAAGCGCTAAGCTGCAGGCAGGCTGCTAATGGAGTTTCTCAAAGATCCATTTGGGGTCTGATTTTGCTTAATATTTCCACTAATGATCTTTGCACAAAAGGTAGGAGTCTGCTGATAAAACCTGCTGATGATTCAAAGGAGGAAGCCAACGCATGGCAGCAGCAGAATATCAAACAGAAGCGACTGGGTGACCTTAAAGACTGCAGCAAGAGACCTGGAAGGGAATTCAATAGTACAAATGTGAGGTCAGGTACTTAGGAACCCATGCAGGAACTCCAGCTGTAGCTGGAAGTAAATGAAAAGCACAAGGAGCTTGCTGGGGGAGTCAGTCACCGAGGGGCCTTAAACTGCCAGTTCGGTTCAGCAGTGGAAAAGGCGCATGTGAGCCCAGCTGTGGTGTCTCCTGGGGGGAGGAGCCCATTGCTGCTGTGGCCTAATGGGGAGCAGCCTTGCCCAGCCTGCTTGCTCTGGGACTCCCAGCACCGTCCCCTCCCCATCTTTGGAAGAGTTATGGTCTGGCTGCCCACCGGGATATGGCTGAGAGGCCACCCTGCTCCCCTTGGTGTGCTCCAGGAGTGGTCGTGGAGAACCATCTGAGCTAATGGGTGGCACTGGCACAAAGTAAAATGGGTTTGCAGATGCCACAAGCCCTCTGGGACAGGTCTGGGCAAACCTGGGGGCTGCAGGGAGGGTGAAAAGTCACAGCAAAGGGCCTTGAACAGCTCATGTGATGGGCGGTACAATGCGGTGTGAAGGCTGGAAGGGGTCTGACCCCCATGAGATCTCCAGCTGTGACCCCCCCAGAGGGTCGTGCTCCAGGTTTGTGTGAATGAGCCACCTGGAATGATACCCTCAGGCATCACTGCCTTCTTCCCTGCCTGCTGCCCAGACATTCGGCATGGAGCTGGGTGATGAGGACATCTATCAAAACGTGTCACTTGCCACATGTTTGGGCTCCTTGCATGATGTGATGGGCAAGTCTTGGAGCTGGCAGTGACCAAGTCTCCTCCATGGACACTCGTTGAGTGCAGGCATGCTTTGGCTTCTGCTGATGGGCGATAAAACACCAGTGGACCTGTGCAAGTGCAAAGCCTGGCCATCACCCATCCCTGCTGAAAACCCCACTCCCCTGTGCAAAGCTGCAGTGCCACCTCCCTTCAGGATATCATTTACTTTGGCCACACTCCCCCCCACTCCCACGGGGCTCTGCAGCTGGTGAGAGCCACTGCTGATGTGCCATTTTCCCCCTGACAATGTGACCTGATGAGGCTGATGTGGCACTTCCCCATCTGACCTGACAGCTCAGGAAATTCAGTCGGGCTGGCAGGACACACATGCCACTCGCCGAGCTCAGCAGGTCCCGGCACCGGCGCCAGCTGTCCCTGCTTCCACTTCATCACTCCTCTTGGACCAGCTCTGCAGCACTGGCAGCAGCAGCAGCTCCTTGACTCGAGACCTCGCGGACGTCAGCTCTTGGAGAAAGACTGTGCACCCGTGTCAGGCTGGTGACAGGGATTGCCAGGCTTCCTGCAGTGACGTGGCACTTCTGCACAGCCGCTGCCTGGGCGGGATGCGAGATGGGCTGCGGGGTGCCTGGAGAGAAAACTGCTGGGAGATGGTCCCAGGCACTCACAGCTCTGGGGGTGCTTGGGTCTGCAAAGCCCAGCCCAGAGGGGATGGGGAGCCCCATAGCAGCTTGGAAGGAAAGGGCAGAGGATTGCTGCTGCTGCTGCTGCTGTATCCAGCTGAACTCCTGGAGAAAAGCCACAAGGAAACTCTCACCTCCTCCCAGAAAGGTCTCTCAGCCCCTCTCTGAGGCATAGTTACTCCAAGGCATCAGGGCTGGAAACACAGCCCCACTCCTGGGCTTGTGAGCAGAGGGTGAAACCAAACTGCCATCATCCTTGGGCAAAGAAAAGCACCATGGGCTGCTGGGGTTCTGCTCGTGGGCACAGGCAGAGCAGGCACTCGACAGAAGGAAGTGGCCCGGGGCTCCAGTTTGGTCCTGGGAGAGGTTCCTCAGCTGCAGGAGGAGCCCCAGATACCTGCTGAGACTCATCCAGTCTCCAGGTCGTCCCTATGGGCACGCACCCCTGAACTGCCTGTCAACAGGCATCTCCTAAGCAGTTTGCCCTGCAGCCACCACATCTGCTTCCCGTGCTGCTTGCACCAGGAACAGTTTGGGAATGGGTGTGGGCTGAGGAGCGCCTCTGGCTCCCGGTGCCAAAGGCAGGCAGCGTCCTCATTCACCCTTGCAGCTCCCCAACACCCTGCATCCTCCGCAGATGACCCCAGCTGCTGCTGCAGGTGCAGTGCTCCCTGCAGACACAGCAGCACTTTCTCCATGCTACTGCTGTGATAGCATCCAGAAACCTGATTTGAGATGCTCGGAGCCCAGCTGCGAAGTCAATCCCACACAAGATCAGCTTCATTTCTCGCTAGATATCCCCAAGTAGATGAGAAGAAGCAGGGCAGTCATAGAGCAGTGAAACAATCTCTGCCACGCTGATGTGCCTGTGAGTGCTGGAGGAGCAGGCTTGCAGCTGAGGTGAAAGGATATGCCCCAGGAGCACGCAAGAACCAGGACCGAGTCCTTTAAAGCCCATCCTGGGGAGCTGAATGCTTTTCCAGCGTGTTAAATATCGATTTGTGGGTTGAGAGGCACTGAAACAGCATCTAGCTGCCTGTGCAGGGGTAGGGAAGGGCGTCTTGGTGCGAGGCAGGGCTGGTGACGCAGGGACTGCCTGATGTGACACCTGCTTGTCATCACCGTGTGCTCACTCCTGCGGATGGGGACGGCTGTTCCTTGGGGGTCAAGTGAACCGTGATTCAGCCCAGAGCAGTGTTTTCCTGCTTCTTTTGTCCTCTTGCCTTCCACTCCGAGTCTGCCTGGTTAGATGGTTGCTTCTCTCCTCTCTATAATTAGATCTTCTCATTGTCTGCTCGGTGTTTGTGCGACCGTAGCAGAGGTTGGCTTCTGCTGTCAGGCAACCACAGGGCATGCCAGTCCAAGTGCTGTTGATTTCTGCTTTTATCCATCTGAAAAAAAACAAAATAAAGGGGAAATAAAAGATGAATCCAGTGACATGCCAGCCCTGGCCTGGGTCCACGCCGCAGCCGGACGCCTGTCTCTCAGTCCTGCTCAGGAGGAGCGCTGGGAGGGGAGGCAGCCAAGCTGCCCTCACACTGCCCGAAGCCAGCTCTGCTGCTGGCTCTGGAAACAAGATGATCCTGTGTGCTGCTGTGTGGTGCTGAGAGGAGGTCTTTGCCCTCAGCCTCCCTGTTACTGTGCTTGCCCCTCTCCCATTTGCCTTTCCCAGGAATACTCCGGGAGTGGGAACTGGCGTCTCTTCAGCTCCGTGAGAACTGAGATTGGCAAATGCATTGACAGCCAGTGAAGAAATTACAACAGCTCATGAGGGGGGACAGGATCTCCCCTGGCTCCTGAGCAAGAACCTGACTGCTGTGAGGCGGGCAGTGCTGTCACTGGGATGGGGCAGGACAGTGCAGGCAGGGACAGGGCATCAGGGTGGCACGGCACCCTGGGGCTGCCAGGCACACAGGCCTGCTCTGTGTTCCACAGCTGCTCATTCTCCCCACTGCAGACAAAGCACGTTGGCTAAACACTGAGCAACTGGGGGGAGGGAACCAAACAACAAATTTTAAGTGATGTTTTGGTCAACAGATAAAAATCCTGGGGAGCCAGAAGGTGGAGAGGCATGGCAGCTGGAGATGGGGATTTTTGATGGCAGGAGCCCTTGCCAGGGTGGCTGAGCCCACAGCGGATCAAAGGGAGCAGAGTGGGCAGGGCTGAGGTGCCTCACACCCAGAGAGCAGTCCTGGAGGGGAGGGCAGGGACCCAGCACCCTCTGCACAGGGGCAGCGAACACCCCAAATGCGAGAGGCTGTCGAAGGTGGCAGCGTGGGGAAGAGCAGCTGCATCACAGGGAGAGACCCAGAACAATCCCAGGCCAACAGCAGAGTGGAGGAGCCCCAGCTGCTGCCAACCAGGCTCCATCTCACTCCTTTCCAGCAAGCTGGGAACACAATTTGTGCTTTGGCAGTTCCAGTTCATGACAATATTGTGCACTTGATTTTTGCCCTGAAAGGAACTGATGCAGGGGTTCATCAGTCCTACAAGACAGGACCCCTCTGAGAGAGGCAGCTCTGGGGTGAGACTCCTGCCTTGGGGCAAGACTCCTGCTTTGGGGCAGCCAGAGGATGTGTGATGGGATTTGGCTGCAGCACTGGTGAAATATCTTGCAGATCACAGAATCCCAGAATTGTAGGGTTTGGAAGGGACCTCAGAGGTCATCAGGTCCAACCTCCCTGCCAAAGCAGGGTCCCTAGGATCCAGGGTGTGTCCCAAGAAGGGATGCTTGCTTGGTTTGCATGCAATGCCCATGCGTGGGCAGAGCTGGCAACCCCAACATCCTGCAGGAGATGGGGTTCCCCTTTCTGCAACCCCAAATGCCTCCAGACCTCACTTGGAGCACCCCTAAACATTATCTCACAAAAAGTTGGGGATTTTATCTTTCATGGTAGGTTTGCCCAAATCAAAACCCCAGAATAAAACGTGTCCATTCCCATCTTGGTTCATTTTAATAGGATTAACTATTCTAGTGCTATCAAAATGTCTGTTCCAACATTTCCAGGCTGAGGAATTTCTCTCTTTGTTCAAAATGACATTTAGGAAGAAATTTAATGTAAGTGCTCTTTCTACTTCTGTTTGAAAAAGTCCCAATTGCAGTGACGTGGTTTGGCTTTGTTGGTGCTGAATGCTTGGACCCATCCAAAGGAAAGGCTTCCAGATCTTCCTCTCTAGAAAAAACAGTAACTCAGGCTTTGATGTTTCACTTGCAGATGAAGAGGGACAAACAAAAGGAGTCACATCCTCCCCCAACCGCCCCCACTGTGGTCTCTGAGGCTGCATGGGGCAGATGTGAGATGCCATCTCTGTGGTGTAACTGCCTGCTGCCTGGCTGTGAGGGGCTTCTGGGTGCATTTGGAGATGGGGGTGTGGGTGCAGAGCGGGGTGGTGGGGGTGCAAGGGCAGGCACCTTCTTGGCAGAGCTGAGAGGTAGAGATGCTCCAGGACCTGGGCTGACCGGGTCCCCAGCCTGATCCAAGAAGCCGCCCCATCAGGTGCCACCCATCCTCCCAGCCAGCTCTTCTGCAGGACCTGCTTCCTACAGGCTTGTTCATCACTGGATCAGTTATTACCACAGGAGTTTTCGGGGAGCCCCTGGAGCAAGATCTGCAGCCACTGGGGCCTTGCACCATACAGGGGACCTCAACCAGAGATGGATGAAGCCAAATACATTCCTGTTGTGGGTCAGCCCTGGTGCTTTTCTCCTGCTCTTTGGGTGATGTTTGCTCATCAGTTTACTCCCTTTATCCTGTGTCAGCTGGTGTGCGCTGCCAGCTCCAGGTCTTGCCTGTGAGTACAGCTGATTAGGAGAGATTTCTTCTCAAAGACTGGGGCTGCCTTACCAGCTTAGTGAGAGATGAACCTTTGCTGGGCTGACCCTCATCATGCCCCCCCACACACACACAAACACACAGAGACACACACTCCTCTGCCTGCTGGCAACAGACAGGAGGGGGAAAGGGTGCTATTTTTGGGAAAATCTGACATATTCCCTCAACAAGGGAGCAGCTTCCAGCTAGTCACCTAACAAGAAGAAAGCAAAGAGCAGGCAGGAAAACCACTGGGAGATCTGATGGGATGGGACGTGATCGTCTTGGAGCCAAGGAGGATGGAGACTGACTTGAACCTGCCAGAGACAGGGAGGAAAGGCAGAGGGAACTAATGTTGCCAAAGAGGTTAAGGGGAATAAGATGGTTTTTACAAATATACCAGGGGAGTCTCAAATACTGGAGAGAAAGTAGGAGCCATTAATAAATTAGGAAGAAGATTAAATTAATGATGACTCTCAAATGGCTGAACGGCTGCACAGCCTTCTAAAAACTGCCTTTAACCAAAAAAGAAAAAGAAAGGAAGAAGAAAAGAAGAAAAGAAAAGCTTAAAGAGCATCTACAGACAAGAAGAAAACAAAGAAAACCTTGTCAAATCATCAAGCATAATTCCTGAGCAAAGGAGGGGTGAACCTGTGTGGCTCAGCGGGGCGGGGGGCATGCAGCAGGGAGCGGGGTGGGTCTGAGCTCATGAAATAAAGCAGGGGCCCACAATAGAGTTGTTTAAGTTACAGAGAAGCAGGAAATTACCAGAGGGTTTGGAAAAAGGAAGTACACCAGCCTTCATGAAAAGACAGCGATCCCAGCAGCGATAACGTTACGGCTCCATCTTCAACCCAACAATAGAGCTGATAGCCAGGGAGACTTCTGGAAAACAACAAAACTGTGGCAGTGTCCAGCAGGACTGTGGGGGCAGAGGGGGACCAGGCACATGACCCACAGTGTCTGCAGGCTGTGGATGCTCTCCCCTCCCACCCCCCCAGGTCCTGTGACTTACCCCTGGCACTCCTGCCCACTCCCCACATGTTCTTTTGTGCCAGACATCAGAGGGCTGCTACAAAATGCAGCCCTGGTGATGGGAGAGATGTGTTTTCAGCTGCCAGGATCCTTCCCAGCAGAGCAGCCAGGTCCAGGGATCTCAGCAGCAAGATACAGCCTTGCTGCTTTGGATGGAGCCACACTGGGCTTCTGATGCTGAGAGGGGTCCTGGTCAGGTAGAGAGGTAGAAACATCACTTGTAGGTACATCTGTTGGATGAATTTGGGATGGAAACGTTGAATTCAAGGGAGCTCTGGATGAAATGTCTGGATGAAATGTGCACAGGGATGGGAGAGGAGTCCCCAAGAGCCCTGACCCAGCAGGGATCCCACCCTGCAACCCGCAGCCCTGGTGCCTGTGGGATCAGGCAAGCTTCAACATATCAGTCACACATCCTCACTGTCATGAGATTTCTCTCCACAGGTACAAGAAACAGCTCTGGGTTTAGCCTGGGGTAGAGACTTTGTCCCAGATTTTGTAGACAGAAAATCCTGCCGCAGTGAGGACTCACCACAGCAGAGCCCTGGGTTTGCCCAGGAGAGGTTTTCCAGTGCCCAGAGCTCAGCTGGGGATGGAGCAGATGCCAGGGGGCACAGAGGGCTGTGTCAGAGGGGCACTGGGGAATTTCAGCCTCACTCCTTCTCTCCCTGCCCTGGTGCTGCAGGGTTTGGAGCAAGTCAAGGAGCAAGTGCCAGGGGCACTGAGGACTGTCCCACACATTGGAGGGGCTTGGGCTGCAGGCAGAGGGGACAGCCAGAGCCACGCAGTCGCCTACACAAAAGGTTCCCCTGAGCATCCTTAGGGACCCGCTGAGGGATGCTGGTGCAGCAGTTGTGTGCCTGGGCACAGCTGGGCACAGCTGGAGGCACTGCTGTCCCAAGGAGATACAGACACAATAGAGAGACACAAGGGAAATGATGAAGGGGCTGAAGGATGGGATTTAGGAGGCAGATTAAATGAACTAAATCTGTCTGGCTTTGCCGATCAATCACGCAGGCAGGAGCCGGATAACTGTCTCCCAGTGCCTGAAGGGTGCAAACACTGAGGGAGAAGGAAATTACTTACGGGACTTCGGGGTGTCAGAGAGGGAAGAAGGATGCCAAAGCTGCTGACTCAGCTCATCCTGCTCCTTGTGACGGCTCTGCAGGGGCAAGGGATGGGACTGAGCCCCAGCAAAACCATGCCTGGGCTGCAAGGGGAGGTTCAGGCTGGCAGGTCAAGGAGGAGGCCTGCAGAGATTGTATCTGGGGTGAGGGGAGGGTGAAGGAGCGAGCGCAACACTGTGGGGTAACGGGGCTGTGCAAGGAGAGCAGCACAGAAGGTGGGACAGAGCTGGTCCCACGTGCTGTTCTTCCTGTGTCATCGCAGGTGACATGTTGCCATCATGACTGCATGGAGTTTGTCCTGGAGATCTCTGGGCAGAAGCTGTGGTGGGAGGGGGTTGTCATCTGCACAGCAGCACCCAGTCCCTGCCCATACACTCTCTGCAGGGATGGAGGGCACCCGAGTCCTCCTTGTCACTGAGAGACCTCAGCCCGGTTGGCACTGGGGAAGGATGGGTTTGGGTGCCCTCCCTGCAGAGGCGAGCCATTGCCCCTCCTCAGTGGCATCCACAAGGCACAGCTGCCAGCCCCATGGACCAGACCCGTCCCCCCCCATCTGCAGAGCCAGCAGCAGTGCTGGCCTGTGGGATGGATCATTTCAACTCCCCCTCACCCCCCACCCCACGCCAGGCTCCCTCCCTCAGCCCAGCCCTCCCCAGTTTATTAGGGCCTCTGGCAGAGCTCTGCCTGGTTCCGGCTCTTTATCTGTTTTCATTTTCTATGCACACCTCTGGGGCACTGTACAGATATAAAATGATCACAATGACAGTCCCCAGACAAAGGCCACTTTGGTTAGGAACACACCCCGTCCCCGTGTGGAAGCAGACAAGCCGCAGCTCGGTTTCTCTCTCAGCACCTCACAAGCACCGAGGAACCTGTGAGTCTGGAGGAGAAGGAATAAAATAACAATCCTGGTCAGCTCCTCACACACGTGGAACACGGTGCAGGGCATGAAGTTCAGAGCCCGGAGTGAATATCAGCGACTTTCATTAACTGTCAAGTGAAAGCAACGGCAGGCTGAAGCGCTAATTCCAGTTGGGACCCGCTCAATAGCAAATTAACCTGCCAGTGATCTCCCAGTAGGCTACTGAACAGAGCAGAAGGAATAATTTGAAACTAGGTTTGTAGAGGTAGGTAATATCTTTTTTATTAGATCAGCAGATAATTTGCAGCCGGATATTTATTCACTGAGGCTCCGTGTGCGTGAGCGGCCGTCCCCCCCTCTCCCGCTACCCCCCGCATCCCAGCGAGGGACGGGTGCCTTTGCCACCGACCAGCTGCACCCAGGATGATCTGCTGTGGACCATTTGTAAAGCCCCAGCTGGGGGAGGTGGGGTGGAGGGTGGGGGGATCCATGCTGGACCTCACACACTGGGAGAAGGGGTGGTGGGGGGATGCCGGCAGTTTGGTGCCGATGCCAAGCCGGTGTCGGCAGCGCCCTCCCTCCCGCACACCCAGGCGCGGGGGGAGCGCAGGGAAGGCCACAGGAATGTCTGCGAAGGCTTTTTGCGCTTCCCCTCCATCCTCAGCAGGGAGAGGCAGGGCCCGGCCGGCAATGAGCGGCGCCGGAGGAGAATTACGTCACCAGCGCGGAGCCGCGTTGGCTGCGCAGTGCCCGAGGAGGAGGATGCTGTCTCCTGGCAACCCCCGCGCCCGTCACATACAGCAGCAGCAGCAGCGGATGCCACGCAGGACCCGTCGCCTCTTGCAGCGCTCTGCTACCAGGGGGGGAGCTCGCCGCTGCGCAGCCAGGGTCCCGGGGCTTCGCCGGGCACTAATGGGGTCTCCCCCCTGATGTGAGCTCCCAGCTGCAATTCGACTCCCCACCACCCCTGGAAATGGGCTTTTCTGGCGCTGCCAGCAGTGTGAAGGCAGCTCTGGGCAGCGACAAGGCTTCTCAGCCAGCCCCGGGAGCCAGCACGGTCAGGAAATCACACCCTGGAGAGGATGGCTGGCTCCCAAACCCGGGCACGGCGCTGGGCCCAGCTGCAGAAGGCTGGTGCTTGCCCTGCAGGGGCTTTCCCACAGCACCAGCCCTGATTCTCTCCATGCTGGGAGGCTGGGGCAAGGATGCAGGGAGCCACCAGATGCAGCCAACACCAGGGTCTTCCTCCGGGGTCAGAGGGGAGCAGCAGCAAAGCAGATTCCATCTCCACATAGGGCTGATGTCTCCTCTGGGTGCCTGGGCCACAGCACCCACTGCCAGCCCCTTTCACCTACCTGAGCCCACCAGCACTCCAGATTCTCACCTTCTGGCCCACAAAGGGAGAGATACAAAACATTGTGACTTCTCTGCTGGGGGATGAAAGGTATGTCCTCATCCATCCCCTGCCTTCAGCCAAAGGTCCCTTCCAGAGCATCCCTCCAGGCTCTGCCTTCTCCCAGTGCCTCAAAGCTCGAGGTCCATCAGCAGCTCTGTTCTTTCTTTGGTCTCTGGCCATGCAACTCCACCCCACAGCTCACTCCCATGCTCCCCATGCGTGGCCAGGGACTGCAGGTCTGTGCAGGCAAAGGCACAGGGATGGGAGCACTGCAGATGCCGGGGTGAGGGGCATAAAGGCTGTGAATTGGCAAGGGGCTCTTCTGGCAGCTGGCAAGCTGCCTTCGGTCTCACAGAAAAGCTCTGTGGCACCAGCCTATGCAAGGACTTCCACTGCTGGCTTGGAAGGGGAATGGGGATGGGACACAAGTGCTTTCGCTGTGGGAAGATGCATGTCAGGATGGGGTGGAGGAGGAGCAGAGGGATGGGGCAGCAGGAGCAAGGCACAAGCATCCAAAGGGATCTGCTCCCTCTCAAAGGAGATGTCGGCTCCTGAGCTGCTTTGAGCCAGGGGCTTAATTTGCAATCAATTCAGCAGCAGAGCACCATCCACATCAGTGAGGGGTCTGGGGGGCAGGAGGGAGGGTGGCAGAGGCACTCAGCATCCCCAGGCTGCTCCTGGCAGCTGGGAAACCCCCAGTGCCTGGTAGCAGGGGCAGTGATGGAGCTGGAGTGGGAGTGCTTGGGGGGCTGACAGCTGGGCAACCACCGGCTCCAGGAAAAGAGCCACAACAGCCCCACTCTTCCTGACCACTCCATGCTCCCAGGCCTGCACAGTGGCAGGGGAAGATGAAACAGGAGGAGGGAAAAGAGTGCAGGAGGGAGATGGGGGTGGGGGTTGTGGGGGGGGAGCGCCTGGTGAAGAATCCAGGATTGGGAGGCAGGCAGAGAAAGTGATGGGGGATGATTGAGGGAGAGCAGGAGGACGGGTGAGAGATTGAGACAGAGTGATAAAGGGTATGACAGACCGACAGGAAAACTAATAAAGAATAATAACCACCCCCAGCTGAATGCAGCACACGCACCTGCCCCTGGCTGTGTGTGTAAGCACAGGCAGCGTGGGCCACCCCCAGCCCCCGTGCCCAGGACATGCGGTCACAGCATCCCTGCCAGCAGAGGCTCACACGCACACACAGCCCTGTTGCCAGCCCCAGGGAGCGCTGGTGGCCGCGCAGGGAGGAGGAGGAGGAGGAGGAGGGTGGCAGGTGTGTGCAAGCCCAGGCACCACCGGCAGCCGCTGTGCTCCCTGCCCACACACTGATGCTGGTCACTGCCACCCAGTATGTGCCCTATGCAGTGTGCTGTGTGCCCCCACGGTGCTGCTGCTGCTGCTGCTGCACCCTCTGTCCCAGGGCAGGCACAGGGTGAGGGTGCTGGAGGAAGGTTTGCCCTCAAGGCGTTAGCAGGAGAGACCCAGCTGCACAAGCCAGGATGCAGGACCCCACAGGGTCCATCCTGCCCATCGGATCTACGTGTGCCAGCTGGTCTCAGCCCACCTTTGCAGCAGGTACACACACTGGCTGGTCATGGCATCGCTTCTCTGTTTCTCCTACAGCTCAAAACGCTGAAGGAGCATGGCCATGCCTGTTCTGGCAGCCTCCCTGTGCTTCCCCCCACCCAGGCCCTTGCTCTGACACCCTTCCTGCCCCAGGGAGGCTCTGGGCAGGGGGGGAGAGAACCTCTCTGCCTACCCCTCCCTATGCACAGTGCCAGGCTATAGAGAACAGTCCCAAAAAAGGCTGCACGCTGTGTTTGCTGGCGGGGCAGACTCAGCCTCCCACTCCTTTGCTGTCTGCACTGAGCCTTGCAGGCTGCTGGGTTAAACAGGAGCTGACAGGGTAAGCAGAGGATTGCTCCCAGAGCAATGTCTCGCCTGCATCAATCCCCCCACTGCCACCACTGCCCTGGAAAACTCCCAGAGAGTGTCCAGCTCCAGCTGAAGCAGGAGCTGATTAACTGAGTCCAGCTCCGGAGCATGTGGGAGCTCTGTTGTCTCTTGCTTTGGCTCGGGGAGGTGGGAGGCTGGTTTCAGACTGCCTGAGAAACGTCTGGTGCCAGAGGACAGGAATGAGGAAGGGCAGACTCAGGCTGGCCAGGCTGATTCCAGGTCACCAGGACTGGGGACGTGCTGCCTGGGTGACCAAGATGTTGCTCCAGGCACATGCCAGGCTCTGGGAGCTGGTGCTGGGCTGCCCTGGAGGAAGAGGATGGGAGAACAAACACACAGGATGAAGAAAAGATGTCAGGGAGAAAGCTGGACGAGACAGCCCACAGTTTTACCGTGAGAACTGTGGTATTTGGTGTTTCCTGGTAGCTCCCAGGCAGGGCGAGGATCTCACAGAGCTTTGCCAGGAGCAGGGAAAACCAGCTCCCAGAAGGCTCCACCACAGCCCATTTCATTTCATGTCTGTGACCCGTTTGGGGTCTCTCTGCGTCCTGAAGGGCGTGCGATGGGCAGCAGCTGTGAGGGGTCCAAGAGTCGCTGCCAGGGTGCTGCCATGGCTGGCGGCTGCGCTGCTGCAGCCCGAGCCAGCCTCACGTCAGGCTGGAGGCAGGGCCCTGGAACAGCAAGCAGGGTTTTATCATCTCCTCATCTCCTGCAAATTTGAGTCATGAGCATAATTCAGCAGGTTTCAGGCTACAGAGAGCAAGGCAAGCCAGGGGAAAAACAGCCTCTCCTTTGCTTTTTTTTTTGCTCTTTAGAAATGGCTGGTCCTTCCCCCCCTGCCTCACCCCCAGCAAAGCGTTTTGGGGGTGCAGGCGGTGGTGGTGGCATCTTGGATGAGCTTGTCCATGTGGTGAGGGAGCTGTGCCATGGCAGACCTGACTCTGGCAGCCGGGGAGGCCCTGGGAAAGCTGCCATCCTTCTCCAGCGAGCTTGGAAAGGGCGGGGAGGAGCACGTCTCATCCCAGGAGAGGAATGCTGTGCCCTCGCCGCCGTGCTGGGGGGTGGCTGCTGGGCTGCGATATAAATAGCGCAGGGGGGGTGCTGAGGCCGGGCCTCCCGCCCGCGGGTGACGGGCCTGCTCGCAGTGAGCCAGCCCAGCGCGTGGGAGCCGCTCCGGCTGCGCGGAGGAGCCAGACCTGGCGGGGCTGGAGGAGGAGAAGGGCCCTCCAAACCCTGAGCCGGCAGAAATGCTGGGAGCGGGGAAGGCAGGGGGACAGGACGGGCCCCGAGTCCGAGGCTCCATCCCTCCTGACATCCTCCCACTGCTCTGCACCTCCCGTCGGCCTCACCACCTCCTCTGGCCACCCCTCCCTCTCACACAACCCAAGGCTTTGCAGGTCCAGCCGTGCCCAGCGCCATCCCTGCCTGTGCTTGGCACAGTCGCAGCCCAGCACGGCTGGCACACAGCCTCTGGCTTGCTTCCAGCCCTTCCTGCTGTCTTCTGCCCTCCTTGCAGCAGGGGGATACCTGTGTGGGGGCAGGAGGAAGCGGCTGCTCGGAGTGGAGCACACGGGCTGCCCTGTCAGGGTGTTGGAAAGGCAAGATGGCCTTTATTATCCATTGCCTAATGGCAGGCATCTTCCGTTTGAAAGCCTCCACTGCCCTTGGGTGGAAAGCACTGAGCTCTGGGGGGTTCCTCAGCTTTGCCAGTGATTGGAGTTTGCCTGGGTGAAGGATGTGCCACGGGGCTGTGGTATTGCCACACAGGCACCAAACTGTGAGTGGGCAGAGTAGCCAGCCCAGATGGGTTCTCCAGATCAGATCTGTGGGGAAACTGAGGCCTGATTCACTCCAGCTGGCTCCAGGGATGTTGCCACATGAAGTTTTAGAAGAGCCTTTCATGTGCTGGACCACCAATAGACTGTCCCAGGTCTGTGTGGTCTTTGGGAAAGCCACTGGAGTCACTCACTCCCTGATACCTCTGTGAGTCCAGAAAGCAGCTTGTGCAGCCCTTTAGTCTGGAGCTATTCCATAGGGCAGGAGGGGAAATGAGAAGCAGTAAGGACACGTCTGGGAGATGACACAGCAGCAAGATAGCTGAATTTCCCCTTCGGACTGCAAAGAGGCTCCAAGCTCCTCTCTGATGGGCACAGAGATGCTGCAGCAGCTTGCCTCCATGATCTTGCCACTCAGGCACCTTCTCCTGTGTGGTGGGACCTAGGAGCACTTTCCACAGCAGCATCTCTCCATCCTTTCCAAGCTGCAGCAGCCAGGAGAGGGTGGCTGGCACCACACCTCCAGGACACTGCCCTGACCACGAGGACCTGGAGTGACAAGCACTATCCACTTTGTCTCTTGGGGCCCCTTCCACCCAACAGCCACCTCTGTGCCATCCCCAAGAGCTCATCTCTGCTGCAGAGTTACAAGCCCTGATGCCCAGGCTTGGTCTGCACATGCCACTGCCCACTCACAGGCAGCAGAGCTTCCCAGTCAGGGTAGCTGGTGGAGAAGGTGCCTGCTTGGGGTTGTGGTTGTGTGGGCTGATAATCTGCCCACAGCCCAGCATGTGCGTGTCATAAATCACATCAGAAGCCAACATCTCTGGTCTGTGTTGGCTGAGCACAATGCTGCAGTGCTTTGCTGCAGCGCTAACGAATCAACAGTGGGTGCTGATGGTCCTCTGGACCTTTCCTACACTGCTCATTAAGCCAAGCAGTGCATCATGGGGCTCCAGAGCACCCTGGCTCGTGCAGCACTGGAGCTGTGACAAAGAGAACTGAGACTTTGGTCCAGCCCAACATTGCAAAGCTCCATTTAAAAGCCTGTTGAAAAAAACCCCCTTCTGTCTCCAGAGCCAAATCTGGCAGCTTCTCGGTTTAGGGCTGTTTCACAAGTGAAAGTGGGACCTGACAAGGTTCAGCAACAGAAGCTGAGTGTCCATAATGAGATCAGGGGGGGAAGATAGGCTCAGGGAGCTGAGGTATCTGATGCATCACATCTGTTAATCTGGAGGAGCCCAGGACAATGAGCTTCCTTTTCTGTGGAGCATGGGTGCTGAGATCTCTGCTGATTGGCACCCCACGTGGGGTTGATGGAGAGTGGGTCCCGTGGGTCCCGGCTGCACTAATCCCATTAGGTCTGTTTGCACTAAGCCCCCGTGAGCAGTCCCCTCTCAAGAGGGTCTCTGCCTTGGTGCAGGCCAGGCTCAGCTCCACAACTGCCGTGAGCAGGAGGGGAAGAAGAGGGTGGTCCAACCGAGCATGTCTCTGCGGTGCCTTCCCAATGGAGCTGCTCAGGGGTTCATGCTGGGCTAAAGGGTGCTGGCTGGGAGCAGCTCAGGAACAAGATGGGAAGGGCAGTGTGGGGTGAAGGATGCTGGGGGCTGATCACCCAGCCATGAAGGAACCCGATAGAACCTGCCTCTGCCTTGGATGATGCCAAACACCTGAAAGCAGAGGGGGAAAAGCTCCTGCTCCTAGATTAGCTGCAGTTAGCAGCACCCCAACCTTCAGTCTGCCTCTGGGAATAAACTGAGCTGTGCATTGGTGCTGGGGGTTCAGCTCCAGAGCCCCCCGGGGAGGGGGCTGGGCTCGCTCTAAATCTCCTAATCCTTTTCATCACTCTGCCAGACATCCAGAGACACTGCAGAGAACTGCCTGGGGCTGGGCCCCCCTGCGTCCCCTGAGCTGCTTGCAAATCCCAATCAGCCGGTGGGTGATTACAGGGGTTTCTCCTGTAGCACAATATCCAGCCCCCCCCCCCCAGAGCCACCGCAGCATATGCAGGGCTGGGCTCCATGGCTGCGGCGAGCAGGGGCCACCCGGCTCATCCTATTAAGGGCACAGCACGGGAGGGATGAGCAGGGCTGGGGTGACATCCCCACAGCCCAGAGCCAGCTGGGGAAGGGGGGTTTGCAGCTTCCCTGCCCCACGGCCCTGCTTGCCCTGCCCCGTGGGCTCTGTTCCTCAGGGATCTCACCATGGGGTGTGGTGATTGAAGCCCTTCACCCCCCACCCTCCACCCCCAAGCTCCATAGCTCTGCTCTTGTGGCTCCACAGCTGCCCACAGCTGCCTACGGGCATGGTGGGATAAAAGCTTCCCTGCCAGGAGGGTTGACACCCACTCTTAAGCTGCTTTCAGCTCTTTTTGAACCTCCACCCCAAGCATCAGTGGCCCAGCACCCTGTTCCCGTTCCCGGGGTGGGTCTGTGGCCACCATCACAGCACAGGCAGGCAGCACAGGCTGTGCCAGCCCTTCGCTTTCCAGTTTGTAGAAATGCCCATTCCTCTAGAAGTGAGGAACTGAGACAAGGAATGGAGCAAGCACAGGTCTTCTCTGGTGCCTGACAACACTGCTTTGAACTTCACAGTGCTTTTTAGTCCTGCTTGAGAGGCAGCCTCTGTGAAGATGGTGCCCGTGCCCCTGGGCACTCCTGGTCAGAGCCAGGGGGAGATCCCAAACCTCATCCTCTTTTCCATGCAAGCACTGAAAATGAATCTGCCAGATCTGTGCAGGCAGCTGGAGAGCTGAAGCTGCAAGGTCAGGCCCTCAGGAGACATGAGAATTAAGTTTTCCATCAAAACGGATGTCCCTGGCCTGGCACGTTCCCAGTTCCTGCTGTAAGCCCAGGACCCCATTAAACCAGATTTACTTGAAAAACCGAGGCTGGAACAAAGCCCGTGCAGCAGTGAGGTCCCTGCCCAGCCCACCTCCCTTCATGCACCATCCCCACCTGGCAGCCACTCAGACCCTCTCTGCAGCTGCCCCCAGCCCAGGGAGAGCTGCCAAGGAGCAGCTTCCCATCTCCTCCACCTTCAGCTAGGAGTGAATCTTGTGCAGAACAAGATGGACTTGGCAGGGACACTGAGGCCCTGCCACTGATGCCATGCTTGTGAGGGCCAGCTCGGTGGTACCATGAAGGGATAGAGGATACCCCTTCCACACACCCCTGTGGGGCTCACTAGGCACCAAAACCCATCCCCAAGGAGCTGCTGGCCAGGTGTCCAAACTCCGAACCATGCCGGGCAGCTGCAGCATCCTCACCAGCAGCATCCTCGAGGCCCCTTCCCACCCTGGGTAATCAATGTGTGTTGCCATGGAAACCAATCGGTTTCCAGAGCAGCACATAGCTGGCTGGGTGTGATGCTCAAGGCTGTGCCCGAGGACTGGGAAGGCTTGCTGCACCTGGGTGGGGTGTGGGGAGGGCAGGGGGTGCAGGGGAAGCTGGGCACAGTGCAGTGGGGAGGAGAGGCAAGGAGGGAGCAAAAGACATGGGGGAGCAGGTGGGATGGGGCACGCTGGGCGGGGGGGTAGAGAAGGGTCAAGCAGAAGAGGGGAAGGAGGTATGAAGGAGGGGTGCAGGGGGGTTCTTCATAGCCTGGGCTGCCTGGGGAGGAAGAGGAGGGGGAGGAAGCATGAGGAGCAACTGTAGGGCATGGCACAAGGCCAGGCTTGTTCAGGAGGGACAGGGAGGTCCTGGGACTGTGTCTGTGTTTAGGAAGATGCTCTTTTGTAATCCCAGTTATCCTGGGGGCAGGTGAGTGCTACCTGCCCCCCTGTGCCAGCTGTGGCAACATCCTCAACGTCTGGATTGTCTTTCCCTGAGATGGGTCATCAGCAGGCAGCAAGGCCACTTGCTTTCCTAGGACCCCTGAAGACACGTCCCTGCTGCCCCACTGGTGTGTGTCTGCACAGAGGGACAGCTGAGAGCCCCCTACTCCCTCACCCATCAGGGCAGGGGCAGGGGGCATCGGCTGCCCACTGCATCAGTGTGCATGAGGAGATCCCAGGGAGAAGGGAGTCTCTACAAAACCCCACCAGGGAGACAATGGCCTCTACTTGGAAACACTTCCTTCCCAGGGAAGCTTGTGGACGTTCCCAAGCTGGGGGTGAGCCTTCCCCTGGCCTGGTGCTCAGCAAGGGCACGATGCTGCCTGAGAGCCCAGTGCAGCCGAAGACACGCAGCACCCGCACCAAACCCAGCTGCTGGGGGAAGCATCTCTACTCTGGGCTGAGAGACTCCCCCGTGCAGCTGCTGATCTTGCCCAGTGCAAGTCCTGTGCAAGCAGAAAACCAAAACCAGCCACAGCTGAGCAAGGCCCCTGAGGCTGCAGTGAGAAGGAGGTGCAAATCCACCTGGTTTGAAGTGGCCCAGCTACTTATGGAGGGGCTAAACTACCTAAAACCAGCCAGCCGTGCTTGGTGAAGGGGAGGCTGCACCTCCAGTGCTGGGTCCAGTTCTGGGCTCCTCACCATCAGAAGGACATGGAGGTCCTGGAGTGAGTCCAGAGAAGGGCAACCAGGCTGGGGAAGGGGCTGGAGGGCAAATCCTCTGAGGAGCAGCTGAGGGAGCTGGGGGTGTTGAGCCTGGAGAAGAGGAGGCTGAGGGGAGACCTTCTCCCCACCTCCCCTGCCCTGCCAGGAGGGTGCAGAGAGGTGGGCGATGGTCTCTGCAGCCAGGGGACAGGAGATGGGACAAGGGGCAATTGGCTCAAGCTGCCCCAGGGCAGGGTCAGAGCAGATGGGAGGGGAAAGCTCTTCCCTGGCAGAGTTGTGGGGCTGTGGCACAGGCTGCCCAGGGAGGGGCTGAGTCACCTTCCCTGGGTGTGTTTAACAGAGGGGAGATGAGGTGCTCAGGGATATGGGCTAGCACAGGGCAGGAACAGTTGGACTCAAGGTCTTTTCCAACCTGGGGATTCTCTAAAGGAGTTGGGAATGGCATCAGGTCTCCAAGGAACGCTGGTGGAGGTGGGAGGGAGCCTGGAGCTGTTTGGTGGGACTTTCCCTGGTTCCCACCTTAGCTGGTGATGTCTTTTCACTGGAACACTTTGGTTTTAAATTAAAGAGACTGTCCCCATGGCAAACTGCTCTGTGGGGTTATCTTACTTGTACCTGTTCAGAAATGCCCTTGAGGTGGAACACAGAGACAAGTGCAGCCACATCAGGGCTCCTCATGCGGGGAGGAGAGCAGCAGGAGACGGCAGCATCCCCAAGTCGCCCAGGCTCCTTGCTTCCTTCTTCCCCAGGGATGCCCTGAGCCACCCCAAGGATGTGGCACAGGGTGTGTGTGTGTTGGGGAGGGTGAGGTTAAGAAATCATCCGGCACAGGCACCCGGGTTTTCACACTTTTATTGTAAAGCTTTAGGAAGGGCTAATTACAATGGAGTTGGTCATCTGACAGCTCAGCAAACAAACAGAACAGGAGAGAACGGAAAGGGGATCACGACGGTGTCATGCTCACTGCTCTGAACAGAAAGAGTTACAAGGGAATCAATTGTGCTCACAGCGCCCGGGGAAAACCAAGCCCAAGGCCCAAAGCCTTCCCCGCACAGGGAAATGCATCACACATTGAGAGAGCATTACAACCTTAGCAAGAGGCATCGCCTTAGACATAGGTCACCATCTGAAAAATAGTTGGGTACTTTTACTCTGCCATAGGATTTCTCCTTTAGAAAAGCTACACCTGCATGTACATAAAACTGTACAAAAAACAAGGCATCACAAGCAAGGAAATGAAATCTCGTATAAATAGAACCAACACTGAAGAGCTACAAAGGGGTCGCTTAGATCCTTCCCACGCAGCCCGCCTGCTCCCTGGCTCCCACCTTTGGTTTTACCCCTGGCTTGTCCTAGTGCAGTGAGATACAGTGAACCCCTCCATGGGGGCGTTGAAGCCCCCTCCTCCTCCTCTTCCTCCTCCTCCTTCTCCTTCTCCCTGTGCTTGTCTAGACTGGAGCCCGTGGGGAGCTTCACCCCCTCCACGTGCACAGAGGCTTTATCCTTCTGGCTTATAATTGTGCAAATGAGCTTCTTTCCGACAGCACCTCTTCTTCACCCTCCCCCAGGACTGATCCCCAGTGACACTGTCAACTTTAACCCAGGACAAATCCCCACCACCCCTCTCCCCGCCCCCCGCCCAGTTCCCAGGACCCAGCACCTTCTCCTCCCCAGAGACCCATCCCCACTGTACCCCACAGAGCCTCCCACCCCTTGGCACCCCATTGAGGAACCATTCCCACTGCCCCCTCCCAGCCCCCAACACTTTCCCCACAGACCCACCCCCCCATCATGCTCCCCTTAGACACCCATCCCCAATTCACCCCAGATACCCATGTTCTCTTCCCACTGTGCTCCCCTGCGAAGTCCCAGCCCCACCATCCCCACGTACACCCCAACAAAACTCAGCCCCCCAACCCCTCTTCCCATGGCACCCATCCCCAGCACCCATCCCACCCACTCCTTGGGGACCCCCCCTCTGCACACACTCCCCCCTTGCACCACGCTCGCACTGAGAACATCGCCAGGTGCTCCAGGAGACAAGACGGCAAAACTCCAGCCACGGGGCTTTGAGCTTCGGGGTCCCTCTGGTCACCCCGAGCAGAAGGTAGGGAGCCCACCCGCAGGCAAGAGGCTGGGGGTGGGGGGTGGGGAAGCTGGTCTTGGACAAGCACCCCTCAGATGTGGCTCCGTCGCTCTCCTAGGGGGGGGTCCCCAAAAGGGGCACTGGACACTGCCACTGCCTGAGCCGAGGGGAGGCGTGAGCAGTCGAGTTGGCAGTGGAATCCAAGATCCTGGCCAGCGTGGCCAAATTGCACATTCTGCCCAGTTTGGCCCTGAAACTACAGAGCTACAATAAAAACAAGTTCAGGAGCGTGACCTGCTCAGGCAGCCAGGCCAGGGGGACGCCGGCCCCGACGGGCGGCCACCGCAGGCAAGGGTCGAGCAGGGATGCCTGGACGGGCGGATGGACAGACATCCACCGGGAGCATCGCGCCCGCCTTGAGGGACACCCCCCCCAGCCCGGCCAGTTGGCGGGAATCAGCAGCAGGAGACCGGGAGGAAGGTCCTGCCTCCTCCGGGTAGCACCCCGAGGTGCCGGGGCTGCAGGCGATGCAGCGTGGAGCAGTGCTGCCTGGGGAAGGGGAGGAGCAGGGCTGGGGCAGGAGGGAGCAGCTGCGAGCGGGCGCCTTCTGCCACCCTTCCCTTGTCACCCGGGCTCAGCTCACTCCGCGTCCCCTTGGGTCAACCGGAGCCACGCCGGGGAGCTGGACGCATCTCGCCATCGCCGCCAAAGCAAAGGGAGAGGAGCTGCTCAGAGAGAGGGATGCTGGAGGGGACTGGGGGGGAAGGAAGCTGGGTGGGGCAGTGGAGGGGGGAGCTCCCGGCACGCTGCACCCCAACAGGCACTACAGCTATGGTGGGGCAGCCTCTGACCCACGGCGGCTGGGGTGCCCTGGCCCTGCGGTGCCCCCGTGCCGGTCGAGCCCAGCGGAGCCACCCACGAGCCCCGCGGCAATGGACCGCGTGGGCCAAAGATGAGCCACGGGGGGCAACCATCCTGCAGTTACCACTGGCCTCGCTCCCTAAGGAAGATCCCAGAGATGAAGACGATCGATGCGTGCGCGAGTACGGGAAGAACGACGGTACGGTGCAGCGCGGCCCCTCCCCGCGTCCTGGCGGGGGAGGACCGGGAAGGGCTACCCAGGAATGAGGCGCAAGTCCCCAGGACCCCTCCTGCCAGGGGTACACGTGGAGTCCGGCTCCTGAGGGAGCAGAGAGGCTCAGGAAAGCAGCCACGCGTCCCCCTCCAGGGAGTCCCTTGAGGGGCAAGGGGGGAGGGTCCTGTCCCCACTGCCTGCGCAGCGCTGCCCCAGCCGGGTACCCTGCATGGGAGCCGAGGATGCCCAGGCAGCGGGGACCTGCCAGGGAGACCGGTCGACCTTTGACAATGGAAGAGAAAGCTGGACCCCGTGAGAGTGGCCCTGTGGCCTAAGGGCAGCGGGAGTCCAGCGGGCAGGGGCTCAGCAGCCCCCGGTGTGACCCTGAGACAAAGCTCCTCCTCACAAAGGCAATGGTGGCTTACAGGCGGATGGGACGGAGGTCGAAGGCATGGCGCAGCCGGCCTCATGGGCATCCCCTGCCCTGGAGGAGGCACAAGGCGATGGGCTGAGATGCCACAGCCGATGACGACCTCCCTGACGGCAGAGTCGGACTGAGGGCTTCTCCAGACCCAGCCGGTCTCTTGCCTGGGGGCTTCCCCATCCCTCCTCCACCCGCCGGGTGCAGGGCCACCACCAGGAATGCCCCCCCCCCCTCCCCAAAAAGCAGACCCCTGCCTATGGCACCGGGCAGTCCCTAGGGACCCTGCAGCTTGTGGGCACAGTGACAACGTTCAGAAAGAGATCCAGGCTAAAAGATAGCAAAGTCCCTACAGTCCGGCGAGGACGCTGCCCCTCTCCTCCAGCTCCCCAGTTGCTGTTTCAGGGACTGGTCACATCTCTATTTACAATATAGAACATGAGTGTGGGCCGGAGGCTGCGCTCCCGTGGGCTCTTCCACGCAGCAAACCATTCAAAGCTGGAACTTGCTCCCTGTGGTTTGTTTCTGGTTTTCCTTTTTTTTTGTTTGTTTTTCCTTTTTTCTTTTTTTTTTTGTGGTGTTTTTCTGGTTTTGTTTAAAGGTCTTTTGTTTCAAGGACAATAAAAAGTTTCGATCAGGCAGGACTTGAATGTCATTCCTAAGATTCGTATTTACAGGAGTCTACAGCAAAGAGACAGGCAGCTCACCCTCCCCCCCCCCTGCCCCGTGCACGGGGACACCCCCTCGTCCTATGCCCAGGAACTCCACCAGCTCTGCGTGGACCTTTGGTACGTAAGCCCTTCTCCCCAGCCGTGCCCCTCCACACCAGGAGCCTGCCCAGCCCTCCCCGGCGACGCAGCAGTTCGGGGACATGCACCCACAAGTGCTAAGAAATCAGGTTTTGGGATGCTTCCATCCTTCCCACCCACCCCTGGCCCCGGGAAACAAGGGGTTAGAAAGGCGCTCCTCTCATCCCTGCCTTGCCCTGCTCTGCTGTCCGCCGAGCCCACTGCCTGGAGAACCGGCCGCCGGAGCGATAAAGCATTGAAGTTTAAAATGTTCCTCTGGACACTGGCCTCAGAAGCGCGTCTGCTCCCTGCCCCTCACGCCCAGCCTCACAGGTATATCTCCCTCTTGGTGGTCTGGGACGAGGGGGTGGTGGCTGGCTGGAAGTCCGAGGTCTGGGTGAGAGGAATTTCCTCCATGGGAGAGTCCTTGCAGGGCTCATGGCTACTATTGGAGAAGGCACTGTACGTGGGGAGCAGGCGGAGGTTGGCCATTTTGGTGCTGCGCTCTTCTGAGAGTCTGGGGCTGCCATTCCCGACTTGCTCTTGACTCCCTCTGTCTTGGTAAGGCACAAAAGTGGAGAGTTTGAGGGCGTTCTTGGGCCTGCGGCTGGGGGAGGACTGGCCGGGCATCCAGCAGGTATCGGAGTGGCCGAACTCGGTGCACTCCCGGGTGCAGGTCCCAGTCATGGCTACATCGGGCAGAGGCCGGAGATCTGCAGAGGAGCAAGCGAGAGCATCGTTACACACCGGCTCAGGGTGGGAGCGTGGAGCACAGGGGCGTGCAGCAGAGCCTCAATGTCTCCATCCTGCCTGCATCCTGCTGTGGGTGGGACAGCCAGACCCACAGCCCCCCAGGGAGCTGGACCCACAGCCACCCGGGGAGCTGGTCCCACAGCCACCCGGGGAGCTGGTCCCACAGCCACCCGGGGAGCTGGACCCACAGCCCCCCAGGGAGCTGGACCCACAGCCACCCGGGGAGCTGGTCCCACAGCCACACGGGGAGCTGGACCCACAGCCACACGGGGAGCTGGACCCACAGCCCCCCAGGGAGCTGGACCCACAGCCACCCGGGGAGCCAGACCCAAGGCGACCTGGGGAGCTGGTCCCATGGCCGCTTGGGGAGCAAAGGCAGAGCTGGGAGGAGAACCCAAGGCTCCTCCCATCCAAGCCCCAGCCCCCTGGACAAGCGTCCTCCCTGGGTGTGTGCAGAGGAACAGGAGGCAGTGCATGGGGCAGAGCTCACCGAGCACAGCCCCACTGGAGATGAGCATGGCACAGGAGGGGCTCCACAGCCTGTGTCTGCGCAGCAGGAGGCAGACTGCCACCAGACGCATCGCCCCAGAGCTGTGGGCACGACCTGGACCCTGCTGGGCTCCAGGAACTCCCTTGGTCCAGCACCTTGGGGCACTGCTGGCAGCTTCCCTGTGCAGAGCTAGGGAACTGCCCTAAACACAGCCCCCTCACTGCCATGAGGTACAACCACATTTCCTGAGCACCATCCTCTGGCAACTCTGCCCTCCCCATGTGTGCCAGGCCACCTGCAAGCCTTCCCAAGCACAGACAGAAGTCCTCAGACATGGACTGGTCTCCATGGGTCCCTGAAATCCCCAAGTGGAGCAAATGACACCATGAGCAAACCCATGTCTACCCCCAGAGAGGCTGGACATACCTGATGCTCAAGTCCCTGCCCCAGGAGCACCAGCACTCTCCACACACGAGACACCTGCCTCTGGGAGAGCCAAGTATCTGAGGGCATCAATAGCTCCTGCTCCTGGGAAACTGACCACCAGCTGCACCAGTTTGTGATCTGGTGTTCTCAAATACCAGCCAACCCCTGCCCTGCCAGGGCCCTTGGCCGTGCATCCTTTACATGGGGAGTAGCTGTCACGAATCTTCAGAGGCCAAAACTCAGCATTTCCACACAGAGGTGAGTATTCCTCCAAGAGACACCCCAGACACAAGCCATGCCTTGCCATCTGCCCCAGTTTGGGGCACAACACAGCCTCACTGCCACTGCCTGGGGTACATCAGTGCCCAACACCACAAGCATCTCCTGGCAAATCAAGCCTGGTGCTGATGCTGGGATGAAACGGGGTGTTGGAGGGGGCAGATCATGACCTTGAGACTGCTCTGACTTGCAGAAGATCCTTCTGGCTCACGGAAGTCCTCTCCATCTCTCCACCAAGGTGCTCACTCCACTGCATTGCTCACAAACAGCCCCACAGACTGATGGATGGAGATATAAGGAGCTCTGGGGACCTGATACATGGGGCTGAGCTGAGGGCACGCCCCTTCCCATTAGATACACACCAGTACACATAACCCCCTCCTCCCAAAAAAGGGCAGACATTCTGGCTTCCCTCAGCCCTGGGAAGAACCAAACCAGAGGCGTTCGCACTGTGCTGGGGGCTCAGCCCTCATCAGCACATCACCAGGCTGGGGCTCTTGGACACAGGCACCCCCGAGCCACCCTGGCACAGCTTTCACACACACAGCAACCCCGGGATGCGAGGAGGGTCTCTGCAGGAGAAGGCTCCATGCAACACCAGGAACGGTTGGCAAGGGAGAGCTGAAGAGACAGGCATGGAAGAAGGGGCAAAGTTAGCAGCAGACAGGTGCGTTGAGCATTTCTTGCCCTAAACCAGCCCCAAATTCCCAGGCCCTCTGGGTGCTGAGGCACCTCAGGGTTTCCCCCTGGTTCCTGTGGAGGCTGTGGCACCCACACTGCTCCCCGCGCCGGGAGCCGCCTCCTGCGCCCCGTCCCCGGGCACACTGCGATATCCTGGCAGAAGCCATCAGGACATACCTCAGCGCAGACCCCCTTCACAGCCTGCTCCGCTCAGGGGACTCTAATGAGGAGCAGAAAAAGGACGAGAGGGTCACATCATTGCACAGCCCCCAGCCTCCACACCCACCCCTCGGATCCTCCTGGCTCCTTCAAGCCTCCCCGTTGCGTTGCACCGAGCCCCACAGCATCCCTCTGACACCCACCGCCTCCAGAAATCCCTCAGCCTCTCCTGGAGGCTGCTTGGCCACCACTGCCAGTCTCTCCCTGCTTTCTCCAGACTTATCCCAGCCTCCCTGGAGCCTGCTGGCCCTTGCAGGACGTGCAGGGGGACCTGAGGCGAAGCTTGAAGCCACCTGGCTGGTGGTGCAGAAGCACCGGGGCCGTGCATCAGGCAGCGATGGGCACACACACACACACAGACAGACAGACACACACACACACACACACACACACAGAGGGATGTGCTCATGCACCACAAACAGGCACACTCAACTGAACTCATGTGCAGGGAACAGCCATGCGCTCGCTGTGGGGTGCGAAAGCAGGAGCCCAAGGGGAGGGGACATGATGCCCACAGAGGTCAGTGCAGGAGCTTAGCTTGCCAGTGTGTGTCTTTGGGGTCACTGACCATGGACCCACTGTCCTACTTCCTGAGCATGTGGAAAGTTGCCTCATTTCTTTCTCCCAGCTTCAGGCAGAAAGCAAGACAGGAAACCAGGGGCAGGGCAGCTCGGTTTTCATCTCTACTCAGTGCAAGTCAAAGCAGAAACCGGAGCCTGTGTCCAAAATGATCCCCAAGGGCTTCCCCTCAGGACAGCAGGATGTGGCCACCGGCTTGGTCAGTCTGAGGTCACGTTATGTCACCTGCCACTTGTGTTCAAGACACAATCTCTCTCTCCTCTCTCCCTCCTAATTTCCTAACGGGATGGCTCATCATCGTTCCCACTTCCAGAAACGCCTTGGTGCTGCCTGGTCCCGGGGTGGGAAGCGCAGGAGTGCCATCACTTCTTGCTCTGGCAGAAGGTGCTTTGCTGAGCCTACGGAGGGTACTGGCAGGGCAGAAATAAAAGCTACCTCTTGGGTGAACAAAGCCATGGGGATTTCCTTGCGCCAATGGCAGCTTAGAAATCGCAGGATCAAGCAGGAACGCTGTGTTCAGGGGCTTTTATTCTGGTTTTCCCATTGTCTGTTTCTGGCACTGAAGTCTGTTTCCAGCGCTGCCCCTTCGCTTGCAGTGAGAGGCTGGCATGGGAGCTCTGCTGCTGAAGGAGGGCATTATGTGCCATCAGCACAGCCCGCTCGGCTGTGAGAGCCCGGGAATGGGGCAGGGTGTAACTCCTGAATAGCTGGGATTTAGAGCAAACACCACCCGACAGCCTAGTTCCCAGCACAGGCTGGGGGTTCAGAGGCTTCGATCTGCCACCGATGACAAGCAGAAACCTGTCTTTGGGGCCCAATTCTGGTGGCAGTTTTGCCCAGCAGTTCCCATTCTGGCTGCCCAGCAGTTCCCATTCTGGCTGCCCTGCAGCGTGGTGAAGAGGGAGAGCCCAAACCTCACCTCGGTGTTGCGTGCCTGCTTCGCCTTACAAAGTCTGCTTGAGATTTTTGGGTCCCTCCTCCACCCCAGGAATAATTTTATGCCCCTGAATGCCCCCAACCTGACAAATTTCCCAGGTGATGAAGAGGATGGCCATGTCCTCTCCAGCATCTCATTCCTCCACGGCACCCTGGCCATGAGGAGCACAAGCTGTCGGTACAGCTGCCATGTTTTCCTGAGCTTTGCCCCCTTGCTGCAGCCTTTTGGGTCCCATTGTTGGCATTTCCATGCCAGGAGACTGCACTTCATGGCTGGGAGGATGGCCTGATTGTTTGGGCTTCTGCAGTCCTCATCATCTCCTGCCTCCTCTCCTTCTACAACTGTGCCTTTCTCTGGCATCCTCTTGTCAGCTGCCTCAGGGCTGCTCTGCTGCAGCACATTGCAGGGCAGTAAAGTTGCATCCCTTTGAAGTTTCGAGATGAAAAGAGGGCAGGGTTGGGGCTTTACACAGAGAGGCACCCTGGGCCCTTGTTCGGGTGGGAGGAGGGGAAGCTCTGTTCTCCACCATGGCATGGATGTTCTTGTCTCCTGCCATCCAGGGCACCTCTGATCCGTGTGAAGGAGACTGTGCCAGGCTGCCTCCTCCGGGAAGAGGCACATATCGGGGCCTGCTAATTATTTCTCTCTGGATATCCCCATGTGGGGCAGGAACACATCCTGTCGCAGCCACTTGCAAGGGCTCCTCTAACAGTGTTACTGCTCTTAGGTGGGATTTCAACAGCGCACTTGAGTTCTGTTAGATGGGAGACCAAAGCCAGCAGCCTCACTCAGCAGGCACTTCCATCTCCTGCAGCGGATGTGCAGAGGTCAACTCACCCACCACAAGCCAGACAGCTCCGAGCAGAGGCTGAGAGTCAGCCTCAATCACTCTTTTCTTTTGGGGGGGGTGGATACCACCTACAACATCTGCTTTGATTCTTTGATTCTCCCTGTCTTCCACCCGTGTCAGACATCAGCAGCTGGGCTGTGATGTGCAGCGCTGGCTGAGCAGGGATGATGCAGCACAAGAGGCCAGATCTTGTGGGTGAGGGGATGTAGTGGAGCAGCACTGGGAGGGAAGACGGTGGGACCATGGGGGTGTAACACAGCAGAGCACGGCAAAGGATGCAGAGAAGCACAGAAGGGAGGAGGAGGAGGGAAGCACAGCATGCAAGGAGGGACTGGAGAGGTTCAGTGGTACAGATAAACAGGGAACTGTATGGGGAGAGCAGCTTGGAGGCAAAGCAGGGCATTTTCCAGAAGCATTAGATCAGAAAGACTCGTCTGCCCTACCTGGTGGCACGGAGAACATGGGCCACTAATTGCAACCAGCTACTGCCATTTGAAGCCCAAAAGCACTGTACCCCTTCTAGCCTAGGATGGGGGTAGGAGGGTGGAGCATGCCCCACGCTGCCAACTGAGGGCTGGGGCACAAGGTCTTCATTTAAAAATGGCCCTTCCAGAGCAGTGTTTGTTCCACAGTGGCTCTCTCATCAAAGGAAGGATGCAATGCTCCTGGTGCAGGCAGCTTTTCCATCGCTGTTGCCCCAGTGCAGGTGTCTGGAGACACATCTCCTCCTATGTCAAGCCCTCAGGCCTCTGGATACCACTTCTGGGACATCCCTTAGCTGGTGACCTCCCATGGCATCATATCCCAGCAGCACCATCCTCCCTGTCCTGCCTACCTGCCCTTCCAGCACCTACACAATCGGAACAGCCTCCTCAGTGCCGCTTTTCCCAGCAGCCCCCTTCCTACAGCCCAGCTCCTCAGAGCCAGCACCATTCCCCCTCTCCACGTGGCTCACTTCTCCCACACTGCCACTCCCTCCAGGTACTACTCCCTGGAGCGCTCACACCTCCGGGCACCATTGCCTCCAGCGCTCCTCCCTCTGGGCTCCATCACCTTGCCGTGGGCCCACCGACAGGTCCCGTCCTCCCACGCCACCGCTCTCTGCAGGCACCGCTCCCCTGCAGCGCCGCTACCCACAGGTGCCGCTCCCCTGCAGCGGTGCTCCCCACAGGTACTGTCCCCCACGGCTCTCCCTCAGCGCTGCTCTCTACAGGTAGCGTTCCCCTGCAGCGCCGTTCCCGGGAAACACCATTCCCCACAGCGCTGCTGCCTACAGGTATTGGTCCCCCACGGTGCCACGTCCTCCAGGTGCCATGTTCTGTGCTGCTGCTGCCTCCAGGTACTGCCTCCCCCCGCTGCTCTCTTCCCTCCAGGCACTGCTGCTCTCATGGAGCCATCTCCTCCAGGTACCATGTTTTACAGCGCTGCTCCCTCCAGATACCACTCCCCTGCGGTGCTGCTTCTCCCAGGCACCACTGCTTCATGGTCTGTTCCCTCCTCGCTGCGCCCCAGCAGTGCAGCTATTTGGAGAGTGTGCTCCAGCATCCCATCCTCCTCTACCAGCAGCCCCACCACTATCCATCATTCTATTCTATTCTATTCTATTCTATTCTATTCTATTCTATTCTATTCTATTCTATTCTATTCTATCCTATCCTATCCTAGTTTATATTCTATATCTCTATATCTATACTTATATCTATATTCTGTATTATCTTCTCTCTAATTCCATTCTTATTCTTACTCATTCTTACTCTTATTCCTTTTTGTTTTTCTTACGCTTACTCTTGCACTTATTCTTACTCCTACTCTTCCTCCTTATTCTTTTTCTCTTCTATTGTATGCTATTCTTCACGTCATTGTGACCTGGCTGTGATGGGATCAGCCCCTTGTACCATCATACCCCTTAACTCCCAGAGGAGTGTCTCCACATTGGCAGCCAGAGATGCCCAGACACCTGTCCCCGCCTGCCCACTGCAGCACAGGTTCCCTTCGGCGTACGGGAGCTCGGTGGCCCTTCCCCAGCACACTGTCCCATCGCAAGGGCTTTTCCCACAGGCAGCTGGGGAGCTGTGACTGCCCCTGCAAAGCCCAGACACAGGTTCCCCTCAAAACTCTTGGATGAGGTGAGCTATTCCCAGCTGGGAGTGCCCACCCTCAGACACAGAGCAGCAAGCTCGCATCCTGCAGCTCCCCAGCCCGTCTCCTCTGCTTGTCTCCAACTCCCACATCACAGCTGGACGTGGCCAGAGGTCTCTACCCCCTGCACAGCACAAGCACAACAGCGATTTCACTTTCCAGGCCTTGGGGGAGGCTGCTGGGCTGCTGCCCATTTCCACAGCGATGCTCCAGAGATCAATGAGTACAGACAGAACTATCGGAAGCTGGAAGCACAAGCAGAGGGCTGCCCAGCGTCCATGTCAGTCCCTATTTTTCATAGGCTGAGCTAACACTATCCCTACAACACCCAGGCAGACGGTTTGCAGGACCATTCCTAGCACTACAACACCCAGGCAGACGGCTTCGGGGACCAATTCTAGCACTACAACACCCAGACAGATGGCTTTCCAAACTTAACACCGTCGCTACAGCACGCAGACAGATGGCTTCTGGTATCGGAGGCCGACCCGACGCTGACCATAAAGGTGGTTACTGCGGTTCAACGCCACACCTACAGCTCTGGGGGCAAGTACAAGCAACACCCTCTCTTGCAATAAATCCTGAGCAAGGTCCTCAGAACCAGCACTGATGCCAGCACACAGATGGATTTCTCCTAGGCACCGAAGTCAAGAGATGTAATGCTCACAACCACCTCCCCCAGACCCTACAGCACAGAGCATCTCTCCCCTCGTGCTAAACAGCAGTATCTAAACACCGGCACAGCCAGCCCGCTCCAAAGTTAATGGCCTGTCAGCCCCCAGATGCACGCACGGATCAAGCCATGGCCTCTGGAGTATATTACAATGGCACGTACTAGCTGCAGCACAGGAGCAAACGACTTCCCAGATCCTGCCAAGGGTATCACGGCAGAACCGGCTCGTAATTAATGTGGACAGATGCACCCACCAGCAGCAGCCTCACCGGCGCAGGTAGCGCGGTGCTGGAGCGTCTTGTCGGCAGTGAGGGCCTGAGCCTGGGCTCCCAGGGGACATGTTCTTCCCTCGCTCGCTGGGGCTGGGGCTGGAGGGGCCATCTCAACACTGCTGTGAGGAATTCAAGCTGCATCCGTGGCAGGCTGGCTGGGAAGCACGGGCATCCCACAACCACATCTCCACAGCAACAGGAGGAGATCCGTACTGATGCCGGTTACGGGAACACCCAGACAGATGGCTCTGGAAGCTGACCACATCCCTGCAGGGACCAGGCAGGGCTAATGGGGCTCAGTGACACACTACAGCACCCACGGGACTCCCCAAAGCACTGTCTGCCTCCAGCTTCACTGAATCCCTGGGATCCCCAGCGAAACAAATCCAATCCCCCTATAACAGATTTTGTGCTTGTGGTGCCGCTTACGTGATCCTCTACGCTGGCACAGTGGGGCTTCAACCTTCACTGGACTATAGAAAGCAGAATTATGACATTAAATCACTGATAATTATGTTAAGAACCACCTTAATAGGATTACAGGGTTCAAAGGTTAGGAAATGCCAAAATTAGGATTGTCCACGCAGTCTTAATTTGCTTTGTGAGAGTCTGCTCCATGATGCAGACCGGAGTTACACTCGGGTGGAAAACATTTTCCCTGGGGTCCCTTTGTGTCCCTGGGGGAGAGGACAGAACCTCCTGGGAGATGCAGCAGGCTTTTCAGGAAGAAGAGGTTTTGCCAGGGAGACTCTCCCTCACAGGCTGCAGAAATCGGGTACAAAGTACAATGAAAGGGTCAAGGCATCACAGATTTCTATAAAGCATCACATATTTCTGTACAGTGTGGGGCTGGAGGATAGGGGGATTGCTTTATTATAGAGGAAAATCTAGCACTTTCCTTCCCTACCTTCTTTTGGACGTGAAATATCTGGACAGATTTTGTTGCTGCTTTTCAAAACACTTGGTAAGTGGCATATGTCCACTATGAAAACTGCATCCTTGCACTTAAAGTTTGCCAAAACTTCAAGCAGCTGAAAAGAAACTCGAGTCATGAGCATCACTGGGCCATCCTCTTCACCCACGTTGTATAAAAAGCAGTAACATGTCTAACTCCAAAATTAAATCCTGTAATACTGGATCGCTGACCTCTGGCCAGCCCAGAACATCTCGTGACACCTACAGACATCAGACACCCAACAAATAACCACCGGGAAGGTCGAGGGGTGTCACAACAGCCACACCACACTGTGCAATAACCAAACCATCTTCCCAGTCTTCATACTTACTCCTGTAACACCTCGCCCAGGTGAGTGCCAGCTCCTGTGGGGTGCCCAGCCATCCCCCCCAGAAGCTGTGGGGTGCAAAGCCACCGCCCTTCTTCCCCCCCTCCTTGCTCCAAGGGGAGGGGCAGGTCAGAGGCAGGGATCTAAGGGCTTTTGAGTCCGCTCTGCAAGGGCTAATGATGGTTATGTAAATCGGAGGAGGAACACCACCTGCTATCCCCAGGGGCTGGCCGCTCATGCATGCCTTGTATGCGCATTCCTCTTACCCAAATACCTACACAATCGCTCTGCCTTTGCCTCCCATCCACAGCATTCCTCACACTCCCTCCCACCCCACCCCCCACCCCGTTGGGGTCCCAGTCTGAGTCTGTGGGACTGATGCCCCTTGTCCAGCATCCCAGGGGACACACGGACATTACCCAGAGCTTCCTGGCACGTCATTGGTACCAGTACTGGTGTGGTGACGGCTGATGGGGGGCCCGGGGCAGGGAGAGAGGGAGGTGAGCTGGGCAGGGGGTGGGAGTCAGGGCAGGTGACCAGAAGGGGCCAGACCACCAGGGCCAGGGGCTCCTGGACCATATTATTATGGGTTGCTGACTCTCAGTGGTGCTTTTACCCCATCACCCTGCTGCCCCTTTCAGAGCACCACTGAAACACTTCATGGCTTTTTGGGTGGCTAGAGACCTGTGCCATGGCTCCCTCAGGACTGTGCTCTGCACTCCTGCCACGGAGGCTGGGGCCACATCTCGCACTGACAGCCTTGGGGCAGGGGTGTGGAGGTGCAAGTACAGCATCACAAATGCCTCAGGCCACCCCACACTGCCAGGCAGAGGATGTGTTAAAGCAGCAAATGCTTCTTACAGAAGGAACCTGAGTGACTAATCCTCCCTACCCTGTGAAAGGCAGGGGGCTAATGCCCTCCCCCCCAGCCCCTCTGCTCAGGCTTGGGGTGAGGGCACAGAGGGGTCCAATCCAGCCCCTACCCCCCACACACTTCCAGGTGAACTGCAGCACCCTGTCCCTGGGGGTGCACCTTCCATCTTGCTGCAGCCCATCGCTCCAGCCAGCATCCCTCCAAGGGTTAATATTCCTCTCTAGACCTTCTCAAAGCTAATTAGAAAGAGCCTGGGCAAGTGTGGTGGCAGACACCGCTGCACTTATCTCCCCACTTCCGGGGCTCTGCCCTTATCATTTAATTAAAGCTGCAGCCCCGCTTCCCTTCCTGGCGGCAGCTAATCAGGGAGGGCACTGGAGCTTGAGGCAGCCTCTGCCACTTCGCCAGGGAAGCAGCAGGAGAAGGGCAGGGAACGTGATGTGCCCCAGGAAGGACAACGAAAGGGAAAAGGAGGTAAAGAAGCAGCCCCTTTGTGCTGGGGAGCGGTCACCAGGAGGGCAAGCAAGGGACCAAACCCCAGTGCCAGTGCACCAGCAAGCTGAGAGGCACAACAAGCGACAAGCCAGCTCCATCTTCCAGCACCCTGCCCCAAAGCAGCTCTCCCAGCAACAGAGCCCACGTGTGCGCCACACACCACACTCAATCCTCCCATAGGCAAGGAACAGCCCGTGCCATGCAGTGCCCAGCACCCCCAAGAAAGCTGGGGACCCCCTGCAGCGCACTGGGGAAAGGGCATGTCCATCATGCAACAGGAGGGATGTCCATCAAGCAGCAGCCACCGCAGCAAGCTCCCACACCCCAGGCCCCTGAGGGAGGGCAGGGATGCCTAAGCCCTGAGAGATGCTGTTGTTGGAAGGCCACACAATGGTGCGTGGGCGCAGCTACGCAGGGATGCGTATGTTCCGTGAGAGGCTGGGCCATTGTGGGGCAAACAGCCCCCAGCTGAGGCTGCCAGCCTCTGTGCCAAACCCCACACACCTCTTTCCCAAAGCATGGTTAAGCTAATGGGTCTTGAAAAGAAAGACATTTTGATAACCAGTTTGTTCACAGGGCTGAGGCAGCATGTCCTGTTCTCAGAAAGCCAGCTGGAACACCTCTGCTAAAACTTAAGGGATAAAAAAAAAACCAGAGAGAGAAAGGGAAAAGAAATGAACCTGAGGGAAACCCAGCATGGAAAATTTAAGCTTTAGTGTTGGAAATCTGCTGAAGTGATAAGCAATCGAAAATAAGTCTGTACAATACAAGATGTCAGGCAGCCCGAGGCTGCGCAGTCTATATAATGATCCTCATTGCAGGCTCCAGAAGCTGCTGGGAAGGCGCAGCGTGCTGGGGAGATGGATGTGTGCGCTGGGCTTGCTCCAAGCCCCAGCCATACAGCGATTGTTCCAGCCTTATGCCAACACCACGCAGCCCTTCCAGCGCTCCTGAAAAGGGTGCTCCTCTCCCACCGTCGCTAGTTCCTCCCTCCTCCTACTGTCCTAATCACAATTCTCACACCATATTTTAAGCATTTCTTTTCTAAATTCCTTTTCAGCAAGGCCAGTTTTCTTCACCTCACCTCCAGGCTTGTGTCGGAGGGGAGCCAGAGGGTAGGCACAACAACCCATGGGTGCATTGCAAGGAGCACCAATTCCTGGGATTTAGGAATACCAGTCCGGTTTTATGAGCCCTCTCTGCTTTCTCCTCGGTGCCTGGCTTTTCATTTGTAGGCTTGTATTAAAGCTCTTGTGTCAAGGAGAAAAGAACCGGCGTACCCGTGTCTGCCTTTGAACAAAACCATTGTTAAACCCCATCAACAATTTAATAATCTTTCACTGGCAGGACAATGAATGGGGGGAAATTATTCTTGCAGGGGGCCAGTAGCCACACAGCAGAGCCACACAGCAGAGCCTTGTTCCAGGCTTTTGAAGTCACAGAGGTGTTTAACTGACAAAAGAAATCACAACTTTATGAAAGGGGCTGGGCTCAAGGAGGGTATCTGGGAACAAAGGAAACTGAGACCGCTTGGAGAGAAGCGGAGAGGGGGAGGAGAAGGAAAAGCCCTTGGAAAAGAGTCAAGCCAAACCCCAAGGAAACCGGGAGAGGAAATGGCAGGATGGATTTGCACGTGTATGCTTTTGTTTTCTTTCCACGGATCCTTCCTGGGCTGCTTAAGTGTGAAGTGAGCACATTGGGGTGTCATTTCAGCTGTTTTACAGGCGGTTCCGACTGTAGAAACAGGCCAGTTGCCTGAACCGTGATGCAGAGACTGCAGAGGAAGAAGCCAGATCCCTGCCAGAATTTGTGGTGGGTATTTGAAGGATCAGGGGATGAGAATGAAATGTAGGGCTGATGCTTTAGCGCTGATGAGGAAATGTCTGTCTGCTGAGGGAGGATGCGCACGCAGAGCCGGGTACCACACCCAGCCACAGAGAACCCAACACACGTGAAACCCAACGTTCTGAGAGCCAGGCCATGAGAATTCAGAGGAATGACACGGCACCAAATGAGGCTGCCTGACTGCAGGAAGATCAAGAGCAACCCACGCAGGAGAGCCTGCACCTCTGAACTACCCAGCCCATTTCTCTGCATAACCCGGAGAAAATGCCATAATCCCAGCTGAAAAGGCACTTTATCGATGCCTCAAACACCCACAGACTCACAGCCTGAAAAATCTGCAGTGGAAGCTAAAAGAAGAGATTTTTATGGCTGGCACATGGCAGAAGCAGCGTACGCACTGGTCAGATCCTCCTGTGGTGCAGCCAAGACCTGTGCCAAGAAACCAACCTGGGTGGTTAACGTTTCTGAATTGAAGCAGTTGCTGGTCTAATTCCCCACCCAGGCACTGAAAGGATGGGCACAGCCAGGGAGAATACACATAAAAATAGGTGTGGACACCAATGCAGCTGGGAGCAAACAGGAGGGGGGTATGGGTGTGCTGACGCAAATGGGGAGGTTTAGGAACGGGGCAGAGTGGTTCTGGTTTGTTTGGGAAGACCCAGGGGATAAAAATGCAGATCCTGGTGAATACCACTCTGCCTTAGGTTTGTTATTAGGATGGCAGAGAGCCAGCCAGTCTTGTGGGAGAGTGGGAAAAGAAGGATAATCGCTTCCGATGGGGAATATCAACCTCCAGCTACCCCTGGGTGCTGCAGTTTACAGACTGCTGGAGGTTAGATGCAATAAAGTTTGCACCGCTCTGGGGAGACCTGCCAGAGGCAGTCCTAAAGGCAGGGAATGAATAAAACACGCTTTAAAACACGAGTGAGGATTAAATCTGCTGCAGAACATCCTGCCAGGACAAGGGGGATACATCTCTGCCCTGTGTTAGAGGCAGATCAGCAAAGGGGATTTGCCAGCCCTGTCACCCCCCCAAAGCTCAGCACAAGAGAACAGCAGGATGATCCTGAGAAGCCTTTGATTTCGTGGTCCAACAGAGATGTAGAAAAACATCCAGATTCAGTCTGAGGGCATCATTTTTACAGTTTGTTTTTCAAAAGAGAGAAGACAGTAATAGCAGGTCCTTAGAGCAGCAGAAAATACGTGTGTAGCATTGAGCGAAACAGCAGTGTACCTGTCTGAGCTGGACAGGTAGTGAGGATCTGTGATTTGAGAGGTCTAGGATCAGCGATTGACCCTTCAAAGGAAGCCATTAATCATCATTAAGGAGGAATAAATATCCCCAGGGACCAGGAGGCAAAAAAAACCCCCCACGAGTCCCGTGTCTTGCGATGTGGGTTAGCAAAGAGAGGAAAAAAAACCCAACAAAACCAGGGCTTGGAGAAAGGAAGATAAAATGTGTGTGGGCAGCAGGGCTTTACCTGCAGCCTGAGCACGGGGAGGGTTTGGCATCCAGCTGCGGAGGGAAACTGATAGGGTGAACAATACCCCCAGAGCAGCATTGTTTTCAGGAAAGACACGCTATCTGCCTGCTCTCACTGATTTATCTGCATCTCTGTGGGTGCCCCTTCCTGTGTGGCTAATAAGCAGCAAGATGCTAGACGTGGAATACACAATTTCTTTTGCTTTTATTCATTTTCTTTCTAGATATAATAAGTCTTGCTTTTGTCAAGATCCCTGTTGTCTGGGTAATTTCATCTACAGATCCTCAAGGAACAGAGATCTCCATATCCCTCAAAGTTTAATATCTTGGTTTTAGCTGGCATATTTTCAAGTAATAACTTATACAGCTGAAGAAGAAAGGGGGAAAAAAAAAAGAAATAAAAAGATTACTTATGTCTAATTGCCATTATACTAATTACCCACAAAATACATCGGGCAAATATCACATCTACTCACTCTCTGTCATTTCACATTCCCTACTCCATCTTCTCTTTCCTCAGCAGCTATAAAACAACACAACATGCTGTTCTGACACATCCCTGAACAAATATCATATCCTAACCCTCTCCACCTTTCTCTTGCTGCCTTCTTCTTTCTTCCCTTCCAAGCAAGGTCGTTTTGAAGCAGGCACAGAGCTATAACTGATGGAGAACCGCTGGGTTTATGAACCTGTGTCCATGTACTCCAGCATCCTGCTCTTATCCTTTCCCCAGCCCCTCCCAATGCATCTTGTACTGGGTTTATGGCCATCTGTGTAAGAACATTTTTACCTTTTCTATCTGAGTAAGTACATGACCACAGACAGGCTAACACAGACCAAGGCACAGTCTCACACATAGGCCATCTGAGGGGGTTTATTCATAGAATCACAGAATCCCAGACTGGGCTGGGCTGGGAGGGACCCCAAGGATCACAGAGCTCCAACCCCCTGCCACAGGCACGGACACCAACCTCCAGGTCTGGAGCTACACAAGGTTGCCCAGGGCCTCATCCAACCTGGCCTGGAACACCCCCAGGGATGGGGCACCCACCCCCTCTCTGGGCAGCCCCTTCCAGCCCCTCACCACTCTCTCTGGAAAGAACTTCCCCCTAATATCCAATTTAAACCTTCCAGCAACAGGACAAGGGGCAATGAGAACAAACTGCAGCACAGGAAGGTCCATCCCAACCTGAGGAAAAACTTCTTCACTCTGCAGGTGCCCGAGCACTGGGACAGGCTGCCCAGAGAGGCTGGGGATGGGGAGTCTCCTCCTCTGCGGAGATCCCAGCCCTGCCTGGACGCTGTCCCCTGCCAACTGCTTGAGGTGAAGCTGCTTTAGCAGGGGTTGGACTGGATGATCTCCAGAGGTCCCTGCCAGCCCCAACCATTCTATGACTCTGTGATTTCTGCATGTTGAGAACTCCTTGTCCTGCTCAGACCGACTAGAGGCCTGAGGAGTGGGAGGCAGAGCCCAGGTCTAACCACATCGCCCAGTGACTCCTTCACACCAGTTCTGTGTTGGCACTGGCCCTGAGCAGACTGCATGGCTGCATCAGCTCACACGAAATGAGCCCTGGTTCCTGCCGGGGAACCTCAGGCATCTGAAAGGAAAGGCAAACGCAGGGGCTGACACGGTTAGGTAACCCCTGAGTCAAAGCAGCCTATCCCTGGCATCCCTCGCCAGATGCCATGACTAATGTCAGATTTATGGAGTGTCCTCTCTGCAAGTAAAGCAAAGAGCTAGCGTTACAACCACTTAATGGAGGTGACTTCAAATCAGGATGGATGAGAGCTTGTGGGAAGGAGACAGGAAGAGAGATTCATTGATAGTGAGAGCACAAAGGATAAAATCCCAGGGAAGAGCGAACAACTGAGACTGACATTTGACCTGTCTCAATAGCAGAGCTCACGTTGATTGCACTGGGGACGGGAATGAATCCCTTATCCTCTGTCTCATGCCTACAAGAGAGATTTTCCACCTGAGGGATCCACACCTGACCGATCCTTCAAACTCAGAGTTTTATGAGAAAGGAGACTCAGTGTGAAGTCCTCAAGAAGCACAAATGGGAGACTTCATAAGCTTCTCCAGCATTAGGCTTAAATCCCACACTACTGCTGGTCCCTTTACATGGGAAGAGGTACTGCCAAGCAGGAAGGTTTACAGAGACGTTCAGGAGCGCTCAGAGGCAGATAAAGGGGAAATAACTGAGTTAGATCACACAGGAGCTGGAAATGGCATGCCAAACTACTTCAAAAGGGGCTTTCTGAGGAAGCAGGTCTTTGAAAACAACAAATTGTCTGGGACTGCTGAGGGATCCTGGTTGTCGGCTGCTTTTAGACTTGGCTGTTTTGTCTGGTTTAGATGTAGCCCAGACCTGAACACCAGCCTCTCCTGGCTGCTCACTGCCCCTCTGCAAAGCCCCTGCTTGCTGCAAGTGCAGCTCTTTGTGGAGGCAGAGAGTAGTCAAGGTAGGTGCTCTGACTGAAGAGTAGTATGGAAAATAATAGTAATAATAGTAATAATAATAATAACAAAAATAATTTTAAAAAGAACCAGCAAAATTTCATCCTGATCAGCCCCCTGATCCAGGTCACTGTGAAGCCAGACAAACATGCCACAGCAGAGCACGTGGCACAGAGATGAGCAGACCAAGACAGAGAGGAGGAGAGCTGTCTGGTTTGGTACTCGTGCTAATGAAACACACAAGCTCTCTGGGGTTAACAGGTCCATCCATGGAAATGAGTTATGAAACTCAGCTGCTGGCTCTTCCCTATGGATATCACACGGACCATCTGCAATTGCTCCAGAGAACCTGTCCACAGGCAGGACACCAGGTCTCAAGCCCTGCCCAAATTCATACGTTAAATTGTTATAGAAGGCACAAAAGGAGAATCTGAAGGAGTTTCATTCAACCCCCCATTCTGAGGCAATGTCCTCTGGGGAAAGCAGCATGGCACAAACCAAGAAGGGACCCACCCTTTTCTTCCTGCTGTGGCTCTTATTTCTGAAAGCCTCTTCCTGTAGGTGAACTGGGGTTGAACCCACGGATAGTTTAAGGATGACATAAACTACTCCTTGGAAAACAGGTTTTCTACCAAAGAAGGGATGTTTAGATTTGGTTCAGATAAGAAAAGCTGGGCATGGGGATTTGCAACCATTGCCAGGCAAAAGCAAAACCAAACCCAACTCAATCCTGTGCAGACTGAGTGGCAGAAACCCATATCTCACCTTGCAGCCACCTCGTGAAGGTGAAGAGTTCCCTGCGTCACCAGGGCCGCAGGAGGGCACATCCTGCCAGGTGAGAACCACGGCAGGCTGCTGAGATGAAATAGTGATGGAAAGTGTCCCTGCCCTGGACTGAAGGAAGTAGGTGACATTGCTTGGTCTCCCTGGTCTGGGAGACTGGGAAGTCCTCCTTTCCCTGGGACAGTAGAAGTCATCTTCCCTCCATAAGCTCATTTATAGCTCCTAGATAAAAAATGATATCCCTGCACCTGTGTGCTGCCAGTTGCTATAAGAAAAGCCTCAAAGCTTGCTGTGGAGCTGGCCAAGCCTAAAGACTAAGGAAGAGTGGTTCCAGAAAGCAAGGTGACCTTTGGGCTAGCCTTCATACATGATGATCCTCACAGGTCCCCTCCAGCTCAGGATATTCTGTATGCTCCAAGCCCGTGGTCTCTGCAGTAGCACCCAGTAAATCAGCACATTCAGAGCAGGGCCACCTCCCTGAGATATGTACTCACAACAGTGCAGGGGGAGGACTGTGTTAGGGAGGGCTTCCAGCTGGAAGAAAGAATAAGGATCAAGCAAAATGACAACATTTGCTCCATCCAGTAGGTTCACAGAAGGAAGAGTGTGAAGGGCATAAACGAAGGGGGGTGACATTCACTGATCTCCATCGTTTTGCCTCAGACAGCAAGAAGGAATGGAAGATGTCACAGCCCAGCCCAGGATCACAAGGAATAGCAGAAAGCTCAAAAAAAATCCAATCTCAAATGCAGTAGGCACACATACAGCCACAGGGACCGATATATTCTGCAAGAGAAGGCACCTTCCTACTGAAATATGAAGCTTTTTGTCTCTTGGGCATTAACTTAGAACTACCATTCTGCCTCGGTTTTTTTCATAAGCTGCAGCCACAATTCAGGGACAGAAAAGGTGAAAAAAGTCATCAGAATCCAATAGGGAAATTTGGTTCCTTCCAACAGCCCCTTGATGTCTAGGATCTGCCAAGGATCTTTGGAGAACTTGAGGACACCCTTGCGTGTGCACTGCCACGTAAATAAATTATTAAAGCTATTTTGGACAACGGAGGAAACAGGTAGCATCCTTCTTAGAGGGTTTTGAGAGGATTAAAGGTACTCTGTGTAGCTAGCAGCAATGTGCTTGCTACTTGGTCTGAGGAAGAAATAACTGCTGTGCCCTGTTCACCCTGGGATCCTGGGTCCGATTAAGGGAGGTGACCTGGTTGACAATGCCACGACTGCTCTGACCTGAACAGCTCTTTCATAACAGAGAGTTCACCCAGACACAGGTGCTGGAAAAATAGGGAAAAGAAGTAGTTTGAAGTTACAGCTCGGAGAGAAGGGGGGTGTTGAAACCAGGATGGTGTAATCCGTGACCATTTGCAGATGTTGTCTGTCATGATAAGAATCTTTTCCCACATCTCCCTTCAGGAGAGATTAGGAAAATCAGAAGCTGTCTTTGTGGATGACCCAACATTAAGTGAAGAAAGTAGGGAAGCTCATGATTTCTCATGAAGAAATGCAGATGCTTGTAGAGCTGAAGGTCACTGAGAAACCCAGACACAATTTGTAGGATTAGGTGAGATGCAGGAGATGGTCATGGAGAGGCTGTCATTATGCACACCCTAAGAGAGCAGGACTTGGGAACTTATAGCAATAGCAAAACATCTACACTAAGTAATTCCAGCCCTGATGTCAGTGTTAAAAGGGCTGCAGATCAGTTAAAACACCCACCATGTCTCAGCTGGAGCAGTCAGACCCAAGCCAACGGTCCTCAGCTGGTCAGATGTGTGACCTGCAGTGCACAGTGCCAGCCAGAGACCATCTTTCTTTAGTCCACAGACACCACCAATTATCCTGTCCTATGCCATAACCTCAGCTTTATCCCTGGGATGGCTCAGAGCGAGCTCCAACCCCACATCCCAGATGGGAGCCAGTCAAGAGCATCCCTCAGTGCTCTGCCACAAAGCAGAAACGCTGCATCACCCTGAGGAGGAACCATTGGCTTGGGAGTCCCCTTCTGAGCTACCTGCCTTCTCAAGGTGCTGTGACATCACAGGGGGTGGGTACAGACCAGTGCTAGCCAGAAGCAGCTCTTTGTATGCAGTAGACACCCTGCTATGAGATTGGAGACCCAAGACTACAAGTCACCTTCTGCCTGTGCCTGGTGCTGCTCTGGATGCCACTGAGTGCTGCTGGAGAGCTGCTGGCTCCCACCTGTACACGTCCACACCCCTAAAGGGTTGTTGGCAAATTGGGGATCATGCAGAGATAAAAAAAACCAGATATGACTCAAACTACAATCAGAAGTGTAGCAATGGGGGGAAAAAAATCTCCCCCCCAGCTGCCTTTGCAAGGGTTGCCAAAAAGCAGCACGCAGATCTGAGATGTGCCAGATGTTGCTGCTGCCCAGGAATGGGGCTGCAGGTCTGTGGTGGCGTCAAGAGCAGATGGTGATGGCTGAGAGGAGCCCAGCAAAGGGTGGGAGGAAAGGAAGAGAGACCCAGCTGCCAAAGCGTCTTTGCCTTGGCTCTGCTCACAGTAAGGGACCTGACTCAGATCTTGAGTGTGTCAGAGACAGTTTTACATGGTGACTTGCTTGCATGTGATCTCCAAGGGCACATGAAGTGAGGTGTCTTCTAATATCGTAAGACCCAGTGGAAAGAAGTGGGAACTAGAGCAGCTCAAGCAGAACTTAGGTGCAGGCATGTGAAACTGGGGGCAGAGAGCACCTGCCCCTAGCAGGGCTCACCAGGAGCCTCATACTCTTGCCACCATTTGCAGGCTGCTATCAAAATGGGATCTCTGCAAAGGAGTGATCCCACTGAGCCACTAACCAAACACCTGGGCTGAAAGGGCTTCCTTAAGTCCAGCAATCAAACCCTGGAAATGGTATCTCCATTCACTGGGTCAAGCTGTGCTGAGGTGTACAGAGAAGACAGGACACCATGAGGAAGAAAAAGGCTGGGCTGGTCAGGAAAGCCTGTGGCTATCAACCAGGGCTTCACATCCAGCTCTGCCAGCAAAGCACAAAGCCGTGCTGCTCACACCTCCTGCGTCAGCAGCTGCCCCAGGGCAGGAGATGCAGCCTTGGCTTCACCATCCTGGAGCAGCTGGAGCATCCTCGTGGATGCTGAGCACCGAGATCCCGTAGCTGCTCCTGCCTTCTGAAGAGAGCAGAGGGAGGAGCTGCCAGTGCATCCAGGGGGTCACCTAAAGCTGGCAAACCTCTCCAAAAATGCAAATCACAGTTTTCTATTTCGTTCCCCACCTATGGTGGAATTTCTTCCCTGGAAAGGGGAGCTGGGAGGGGAAACTCATTAACATCAGCGGAGCACAGATACTGCTGCACTAAGTGCATCACAAAAGCTCATGAGATGGTTGTTAATTACATACCCAGTGCAGGGCTGTAATGGCATGCATTAAAGATGGCATGGGGTCCCCACTTTAAATAATGGGGATAAAACAGATTAACCATTTGCCCCTGTTCTGGGGGCTGAAGAACACCATCCAGAACTACTTCATCACCTCCTTAGATACCTGGGACAGAGTGAATCAGCCTCCACATCATGTTTCCTAAGCTGTATGGATTTGGTCCTGTAACCTTACTAAACTCTCCCCGTTGTGGATGGGGAGAGACTGGCACTTTCAAACCCCAAGCTCTGAGTGCGTTTTGGCAGGGCAGATCCTCTGCAGAGCAGAATCGCTCCCAGGTTCCTTCCAGCTACAGCAAATCTGTGATACAGGGGGAGCAGATGTCTTCACCAAAAGCAACGGGTGGCCAAGTGGGAGACTGAGCTCGGTTCCCAGCTCAGCCTACCCCCACACAAGTGGATAACAGCATGGCAAAATGTTGGGGAGGAAACAGTGGGCAGCTAGGTAAAATACCAGGGATGACAAATGCCTGGGATGACTGAGGAGCTGGCACATCAGTGCCAAGAGACTGGAGAAGTCTTCATCAGAAACATCGTAATTCCTCCCAAAAAAGGACCTGGCTCAGCCCCTGCAATACAGCATTTTACTGCAGTCTGCACAGTTAAAGGTGTCCAAAAAAGGAGGACACTGATATGTGTGTTAATCAAGTGAAGAACCATCTACAAAGAAAAGGCATGGATCTGTCTTCCAGTTGAAAAGCTATAAATAGCCTTGCATACTTGCTTATCAGATTGGTTCGGCTGCAGGGATAATCTCCTGGAGAAGGCAATGGAAGCCCTGTTATGTTGGATATTTATAACTAGATGAAAGCCTAGAAAATGCACAGCCGTGTCAGTCTGGTGCTCGTGCCACGAGATAGGGTGTGTGGGATCCAATTAGTCTCTTCAGTTTAATACAAGGTCAGGAATGGCTTCGTCTACCCAGCTTCCCAGGAAAAAAAACCCCACCCAAAATCTGATGTCTTTTGAGGGGCTGGTGCTGCTTGAGCAGCTACAGAAGCCAAGACAAGGGCATGGTGAGACAGTCCCCCAAATGTCCACAGTGGTGCCACGTCACTTGGGACTCTCTGAGGGAACCAAGACGTGTCCCTTCTCTGGGCAAACAAGGCAGAGAGGTCTGATGTGCTGTGACTCGGGCAGGCAGAGCATGGGAAACACAGCTCTGATGAACACAACCAGTAACTCATCATCTCCAAATCACCTGGCCTGTTGCCAGGGTCCCCTAATCTTCTGCTTAACAGATCATGACCCTGACCCCAGCCCCTCAAGTTCACTGAGCTGCCTTTTCCCAGATTATCTGGGGAGCGCTAGGACAGACTAGTGTTAATGCCAGTGGATTCCCCAGAGCTGTGGCCTGCCGTGGCCTCTGCATTGAACTGGGTTTATCCAGGTCAGAACAGCTGCTGGAGGTGCCAGAGCCTGATTCCCAACCACTGCCACGTGAATGGAGCCAAGCCAGGAGAGGCTGGGGGGCGGCGAGCAGGACAGGGTTGCAGTTATCCCCTGGGAGCCTCTGCACATGCCTGTGCCACACGTGGATTTGTTGGTGGAGAGGCGTGCAGTGATTTATGTCCTCCTGGGCTATGAGCATACACAGGGTCTCTTGTGCAAAGGGAGGGAGCTGCCCCATTTATAGGAGGTGTTGGGTGTTGTGATGCTGCGGGCAGGGACCCTGTGCCCCGGTGCTCTGTCTGAGAGCCACTGCTCCGGGCTGTGTCCCCCAGCCCTTCTTGGCTCTGCTCATCCCCACTGGGCAATGAACATCCCAGGGAGTGCAGGCAGCTTTCTATCTCCTGCTGCAGACCCTCCAGGTCCGCCTCTCTCTCCCTCTAGTTTTAGCCCTGCTCCTCCCTCATCTTATCTGGGTTACCCGTCACCTTCAGGGGCTCAAACTTCCCTCTCTCATCACAGCCACGTTATATCCTTCAGCACAACCACGTGGCACCTCCATGCCCACATGCCCTTCAAGTCTCTTGCAGGCACCTGACCAGTACTCAACAGCACTTGGGAAGTCCAGTTCTGTGGTCCTGTGCCAGGACTCCAGGAACCTCCCCACATCACTCTTCCAGTGGACTGGTTGGTACTTTTGGGAAGAAAGCACATCACTCCTAGACAGGAGCATGCCTCAAAACAAATGGCTTTGGGAACCTTGGCAGACCTGGCACCACCATGCCTTGTTTCAATGGTCAGACTGTAGCAGACTCCAACCTTACTCCAGGAACAAACCTGGGAAGAAGGGAGAAATGTTCCACTAGACCTTCAAGACAACAAATTACCCTGGGCCCCTTGTGTGCCTTCATAGGGTGACCCAGCAGGTTTTCAGCTCCCTAGACCAGCTGGACACACTTCTCAGCCCTTTTTACACCACGTACAGATGTGCCCCAAAGTCAAGCTGCTCCCAGAAGCAAGAGGAAACTCCAGGAGAACCCTCTGCATCTCCTTTTTTCCCCTCCCAGAGGTTTTTTTTGAACTTGCCAGTTCCACTGCAACCTCCCCAAGTACAAAAGCACAGAAGGCAGCAGGTACAGGAAAGTAGATGTTATGTGCACAGCCAGAGCCAAGTCCGAGGAAGCAACTTAAGCTGGCCAGAGAAGAGAGCTTGGGGGGTGGGCTGGTTGAGGGTGGTCAGGCAGGCAGCACAGAGGCAGCACAAGGAGCAGAACTGGGGTTGAAGCTGCGCCAGGGTGGGGGAAAGCCAGCTCTCCTGCGGTGAGACTGCAGACACCTCCAGTGGGGTTCTCAGGTAAAGGTGGACCCAAGCAGGAGGTGACCCAAGGAAGGCAAGACACCTCGCTCTTGGGTTTGCCACCACCATGCTCCCTGATCCTCCACTCCATGGGTCTCCTCACCCCAGTCTGTGCCACTAAACCTGCTCTTCCCTCTCTGCTCCCCAGGAAACTCCCACGGCTCCAACACCCACCACAGCATGGAGAGCTGCATTGTGCCCCAACCACCCCAACACCCCTGCCCTGCCAAGGGGGCAGGCACCCAAGGGACCACCCAACTGCAGCACACAAGCTCACCATTCGGGCTACAACCCCCTCTCTACATCATGCCAAACCCATCTGGCTCCTGGGCTCTCCCACTCCCACATCCCCTTCCCCCCCACCCCGCCCTGAGACCTCCCCCACCTCATCCACCTCTCCCCTCCTCAGCATGCCTTTGCTGCTCTCCTGCTTTGAGCCCCATCTCTTCTCCAGGCTCCTAGACCCACCAGGCTCGAGCATGGCAAGCCTGTCCGAACCAAGCTCCTCACCCCGTCTCACCCACACATGGGGAGGTGCAGCGCTGAGGACGAAGAGCCTTAGGCACGGGGGGGCAGGGGGCACACATGCCACGAGCACCTACCGTTCTCAGGGTGCTCCATCTCCCCGATGCTGCCGTCGGGCGTGGTGCGCTCGTAGTGATCCTCAGGCAGGGCGAGCGGCCCGATGCGGGGCCCGGATGAGGATTTGCTGCTTGGGGTCTCGGATTCCTCCAGCCCACTGTCGTAGTAGCTGTGCTGGGAGGGATCCTGCAGGTCCTGAGCCTGGCTGGCTGCAGAGAACGTCACTCGGCGATGAGGTAACTGGGAGAGAAGAGAAAAAGCTGTTTGCATCACCCACCCAACAAATGAAGGCAAAGGGGGAGGGGAGTCATCAAACCTGACCCCTAACCAGAGGGTCATCTTCCCACTGCTCCCAACACCAGCAGGTCCATCACCAGCCCCCCAGACACAGCACCAGGCTCCACACCAGATGAGAGCACCCCACCAGACACCAGCCCAAGCAGGGAGGACACTTTGTGCAGCCCTTGTGCCCCCTAACCCAGCAGCCCCCTCCACGACTCATGCCCCAGCTTCCTTTTCCACCCAAAGGCAACCCTGGGCAGACGGCCTCTCCCACCAGCAGGCTCTAGAAAGCTCTGCTGTTAGCACAGCATCCTGAGACGTGTCCCCCACCCCACCCTTCACCTGAGGTCTCCACCACGCACTCAGACTCTGCACACACCCTTGGGTGCTCTCAAAGACCCACCTGGCCGAGCCCACCTCTCCTGAGAGCCTCTTTGATGGGATCACTGCCCAGCCCAGGGCTAGGGTGACATCATCCCTCACATTCCAGTCTGAGGCCAGACACCATCCCTCATCCTAAGGGCTTCTCCATCACGGATCACAATCGCTTCTTTTGTCTGCTCGTTAAACGTTTCAAAGACCCTACTTCACACCTCCCTTTCACCAGCTTTGCCTCAACGCTTGGGAGGAGCTCCCAGCAAACAACCATTAAGCTACATCGTTATCCTCCCCCAAATCCTTCCACAAAATCCTTCTTTGTCCTTATTACTGAGGAGGGGAAAGGGTGGCACAAGTTCAGAGGGCAAGAGAAGGATGATGAGCACAAAGAACCAAACACAGACACCAAGAGAGACAAAAAGACCCCAAATCACCCATAAACGTAGGGAGGAGCCCAAGAAAGGAGCTCTTTGGGGGGATCAGATGAAGGTCAGAGGAGAGAGGAACCAACACACCATTTAGGCCAAGTACCTTGTTTTTGTTGATGTCTTTACGGAGTGGCAGGCATCCCCCACAGGTAACACCACCCAGGAAGGGGAAGGAATTGAGACTGGGGGCTGAACGGAACACACAGGGAGCATTTAAACGAGCCAGCTGCTTTTAGGTTGGTTGGACCTGATTAAATTCACCCCAGGTGCCGAGAGACCTGATAACTTCAGAGCTGTTAGGGCTGGGTTGGGTGTTTTTCCCCACTCCTTTTTTATTTTTATACTGTTATTAAAGAATTTGTAGAGCTTCCAGAAGACTGGAGGTGAGCTAAAATAGCACCTGTCTTTAGAGATGAGGGGGAAAAAATGAAGAGCTGGAGAATTATAAAACAGTTAGCTTAATTTCAGTTCCTGGAAAAATACTGCAACAGATAAAAGAACTCTTTGTAAGTACCTACAAGATAACAAGGAAATGAGTAACAGCCACTGTAGGTTTGTCACAAACAAACATGTCAAGCCATTGAACTTCTCCCTTTGAAAAGACATCAGACCTTGTGGATGGAGGAGGAGCAGCAATTGTTATGTCTTGACTTTAGGAAGGGTTTGGGGGGTTGGTTTTTTTTGGGATGATTTTAGACGATCTTCTCATCAGGGATGCAGGAAAACAGCGTAGGTGCAGCGTAGTACTTCCCTGCTTAGGTAATAGAGTGCAACTCGCTGCAGGGTGGATGCTCAAGGCCTTTAGAAAGTTGTGTTCAAGAAGTAATTAGCAAAGAGAGGCCCCTTTCATCTGGGAAGATGTATCACACGAAACCCTTTGCCTCCTGTCCCGAGCCCACTGCTAGCCTGGGCTTTCATTGACTGCTGGGGTGACAGATGTGGAATGTCTCTGTCACACTGGCACACTTGGGGAAAATAATCAGCACCCAAGCAGCAGGCTGGCTGAAGGACTGGGGGGTTCCAGCAGACCACGGGTTGAGTCTCTGTCAATGGCACCAGTCTCACCAAGAAATGCCTCTCTGCGCTGGGCTGTGTGCGCTGGTGGTTTGTCTTTCCATCACCCGGGGATCTGTCTGCTCTGGGGGAGTCAAGCAGGGCTTCCAGGCTGGGCATGGCTACCAAGAGCATGTGCACCAGTTAAGCAGGGAGGAACAAAGGGCTCTTGGAAATCCTGGCGACTATAGGACAACGGAGGAAACTGGTCTGGGGAGGAGAAGGCTAAGGGTGGCAAAGGCAACGCTCCTCAGGCTCAGAAAGCCATCTGCAAAGAGAAAGCTGATGCTTTTGACCATAGACCAGAAGGAATGGACTTCATAGAATCATAGAATAGCATAGATCGTCCTGAGGTGGAAGGGACCCATAAGGATCATCCAGTCCAACTCCTGAGGATTAAGATTAGCTGGTAAGGGGCGGGGGGCAGAAAGCAACAGTAGCCAACTGCAAATAGATTGCCAAAGCAGAAGGTGCAACCCTTGCCCTGAAGGGATAGGGAAGCACCTCTCAGGAGGAACCGAGGTGAAGACCACCCTGCCTGCAACAGAACTGCAGGTGGGCATCCAGAGGTCCTCCATAGGCTGCATGGTTCTGGGACTCCTGCAAAAGCCATCACTGCCCAGAGGTCACTGCCCACCGTGCCAGGCAACGCCGTCCCACAGCTCCCTCCTGCACCCCGACCACCCGTTTGAAAGGAGCTCCTGCTTTCACTCTGTGCTTGTAAAACCCCAGACCAACCCCTCGGGCTGCTCGGGGTGCCTGCAATAATGCAAACCCACAGCCTCCGAAACCCAGCCTGTGACAGCTCCTATCCCTCCCCTGAGGGGTCTCCTTCCAAATACCATCACTTTCACCCAAAAAACACCTCCTTTAAATGTCAGACCCTGCCTGGCAGCCCTTGCACGGGCTCTGCACCTCACTGCAGGGCAAAGTCAACCCGCACGCAGCCCCCCACCCCGCAGTGACGGGGGTTTGTGCCCCCCCCCCCGTGCTCCACACAGCCCCCACCACGCTGTGATCAACACACTGTGAAAATCACAGTGTCTTGCTTCTGGGTGCAGCTCTTCACCCAGAGAGCCTGGCTCTGGACTCGGGGAAGGACATGGCTTATTTGTCCAGCAGGGACTTGCAGAAATTGGGTTTCTTTTGGGACTTTCTCTCCCAGGTTAAAGAGCCCTTCAGCACACAGCACTGTCTGCACGAGAAGCTGCCCGTACGGTGCAGCCCAGGCACCCCTCCACCCCCTTTCTTGGGAAGTTAAACCAAACCAGGCACCCTAAATCTCCACCCACAAACCAGCAAATCAGTCTTGTATTCCTCATCTTCACTCCCCCCTGTTTTTCCCCCATTCCTCATCAGAGGCAGTGTGGATGGGACTGGTGCCACCTCACTGAGGCTTTCCCCAGAGCCCTGCTTCTCTTCCCACCTCTCAGGTTCTCCCACCCGAGGACTGTATTAGCCCTTTGGCGGGAGCACCACGAGCACTCACACTGAGCTACTCATGCCGTGTGACCTTTAAATCCATTTTAAAGTCCCTGCTTTCCAGGATAAACCCCAGCATTTCCCTATTTCTCAGCCTACAGCTTTGCACTGGGCTGTGTTAAAATGCACTTTGTTTAAATGGGCCCGGTTTACCAAGCAATCTGGATTGCTCTGCATGACTGCTCTATCCCCATCACCATCTCCCACTCCACCAATCTCCATGTCAGCTGCAAATTTTATCAGCGGTGATTTTATATTTACTTCCAGATCATTGATTGCGACGTCGGACGGCAGCGGGCACGGTGCTGCTGCCGAGGAAGAGCTGGTCCAGGAGAACCTCCTTGCACCAGGGCTCCCAACCAACGGCAGCTTTTCTTCACCAAGCCCTTTAATGAACCAGATCTCCATCTATCTACCAACGCTTTACTTACAGTAAGTACTGTTAATTCAAAATAATAACAACCATAATAGCAATAGCAGTGATAATACCACCACCAACCACCACATAATGCATTAGCAGCTTGGCCAGGGTGATGAGCTGCACGCTGCAATCTCACACCAACACACCCCCAGCTCTGCTCATACCCCACAGGTACGCCTAGAGCAGATCCTGTTCCCCACACTGGCCAGGAGCAGACGCCTAAGGAAAGGCTTAAGAGGTGGACCTGTCATGTAATGACACTGCCCAGTATCCCTTCCCATCACGCTGCGTTGGCTGACGTCAATGCTATTTCCATCATCGAGTTTCCTGCCTCAGCTATTAATCCAGTTGTTCCCCGGGGCTGGTGCGGACAGCGTGTGGTGCACACAGCATCCCCAGCACCATTCCAGCTGGCTTCACAGCATCACGGCCCTCCCACTCCTCCGGGCCCATCCTGGGGTCCCCAGCACCATTAACAACCCCAGATCAGAGAGCTCCTGCTCCAGACCTTTGAAGACTCTTCAGTGCAGATCATTTTATTTGATTATTTTAAATATCACTATTCCAGCAGGTTATTTTCTGCTGGTTACCAGGGCATTGGTTCTGCATCCTACATTGCGCCTCAGTCCAAATTACCACAACTGTTTATTGAAATACTTTTGCATTTTTTTCCTACATAATCAACAATTTTGCAATCTCCATTTGGAAATGACAATTACTGGATTCCACCTCTCCCCAGCACATTTTTTAAAGCACTCCTTATTGTGTTTAGCTTGTCAGAATTGATTTTCCCCCCAATGTTTCTGGCTTTCCTTGTCAATTTTCTCCACTCCATAACTACTCATTTCCACTAATTGCTCTACACTCCCTCCCTTTTCCTATCTTTCCCCTCCCAGTATTTATTGTTTTTCTGGTTCTAACTTCTGTCTCCACTTTGCTGCTGCACTGGGATGGGATTTGAGGCAAAGTCTATTTGTCTTCACCGAGGAATTGCAGGGGGGAAAAAAAAAAATCCCTCTCAAGGGATGCTGGGTGCTGGCTCCCACATTCCTGATGATCCACCCAGCCTGTACATCTGGGGAGCAATCTGACCCCCTGTACCCCACTTTGGGCAGGGAGCGCTGGCAGCTGCCTCCAGCACCGCCGGCTGCTCCGATGAAGACATCCATCCCCTGGTAAATCCTGCTGGTTTCTGTAGTGCAGCAGCTCGGGATTTGGGTTGGTTTATTTAATGATTATGTTTTCCTGAGCAGGGACTCTCTGCAGCTCATACATTTCACGACCCCCATCCTCTCTGAAGCGCCTCTTTGAGTGTGTGTCCCCCCCCCCCTCCATGGCATCCTGCAGCAGTGAACTCCCAGCCCATGTGCTACGTGGGAAAACTCTTCCCCTTCGGTTTTTACATCTGCTGCCTGGTAATTTTTTTTGTTCCTTGAACTTCTCCTACCTGCAGGGCTATGAGAAAAAACATGAGTAATTGCTCCTTGCTCTACCCCTTTTCCAATTTCACAGATTCACGCTGCATCCTGCTCCGCTGCGTCCTCTGCCAGCCCAGCACCGAGCTCAGTACCGAGCCCAGCACTGAGCCCAGCACCGAGCCCAGCACCGAGCCCAGCACTGAGCCCAGCACCGAGCCCAGCACCGAGCCCAGCACTGAGCCCAGCACCGAGCCCAGCACCGAGCCCAGCACTGAGCCCAGCACTGAGCCCAGCACCGAGCCCAGCACCGAGCCCAGCAGCGAGCCCAGCACTGAGCCCAGCACCGAGCTCAGTACCGAGCCCAGCACTGAGCCCAGCACCGAGCCCAGCACTGAGCCCAGCACCGAGCTCAGTACCGAGCCCAGCACTGAGCCCAGCACCGAGCTCAGCACCGAGCCCAGCACCGAGCCCAGCCCCGAGCCCAGCACTGAGCCCAGTACCGAGCCCAGCACCCAGCCCAGCACTGAGCCCAGCACCGAGCTCAGCCCCGAGCCCAGCACTGAGCCCAGCACTGAGCCCAGTACCGAGCCCAGCAGCGAGCCCAGCACCGAGCCCAGCACCGAGCCCAGCCCAGCTCGGTACGTGCATCCCCATCCCCTGCCCGGCTGGACCAGCCCCGCTGCGCTTCTCTCTGCCACAGCCCTTCTGCACCCGGTGGGGGGGGCGGAGCCGAGCTCACCCCCACAGCTCCAATTTTGGGAGCTAATCTGACAGTACCTTTGATGAGAAAATTTCTCGGGTATCCCCCGACCCACACACCCCCAAAAAAAGCCCCAGATACAAGCCCCTGCCAAGGGGCTCCTCTGGCCTGATGCTCTCTACCAGGAGGGTCCCCACCCACCCACGCTGGGGAGGGGACACACCCCAAAGGGACCCCCTCCCTCCTCAACCCCCTCCAGCTCTCGTCGCGCCCCGCAACAAACTGATTCTCCTGGCAAACCTCCTCCGAAACACCAGCAGTGGGGCGGGGGGGGGGGAGTGGAATGGGGGCTCCCACCGCTCCCCCTCCCTTCCCCACCCCTGCCAGACGCGCGGCATCACCCGGAGATGCGGCTCCGCACTGAGCTGCTCACAAAAGAACCCTTAAAAAAATCTGCCCCGGGCACTCTTCCTGCAACACAATCCCCAGCGGAGGTGAACACCCCCCTCTCCCCCACCCTCCAACCCCCCTCCCCGAGCGCCCATTGACTTCGGAGCGGTGGAAGTACCGGGACCGTTAACTCCCTCGCTGCTGCAGCATCCTCGGCTGGGGGGGGGGCGGGGGGAGAGAGGATGGGGGGGCTCATCTGGCAGCCTCCCCACATGCCCGAAGCCTTTCAGCCAGCTGCCAAAGGAGTTTGCTTCCCCAACAGCCACCACAATGCAGCAACTCACAGGGCTGCAAGTGAAAGGCAATGTCAGACCCAATGCCCGGAATATAAAAATAAGTGACAAGGGAGCCATTGTAGCAGGGGAGTCACTCAATTTCGGATGAATTCAGGAACCCCTCTCTTTTACAAACCAACCTGGAGCTAAGCAACACCCCCCCTGACTGAAAACAACGGACAAACCCAAAGATAAGCCCAGGGACCCTTCCCCAAACGACTTTTGGTGGCTGGAGGCTCTGCTGCACAGGGGAATGGCTGTACTTGCTGGTGTCATGGCTGGAGAGGAGCGTGGCTACACACCGGCTGCGGAGCAGGGGACAGTGTGCCCATGGAAACCAGGGCAAGCCTTGAGGAAAGCTGGACCTGAACAGCCAGGGTCATGCCCTGGGTCTAGGAATCAGGGTCGAGAGGAAACAGCCAACCAACTTACAGCTCGTCTGAGCCACAGCCTGGGCTTCTGCTGGTTGTGGGGTGAGGACGGGGTCAGAGCAGAGAGCTCTTCCCATCCCTTCCCATGCTACCCCAGCAGCACACTGTCCAGGCACTGCACTGATTTTTGGAGAAGAAACACCACCGAGAGCATCCTCCCCTCCTCCTGCACCCACCCTCACTCCCAGGGCTGCCATACCTGTGATGGGAGGAGCTCACCATGCTCCCTGGCACTGGGGAGGATGAGGAAGAGTGTTTGCATAAGGCAAATGCTGGTGTCAGCCCTCAGGCACCTCCAGTAACCCTCCACATACGCACAAGGACCATGCCTCTCCCTTCTCTCCCCAATCTGGTCCCCAGACAAGAGAGGGATGGGGCCACCAGTCAGGACAGCTGCTTGCCTGGATCTGCAGCCAGCACAAACAAGGCAGGGAGGTCAATGGACCCAGCTCTAAACAAAATGTCTATGCACAAATGTAAGACCCCTCCTGCATTCCAAAAAACCTGCTCAGGCCTTCCCAAAATGCCCTCAGTGAAGGTGGTGTCTCCAGAGGAGCGCTGGCAGTTCCAGGCAGGACTAAAAGCCCAGTTTTCTCACCTATCAGCCTGAGGATTTGCTAGGATCACCTCCATCACACCTCCAGCAGTTGCACAAGGCACATAAGCAATGGGGCTGACAGTTCTGCTCCATCTGATGTTCATGAGACTTTGTTTTATGTCTCTGCACTGCCCACAGATCCTTGTACCCACCCCAGCGTCTTAAGGGAGGGTTGTGCCCAGCACCCCTTTAGCTCTTCCACTGCTGGCAAATGAAGCTGGAGAAGGAACCCACAACTGGAGGAGAGACACATGGCACCACCCAAACCCAGGTGTTATCTGAAAGCAACTCTCCCAAGCTCCCACTGCTCCCAAGGCTGGCAATTAGCAAGTGCTGACCTTGTGCCGAGGTGCTACAAGTCCTGCTGCAAGGATGATAGCAGAGCAGCCATCCCAAAATGGACAGCAGATCCCAAGGCACTATTTAATGAATAAATCTGGGTAAAATGTGGGCTGCCTCCACACAGGTGCCCTGAAGCCTCCTGAAATTTGCATGATGCTCAAAGAAGCCGCCAAAGCCCTGTGCCAACCTGCCTGGTCAGATCGAATTTATCTAACTCATAGCAGGATCTAACACAATTAGAAACCCATTTAGACAGCCTCAGGACAGAGATTGCCTAACCTCTCAGCCTATCAGAGCTCTGAGCCCATCCAGGATGCTCAATTTGGCTTTTTTTCTTTGGGTGAAATGAAGACTGGAAAGGAAAATATGGAAATAAATCATCTGAAGGGTGAATCATAAAATCTAAAGGGGTCATAATCTTTATGGAATAATGTCTAAATTGGGCTGACCGTGGTGTCCTGAAATGTCTATCACCTTCAAGCTGATAATAGAGCCATTTTGTAGATAGTCCTTCTAGAGCAGAAATTGCTCTGGACGCAGCAGGAGGCCTCATAATCACATTAAAACCATCTGAAGATCCCAGGGAGAAAAAGGTTCCAGGACTGGGACTAACACTTGAATAAAGCCCTTGGGGAATCCAACAGCTGTAGAGTGGGAAAATTAATGCTGGGAAAATAATGAGCTAATCTGGCTCCCAGTTGCACCCAGTGGAGCTGACAGATAGTATTGAAAGCTCAGGGGGTGCCAAGCCCTAGACTCAGGACTCTGAAAAAAAAAACCCCAAACAACCCAGGGATGCTTCAGCAGAACCCTCTGCATAGAAAAAAAATGTCAATTTGTTGAAATCAGATCATTTGTCAAGTGAGCTGCTTGTTTCAAAGTTGGGGCAGGGGGGATAACTTTGCTGACGTGGGAAAACGAAAAAATGATGCTCTTGCAAAGGTAACTTTCAGTTCAGAATTCCAGCCAAGAATTAAATACCAACCTATAGTCACAAAGGGTGGTGAGAATTGTGCCTCTAGAAATGATTAGGAAAAATAAAGGTTCATTCCTGCCCCTCTGTCTGTGGGTTGACTTGAGCCAGAACCGAAAAAAGAAAATTAAAAATAACAATTCTTGCTGATTTCACACTGAAAATTTTCCACTGGTGCCAACCCTGTTTTCTAACTGCCTCTCTTTCCATGGGCAAAGGGCAGAAGCTTCTCCTGCTTGGTCAAGGAACTGTGTCTACTCCCTAAGTCTGTGCCCTAGGCAGCGGCAGAGCCCTCACTTTGATGGTCTGCAGCAACCCACAGGTAACCTAAGGACAGGTAAGACAAGCCTTCATTTGGAGAGATCAAACAGGTAAGAGAATATTTTAAGTCTTGTTAAGGCCACTTATCTGGCATTACCACCCCCACTGGCACAGGACCCCTGGCATGGATGAGCTGAGGGCAGCTTTGTGTTCTCAAATCCTAGGTGAGCTGTCAAGTCCTTGGGGCAGACCTTGTAGATCCTGGCTCAGGAAAAATATTCCTGAACATTAGAGGTTTCTGAGCTCTCTTCTCTGGGCAAGAAAAGTCCTGACAGTCCCTAACAAACTGTGATCTACTTGAAATCCTTGGAATAAAAACCAGCCCCAGCTCCTCCAGGCACTCCCAGGGTCTTGAATCAAAACATCCCAAAAGGTCTTGCCCAGCCTGAATAATAAGGAAGGGCTCTTCAAACATCTGAAACACTCATTTCACTTTCTATGGGGCTCGAGAGCTTTTGATGAAGAAGCAGAAAGATTAACAGATTAGTGTAAGAGGAACATCAGACATCACATTAGCAAGACATTTAGAGCAGGATCTCAGTCCTGGGCTCAGACAAGAAGTTCCCCCCTCAGAGCAGGAATGGGTATCTGTCAGAGTCTCCCTGGCAGCAGCTTTCCAGCTGCTCAGGAGCATCGGGGAGTTTGGAGCAAGTGAAAACCAGGACACGGGGGAGCTAAATAGCTCCAGGCTTTCAGGTTGCTGGGGCCTTCAGAGCCTCTCAGAGGAGCTGAATCAGGGCAGGAGGCTCTGAGAGCTTCACACAGAGCAGGATCCGTTCCAAGGGAGAGGTGGTGAAGAGGAGGTGCCCTCCCAAAATGATGGGTCTAAAGACAGCTTTGATGAGTCCTGCCCAGACCGGTGCTGCCCAGCAGTTTAGATTGGACACCAGTGTTTAGATAGCACAAGAGGAGGCGGGTGTTGTGCAAGAGGTGCTCAGAAGGATGCTTACCTCTTGGGGCAGGGTCATCTTCAGGCAGGATCCACAAAGCATGGCTGTGAATGCCAAAATGGCTGTACAGGATGAGATAAGTGCAATCTTTCTCCTGCCCCCCCCCCAGCAGGTCACTGCCACAAGCCTCCTCCTCCACCCACTCCTTCCTGTGAGCATCTGCAGGACCAAGGCAGTGAACAGCTTCCACCATGGGAAGACACTGGTGCAAAACAAGGAGATGTTTTTAAGGAAGCCTGGGGAGTTGTTTTGTCTTCCTGTGCCTTTGTCTGACCTCTTCCCCTTGTCCTCTCAACCACACTAGGAAAGGAAACCTGTACTGCTGGTGGGATAAAGCAGGTTCTCAGGGGGGCAGACTGAGACATCCAGAAAGCCAGAGATATGACAAGGTCAGTGAGGGACCTACTGTGGGGAGTCTGAGTGAGTCTGCATCTCTCAGAGGTGTGACCACCACTGGGCTTCATCCAGGTTGGACTGATGGATGCTGCAGCTAGCATGGGGGGGGGGTGGCAAGAACAGGGGGACCTGAGGTGGGCTGTGGCCCTGCAGCCAGGCTCCTCCTCGCCCATGAGCAATCCTGCTCTGTGTGCTTCCTGGGCACTGAAGGAGCAGGGGTGGCAGGCAGAGTCCCTTGTGGAGTAATCTCCATGGACCATCTTGGTTCTTGCAAGAGCAGAGCTCAGGTTGTGTAACTGCAGCTTGGACCAACCGGTGAGCAGGGCAGGACGGAGGAGCTCGGCTCTCCCATGGGGATGGGCTGTGCCCTGGGATTCGTGGGCAGGTGCTCTCCCACGGCTGGTATGTGTGGGGACAGAGCGTTGGAGGGGGAGGAAGGTGCTTGGGCTTGGCACAGGGTGTGGCCTTTAGAAGAAGAGAGATTTGGCAGCGTACTGCGAGGCCCAAACGTCCCAGACCCCAGAGATGATGTAGGGCAGCTCCTGCTCCCTGCTGCCCACCCCAGCACAGCTGACACAAGTCAGCCCACGCACAGATCTTGCACACAGCTGCTGCCCCACACCCTCCTGGGGCTGCCTTCCCCACCCTGAGCCAACACAGTGCTGGGACACAGGGCTGCCCTGCACCCCTTTGCTCCACACATCACAGAATCACAAAATGGTTGGTGTTGGCAGGGAGCTCTGGAGATGATCCAGTCCCACCCCCTGTGATCCAGAGCAGGGTCACACAGAGCAGGATGCACAGGGCAGGGTCCAGGATCAGGGGTTTGAATGTCTCCAGAGATGGAGACTCCCCAACCTCTCTGGGCAGCCTGGCCCAGGGCTCTGCCACCCTCCCAGGGAAGAAGTTCCTCCTCAGGGTTACACAGAACTTCCTCTGCTCCAGTTTGTGCCCCTTGTCCTGTCCCTGGGCACCACGGAACAAAGTCTGAGCCCATCCTTTTGACATATCCACCTCTCAAGTGTATGTGGGTTCAAGCATCGCATTGATAAGATCCCCCCTCACTCTTCTCTGGGCTAAAAAGCCCCAAGTCCCTCAGCCTCACTTCATAAGAAAGATGTTCTCATCCCCTCAGCATCTCCACAGCCCTTTTCTGTACCCTCTCCAGTAGCTCCCTGTCCCTTCTTGACCCAGGGAGCCCTGCACTCTACACAACATTCCAGCATCCTCTAGCTCTCACTCTCCCCCGCTACACCCCACCCAGTGCTGCCCTACATCACACACCCTCTCATTATCCCCTACATCCTTCACCCCCTCATTACCCCCTACATCCCTCACCCTCTCATTACCCCCTACATCATGCACTCCCTCATTACCCCAGACTCCTCTCCATCCCACCCCAGAACATCCCAGCTCTGTCCTCACCCGGAGCACCCCACCCTCCAGCTACATCCCACCCTCCACCCCATCCACAGCATCCTGGCTGCTTCCTGGGTGGAGGGACCACAAAGCACCCAGGGACACACTCCACCTCAGCATGGGGTTCTGCCCCAGGATTTGGGTGAGGGATGAAGCGGGCTGCAGGGCTGGGCCCTGCTCCAGGCTGCTCTGTGCGCATAGGGAACAGCACTGCAGCTGAGAGCCCGGCCGAGCGGGCAGAGCGGTGCTGGGAATATCAATCAGCACGGCTTGGACCCGGCGGCTGCCCACACAGCCAGCGCTTTCATCGCACAGAGGATCCACAGCTCGGCTGTCAGAGCCAGCCAGGGGCTCAGCACTGCGCTGCCGAGTGCTCAGCATCCCTCTGTACTGGGGCCAGCAGACAGCCCATCAGGAGAGACTGATGGGGAGAGGGGGGAAGCAACAGGGAAGGGGAGGTCACTGCATGAGCAGAGGATCAGGAGAGAGGGATGGAGAGGAAAGGGGTGGGAAGAAAGGAGAAGTCCCCCAGATGCCAGCTAGGGAAGCCCGTGTTCACCACAAACCAGCGCTGGCTCCAAGGGCATCGATCGGGGGAGACCCTGTGGAGCAGAGAAGGGAGAGGAAGAGGAGGGCAGGGAAGAATGAGCTGCCTCTGGCTCGGCAGGGTGGGAAGAGGGAACCCAGCCAAAGCTGCAAGGTACCTAGGCAGTGCAGCCCGACGTGAGGAGCCCCAGGCAGGTAGCACTGGCTGGGTGAGCATTCAGAGGAGTGAGGGACAAGGTCCGGAGTGCTGGTGGGGTCGGGGACTGTCAGGCAGGATAGACAGGATGCTCTCCTTGATGGGATAGGGACAGTGAGCGCTGCCCCCTCCTCATCGACACGCTGCCTGCAGAGGAATCGCCACCTGCCCAAGGCTGCATGCCATGCACACCCCCCCTCACCATCGCCTCTCGCCACATACAGGCTGTGTACACCCCACTGCCACCTCCCCACACACAGTGCAGCCTGCACATAACCCAGTGCCGCATCTCCCCGCAGTACCAGCTGTGTACCCCCCACGTACACCCCCTCCCACCGCGGCACAGGCAGCACCCCGCTGCCACCCCCTCTGGGGACAGAGCCTGTACCCCCGGCCAGGACACAGACTGCGCACCCCCGTGCCCCCAGCCCTGCCGCACAGCCTGTACAGACACCTCTGTGGGGTGCAGGCTGTGTGCCCCCCGCCGCCATGGCCCACGCACGCAGCGCAGGCCGAGCACGGGCTGCTGTCACCTCCACCCGCGGCACAGCCTGCGCACACCCACGCTGTCTCTGGCTGCACAGGCCAGGCTGTACCACGGGGCTGCTCACCTCCTGTGCCTGAAGCTCTTCATTTTGGGGGTCCCAAAAGCCCCACAGTGCTCTCCCAGGCACAGGGACCCCTCCCTGCCAGAAACCAGGAGTCACTGCGCGTTCCTGCCATGCTCGGTGTCCCCACCAACTCCCCAGCACAGCGTACGACCCACCCTCGCCCCTTCTCGTGCTCCCCTGGCTCCCCTGAGCACCACACTGATGCTCAGAAGCCACAGCCCCCAGGACCCCACAGACATGCCCCATAGACACGCCGCCTCACTGGGGCTCTGCACGCCAGAGCCAAACCTGAACCAAGCGCAATGGCTCCCTGGGGCAGGAGCTGACTCGCAGTGCCTGGGAACTGCTCCCAGCACAGTGCCGTTCCAAAACTGGGGGAAAAACAGGGCAGGTCCCCCATGAACCCTCAGCTCCATCTGCAGCTCCTCACAGGATCCATTTATTAGCTCATTCCACGTGAATGACCTTGAGAAAATCCACTGACCCAGGACAGTAGGAGACTTTCCCAGACATCTGCCAACACCTAAACCTGTGATTTATGGAGACTCTGAGCTAAATTCGAAAACAAGATGATTTCATTTCTGTCCATTACAGTTAGAATATTCCTCTTATCCCCCCCACCCTGCAGAGAGTAATTAATGATGCACCGTGCTCCCGAGCCCGCAGGCAGGTGCAGGCACCTCTGCTGAGCTCACAGTTGCTGGATGAAGTGAACACGGCTCCAGCCAGCTTCTCATATGGGTGGGGAGAGGGGGGGGCTGTAAGGACCCAGCGCAACCTCAGGTTTGCACAGCCAGGAAAAGATGTGTCCCAGCCCACCCTGGTATAAGAAAAACCCCCAAGGATGGATGGAGCCTGGGAGACAGGCTTTGGAAAGAAAAGAGGCGCTCCCCACGCCAGCATCTGAGAGGTTGTGTTCTTGCCCCAGGTTCATCAAAGAGCTGCTGAGGACAAGGAAGGAAGGGAAACTTCTCTCGGAAAGTTCCCAAAGGGAAGCAGAGAGCAACGTGGAGCCAAGCCCCCAGACTGCCCTGCCCAGCCCCGCAGGGACTAGTTATTTAGGTGGTTGCTGGTGACTCCTTTCCTCCTCTGCAGCCATCGCATCTCCCCGCAGGTCCCAGCCCTGCCTGCCTAGGAGGCCCAGACACTTCCCGGACGGTTCAAGATAAAACCTTATGCTGTTAGCAAAACAAACTAGGAGGCTGTGAGAGCCAAGGCTGGCACAGGGCTGAAACCACCAAAGCCAGAACCACTGGTTTCCCTGGATGATCTAATCTCTCCCAGCGTCAGACCTCCTCTTCCCCGGCAGCCTGGTGCGGCTGGTTGGAGCCCCTGGGGAAGAGGTGAAGCTGGTGTGACGGGCACAGGGATGTCTGCCCAGGTTTGAAAGAAAGGCCATGAGGAAGAGGAAGGTGCAGCTGGGGAGGGGGTCCCTGAGCTGGAGGGAGGGGGATGTAGGATGGTTCCATCCAGACCCCGGGGAAGGGATGCTGAGCTGCTCCTGCCTACCAGGATCCATCTTCTCTCCAGCCTGCTGGAAACAAGAGCCTCAGGAAGCCTCACAGCAGCAGCATCACCCCCAGACTGCCCTTGGGGGGGGGGAGGTGGGGTGCAAAGCCATCTTTAAGGGGAGCGTGGCTGCCTGGCTCCACTGTCCTCCCACAGCCCCACTGCCACCGGCAAGCCTGTCTGGGACAACCTCTCCTTGGCTGCAAGGGTGCCCATTGCACCCTGGGGTGGAGGGAGCCCCTTGTTTCAGCTGCTTCCCCCCCATCGCTGCTGACGCACCCAAACTCCACCTGCAACCACGTGCGTCCTCATTCCAGCACTGCGTCGGGTGGGAGGCAGGCGTCTTCCAGCCCTGGCTGGCAGGATTTGGGTCATGCTAGCCAGGCACTGTGCAGAGGGGGGGGTTCTGCTCCTCCCTGTGCTGGCTTTGGGACACGGGTGGGCCTCAGAAGGACATGGGGATGAACCAGGAGAAGCTGCGCAGGGGGACACTGGGGTGGGATACAGCTAGGCTGGCTGGTCTATAGCTCAGATGGCCTCCACATCCACACACGTGTGTCTGTGTACATGCATGTGTTGTGAACTGTGTTCAGGGGGAAGCTGTCTGCCTAGAGGGCCAGGTAGCGATTGAAGATGGGAGACATCAATATGGGGAGGGGGGGGGGGTCAGTACTGGGACAGCTCTGGACTGACCACTCTAGGGCAGGGTGGAGGGCTTGTGGGGATGGCTGGCCTGCATGCACATCACCTCTGGGTGCTATGGGGCCTGGATGCTCCAGAGGCCAAGGATGTGAAAAAACATGCCTGGGAAATTGCTGGGAGCAAGAGCATCTTCAGGGGCAGCAGGGAAAATAAGGCACAACCGGTCAAAAATAGAAAACTTTATTGAAGTCAAATCAAACAGGGCAGCTGAGCTCAGCCCCACGGCAGGAGCCCAGCCTGCCACTCACCGGGATACAAAGGAGGTAGCAGGGGTCTCCGCAGGGCACAGAGGGTACAGCACGGAGGGCAGTGGGTGGTCCTAACCCAGGGGGCCCCAGGAGGAAGGCAAAGCTGCAGGCACTCATCCCCCCTCTCCCTGCCTAGCTAGTTAAGGACAGACCGGACAGGCGCCAAAGCAGAAACGTGGTGCAAGCTAACTGGCCAGACAGCCCGAGGTTAAGAGGGTCCCGCCGCAAGCTCTGGGCTCATCCCATCACCTCCTGGGACAGCACCAAGCTCCAGTGCACACCAGCCAGCAGCCCCCTTCCCCATCCACAGCCAAGACCTGCTTCCACCCAGCCCCACACGCAGCAGAACTCCCTGGCTAGACCAAGAGCAGTGACCCGACCGCAGCACGCAGCAGAGACCCCGGTGCCCCATTCCTCCAGCCCCCAGCCCCAGCCCTGGGGCATGGCAGGACCCACTCTGCCTGGAAGCATCCCAGCCGCCGGGATCAGATCCGCTCTCCTCCTCCGCACGGCTCCCAAGGAGCTGTAGCTCCGGGCCCGATGCTAACGTGAAGGGAAGCCCGGTTTTCACCGAGCCGGCTATGGCAGAGGGCCCAAGCCCAGGGGAAGCGGAGCCTGAGCCTGAGAAAAAGGCAGCGCTTTGATCCTCCACCCAGCCCCACCTGCCTGGGCAGTCACAGCCGGGGCAAAGCTCCCTTTCAGGCAGCTTTTGCACAGGGGTGATGAAAGGCTCAGCCCCACCAGTGGAGCCGGGCTGGACACAGCAAGGCTGGTGCCTTCCTCGCTGCTCCCCGGACGGGGCAGGGCTGGAGAACAGCAGCACAGAGCTGTGGCAGGAGCAGGACCAGTGCCTCCTCCCCACGAGTCAGCCCAAGCGAAGGGATGGGTGGGAGGGCAGGCAGTGCCCCCCTCCCTAGTGCGCTTAGACCCAGTCCCCCACGGGGGACCTGGGCGGGTGGGAGTCCCTCCCCCGAGCTCCACATGCAGAGGCACACGCATGCAGTGCCCATCGCATCACCATCACCCGGGCAGCGCCACCAGGACCCAGCCCCTGGGCACTCCGAAAAGGGTTCTGACAGGGTTTTTTTTGTCCTCCTCCTCCACCATCCCCACCCCCTCCCCTCCCCACGACCAGGCTCCGTGGCTCGGCTCCAGGGTAGTCCTCCGCCAGCCCCCCAGGCCACACATGCAGGGCTGGGGACCAGTCCACGCTCACTCCCACACCTCTGTCCAGATGGGTCCCCGGTGCAGGGGGGGGGCGGCTGCCGGCCGCAGGATGAGCTCTCCTACCTGCTTGTTGGTGTATTTCTGGGGGTTGGTGCGGTAGCTGTAGTCTGAGTACTGCTCGGAGCCCGTCGAGTTGTTGTCCCCGGTGCCAACAAAGGTGTTGGTGGCCGGCAGGTCCTGCACCACTTGGTGCTTCTTGGAGGCGGAGGGCGACTGCGGCTGCAGCTGGATGGAGGGCAGCGGCGAGTTGGAGCGGTAGTGGCGGCCCAGGTCAGGGCTGCCCGGTGGGTAGTTGAGGGGCAGGTGGATTCGGGGGCTGTCACTGACAGAGTCGTTCATGAGGTTGAACTTGAGGGACTTCTGCAGCCCTGTCTCCTCCTCATCCTCCGTGGGCTTGGGCGGCTTCGGAGACTTGCTCTTCTTCACCTTGCCCTTGCTCTTACCACTCTTGCTGGCCTGCTTGGGTGCGTACAGGTCCTTGGTCTCCTTCTTGCCTGCCTGGTAGCCGCTCTTGGCCTCCCGCTGACGGCAGTAGCGCACCAGGACGACCAGCACGATGACCAGGGTGACGGCCACGATGCCGGCGATGACTCCGAAGAGGATGTTGCTTCGCTGCTTGCTGCGCTCGTACTCGGGGTCTCCGGCGATGTCTATGTCAAGCGGCGTGTCCAGGCTGTGCCCCACCAGCGTGTCCAGCAGCGTGCGGTTGGCCAGTGTCTCGTTGACGTAGAAGTGCACCAGCGCCGTGCCGTGCCGCGAGGGCTTGCCCTTGTCGTTGACACGCACTACCAAGCGGTGTAGGCCATGGTGCTTGCGCAGGATCTCCTTCTCCAGGGTGATGTCTCCACTGTGCGGGGAGATCTGGAAGAGCTCGAAGGGGTTGCCTCCCGTGATGCTGTAGGTCAGCTCGGCGTTGACGCCAGAGTCAATGTCCTCTGCCTTGACCTTGCTCACCTGCTGGCCAGGGCTGGTGTGGGGCAGGATGTGCTTGTAGGTGGCGTTGGATGGCGAAGTGATGAAGGGGGCATTATCATTCTCATCCAAGACGTTGATGGTCACCCCCACGTAGGCAGACCTGGGAGGATCCCCACCATCCACTGCCTTGAGTCGGAAGGTATACGTGCTCTGCTGCTCCCGGTCAAAAGAGATGCTGGAGAGGATGGTGCCAGTGCCATTCTGGATGACAAAATCCCCGTTGTCTTGCTCCACCGACAGCTGGATGCGGGCATTTTCTCCTTTGTCAGCATCGATCACCGTCACCATGCCCACGGGGCTGAGGGGTGGCATGTTCTCCATCACTGAGAAGTTGTAGCCGCTCAGCATGAACTTGGGGTCGTTGTCATTCCTGTCCATGACATTGATGGCCACAGACGCTGTGCCCTTGAGGCTGGGGCTGCCCTTGTCTGCCGCCACCACCAAGAACTCATAGCGTTCCCGCTGCTCTCGGTCCAGCACCGCTTTCACCCGGATCTCTCCAGAGTCAGGGTCAATGGTGAAGGAGCCTTTGGAGGCGGGGTCCGTCACGAGGGAGTAAACCAGCTTGGCGTTGGAGCCACTGTCAGCATCACTGGCACTCACCTCCATCACCAGGTCGTCGGGCTCATTGTTCTCAGGGAAGGCCACCTCGGTGAAGCTCTGGCTGAAGACAGGCGCATTGTCATTGACGTCCACCACCTGCACCTTCAAAGAGTTGGTGCTGGAGAGGGGCGGGTTCCCCGAATCCACCGCCACAATCTCAATCGTGTACTCCTTCACTGACTCGTAGTCCAGCGGCGTGGTGGTCTGCAGGAAGTACTTCTTCTTGCTGTCACTCCCTGTTTCACTAGCCTGCCGCAGCTGGAATGGGACGTCACCAGCGACCACGCAGGTCACCACGGCGTTTTCACCTTCATCTCGGTCGGACACCTGCACCAGAGCCACTGCTGTCTCTACTGGCACGTCCTCCGAGATGTTTGCCATGCCATCCTGGTGGGTGACGAGCCCGATGCCCCGTATCTCTATGGAGGGTGCGTTGTCGTTCATGTCCTTGATAGTCACCACCACCTGGGTGCGGGCACTCTTGGGGTTGGCCCCCTTGTCCTTGGCCATGACAGAGAACTTGAGGATATTGACGTCCTCACGGTCAATGGGCCCCTGCACGGTGATGAGCCCCGTGGCGCGGTCCAGGCGCAGCAGCCGGCGCACCATGTCCGAGGCTTGGTGGAAGGAGTAATCAATTTCGGCATTGGCACCCTGGTCCGAGTCGTTGGCTTTCACCTGGGGGATGGAGGGAGAAATGATGAGCGGGAGGGCAAACCACCACACTGCCACGGCCTCTGGGGATGGCTGGGGGAGAAAAACCAGGATTTCCTCTTCTGGGGCCAAGGACTATGGGCAGAGCCTGGGACCGGCAGAGCAGCTGGGAGCGGCCCTCCAGCACAGAGGCTTCTCCTTGCTCTGCCGGTGAAACCGGCTGAGCCGGTCAGCCGGCTCCCCTCCTGGCATGCAGGGAATCCTTCGGGAACCCTTGCTGCCACAACCCAGGCAGCAGTGTGGAGGGACGAGCTCTGGCTGTACCAGCTCTGCAAAACCCTCCCTGAATACAGGCTTGAGGAGGGGATGGGGAGGGAGGTGAGGATGCACAGAGCCACAGCAACTCCGTCCTGCCATTCAGGGATGCAGCCAGGCAGGGAATGGGGCTGCCTAAGCCCTGCACAGCACCAGCCATCCCTGTGCGCCCGTCAGGAGCTCTGCATTCACATAAACCTGCCTCTACGCCTATTATTTGCTTTCTAAAGAAGATGAGGTTTGTCTAACATTTGCCTCCCTAATCGGCTCTCCGAGCAGCCTCTTCTCTGCACCATTTGCTGCTCTGCCGTTATCTTGCTCAGCAGATTTGGATGGGGAACGAAAGTTGTTAAATGTAAATTCCACCTTTTACCTCCACTCACAAAAAAAAAGGAGGAAGTCATTTTCCCCCTGAAAGATAAAAGCTGAGCAATGGCAGCCACGGCGTCGCAGCCCATTCTCCTCCCGGCCGTGCAGCTCCCTTATCTGCTTCCAACTTCCATTCTCTTAACAGTGAAAAATGAATTCTTAAAAAAATTCACATCAGAATTAGCAAGCAGATGAGAGCTGGCCACGCTCCGCTTATTAAGATGGCAGCTGCAGATAAACAGATGTCGGTTACTATCATCTCAATGCCCCCTCCAAGCCAAATCCACTGAGATCCATCCCCCTTGGGTTCCCTGGGCCAGTCTGTGCCATTGCCTGAGACAGGGCAGAGCCCCTGGCCCCTGCAGACAGCAAGGCACCCCCGGGGTCTCGGGCAGCCCCTCCAGAGAGGCAGTAGAGATGCTGCCTGCCCCCCCCCTCCCCATCTCCTGTGCGAGCTCAAGTTTCCATGGAGCGGCGGAGGGAACACAACTTATGAAAGGGTCTATGTCTTGTCTGTGGGCAGCATTGAGACCAGTCTGGCATGAAGCCAGGCTCCCCCGTGGACCTGCTTCCCATAACCTTGCTGCCACACACCCACTGTCCCTGCTGCAGCCCCTCAGTCCTGTCCTGCAGACCTCCCCCCCTCCTCCACCACACCTTCCTGCGCATCCTCTCCAACCTCGTGTTACCATATGTGACACCCCAGGGACCTGCCTGCCCACGGCCCCAGGTGACAAGGTGGGGTCCCACAGCACACAACCCTTCTAGGCACCCTCCTCCCCTGAGGAACCGTAGCAGCACGCGACCCCGCAAACGCTCCCTGGCTTGTCCCCGCTGCAGCCAAGCTGGGGAGGAGAAGAAAGCCCCCACACACACTCACCTGGAGGACAGAGTGCCCCACGGGGCTGTTCTCAGAGAGCTCTGCCTCGTACAGGGCCTTCTCAAACTTGGGTGCGTTGTCGTTCATGTCCAGGATGGTGATGCGAAGCAGGGCGCTGCTCGCCCGTGGCGGGTTGCCTCCGTCCTGCACCTTGATGGTCAGGTCATAGGAGTCCCACTGCTCGCGGTCCAGGTTCCCCATGACGATGAGCTGCGGCTGCTTCTCCTCCTGATCCTCAGCCACCTGCAGCCCAAAGAGCTCCTGTGCCTCTGGACCAGCCGTCAGCTCGTAGGAGGCAACACCATTGGGGCCCGAGTCCCGGTCCATGGCCAGGGGGATGGGGAAGAGCGTCCCAATGTTGGTGTTTTCGGGGATGGACAGGGTGAGGACGGGCGAGGCAAAGTTGGGGGTGTTGTCATTGATATCGAGCACCTCTATCTGCCCCTCGAGCAGGCGTGGGCTGCTGTTCAAGATCAAGTCAGTGATGGACACTTCAAACTCCAGGAAGCAGGGTTCTCCGGGCAGGAGGTGCTGGCACTCGTGCAAGCTCTCCCGGTCGATGGAGGTCTCTGTGGTGTAGATGTCCCCAGTCTTGCCGTCCACACGTAGGTATGGGGCCCCCACTTCCAGCTTGTAGAGGTGTCCCACGTCTGGGAAGCCGTAGTCGGAGGCCAGGCTCCCTATGAGGGTGTTGGGGGGTTGTTCCTCCTGCACTTTGTAGACCACACGCATCCCAGAGACCAGGGCAGGGAGCTGGAAGAGGAGCCACAGGCCCAGGCAGGATGCCAGTGGTTTCATCCTGCACTGCAGGGGAGCTGGAAGGAGATACACAGACACCAGAGGTTAGGCAGCCCCAAGCCCCCAGGACTGCCCCAAGCCCACCTACATGACATACCTGTTTGGGTGCACCCCCTGTGCCATGCAGGACTGCGCGTGGAGCCCAAGCAGCCTCCCCCCCACCAAAGGAACAGGGCTTTAGGGGCACAGCGGGCAGAGCTGGCCCCAGCCGCTGTCTCCTGGCAGCCTCCACAAGTGAAGTGCCCGGCAGGACCAGTCCCAGCTTGTGAAGTTCCTGCAACACCCAGTCACCGAAACCTCAGCCCGGCTTCCTGTCCCTCGCAGGAAGCCACTCCTGCCACTGTCCACCCTCCTCGTCACCACGCAAACTGTAATTAGACCCAACGAGGCACACTAACAGGGTGGACTGCACGCAGCCTGCTGCCAGCAACCCGATGGGAGCCGGCCAGGCTCAGAGACTGCTTCTCACCACAGAAACACAGGAGCATTGTGTGCCACGCACTGCAGGGGCACTGCCTGCCACGCACGGCGGGGACGCAGAGGCACTGCGCTCCTCTGCCAGCCCTGCAGAAACAGGAGCACCAAAAGTGGGGCACAGGGGGGGCTCTGCCTGCTACAGCGGGGTGCAGGGCTGTCACCCACCCAGCACTGCAGGGACACAGGGCACTGCTGGGGTGCAGGGCTGTCACCCACCCAGCACCGCAGGGACACGGGGCACTGGCAGGGTACAGGGCTGCCACCCACCCTGCACTGCAGGGACACGGGGCACTGGCAGGGTACAGGGCTGCCACCCACCCTGCACTGCAGGGATTCAGGATGCTGCCTGCACTGCAGGGAATAATGCACACCCATCACTGGCCAGGGCGGCAGTGCCCTCCCCCTGCACTGCTGGCACAGCAGCACTGCCAGCACTGCAAAGGCACCACCCATCCAGCACTGCAGGGATGCAGGAGCCCGGTGCATCATCCATCTGGCACTGCACAGGGGCACTGCCACCCACCTGCACCCCTCACAGAAAGAAGGGCACTGCCCAACCCCGTATTAGAGGGTTGGGGGGGACACTGCCCACCCCGCACTGCAGTGCAGGAGCACCCCGTGGGGCAGACCCTGTGCCTCCCCCCACAAGCAGCGGCACTGCACAGCCCCAGCTCACTGCAATGGCAGGCACAGCATCTCCCCTCTGCTGCACAGTCACTAGGCAACCCCGCACCCTGCACCGGCAAACACTGATCCCTCTCCGCTCACTGCAGGCACACTGTTCCTTCCCCATTCCCTCCCACTCCAGACTGGGACACTGCAGGCATGCAACTGGGTGCCCACCCTGCCCCATGGGGACAGCCCCACGCTCACTGCCCACCCGGTGCCAGTGTCCACCCCACCTGCTGCAGAGGCAGGGACAGAAGTAGTGCCCCCCTGCATTGCAGAGACACACACACTGCACACGCTGCACCGCAGGCACCCAGCCACTGGAAACCTCCTCCCAGTATGCACACACTGCAGAGGCAGTGCCAGGCGTGCGGCCAGCCCCACACAGACTGTCCCCTTCTGCGCCAAGCCACATGCCCTGTCACCAAGCCTCTGCCTAGTGCCGTGGTGGGACACCAGCTTTCCTGTCCCCCGCTTTCCGCTCTGGGAACACACCTTGCTCTGCCAAGCTGTGAGCATGAAGGGGGCAGCCCAGCCCACCCACATCCAGGAAGCACAGTGGTTGGGTGCCCTAACATCAACGTCCGCGTTGATTTCTTGGACAGATGTCCAAATTCATCGATTTTAGGCAGATGTGGGGCGCCTGCCATGGCCCCACAGCAGCAATGCTCTCTCCTCACTGCCATCGCCCGCCCTCTCCATGCTCTGCACCCAGCCTGTGGGATGGGCGAGCTCTCCTCCATCATCTCCCCTTCATGGTGCCACATAGCAAGTTCCCAGTTCCCAGTTAACCTGGCATTGTGCAGATCCTCTACAAGTGGCACACCCTGTCCAAGCCATCAAGCTCCCAGTCCCTCCATCCCTCCACATTCTCACAGACAAGTGCCTCATTGGTGGCAGAGAAGAGAGGAGGTCTCCCTCCTCAGGTAAAAACATATCTCTGTTTCCAAAGATGAAACGATGGTCCTGAAGCCTAGCTTGACTCTTCTTCCTTGTCCAGTGAGCACCCTTCCTGCAGGTAAGCAGTACTCCCACCTTGCTGAGGACACGTACACCTGCCCAGATTGGGGCTGTGTGCAGGCACCTCCGAGATGGATGTCCCCAGGAGGAAGGGATGAAGAAGACAAGCCTTCCATCCCTGCACAGGGCTGAGGATGGAGGAGGTCAGAAGCTGGGCAGAAACATCCCTGCATCGACACCAGGAGAGCCCAGCGATGCACATACATGTGCACATACATGTGCACACGTATGTCTGCGCTGAGCATGATGGCATCCGTGTCCATAGGACAAAGCAGACACAGGCACACGTGTGCCTTAGCAAGGTGTGCCACACGTCTGCAGGCTCTGAGAGGAGCACGGCCGTGCCTGCACAGGGACAGCCTGTGCACCAGGCACCCCTTTGCATTCTTGCACGTGTGTGTGCACCAAGCAACGCGTGTGCCTGCACGGGGGGAGCGTGCGCACACGCCCCTGCCACCGCCGGGTGTGCATCTGGGTGATGTCACCCTGCGTTGGGGGCATTTGCACTGGGGTACGTGTGGCATGCCCAGGCTAGGTCACACGTGTGCCTGCCCATAGCATGCGTGTGCACTCGCACGGGATCCCCTCCGCCCCAACATGTATCCACCTGCCCTCACAGGGTGTCCAAACCCACACTGAGCTCCCTCACCCCGCTGCCCTGCACTCCCTTTGGGAATGGCTATGCGGCAAGGATGGGGAGAAGGGGAGGACAGGCATCACCAGCCTCTGGGACGGTGGTCCCGGAGGATGCCCTGGCCGGGAGTCAGGGAGTCACAGCCGCGCCTGCCGCTGGGCTGTTTGCACAAGCCTGTTTGCATTAGGCAGGGCCAGGCTGATGATGACGTAGCGCCAGTCCTGACTAAGCCTTCATGTGAGGTGGAAGATCGTAGGTAAAGGTGAAAGTCCCAGTGCTGGGCGATGCCTCCCTCACATGGCCCTGACTGAACCAGGAAGGAGGGCCTGGGGAGCTTGAAAGGCCACGCACCCTGTGCCAGGAGGAAGAGAGTCACCCAGGGGTGCCCAGCACCCGTGCCTTCTGCTCCGGAAACGGGAACAGGGCCTGAACACGAGACCCATTCCCACAGGTGAAGGAAACCTCCCAAACAGGGAGGCTGGAGGAAGAGAGGGGCTGGGAACCTGAGCAGCACCATCGCAAGGGACTGCTGGGGGAATGTGGGGGGCCTGGGGTTGGCAGGGTAAGGAATCCTGCTCGGTGCCTGGGGGTGCGAATGACACAGCGCAGAGCTGGGTGTGAGGAGGAGGAGGAGGAGGCGGAAGCCTCCACCACCAGGGCAGAGCACGTCTGTGCAGGAGACGGAGCCTTCCCAGGGGCCAGTCCAAGGCACCGGGCTATTTTCCCATGGGATCTAAGGAGCATCCCACACTTTCTTCGCCAGTGCCAGGCACCTTTTTTTCCGACCTGCTGGCGGGGCACGGAGCTCTTAAAAATAAAAACCCCTCCCAAAACAACTATTCCTCCACACACACAATTCTCCCTACGGGGAGAGTGCGAGAGAGAGACTGAACCACATGAGAGAGGCGTTAGTCACGCTGCTTAATGCATGACTGGGAAGCTCTCAGAGGACAGTGGCATGCAAAACCCTACAGAATTCAGCTACCCCCCCCAACAATAAAACCCAACACAAAAAACAAGCCCTAATGAGAGAGAGAGAGGTTATAAAGCACCGTGAATTTAAGCAAGTGCTTGAACAAGCCTGTGCTCCCTGCGATTCCCACAGCCCCTTGGCCCCGTTCCACCAAGGCAGCAGCGCTCCGGGAACGGGCACCAACGTCCACCCTCCTCTCGCTCCCAGCGGCTGATGGCGTGGCTTCCAGCCGTGCTTACAAGTCCATCCAAACCCTGCACTAAGCACACAAGTACTAATCCCCAACCTCCCCGACCCACCCCGCCTCCCCCAGCCCCCATCCCCCCGGCTCTGCTCTGCCGCTCGGAGCGGGAGCAGCATCCGAGCAAAGCGGCAAATGACAACCACGGCTGCGCTCGGGGCGAGGGGCTGCCACCCAGGGCCATATTGTCCGAAAAACGGCCGCTGGTGTTCAGTTCGGCATCGAAGGCACCGACGGGCTGAATCCTGGGCATTTTGTGGCACGTCCCACGGTTTCCTTGGGCTCCGGCTGCCACTGCAGCTGCTCAGCGTTTATACAAGCCGGGCCCAAGTACCCTGAGCCGGAGCACCCCCCCACCCCCGACGAGGAACCCCACTTGCTTGTGAACCGCTTTAGCCCCAACAAAGAGGGCGAAACCCGGGGCCCTCCCTCCTCCTGCCTCCCTCTCCACATCCTTTCCAACTCCGGCAGCCAGCGAGGCAGGGACCTGTCAGAGCCTCCCTAGGGCGGCAGCCACCATCCTCCCACCCCGGGGGTCCCCACAGCTCCCACGGGCTCCTGCCCTCCGCCCTCCCCCCGATCCTACTCGATGTCCCGGCCTGGAGGGGGGGACCTGGGGGAAGGCAAAAATGTCGCGGGCCTGAACCACCCCGGCAGGGCCGCGGGGAGCCGGCAGCAGCGAGAGCGGCTCCCCCCAGGACCGCCGCCTGGAGGGGCCGAGGAGGAGGGGCTTAGGGAGGGGGGACAGGGGACCCCCTATCTCGCAGGGTGCCGGAGAGAACCGCGGCTCCCGGCCTCCACCCGCGCCCTCCGGCTGCGACGGGAGGATGGAGGCCGGGCTCCGCTCCGCGATCGCTGCGGCCGAGGCTCCCCGGCCCCCGGCGGGGCTGCCCGCACCGAGGTTCCCCCATAAACCGGCAGCGCCCTGGCAGCGCCGGCTCCGGGCACGGAGCGCCCAGCTCCGCCGCTGCCCGCGGCGAGCACCGGGGGATGAACGGGGAGGAGGGATGGAGGGAGCTGGGGGGGCGCCTCCCGCACACCCACGCTGCACACATCCACGCACACACCCGTGGAAAACAGACGGGAGCCGCTCTCCCGGCACCGGCTTCACGCTCAGCCTGGCGAACGGGCAGGGAGACAGGGATTTTGTAAGGTGCGGGCACGCACGTCCCGCCGCCACGCTCACCCTCACGCATATTCCCCCCACAACTCCCTCCAGAACACACCGACACACACCCCGCTCCCCGCACACCCACGCAACCCGCTCGTCGGCACGCACACCAGTAACCCCCAGCCCAGCGCCGCACGCACCCCGTCGCCAACACAGGCGCGCACACCTGCCCGGCAGCCCCGCTCCACGCACAACCCCGCACACGCACGACCCCGCTCCCGGCTCCCGGCTCCCCCGCAACTTCCCTCGTTCCCACGCACCAGCGCACCCCGAGCCGAGCTCGCACGGCGGGAGCACACCTCGGGCTGCGGGGGGACACACACAGAGCCAGAGCCAACCCCGCTGGGGAATAAATCAACCCCCAAACCCCGGCACCAAGCCACAGGCTCACGCCGACGCAGCCGCACACCCCCCCCGCAGCCCCCCATCACACCGCCCACCCTGCCCGCGCCGGGGCTGGTCCCGCTCCGCGCCGCACAACAAGTGGCAGCGCCGCCCGGGACCGGTAACCGGGAGTCGCCTGAGCCCCGCGCTGAGCCCCGCGCCTCGGTGCCGCCGCCTGCGCACCCCGGCGCGGAAAGGCGCGGAGGGACGCGGGATGCTCGCCAGCGCCGCTCCCCCCGCCGCCGCCCGGCTCCGCGCTCCCGCACAGCGGCGGGTTCCCGCCCGGGGCATCCCGCACCGCTCCGCAGCTCTCTCCGCGGCCGCGGGCGGGGGCTCCCGGCCCTGCCGCAGCTCTTACTTGGATGCGGACGGCGTTGCGCTCCGTGCCGGCTCCTTGCGCGCTGATCCAGCCGCGTCTGCATCGCCTCCTCCTCCCCGCCGGGACCGGGCTCCCCCCACCCCCCCGGCTCCTCTCGGTCGTTATCCACGGATGAAAATTAAATTAAAAAAATAAAAAAAAAAGAAATAAAAAAAAAAGAAAAATGCGGGGGGGGCAAAAATAAAAGAATAAAATATCCCGTGGGAACCGCCCCCCTCCCCCGGGCCGGGGCTGCGGCTCCTCCGGCGGAGCGGCGGCGGCAGGGCTGGCGGCAGCCCCGGTGGGCAGCTCCGTCCGTGCCCGCCTCCGTCCCTCGGTGTGTGTGAGGATGTGCAAGGGAAGCGCAGCGCAGGCACGGCCCCTTCCCCCCCCCACCCCCCCCCCCGCTGCCTCCGCCTCTCGCCGCCACCGCCACGGGGAGGTGGAGCTCCGGCTCCTTATCAGATCCCGAGCCCAGCCAGGCCGGGACGAGCGGGTATCGGCTGCCGGGTAGAGCCGCCCGCCCCCTCGCACCGCCCGGCTCCGGGGCTGCGGGAACCGCGCTAAGCCTCGGCGCCGTGGAGAAACGGGGGTCCCCGCAGCCCCCCGAACCCTCTCACCCCGGGGACCCCTTCGGAACTCCTCTTTCGGGACGGATGTCCCCTTTCGCTTCCCTTCCCAGGGCTCTCATTCATTAATTCCTTCCTTCATTCATTGACTTTCACACCTCGGGGAACGGGAGCTCGGCCGGCGGTGCCTCCGCCGTGCTGGGCGGGGGAGAGGTGGGGGGTGGTGCGCCCACCTCTCCTCGGATCCCCCCAGCCCAGGAGGGCTCCTGGCCGGCTGCAGGTGATGGCTCCTGCAGCCCTGCCCTGGGCCTGGAAAAGCAACTGTCCCCTCCCGTCACACCTCGGTGAATCACGGTTTCATCGCGGGGTGCGGGAGCGCACAGCACCCCCGAGCTGCCCTCCTCTGGGAGCTGGGCCACCTCAGCTCGGGCCTCACTCACCTGACGGGACCTCAGACGGGCAGGTCCCGGGGGGCCGGGGACAGCGTGTCCCCACTGGGCCCCGCGATGCTGCGAGGAGACCCGGTGCTGCCAGCCAGCGGGCTGGACCTGCAGCCTGGCCCTGCCAAAGGCCTCAGCGCTCCCAGATGGAAATGCTGGAGCAGCTGTCGGCACCCTGCGAGCACCGAGCACCCCAGGAGGACCGCGGAACCCCTCCCCAAGCAGCACTCGGCCAGCGGCAGCGCGGGTTCCTCTCCAGGATGCTGGAGAGCCCTTTCTGCTTCGCCGCAGCGTGAGGACGGGAGCAGCGCTTCCCGCTGAGCCACGCCAACCTGTTGCGCAGCTCCCTTTGCTGCACACATGCTCAGCTCGGCTGCGATGACTGCACCATCTAGAGGCTGCGCTGCCCTGCTCCGAGGAGCTCCTGCTCCTGCTCAGCCCAAATCATCCCCCTTCCCCCCCACCCCCCACCCCCGCCCTCCCCAAGATGAGAGCTCAGGCTCCGCCAGGGCTTCTTCCTGCTGGGCAAGGAGAAAAGGGCTGGAGAGTCATCCCCTCTGGGTGGAAAACCCTGTTCTCCTCCGAGATTTTCCTGTAGCAGGGCCATCTGTGCTCCAGCAGAGATGTCGCCTTCTCTACGTCTGTGTTCCTTTTCCTTTTCTTTTTCTTTTTTTCCTGGGTGTCAATTCTCATGAAGCCTGCTTAGCAGATGATGTGAAGTGAGAACCCAGGGAAGGTCCAAGCCCACCGAGGAAAGGCAGGGTAAGGAGCTGTGGGGTTTATCAGGGTTTACCCTGGTGATGGAGTGTGAATGAGGGATCCAGAGAGCGAGAGGACATCACGTGTCCTGAACTCCCTGGACATAACGTGAGACTTAATTGATCCATCGCTGGCAGCTCTCCTCAGAGACCTGCAGAGCCATGAGAGAAGAGCCCAGCCTGTGAGTCCAAGGCTGTCTGTGGAGCAGCGAAGGTGAACCTGAGAGATCGCTGGTGACCAGAGGTTTCCATTTCACAAGAGGCCCAGGTCAGCAGGCACGCACGGCGCTGCTGCGCACACTGTGCACACAGGCGCTTTACTAGATGCCACCTGTCTGGGGGCAGCTGGTGCTGGTGTTGCTCTGAGAGTCAGGTCTGAGCTCTAAGAGTGTAGGGAGAAAATGTGTCCCATCCTCAGGAGCACAGCCCTTCGCAGCACCAGCAGCACCCCCACGGCCAGGGCAGCTGGTGGTACAACACAGTAAGTAGCCTGGCACCCCAGAAGCATTTCTCTCCACCTTCCTCCTCTGTCTGCTGTCTCTGAAAGCAGCCCAGCTCCTCCCAGAGCACTCCTTGCCCTCTGACAGCAAGGAGAGCCTGAAGCTGGCACTGCCATCCCTTTCGTCCCTGCCCTTGGGCGTGATCCTATGAGTCACCCACCCACCGGTCCTTACCTTGTCTTCGCCCTTTCCCAGATAGCAGAACCACTCTGAGCCACATGAAAACATCCAGCTGTAGTTTTGGCCGTGGAGTTATTTCATGAGACCCTCCAGATCCTCTCCACCTGCCTGTGCCCGGTGCTGGCAGTGCCGCTGCCCTGGAGATGCTGCCGGTGGCACTGTCCTGCCCTGGGCGGTGGGTACCCAGTGCTGGGATGCTCCAGCATCACAGAGGGACAGGTGCTTCAAGGTGCCAGTGGGGCCTTGTCAGAAGAACAAAGCCAGCAAGGGAAGAGCATCCAGCTAAATCTTTGGGAAAACGAGAAGAAAGGGAAACACAGAGAGCAAATGAACCTTACAAGAGAATAAATACCCCCTCCCCAACAGACACACGCAGCAACCTGGCTGCCGTCTGCTGCAAGGAGTTCAAAGGCTCTTCTGTTCTCTCTCTCATCAGCTCTGGGCTCCGCAGGAGAAGCAGCAGCGCGGATTTGGGCAGCAAATGCTAATAACACAGATGTTCTGACAATTCGCTTGTTTCTACAATTAAAAACAAAAAGATCCTCAAAACCCGAATGCAAGGAAATGAGCACATTAAAGAGCTGCTCCTCCGCATGCCTACGGCGTAAGGAAGGGCTGCAGGTTTGCAGGGGGGGGCTTGTGGGGGGGTGGAGGAAGAGGATGGGGTGGTTTTCAGCCCAATCTGGAGCAGAAGCAGGATGCTGCTGGAGAAGCACATCCCTGGGACCACACAGTGCTGGCCAGCGCGGCTGGGGGATGCACTGGCCATGGGATGTAGCCGGGATCAGTGGATGGGGTGGAATGGCTTGGGTGGTCAGTGCCACACTTGCCTGTGGGACCCTTGGTGACAAATTACTGGGAGATGTTTTTATTACTGTATTAACTCTTTTTTTAACCTTGTTTTTCTCTCGGCTGCACTTTCACTCACTCATTAATTTTGGTATTTTTCTCACGGTATATAACCCCTGTCACGGCTGCCATGGCAACAGGAGGGAATGTGCTCAGCGCTAAAATATCCTCTCAAAAATAACAAAAATAAGACAACAGAGGCAGCTTCTGTGGGCTGCTGCAAATGCAGATCTGGCCCGGCTTTGTGGTGACGAAGGATGAAAGATCCCAGCAAGCCGGGGAAGCCCCTGCGCTCTCGTCCTCCCACAGCGCTCAGCCCACCGCGCATCTCCGGCTCCACCAGCACCACACTGCAAGCTCCTCCTGGGACCGATCCCTGGGGCTGAGGACCATGGATCTCCTCATCCGGCCTCAAAAACTCATCCCTTTCCCCAAAATAAGGCTGTGGGGGGACTTCATTGCAGCCTTCCAGTCCCTGAAGGGACCCCAGAAACAGGAGGGGAATCAGCTTGTTAAAGGGTAGATGATGGCAGGACATGGGGGATGGAGTGAAGCTGAAGGAAGGGAGGGTTAAATTAGATATTAGGGGGAAGTTCTTTACAGAGAGAGTGGTGAGGGGCTGGAGCAGGCTGCCCAGAGAGGGGGTAGGTGCCCCATCCCTGGGGGTGTTCAAGGCCAGGTTGGCTGGGGCCCTGGGCAACCTTGTGTAGCTCCAGGCCTGGAGGTTGGTGGCCCTGCCTGTGGCAGGGGGTTGGAGCTCTGTGATCCTTGGGGTCCCTCCCAACCCAGCCCAGTCTGGGATTCTGTGATCACTGCAAAGGAGGAGAAAGCCCACGTGTGAGCTAAGGGAAGGGGTGAAGGTATTGCTTGGGGCAGGCTGGGTGGGTGGGGGGGCTGTTTGCTGATCTCTGATCCTCAGGCGAAGCAACAAATGATGACTTCTTGTCCCCAAGATCCGGAGCTGCCACCAGCGCGGTGGCACAGGCGGCAGGGTCTGTCACACAGACCTGTTGTCTGCTCCTGACAGGACTCCCAGCCTGGCTGGGCGAGGCAGCTGTGGTGATACAGTGCACTCGCATCCCTCCGAGGCACTTCACTTACTTCCACCTGACATTTTGATTAAAACTTGCATTATAAGGAATTAACAGGGCACGTATTAGATGGATTAAAACTGCTTCCCTGGCAGATCTCAGAGGTAGTTGCTAATGGGTAGATAGCAGTAAGTAGCACTATTTCTCCCTCCCTCCCCCTGGGGACCCTGTTCTCCGTCCATGGCTACTAAACACTTTTTATCAATGATGGAGATGAAGATATGGAATCTGTGCTGGTAAAGCTTGAAAAATGACACCAGGGGTGAGGAGATAGAAAGGAATGGGGAGGGCTTCGTGCTGAATCACCTGGTTAAATGGCCAGGGTGCATCTGAATACAGATAAACACAAGGAGAAGGTTGTGTGTTAAGCCCTCAGGCTAGACCTTGGAAAGCAGTGGCTCTAGGCAGGGTGTAGGTATGGCACTGGCTTTAACCAGTGACCCAGGGAGCTCACCTGAAGCCCTCCCAGGAGTATCTCCCTCATCTGGTGGTGCAGATTGGAGCATGGGAGAGGAACTGGCGATAGGGAACCCCTCGAGCCCTGCTGTGGGTGTGTGAGAGGGGAAATAGCTCACGGCTGGAGCACTGTGTCTGACACCCATGCTTGGAGGAAGACAGGGAAGTACCAGGGGAGCTTGAAGGACCACTGCAGACCTGACACCACAGGCTGCAAAGCCAGGCCTAACGATGTGATGCTCATCAAAAAGATAAAGTACATTCACAGGTGAACTGAGGACCTGGCCTATGTCATCCCACATGGAAAAGGTGGTGGGGAGCTGTTAAATCCCACAGAAAGCTGTAGCAAGAGCAGGGCTGGAGCTGGAGAGGGGCTGATTCAGCCTTGAATTGAAGGCCAGTGTCCCAGTGGTGAAAACATTTGAACACTGGAAGAGCTTTTCTAAGAGAGCTGATGGGCTCTGCTCAGGATTAAATCTCTCCAGCTTCTGGGAGCAACTCTGAGCCTCATGTGCAAGTTTGGTGGGATTGAGTGACCTCCCCTGCATCCAAATCCTCCACCTTGGTCCCTTCCCTTCTCAGGCCATTGGGAACAGACTGTCTGCAGTGCCCTGCAATGATTCAAGCAATGATTATTCCATCTCTTGCTTCAGGGTTCAGGTGGACTTCACAGGGAGCAAGAAGGTTTCTCCAATCTCTACCCATCCTCTGCAGCACCTGAGATTTCCTCCAGTAGAAACAGCAGAGCAGCAACAAATGAATCCCTGCTGGCAAGCCTAGCTTGGTGCTCAAAGCCTGAGATGATCTTGGGATTCAGCCTTGAGAGGAGCTTCCCAGAGACTGTCAGACTATCAAGAGCCAGTGGGGATGCTCAGCTTCCCCAGGGCTGTGAGCTGCACTCAAGAAGCAGCTCCCACTGTTCTCAGCACAGTGTCCCCAGTCCCAGGAACTGGGGCTGTTGTGGCCTCCCACCTGTCCCCTGCCTCTGGCACTCAGTCTGTTCCCCTGAAGACTCAAATTTTGGCTCCTGGGGTTTAGCACAGGGGTAGGGCTGGGAAGCAGCTACGTGTGAGGTGTCCCCACACCTACACCCCCCAGGCCTGGCAGGGTGCAGGTCTGGGAACAAGCACACCAGAGGTTTCTTTTCCTGCCTACATTGGTCCTTAACCATGTCCTGACCAGGACATGGGTGGGTTCATGTCCTGCCGGTGCAGAGGCTGCCAAGGGCCTGGCAGAGTGGGCCCAGGGGTGGGGAGAGGCTTTAGAGGAGCAGGAAGAGGAAAGCTCTCTGGAAGCACAGCTTTGCATGGAATCTGCTCAGTCTGCCATGCCCCAAGTGCTTTCCCAGCTGGCCTCACCTCTGGGGGATGTGCTATCTGTACCTCCTCCATGAGGAGAATTACACCCTTTTCCTGCTTTTGTTAGGGTCCAGTGGTCTCCTGCTTGCAAGCCCACCTCCAGCCAGCCTCCAGCTGCTGGTGGGAGATGCTCCAGCCCCAGAGTCACTCTCTGCAAGTGGCCATTGGTGAGAGGAGACATTTGCATCCTCAGAGCGGCTCCTGTCAGGGCAGCTGTGACCTTTCCTGTAAGATCCTGCCTTTTCCCTGCAGTGGAAGGGAGGCAGGAGGAAACCTGAGGAGAGGAGACCAGACCAGACCTGCCCTGCCCTGCATGACTTACCCAGGGGACGGGAGACACAGCAGCAGGAAACTCGGCTCACGCTCGGACTTGTCCACGGAGACTGGGCTGGGCAGGAGAGGAGCTGCTCTGCCTACAGAGCAAGGGAGAGGCTGGGCTCCCTGCACCCCGGCTCCTGGCAGGGCAGAGAGGTCTCAGGGAGCCCCAGCCAGCTGTGCTCTCCAAGTGTGCTTCTGAGGGTTGCATCAGGGTGGGGATGCAGCGCTGGGTACCAACTGTGGCACAAGGGACCATGGTGGGGACAGACAGACCACGAGCGTGGGCACAAGAAGACTGAGAGCTCAGGGACAATGTGGACATGGCAGGAGGTGGCAGGGACAGACTGAGAGGTGGGTGCCCAAGGCAAGGTTAGTGGATGGAGGCAGTGAAGGAGAAGGGAGGTGGAGGACAGGGACTCCATCAGCATCAGCTGGGTAGAAACGCTGTGGGCACGGGCTGGGGGTGGAGGCAGGAGAAAGCATCCCTGGCACTGGGACCACATGGATGGGCAAGACCAGGGCAGCACAGGCTGGGGTGGAGAAGCACTGAGGCCATGCAGGAAAGGAGGTCAGTGTGCTGGGGCTGGCATGTGGCCTCCTTACCACATCCAGGTAGGGGCATGGGCCAGCAAGGGGTGGGGGTGGGGGGAGGTGGCTGTGCTCGACCTGTGTGGCCTTTGCAGTTGCTGGGACGGAGGCTGGAGAGTTGAGTTTGCTCTGACAGGACCATGCTGTCCCTTTATCTGTGTTTGCTCTGCGATATCCCAGAGCCAACACTCTTCCAGGGCAAAATCCAGAGGCACTTGAGTGAGACCCCGAGGGGAATGCAGAGCTGAAGAAGTCATAAACAAGCTGAGCTCTGCTGAAAAAGTCTGTCTGAGACCCCATCACAAGGGATGCATTTCCCAGCAGCGGGAGCCCTGCACAGCAGAGCTGGCCACAGTGGGACTGATCCAGCCCCATGCAGAAGTGGCAAATCCCTAGGGAGACAATGTGCCTGACTGAGGAGGTCTGCAGGTCTGGAGTGTGGCATCCTTGTGCTGGGATTTCCCCTGGGGCTGGGACACATGGGGATGTGCTGTGCTGGCGTGGGGATCGGCTGGACCTGGGATGCAGTGGGTGGCATGCTGGGGATGGGAGGCACACGATGAGCATCACTGTGTTCTGCACCACAGCCCTTCATTTACACTCCCCACTCGTGCCCAGGGACCAGAATGATGGAGGTATGGCTGATGTAGGGTGCACAGCACATCTTGCTTCCCCTGAGCATCACCACCCCAGGCAGGGATCCGCGTGGCTCTGTGTTCCTCCTGCCCCTTGGCAAAGTTCTCCTGTCCCCACAGCCCACGAGACCCCCTGGCCCCTGCAGCAGCCTGTCAGCCTGTTTGCTGGGTGCCACGCAGCTTGCTGTGCTCTCCCCACAAGCAGAAAGGCCAAGGAGAGGTGGCAGGGCCATGTGAGCAGAGTGGCAGGACAGCTTTGGGGCAGTTTCACCAGGAGCTGTGAGCAAGACGTGTCCAGGGAGACCAGACTTTGCCCATCCTGGTAAACAAATAGCATCGATTGCTCCAAAGCAATAACTGACTCAGTCATCCGTTTCTCTTGCTAACAGACACAACCTGCAGGGCCCTGAACTTCTGTGTATTTATTTTAGGACAGAAGCATTAAAGGGAAAATATCAAACAACAAATAATCTACATGCACATTGGCTTCCCAGGCATGCTCTGCTCCCCGGGGCACGCCGGCAGGTACGGCTTGTGCTGGTGAGTCCCAGATCGCATCTGCATGTCTGCCTGGCCCCAAACCCACAGAATCACAGGATCACGGGGCTTGGAAGGGACCTCAAGAGCCCATCGTGTTCAACACCCTGCCAGAGCAGCTCCCCAGCTCATATTGCACAGGTCAGTGTCCAGATGGGGCTGGAATCTCCCCAGAGAAGGAGACTCCACACCCCCTGGGCAGCCTGTCCCAGGGCTCCCTCACCCTCACTGGGGAAAAGTTCTTCCCCATGTTGGTGTGGAACTCCCTCTGCTCCAACTTGCAGCCATTGCCCCTTGTCCTGTCCCCACAGACACTGAAAAGGGGCTGCCCATTTCCCCCTGTGTCCCATACTTAAGGTATTATAAACATGAATAAGGTCCCCCCTTAGTCTTCTTTTCTCCAGGCTGAACAGCCCCAGCTCCCTCAGCCTTTCCTCCCAGGGGAGATGCTCCAGGCCCTTCAGCATCTCTGTCCCTCCTCTGGACTCTCTCCAGGAGATCCCTGGCTGTTTGATCCCAGGGAGCCCAGCACTGGACACAACGCTCCAGGTGGGGCCTGAGCAGGGCAGAGCAGAGGGGGAGGATCCCCTCCTGTGCCCTGCTGCCCACACTCCTCCTGATGCCCCCCAGAAGGATTGTCTCTAGCCCCTCCACAATCCATCCTTCATCTTGAGGCAGAACAACCCAGTCTGGGTAGTTTCCTCCAGGAGTGAAGGTTTTCTTTGGGCTCCTTTGCTGCACTGGCCCTTGCATTTACTTTTCCCTTCCAGATGGGCACCGTGTGTCCTGGGGACCTGGGGATTTGTGGGGCACCTTACTGCTCAGGGTGCCCTTTGAACATCTACAGCATCTCCTCATAATCCTCCCAAACTCTTCTTGGTGGGTTGTCTTTCATGCCACACCACTGCCAGCACGCAGCCGGTTAGAAGCGAATTCGGAAAGCCCTGGTGTGGTGGGCTTTGTCTGAGGGGGGCAGGTTCAGCCTGGAGGAGAGCTCCTTTGGCCTCAAGCCTGCTGAGATCACTGAAGTGCCCAGCTTGGGGTAGCCACAGGACCACTGACCTAGTCCAGCGAGTGCCAGCAGCCCAACCGCTGTCCCACCAGCAGCCCCGGCTCCGGCAGCGTTTGCTCAGCTTGCAAACAGCCTCATTTCATCTCCAGAGGAAACTCTTCAAAGCCACCCGAGCACTTTGATTTGGGAAAGGTTTTCATTCCTGTGAAGATAAGAAAAGCTCTCTTGGCACGGTGCATGGGCCCCTGAGAGGCACCGCAGCCCACGTGCAGGGCAGCCTGGCGAGCGAGGGGGTGAGGGAGGGAGGCAGCAAAACCAGTCCATGGCCACCACCTGCAGTGAGCGTCACTGGTGGGCTGGCACGGGACAGGAGCCCGCTGGAACTGGACACTGCTGGGGGCTGACCCTGCAAGGGGCTGTCTCAGCCCCTGGGAAACGGGGTGGTGATGTCCAGGCACTTGGGACAGGGCTTGTGTTGGGTGATGGGGAAGTGTCCCCTCACCAGGGTCTGGGAGGGAGATGAGCAGCACGCCAGCGTGGCCTCTCACCAGGTCGGCGTGGTGGTCCAGCTCTGGGATCTGCTGCCCAGGGCCTTGTTTTGGGAAAAGGGAGGAGTGTGTCTGGCTGGGAAGCTGTGAAATGAAAAAGTGCCCAAGAAAGACCAGATGGGCTGAGAGAGGGGTGGAAAGAGCCACATGGGATTGGAGAGGACAGAGACCAGGCTCAGGAGCAGCCTGTCTGTCTCTGTGGGGACAGTCACAACCATGGGGGAGGGTGTTCTACCTGGTACCCTCCTTGTGGCCAGAGACTTGCCCCAGCCCTCCATCTTCTCATCCTGGCCCAGACTAATCAAGGCTTTAACCACGAGAGGTTTTGAGCTGCACTATCTAGGGGTCAAGGATCAAAAGCTGTCGTGGTGTCTGAGTCTCCCCATAGCAGGAAGTAAAGCTCATGTCCTTAGACGAGTTAGAGGGGAGGTTTGGGTAACAGGATCCTGCCCATCCAGCTGAGGTCCTTGGCAAAGCTACCATGACCTGGCCATCAGGCATCAGGGAAAGCCTTTTGGAAATGAAGACATCCCAGGCCTGAGTGTGGCCATGGCTGTGTCAGAGGGATGTCACAGGGAAGGAACTGCATGCTGCATGGCAAGAAGCCATGGTCTCCCCCACCCAGTAAATTCAAGGGTGCTGAGCATGAGATGTGAAAGCAACTTGAGTGTGGCCAAGAGTGGGAAGTGCCACTGGGGTTAGGGGGGGGCTGTGCACACCAGGCACCTGTTGGCAAGCAAAGGGGTAGTGAGCAGAGGAAGGAAAAGCACTGGAGAGCGTTTGCCTGGCTTGTGGTGAGACTTTTTTAGTGGACCTGATTGCATCACACTGTGCTCACACAATTAAGTCCCCTGGCCTGATTACAGCAGTGGCACTGGGACCTGGAGAGGGCTGAAGAGCCGCCCGTGGAGGATGTTGTGAAGTGGTGCAAGGAGCTGGTGAGCCCCTCATGAGTGCTGAGGAAGGTGAAGGGGACAGTGTGCCAGCATCACCAGGGCACTCTGTGCTGGGAGGGAGGCATGCAAGGCACAGGCTGATGAGTGCAAGTGGGGGGACACCCTGTGCCCTGTCTCTGCTCTCCTGCTCCGTGCCCTGTGGGTTCAAAGCCCATCCCACTGACACAGGGCTGGTGCCAAGTGAAAGCTTGGCCGTTGGCCCCCTTGACTCCAGTGTGAGCAACAGGGTTGTGGTGCTGCATTAGGGAAGGCAAAGGAGATGCAGAGTCCATCCTGGGGATGTCTGGGAGTGGAGGTGCCTCACTGAGCACCAAGAGGCTCCTGAGGTGCCTGCAGTGGCAGTTCTAGCCAGGCTGGGGGCAGTTCCCAGGCTGGGCAGTGTGTCCCTCTTTCCTGCCCTCCTCCTGCTCTTCGGGACTCCATTCAGCACCAGTGTCCCATGAGACACCAGACAGGCCCAGCTCAAAGGGGGTGCAGTCCAACTGGGAATGCTATCGATTGCACTGGCAGAGCAAGAGAGGGCAGGGAGAGGCAGGACTGAACTGGAGAGATGCTGGGAGCAATGGAAGGAGCACAGGGGAGCCTGGGAGACCTGTCCTACTTTTTCAACAGTTAAGAGCTGGGGGGCAAGGCAAGGGGGGGGGGGGGGGGGGTGTCCCTCCTGATTTCCTATCCTCAGGCCCCTTGGCATATGCTGAGGAAAGCTGCAGTGGGGATTTCCAGACCAGTGTCCCTCCAGACCAGCCTGTGGTCTCTGTGGTGCCCGTGCCAATGCTCCAGAGGAAGGTGCACGAACGCCCCGGGGCACGAGGCGGCAGAGGAGGCCCCTGAGGGAGGTGTTGGCTCTTCTTTCTGTGGAGAAAAGCCCGGGGCAGAAACACTTCTCCCTGCCAGCTGCCTGCCTGTACCCCCACCCTGTAACAGCGAGGGTCTCGGAGGGGCTGGCTTGGGGGCATGGTGAGCTCCAGAGGGCTGGAGCAGGTAGTCTGCAAGCATCAGGACCTCTGTGGATGGGTCCCCAGGGTGGGAGGTTCCTTGCAGGGAACTTTGTCACAGAAGTTATTATACAAAAGCCTTTCTCAGCTGTTTTCTGGGGTGGGTTTGGTCCCATCCCCCCCCCCCCCACCCCTCCCCTTCCAGTCTGAGCCAGGTATATAAAACCCTGCGGACCTTTCCATGCCCCCTCCACCCATTTAGGAAAGTGGGAGGGGAGGAAGTGATACAGCAGCTCCCATAATACAGCTTTGTTTTGCAATCTTATTGTCAGCACTGAAAAAACACGACCCAAAACAGCATCAGGGGAAGGCAGCAGGTCCAGCCCCAGCCCGGTGGGAGAAGCCCTGGCTGGCTGCAGGAGCCCATGGCTGTTTGGTCGTTTGGGTGTTTGGTTTATGTCACAGCCAGGTTTTCTAGGGAAATGAGGTGGCTTTAGCTGATTGCACGGGGAGGGGTGAGCTCTGCAGGATTTACCTTCCTTGAGGTGCCCCCAGAATGGGTGGCTGGATTTGGCCAGGTGCACAAGGTACCCTGAAGGAGGAAAAAGACACAACCTGAGCGAATGGCACCGTCTCAGCGTGGCTGCCAGCAGCTCCCTGGCACCACAGTAGCCCTGAGCAGTGGTGATGGTGACAAGGGCCAGTTCTCACTCAGGGGCCAGATCCTGACGCATGCACTGGGGATGGAGCTGCTGGGTGCTCCCATGGCCTCCTCCTCACCTGTGCATGAACAGAGGGTTCCCCCTGTGCTTGACTGTGCTCCTTCCTCCCTTGTTTGAGCACAGCATCCATGCTGGCTGCAGCCTTGCAGGGAAATGGAAGGAAAAGTCACATGCTGTGGGCCATGCCAGGTCTGAGCTGATGCTTGGCAGTTTAAACCCCTCTGGTAAGGGTCCTGCTGGCCCCAAGGCCCTGGGGCTCTGCTCACAGACTGGGTGGCAGCTCTGCTTACTGCCAGCCTCTCCATTCTGGCCCCAATCTGTCCCTCCTGTTGCATGGGCACCACTTTGTGGGACCAGCCCTAGGAATAACCTGGCCCAGAAAAGAGGAGCTGCTGGGGTGATGCACACTTGTTTGAAGTGGCTGGATAGAGCAGCTCAGGAGCCCCTGCTCGACGAGATTTCTAATTATGTTTCTGCATAATTGTCCCAACCATTTCCTCGCCCTGAGGCAGAGCTTATTGGTTTGTAATCCCTAGCACACCCTCGGGCCTTCTTTAAAATGTAGGCCCAGCATTTACTGCCCCCCCGTCCAATAGTTGCAGGATGTGAATGTGTGTGTTATGGAGAAGAGCTTAGTCACTTGGTTTCCAGATCTTTGAGGACTCCAGATGTGTCATCCAGGCTGGGGGATTTGCTGCCTTTTGTGCTTTCCAGCCTCGTGCCTCCCCCAGCTCTGGTCTTCCCCACCTGAGGAGGGGGAGTCTGGGAACGCTGCTCCCCACTCCTGCACCAGGATTTCATTCTGGGGTGTCCCCTCGGTCGCCGGGGGGTCCCGCAGCCCCACCACACCTCCTCCATGCCCAGCAGACCCCCCTGTGTGTGCACGGCTCAGGCTGTGCCTGCTCTCAGCCATCCCAGCTTCCAGCCCGTGTTTTACCCGCTGCATCTCCCCTTCCTGCTGCTGCCTCTCCTGGGGTTAATATCTATTCTCTCAGCAGCGTTTGGCTCCAACGATCTCATGCATCTGCCATAGGAGCAATATGAACCTTCCCTGCCTCTCCTCCCACCTGTCCCCAAAGCCCTGCTAAGCCAGCCCGAGCCCCATCACGTTGCAAACTGCCACACGTGGGTCGCTGCCGTTCATAGAATCCCAGAATCCCAGACTGGGCTGGGTTGGGAGGGACCCCAAGGGTCCCAGAGCTCCAACCCCCCTGCCACAGGCAGGGACACCAACCTCCAGGCCTGGAGCTTGGGCAAGTATCTTCCAAATGGGCTGTCTGTGAGCCCCAAAACCTGGTCCTGCTGTCCACATTGGGAAGAAGAAAGGCCATCTTGTGTTAGACCTGCTGAGAAAACAGCAGGGAGAAGTTCTGGGGTCCAAGCAGCAGTGGGTCTGGTGGGGCAGCAGCCCCAAGGGGAGATGGGTGCCAACAGCAACAGCTTCCCCCTGCTCCAGAGATGCTTCAGGCTGCTTGGTCTGGGCATCAAGTGACCCAGGCTGGAGCTCCCAGTGCTCTCCTCCACAGGTGAAGCCCTGAGCACCCCAGCCAGGACACAGCCTTCCCTCAGGGGTGTGAGTAGCATCTCCAGACAGCAATCTCTTGAGAGACAAGGCCACTCTGGGGTCTCTACAGAGCTCCCAGGACGGGTCCACACATGGCTGTGCCATGGTGCTGCCTGGGCAGAGGAGAACAGCAGCAGCAGTTCTGCAGTAATATCCAAATCTGCTTACTGTCTGCCGCTGTGATTGAAGGAGTTTCTGTAATAATGTATTAGCTAAAGCTTCCAGATTATCCCAAAAACATCAGCTTTAACAAAGGGGTAATGCCTCTTTAATCCCCCCATGATCCCGGTTCCCAGTCTCTGCAGGACATTAATTCAGGGCTAATACACAGACTCCAGGCTGGCTGCTGATGGCAGCGGCATCCGAGCCCGGGGCCGGCCGGCCTCACGCTGCTCCTGCCTCCCAGTCCACTGCTCTGCTCCCCCTGCTACCCAGGAGCTGCAGAGATCTCTCTCCACCAGCAGCCTCCCTGCCTTGGGCTGTGGCTGGCTGCGCTGGGGTCTCAGGGGAGGATGCTCCCCTCTTCCCTGCATCCTGAGACAGGGTGATGGATATTTGCTCCTCACCCCCCACGTCCCAGGAGGAGGACCAGCCAGTGTAAGAGGCTGCAGATGGGTTTGTTGCACTTGGCAAACAGTGTTCTGGCTGGAAATGCCATAGGGCATCGCTGTTAGACCCAGTGCTGCACACATCCAGCTGCAACAAGAGCAGGAGGCTTGGAGGAGCACAGGGAGAGGGGCTTCCCTGCTTGCTCGTGGTGCCTGACTACCCTGTGATGCCAGAGGGATGCAGGCACACAGGTGCTCCCAGCTGTGATCAGGATGAAGTCTGTTAAAGGAAAGGTCCCTTGTGAAACCACTTCTCAGCCTTCTCCTTCTGCACCCTGTTCTTGTTCTCCTCCAGGCCCCACTTCATGACCTGTAGCTGAAAATGATGGTGATAATGGTTGTGGCCCAAAATCTGTTTATCAAAGATGTTTTGGCCTGAAAAACTACGGTGGTGACACCTGGCTGGTTCCAGCCAACCCTTCAGAAAGCTCTCAGAGAGCCATCCCCTTCAGCAAGCCACCTGCTGGGGTGTGCACATGGTGCCAGCTCTCCTGAAAGGGATGTTGGGAGGGCAGGGGAGAAACTGTGGGATTTTGTAGGGCTGAGTGTCCTGGGTGGGGAATGTCTCTTCTGCTGCCCATCCTGGGACAAGGCTGCGGTGCAAAGCTCCTGAGGCATCAGGGATGGTGACTCTCCATCTGCAGACGTGTGGGATCACTGGCCTGATGGACAGTGGTGCAGTGGTACCTTCCACTGCGCCGGCTGCTCCCTCAGGTAACCAGGCTCCAGGATCTGCATCCACAGGATGCTCCAGAAGGGCTGCAGGGACCTGACTTGGAGCTACCCAAGAACGTCACAAATTACCTTCCAGAGGTGTCCCTCTCCCCCACAGCCCATAAAGGGGCAGCTCAGAGCAGACTCCACGGGGAGGCAGTTTGAGCTGGGAGGGACACGTCCTACCCCATCTGCTGAGGCCAGTAGCCATCTGGGTGAGGACCTGAGAGCAGTTCAGCTGCAACCTTTGGGCAGGCTTTTCTCAGTTCTCTCTTTTGATGTGTAAATCGGCAGCTCCCTCAAAGAGCTTCTCCAGGGCTGCACCAGCAGCAGGTGCCTTTTGCAGATTCTTCCTTTCTCCCCAATTACCTTCCTGGTATCCACGGTTACTGCAGCCTCCTGCATCAGGGAAGGTTTCTCTGCTCCTCCATCGCCCAGCACCTGTAGGACATCGCTGTTAGAGCCAGTGCTGCACACATCCAGCTGCAACAAGAGCAGGAGGCTTGGAGGGCTGCAGGGAGAGGGGCTTCCCTGCTTGCTTGTGGTGCCTGACTACCCTGTGGTGCCAGAGGGATGCAGGCTCCTGCCCTGAGCATGCCCCTCTCTGTGCCACCCCACTGTGTGGTACAGACACTGGCTCTGGAGCAAACACACCCACAGACCCATGTGAAGGTGCAAACCCACCTACACAGGGATACCATGGACATACAGAGGCCAAAGGCAACACCATTTTTGCTCCCAAACCTTCCTAGGCCATGTGGAGCCTCTCATGGAGCCACACACAAGCAGTGTGACTGTGAGACACCACCTTCAAACCGGGGTTCCTGCCCTGGCTGGTGGGGCTGGCACAAGCCTGAGGTGTCACTGGTCATACTGGAAGCCTGGGGGAGCCAGGGCCTGAAACCAGTCCTCCCACAGTGTCTGGACGTGCAGGGAGGCAGTCACCTCCCAGCCACACTCCACCACAGACACCCTGGGGTGGCTGCAGCACCAGGTCCTTTCTGAGGTGGTCACCCACGCCTGGACATCCCCCAGAGCTGTGGCACAGCAGGGAAGATACCTGTGAGCTTGCACACCCAGGCACATGCACACACACACACACATGCACAGAACACCTACAAACACACCTCTTACCCTGGGGTGAGTGACAGAGGGTCCAGGGCACCACAACAGCCAAACCACCCTCGTGTTCAGCTGTGGGAGATGTCTCCAAGATTCATTTCCTCATCTGCTTTCCCCCCACCCCATGCTCAGTCCCCACACAGCTCCTGCAGCTGGTACTCTGGTGAGAGCTGGTTTACACCCCCCCCCCCCCTTGCCTCTGTTCTGGGTTTCTAATGCCAGCACAAAGAGCTGCAGCAGCAAACCTGGGCTAGTGCCAGCCTCTGAGAGCCTGGCTGTGACACACCACACCTCAGCACGCCCACGGGGAGCCAGCCCCTGCTATGGAGTCAGGGATGGAGGGGAGCAGTGTGAGCTGGATATGTGGCACCTGTGCAAGAAGGAACCAAGGCTACAGGAGAGGCTGGATGTACCCTCCTCCCTGCAGCCCTGAAGCCTGGTCCTGCACTAGGATGGGGCTGGTGCAGCCAGCAGCCTGCATGCAGCTCTGCTCCCCACCATGCCTGAGGCTACACCTGGCCCCGTGTGCCCCCAGAGCTGCTCCCAACCTGCCTCCTCCACACCAGGGAACGTGGGATGCTTGCAGGGAGGACTTCAGGGGCCAGCGAGCACCCAGCAGCCTGCAGAGGTTTAGGAAGTGGGATGTGGCTCCCTGCAGAGAGCTGCTCAGGCAGGTGGATCTCCTTTTCCTGCTGCACGGGGTTTTCTCCCCAGACACGTGCACTGGAGGGGCAGGGGCAGGCATGGGGGAGCAGGGCAGGCAGGCTGCTGGATGCAGCCCAGGAGCCAAGCCAAGCTGCTGGCATGAGAAAAAGTGGGTCCAACCCAGGCACGGGGGTGGCTCCTACCTGCCTGGAGATGGCATCTCCCAGGGGTGAGGGGAGGCAGGACACCCACACGCTTTCACACAGAGGCTGAGGGTGGCTTTGTCAGCCGTGCCAGTGTAAACACAGATGGATTGGTGACCCTGGAAGTTCAGTTGTGCCTCTGCTCACAGCTGGTGACAGGCTGGCCTGGGTTTCTTGCGTTCCTGGCCAAGCCATCCAGCTTCCCTCTGGCATGGGGGAAGTCACCTGGACCTTTGGGTGCTGGAGTGGGGAGAGCCTAAGGGACCTCTGTCCCAGCCCCCAGGAGCTTGGGTGTTATTGACAGCACCTTGATCACGTTCCAGCTCCGTGCCAGCCCTCCTGCCATGCAAGCAGCCTGCCACCCTCATTACAAATACTGCAAACGACAAATAAATGCCACAGGCCGCCCACAGCAAGAGGGAGGGGAGAGCTAAAAATACCCAAACCCCAGCGGGCCACCTGCTAACGGGGAGCCAGAGCCACCCAGAGCCCAGACAGGCACGTACTGCCCGCCAAGGAGGGGAGATGAGCCCCGCAGCGCGCCCGGTGCTGCCAGCCTGGGCCCTGCAGAGCGGCTCTCCCAGCAGAGAGGGGAGCTCAGGCAGCTCAGCCCAGCCAGCAGCTCCCTGTGCTGCCTCCAGACGCTGCTGGAGGTGCAGCTCCTGGGGAGACAGGGATGGAAAATACCCGGGGAGGGGGGTAGGGTGGGTGTATCCTTCCCTGCTTCCTCCCCAGGGTGGCAGAGAGGATCTGTCAGGCCAGGGAGAGGCGTCAGGACAGGGGGGTGGATTAAAGCTGGAGGAGGGAAGGGTTGAATTGGGTATTATCACCATGACACATCTCCTCCATGGAGATGGAGGCTCGAGCCTGGGGCTGTGGGAAACACTATGAAGTGGTGTTGCACTTGGGCTGGAGGAATCCCAGACACAGATATAGGCTGGGAGAAGAGCTCCTGGAGAGCAGCCCTGCTGAGAAGGACCTGGGGGTCATGGTGGATGAGAAACTCCCCCTGAGCCAGCAGTGGCTCCTGCAGCTGGGAAGGGCGATGGGATCCTGGGCTCCATCAGCAGAGGGGTGGCAGCAGGGACAGGGAGGGGATTGTCCCTCTCTGCTCTGCCCTGGGGAGGCCCCAGCTGGAGTCCTGTGTCCAGAGCTGGGGCCCAACACAAGGGAGATGTGGGGCTGGTGGAGAGGGGTCAGAGGAGCCACGGGGATGCTCAGGGGGCTGGAGCAGCTCCCCTATGGAGAGAGGCTGAGGGAGCTGGGCTGGGTCAGCCTGGAGAAGAGAAGGTTGGGGGGGGATCTCATTGCAGCCTCCCAGTCCCTGAAGGGAGCAGAGGAACAGGAGGGGAATGGGCTTGTTAAAGGGCAGAGACTGGCAGGACAAGGGGGCTGGAGTGAAGCTGGAGGAGGGAAGGGTGAGAGGAGATATTGGGGGGAAGTTCTTTACAGAGAGAGTGGTGAGGGGCTGGAAGGGGCTGCCCAGAGAGGGGGTGGGTGCCCCATCCCTGGGGGTGTTCAAGGCCAGGTTGGCTGGGGCCCTGGGCAACCTTGTGTAGCTCCAGGCCTGGAGGTTGGTGTCCCTGCCTGTGGCAGAGGGTTGGAGCTCTGGGACACTTGGGGTCCCTCCCAACCCAGCCCAGTCTGGGATTCTGTGATTCTGTGATCAGCAAGGGTATCAGGAATGATGGCAGAGGGGGTGAGGAGCTGGGGGGCAGTAGGTCTGTCTGTGCAGCCTGCTCTGTGCTGGAGGCAGATGCAAACAGCACCAGCAGTGATGGGGGGGTGCAGGTAAGGAAGGTGGGGAGATGCCTCTGAGCATGGAACACACTGGACAATGTACTCCCAGCTTTAGATGGTGGAGATGACACCTTTCTACCAGTGGGTGTAGGGAAGGGCACCAGTGGCCTGGGCAGACCCACAGAGCTGGGAGGCATGGGCAGTACAGGGGGATGCACAGAGGTGGGGATGGAGCAGGAGCTGCTTTTGCCAGCCCCAAGTGTCACTGCTGTCCCCAGAAAGGTCTGGCAAACTCAACTCCTCCCCACCCTCCTCTGACCAGCACTCCTCAAAGTGCCCATAAAGAGCAAGGTTTGCTCCCTGAATCATAGAATCATAGAATGGTCTGGGTTGGAAGGGACCCCAAGGATCATAGAGCTCCACCCCCCCCTGCTCCCTGCTTTGAGAACACCTCAGGGATGACCCACACAGACTGAAGTTCCTCTGATCTCCAGGTTGGCAGCATCTCAGGGGCTGGAGCTTCAGCTCCCCCTGCTCAGGTGAACACCTGGGACCTCAGGGAGTGGATATGAAGGGGAACAGTGGGCCACACGCTGCCTTTCAGCCAACAAAATGGAAACAAGTGGTCCTGGAGGGCCCATCACAGTGTAAAGAGCATGAAACTAGAAAACATCCTCTTGCAGCTCCCTGCCTGCCGAGCTCTGGAGAGATCTGCCCACTCAGCCCGAATGATGAGAGATGGAAAAGGAGCAAAGCAGAAGAGCTTTGTCTCTCTCTCCCAACCCATCCGAGATTTGAAACTTGACAAGGAAGCAGGAGAGATTTTCACCCTATTGTTACAGATTATCAGGGCATGAAAACACCTGCCACACTTCACACCAGACCCGCAGAGCAACCCTGCTCTGGAGGAACCACCCTGAGGAAACACCAGCAAGCCCCAGTGAGCAGAGCACAGGGAAGCAGCACGGAGCCAGGGCAAGACCCAGAGCCCCTCAGAAGGCTGCATGGAGCTTGGTCTGCATTTCACCCCCCAGCATGTGACCCCCCCCCCACTCTTCCCCCCACCACATGGATTCAGGATGTTCTTTCATGCATCTGTCAGACCTGGGGGCCCAGGCAAACCCACCCCACCCTGCAGCAGGACAGGCAGTTTGCCCAAGGGAAGTCAAGCCTGGAGGACCCCACGTTTCCCACAGCAGGGGAATTTAGCTAGGAAGACAAAAGGGCTGTGGTGACCCTCACCAGGAGCCAGCAGCAGTGCTGGAGACACAGGAAGCCAGAGAGGAGCTGCAGTGCAAAGAACTGAGTCACACAGCCTTGTCTCATGTCAAATATAATGGACATGGGGAAAAAAAAAAACCCACAAGAAAAAAGTGAGGACTGGGTTTTTCCTTCTTCCACACAGAGATGATGCTGGAGCATGTGCTCAGGGCATGGATGGGGACCAACCAGACTCCTCCTGGGGCAAGGGTCAGCCCCCCCAGAGCCTGTGAGAGCTCACCTTGCTGCATGGAGGTGTTGTCACCCAGGCAGGGTTCCCTCCCCAGCTACAGGGCAGGCGAGATGCTCTCTGCCAGGATCAGCTCCCAGATCAGGGCACCTGCACACAATGGGTGCTCCAGGTTGATGGGCTGTTATTGTGGTGTGTTTATACAATCAGCGGGTAGCTGAATAGCCGGGGTTAGGAAAGGCTCTGATTCACCTCCCGGGTGGGCTAATTGGAGGGCAGAGCTTCCCATCCTGCTCCACCCTCTGCCTGCCCTGCCAGACTGGTTGTGCTGCCAGGGAAGCAGCTGCTGAACCTCTGTGGCAGAAGACAACATCTGCAAACACATCTCAGGGCACCAGTTGCACACTGCCCAGCAAACCCCTGCCCAGCCCCTGCAGCTCCACACCAGGGAAACAAAAACAGAAGCCCCTGAAGCCACTTGAATCAGGACAGGCTGGGGGTGAGCTGCTGGAGAGGAGCTCTGTGGAGAAGGACCTGGGGGTGCTGGTGGGTGACAGGGTGGCCATGAGCCAGCAGTGTGCCCTGGGGCTGAGAGAGACAATGGGATCCTGGGGGCATCAGGAGGAGTGTGGGCAGCAGGTCACAGGAGGGGATCCTCCCCCTCTGCTCTGCCCTGCTCAGGCCCCACCTGGAGTGTTGTGTCCAGTGCTGGGCTCCCTGGGATCAACCAGCCAGGGATCTCCTGGAGAGAGTCCAGAGGAGGGACAGAGATGCTGAAGGGCCTGGAGCATCTCCCCTGTGAGGAAAGGCTGAGTGTGGGGACAGGACAAGGGGTGATGGGCTCAAGTTGGAGCAGAGGGAGTTCCACACCAGTATGTGGAAGAACATTTCCCCAGTGAGGGTGAGGGAGCCCTGGGACAGGCTGCCCAGGGGGTGTGGAGTCTCCTTCTCTGGAGAGATTCCAGCCCCGTCTGGACACCGACCTGTGTGCCCTGTCCTGGGGACCCTGCTTGGGCAGGGGGTGGGACCCGATGAGCTCTGGGGGTCCCTTCCAACCCCTGTGACTCTGTGGACCCCCACAGGGCCCTGGTGAGCTCCCACAGCACAGCCAGGCAGGGGGTTACAGCAGCTCTGTGTGACCCCACAGCCACAGCACCCACGGGACCTGGCAGGGCGGTGATGATGGACGGAGGGGGTGTCCCCTCCTCAAGTGAACCCCCTCACCCCCTGTACCCCAAAATGCTGAGCTGGAAACTCCCCCAGAGGCTGTGGAGGCTGAGGAAGGGGCTGTTCATTGCGATGCCACGTTCCCACCCACGGGCTGGAGGTAAATCTGCAATCTTGCTGCTAATATTTGCAGCTGACACCCCAGCCTGGCAGAGCAGTAAATAGTGATGAGGAGACAGCAGTCTTCAGACCAGCACAGGCCGATCCAACCATCCTATTTCATACAACCAGCTGAGAGTTATAACTGGGAACAAGCAGTGCAGGCTGTTCCTGCCAAGCCGAGGTTGGTGTTTTGAGAAGAAATATGCAGGAGCCAGAGCAAGGGAGCATCAGCATCCCTGCAAGCGCTGGGGAAAGGGCAGCTGTGGTCCTGAGCAGAGGAAGGGAGAGCTGCTGCTAAGCCAGGTCTTGGATGCCAAAGCTGGGGTGAAGTGCCCTGATGTGTCTTGAAGAGCAAGAAAGCAATGGGAGAGGTGTTGGGTGGGGGGGGTGTTGGTACTGGGGGTAGTCCTAGGGAAAAGGCTGCAGGGATGCTCCTGGCTGCCCTGAGAATAAACACTCTCACTCCTTCCTTGTGCTGGCACAGGTTACAGGGAGGCTGTGGAGCAGGCAAGGCATCCTGCAGGGAAGTGATGCAGCAAGGGAATAAAAAAAGTAGTGTTTTTTTTAATCCCCCAACTGACCCTCACATCTGTGTTTCCATGAGTTGAGGTGGGCAGGACCATGCAGCTAAGGTTGAGGTGGTGGAGCAGCTCTGTGTCTGCCCTGGCTGGTGCCCAGGCTGGTTTGGGCAGGCTGCAGCTTGGTGTAAACGCCTCTGGGAGGTGGCCCATGTACTGGTGTGTGTCCTCCCTGCATTGGCTCACGGTACCCCCTCCCACATCCCCTTGCCCCTGTGCCACCCAGCCCTTCTGGCACAGCCATGCAGACTACCAGGGCTGGGAGGTCAGATCCAGACCCAGGAACTAATTTGGGCTAAACATAGCCCTTTCTTTTGCCATATATATACACATGTGGTTTAGCCTGGCTTGGTTCTGCAAGGTGTTGCCCTGCACAACTCCCACTCAAGCAGGCTGGAGCGCTCTGGGACCACACGACCAGGAGCAGGAGAGCCCAGTGCTGTCCCACCGCTGCCCCAGCTGCCCCCACTGCCCACTATGGCATCACTGACAGTGGGGACAGACCCCTCCAACGCAGGGGACCCCCAAAACCCCAAAGCTGCTGTAGCTAAGGTAGGAATCCCCCTCAGAGTCCGTTGCTTGGTCTCCAGCCAGCACTCCAGGGTGGAGGGGAGCTGCGTTCAGCCCAGGAGCACGTCCCCACGCTCGCCTGCACACAGGTTTAAAGAGGGTGACAAACAGCCTCTGCTTTCTCACATTTGCCTTTGGGAGAGCAGGCGTGTGCACGGAGCCATGCAGGAGAGCTGAGCAGAGCCGGTGAGCGGGGATGGAGCAATTTGCATCTGCACAGCCTCCCCAGGCAGGCTGCAGCCCTGTGCCGTGCGAGCAGGGCTCCTGCCTGGCACCCTGCCCCGCTTTTCCACCCTGCTTTCTGCCCACCCTGGCTTTCTACCCTCTCCCACTCCAGCCCACTGCCAGGGCTGCATCCCTGCAAGAGCATCCTCCCCCCTCCTCCCCACAGCCCAGCGCCGGCTGGCCTCTCGCCGAGCCGTGGCAGCTCCCCACCCCGCTACCAGTAAAGCAGAGAGTGCTGGGATCCCTGCCAGGCCCCCGTCTCCTGCATTTCAGCTTCCAGCTAAATGCCAGAAACGTGCTCTCCGGAGCCTGCCAGGTTACAGGAGGGATGTTTCCTCCCACTGCCCCATGCTGCCGCCTCCAGCTATGGTGGTGGGGTGGCTGGTGCCCTCCACGCCTTGCTGTGGGGTGCATCGCCAGCGCTCCCACTGCCATGAGTGCCTGGGCATCCTCTTGCCCCTGGCCTTGGAACTTCTCAGTGAAGCAAAACCCACCGGAGCATGCTGAGTTTCAGAGCTGTTTGCATGAAAATGGGCACCAGCAGGTCAGGAGGCAGCTCGCATTTCACACGGGGAATGGGGCAGCACCCTAAAACGCTTGAAGACAGCTGAGATCATACCCAAGCCAGGAGACTCTCCTGCTCCTCATCTAACCCTCCTGTGGGCAAATAGGTGGTGGCCACCCCCCACCGTGGAAAATCACCAGGTGGACAAGTGACACCCAGGATGTGGATGACTTGGTTGGGTGCACAGGACACAGGCACTGTGGGGTGCTCAGACCCCATCCTACACCCCTGGTGCCCCCCATTGCCTCCTGGGCTGTGGATCTAGGGGACCCCATGGGAATTTGGATGCTGCATGGAGCTGGAGATAGAGCACCAGCACCATTGGTTGCACTCATCATGGTGCCCACATGCCTGAGGGTGCCATGGAGATGTGTGTGGGAGCTCCTCTGACTGCCATCCTCTTCCTCAGACAACGGGGAATAGGCAGAAGCGTGATGCAGAGGACCAGTCACCACCAGCCATGGTCTGGCAGGGAGTTCATCATGGAAACCTTCACCCAAAGGCCATCTCCTCCTCTTGCCAACCTGCTATGCCAAGGGGTTTGGGGGCTTTTTTCCCATTTTTTTTCCTTTTCGCACCATTCCTGGTGTGTCTCCTACAAGCTGTCACTGATCACTGCCTGTGAAGGGATCCTACATCATGACCCACAGGTTCCCTGGGTGCTCCTCTGCCCGTTCCCCAGCACACAGACCTGCACAAACCACCCCACATGCTCTGCAAGGGCCTGGGACAGCTGTAACCCACCAGTTCTGCACCAGGAGGGACGGGTGTGAATGGCCCCTGAATGTGCACTCGCCCATCTGTGAGTCTTCCATCACAGAGCATGCAAAAAGCACCATGAAACATGCAAAAACATTGCAAAATGTCCCATTAAAAAACCCCAAACACACCAAAAAAACAAAACCAAACAGAAAACCCCACCATGAAGTGAAAGACAAGAAATGCAAAGTTAAGGCTCTGCTTTCAAACCTCCTCCCTCCACCTGGGAGTAGGGAAGTGGGGGCTGGTACAAGCTGCTCTGGTCTGAGCCCTGGCTGGTGCTGGCAAAGCAGGCTGGGGCTGAAGGCTGGGCACACCTTGCTGACCTTCCCAAAGGGATGTGCTACCCCTCCAGGGACCAGAGGAGACGAGATCCTTCCCCACATCCACCCCTGGGATGCAGCAGCGCAGCCAGGCTGTGCCCACGTGCTGCTGGTTCCGCACCGTGGCGCATCACCTGGCCTGGTGCTCGCACAGCAGTGGGATCCGGGGCTGTTGCCAGAAGCTTGATGCAGAGCCCACATGATCCCTGCTCAGCTCCCCACGGCACGTGGCCCTTGATCCCCTTCGTTCGTGGGAGCTGGAGCCGCTTGAGGCGAGAGCGGCGTTACCTGAACCCCCAGGCAGCATCCGTGTCCGTGGAGCACCCTGTCCCCAGCAGCGTGTCACCTCTGGCAGGCCCAGCCACCTCTCCACGGTCACGCCACGTCCAGGCCGTGGGACGTGTGGGGCCTGAGTATTTTTATCCTCTGCATGTGTGTGTGAGTCACTCATTTGTCTCTCTTCAATATTAAACCACTCCAGCACAGTGCGAGCTTGGGGAGGGGTGGGGGGGGGGGGGAGTGAGCAGCAGAAAAGGATTTAAAATAAAGCTCTCCTTCCAGGCTGGGGGAGGGGAAGGGATGAAAACCATCTCTGCTTACCCCAGCCCCCAGGCTGTAGCCCCCCCCATCTGACACACCCAGCCCTCCCTCCTCTGCAGATCATCTCCAGCTCACCCCAGACCTGCAAATCTCCAATCTCCAGGCACGGCCAGTCTCCAGCACAGCCCAGTGTCCCCCCAGAGAAGTGGCTGGGAGTGGGGCTGGCACTGACACCCTTCCAGGGGAGACCTGAGGTGCTGTGTCTGCCCGAGGGTGGGAGTGTGGCCATGGCCAAAGCAACACATTTACACATTGTCTTTCCAAAGGAGGGAGTTTCCCTGCAGCTGAACCCTCTGCCAAAGGCTGGGAGACCCACAGCCATCACACACGTGTGCTGCCTTCCTGGTGCGCTGTGCTGTGTGCCCACCCGTGCCCCAGGGGTGCTCTGCCTGCCTGTCTTCATGCATGGTACCATCACCAGCACCAGGTATGCTCAGTCCTGGCTCTGCCTGGCTGAACTTCCAAGGAGCCAGATCTCTCTGGCAACCCACTCTGTGGGAGGAGGTTTCTCCTCACACCCAGCACGAGGTGCTGAGGTACAGCCCCTGGCTGCCTGGGATGCCATTCGCCACCACGCAGGTGTTCACCTCCAACATCTTCGCCACTTTAGGTGGCTGTAGCTGCCTCCTGGAGAGTGAAACCAGCCCGAATCCCACAGCCTCACCTCAGGTGATGGGCCAGCAAAAGCTTCTAGCCCCCTTGCAGGGGGTTGGTTACCTGTGAGGCAGCGAGGGGAGAGAAGAGGGTGGTGGGACCCAAGCAAAGAGCTTTGTGCTGAGGCAGTAGGGGCAGATGTCAGCAGATGTGATGTTGGGGGTCTTGGCTGCCAGCAGGGAGCAGAGGTCTGGGGGCTGCTCTGATCCCTGCAGCTCCCCAGGCTCTGGTGCTGCTGGCACAGGAGCACCAGCCGTTGAGAGATGCAGGATGGGGGTGGGGGGGTCCCACAGCACCCCCCTTGCTCACCACAGCCTCTTGGCTGTCCTCATCTGTGCTGCTGGTGGGGCTTTGCCAGGAATGGAGCCAAGTCCTCTGTAGCTGGATCAATTCAGCAATCTGGGCTGCAGCATAACGCAGCAGGCAGATAGATTGGCAGAGGGTGAGGGCTGAGACGTCGGAGCCCAGAAAGCATCCCTGGCTCTGCAACCACCACACAGGGCTGCTGCTTGCCATTGCACCCAGTTACATGGAGCATCGCTCCCAGCTGGACACCCACCCAGGGCTGAAGTCTCCAGCTGTTGTTCCTTGGCTTTTGCAGCTTCTAACCTGGGGTGGGTTCTGCAGCTGCACTGACGGGCTGGGGGAGAGCCATTCCTCTGCTCCAACCCCACAGCAGTGCTCCAGAGAGGGAGCTGGGGTCCTGGGGAGCAAGGAACACACAGGAGCATCTCAGCTCCCTGGGAAATCAGGCAGATAAAACACGCAGTGCTCAGCAGCCTGGAGCAGGAGGGGTGATGATGGGATGCAGGAACCAGCTTCGCCTGCTGCAGCATCCTCACAGTGGGGGGTCTGCGTGGGGCCAGCCAGGAGTTGCTACACTGACACACAGCCTGTACCCCAGGGCTGCTGCTGTCAGGGTGGCACAGAGCATCCCGGGGACAGAAGCTGTTGGGCAGCATGTCAGGGATGAGGGGTGGGGACCTGTGGGCAGCTCACAGCTCCCTGGTCGCCGGGCTGAGGTTGTGCAGGGACGGGGTGAAGAGGAAACGGCTCAGGCCAGGCTTGTGCTTGGGACAGGGTGGGTTTGCATCCCACCGGTGGGGCTGGGCAGAGCACGGCTCCTGTGCACAGCCCTGGGCAGGGACCCCCGAGGGACCAGCAGCCCTCTGAGGTGGGACCACAAGTTTAGGGCATCTCTGGAGCCCTCCCTGCCAACCGAAGTGCCGAGTCCTTGGGGCTCAGTGCTTGTTGGCTGTGTGGCACCAGGCAGCAGCCCTGCCTCCTGCAGCAGCCCCACGACACGTCTAATCGCCCTAATCCTTTGAAACAAAGCATTAATCCCGCGGAGCTCAGCAAAGCGGAGCGGGGTTACTGCGCCGTGCTATGGCTAAACAGCGCTCTAATCCCAGAACAAACCGCTCTAATCCCGGCGCTGCGCTCCCTGCCCCCCGCCGGACGGCCGATCCGTAACCGATCCGCTCCCCGGGGGGCAGCGAGGCAGCGTGGGGGGCTGGTGAAGCGGGGCACCCTCAGCCAGTCCCCCCAAGATGGGCTGGGGGTGTGGGGAGGCAGCATGCAGATGCTCTGTCCAAAGGGCTGGGGACACCCGAGGTGATGCTGCTGGGACCGTGGCGGAGGCAGCCGAGCATCCGAGTCCTCCCCCAGCTCCACGCTGGACGGCTCTTGGCAAGGTCCTCGCTGGGCTCCTGCCCATCCTCATTGATCGGCTTCAGCAATATTTAAAGCTCCCGTTTAATTTCCAAATGGAGAGGAGTGGTTTCCACCCGTCTGGCTGGCTGGGAGCATCCCCACCTCTGCCGGGCTCCAGCACACACACCTGCCCCCAGCACTGATGGGGAGGAGGGGGGAACGCAGTGCCCGGTGAGGAGGACTGGGGGTGTCAGGGTGCCCACAGCCAGCTCCCTGCTTTCGCTGTGCCTCCCTGGGATGAGGCTGCCGGGAGCAGCGCAGGGCATGAGCGATGCTGGAGCTGCAGAGCCCGAGCTGGCCAAGCCACGCATGCCTGGCAGCCTGCCCGCGGGGCCATTTCAGTGCAGGGAGGGCTCTGCAGCCCGGAATCGCCTCCCTCTCTCCACCAGGCAGGAGGAGGATGATTCCCCCTCCTGCCCCCAGGGCTTTGTCCTCTCCCCTGCTGCTGCTGCTCAGACCATTTTTGCAGCAACAGGTCCTGGCTCCCCCAGTGCCTTACCCCCCACCCCAGACCCACACCGCACCCATCACTTGGAGGCAGGTCCCAAAGGATGCTGTGGAGACACCGGTCCAGGAGCTGAGAACAAGGCAGCACCGGGGTAATCACCCCACGTCACAAATCCCCAGCTCAGCATCCTCCCTGGGGAGGGGTGTCCGTGGACGTTTCAGGGGTGCAGGTCCCAGGTCCCATCCTTGCCAGTTTGCAGGAGAAGTTACTTTATCCGACCTGGCCAGTGGCAAGAGCAGCTCCCCCAGGAGTGGTCTCCATACCTTGGTCCGTAACGTTCTCCAGCCAGCGTGAGTGGGTGCCTCTTGGTATAAATCTGTTCCCTAATAGCCTTTGAAGCCCGTGCATGCAGTTAAAACACCAGCTGAAATATTTATTGAGTCAATTTTCAACTAACATAAACTCTCTGCTTACTAAGTAAAAAAATATATTAAAAACAAAAATAAAAATCCCTCTCCTTTTCCATGAATCCCAGAAATGCCAACCCAGCAGTCAGTGCTGGGCAGACTGGGAGCCCACCTGCCCCAGGGCTGCTGCTGAGCCCCAAATCCAGAGCTGTGGTGTACAAGGGGAGCTGCTCTGTGCTCCTGCACAGCCTCTGCCGGGTTCCAGCCCCTCTCCCCCATCGCTGCTCTCTGCCTGGGTGCATCTGCCCCTGGCACAAGGGAGCTTTGTCTGCTGCCCCCCTCCCCACGCAGTGCTGGTTTAGCAGCTGCTTTGGACCTTTCCTTTGCAAACACTCAGGCCATGTGTCTGCAGCCTGCTGAGCCTGTGGCTCAGCCCCCAGCAGCACCCATGTCCCTGGGATCTGGGCTTCCTCAGCCCAGAGCAGCTTCACTGGGATGCAGTGAGGAGCCTTTGTCCTCCTGGCTGGGGAGAGGGAGGCTGGGGGGGAGTGGGGGGGAGGAGAGGGAGATTTGCAATGAAAACGGAGTGGTTGCTATTTGAATATCCCCAGCAAAGAGCCATTAGCGTTAATAACAGCTTTCAGCACAGTGCAGAGGGCACTTCCCATCCGCAGCCTCAGAGCACTTTGCACCGAGCCATTTCCCCAGCGCAGGAGATGTGTGAGTGCAGAGGCACCTTCCCTGGGCACGCTGCCGGCTGCAGGGATGCCAAGGCTGCCCCTTCCACCACCTTCTCAGCACTGCCAGGGGCTGGAACAGGAGGGCAGAGTGGCTGGGACCCCCTGCTCCCTTCCCCACAGCCGTGGCTCTGGGGCAGGCAGCACCCTGACATAGGTGGCGTTTCACTTGTCCTCTCCACCCAGGACTTTCTGTCACCCCTTGAAGGTCCTTCAGGGACTCTGGGGTTGGAGATGCGTTGCAGACTTCATCCTGCAAGTGCTTGGTGACCTGACCTGTGGACAGAGAGGGTGCAATGAGCTGGGCAGAGATGCCAACAGGGCCTGGAAAGCACCAGGACCTCAGCCCACCCCGTGCCAAGGGGTGTGAGGAGTGGGAGAGGGACAGCTGATGTGGTGTGAGCCTCCCCAGCGCATGCCAGGGGCTGGTGGGGAGGTTTTCCAGGCAAAAACGGTGGGTCTGAAGCTGAGCTCTTCCTGTAATGGAGCTGAGCTGAGAGCACCGCAGAGAGGGGCTGGGGAGACAAGCTCCGACAGGCTCCAGCGATAAGCAGGCATTAGAAATGCATTAGAAGCCGCTTCAAAGCCCTCCAGATCCGAGCAGCACATCTGATGCCGCCAGTGCTCTCTGCTGAAAGGCAGGCAAAGCAGGCAGCCACATGGGTGCTCCCAGCTCCCTGTCCCCAGGGTGATGTGGGCTCACCAGCGCTGGCTGGGACCAGGATGGTGTGTCCACCCTGGCCCCTGGGTGCCCAGGCACCTGGGTGCCACGTCCTGGGGAAGTGCTGTAGCCACCGGCACCCACTGGCACACTGAGGGTGCCGGGGGTCGGACCTGCCTCTGCACCCAGCCCTGTCTGGTATGTCACCCCTGGGTGATGGGGGCAGGTCAGATCCGGGGGTTACACACAGGGTTTGGGACCTGGGGCTGCAGCTGGCAGCAGGACAGTTCTCCTACTCCCAGACAGGTGACTGGTGATGCTGCCATCCTGCCCTGAGTGGCTGGTGCTGGCCCCTCACCAGGCACAGCCAGGCTTGCCCACAGGGCTGGCTTTATAGCATGCAGAGTGTGCAGAGCTCAGCTCAGCTGGGCTGGACTCTCCAGCCCCTCTTTTCCAGACAGATGTGCAGCAGATGTTAGGCAATGCTCCTTGCTGCATGGGGTTCAGGTGTGGTGTGCTCCCCTCTCCCAAGCAGGCACCCAGCTCTCTTTAGGCATCACACCCCCATCACTGCTCAGAGCAGGATGTGTACACTGGGTCTACCCTACAAACCTTGCCAGGGAAGCAAATATGCCAGTTTGGAGTCCCCCAGGGCAATGCAGAGGCCCAGACACCATGGTGGGATCCCAGCCAAGGACATTTCCACCAGACAGGGAGTTACCAGCCCTCAGCCCCATCCTGCACAGGGCTGGACCCTCCCCTCTGTAAGGGGACCGAGGGTGCCCAGACCTGCAAAGCACCGAGCCCCAGCCCCCCCCAAGGCAAGGTGGTGTGTGGGTGTGCAGGGTTAAGGCTGGGGTCCTGCTCCTCCTGCCAGGCCCAGGGCCTGTTTGCATGCTGGTTATTTTTATCCTGTGCTTGGTGGATCAGCACACGGCTCCGACGTTGCCAGATGATTCTCCACCAGTTCCATCACACAGCAATTTAAGGTTAGTCCTGACTGCCAGAATGAGTCAAAAGCTTTTAAAAAGCCTATAAAACGGGCATCTATCTTGCCCTGGTTTTATTCCACTTCTTTGTTTATTGCTGAGGTCACCGGCTGGTGTCTCAGGGAGGAATCCAGGTCGCGGGCAGCAGTGACGTGGGGCGAGGGAGGTGCTGCCTGCCTGGCTCTTGGCGGAGCTGGGACACCTCTGCCTTCTCCTAACGGCTCTTGGGGCTCCCAGCACAGGGCTGTGCACTGGGAGCAGGCAGCGTGGGGGACACAGGCTGGAAGGGGACCGTGGTTTTGGAGAGCAGCAGTGCTGAAAAGCATCAGGAAAGCTCAAGAGCCAGGCCTGAAACTGCCTCCTGGAGAGGAGCTTTGTCTTTGCAGAGGGATGGTGAGCCCTGTGATGTGGCAGAGATGGATTCAAGGGAGCAGCAGGATTTATCCCTGTCAGGGCAGGGGCTATCCTGGGGGGCACCAGCCAGAGGATGCTGGAGATGCTCTGCTGTTGAATTTGGGAAGGCAGCAGGTGCCTTTTTCACCAAAACCATCCCTGTCTCAGCTACTGGGTCAGAGGTGGTGTGTGGCCTGCCCAGCGACAGCTGGATGCCCCTCTGGACAACTGGCAGAAGGTCCCTGGAGGGCACAGGGATGCCCACCAAGCTGCACAGACATCCAGGCAGTAGCTTAGGATCAACATGGCCAAAACACATCCCTTAATCCTCCTCCCAGCCCTCCCTCCTCCAGCTCTGGCAGTTGCCATGGAGAGCTCCACAGAACACTTCTCACCCCCCACCCTGGGTGAGACTGTCCTCCCCACCCTCTTGAGCTCAGTTTTCACATTCCAGGTGTAAATCCCGCTGGGTTTCCCAGTGCCATCAGACTTCCCCTGGCTTCCTTCATCCACCTACATTCCTCCCACCTTGGACAGTCCTTATCTCACCTTCCCTCTCCACTGCCCCTCTCCACACAGCCAGCCCCCAGTGCCAGCCCTCCCTCGAGCAGACACCCACCCCCCTGTCCCCAGACCCCACCTCCTGCAGGGTTGGCATGTGTCCCTGCTGCATCCCTCCCTGCCACCCCCCTGGGGTGGGGACTGTGGTCCCCTTGGGAAAGGTGTCACCCTGGCACCTATGTGGCCCCAGTGCCAGCATCATGGGGAGGTAATAGCAGCTCCAAGGTTGTAGTGGTGAAGAAAGCCAATGTTATAGGTAAGTAGTTACATGGGCAAGTGCACACACCCACCTGGGCAGCCAAGAGGGCAGAAGGACTTGGAGGCTGCTGCTTCCCGAGCCAAGTCCCAGCTGCTTCTGCTCACTCCCAGCCACAGGCTGTGCATGTGCCAAGCCAGCCTGGGGTTTGGGGAGAGTTATTTTTAAGACAACTGATTTTGGGATGTGGCTGGCAGGGAGGATTCAGGGGCCAGTGCAATTTAAGGGACAGCAGGCTGCGGTCTGGAGAGGGGAAGGAGGAGGCGGAGGGATGGGATCCTTTTGCCTGATGTTTGCAGGACATTCCAGCTCCTTCTGTAGCTGGGGGAGGACAATAGGGAATGGGAGGGTACCCAGGCTACAGCAGGAGAGGACACATGCCTGCACATCACCTCTCTGCTCACCTCCACTGACCCCCAGCTGCAGAGCTGCTCTGCCTGTGCTTTGCCTCTTGGTCCCTGGGGAGGATGCAGCAAAGTGGTGCCAGCAGCACGCTCAGCCCTGAGGAAGAGGAGGAGGAGGAAGAGGAGGAGGAGGAAGAGAAGGAGGAGGAGATGATGCCTTCTGAGGAAGGTGCATGATGATTGTGGATGGTACCCTCACAGATTGGGGTGCCATGGGTGTTTCGGGGTGTCCCCTGGGGAGGGTGCTTGCAGCTGGTAGAGCTGGCCCTCTGTGCTCTTGTGTGGAGCATGGGCTCCTGAAATGCAGCCCAGCCCCAAGATTTTGGTCCTTTTGCCACCCCCTGTTTGGCCCCTCTGAGGGAAGAAGGGGAAGGCACAGCCATCCCAGTGCCATGCAACACAGTGGTGCCCACACTACATGGGAATGAGCTGCTACTTCCTTGCAGTGCTGCACAGATCCCTGTCTGCACCCCACACCCCACATCCCTGCCCACATCAGCTGGGATGCAGTGGGGTGGGAAGGCTGGTGCCACGGTGAGAGGGGCATCCTTTCAGCTGCCTCAGGAGGGGCCTTTCACAGCAGGAATGGATTTGCAGATAACTCCAGTGGCCACCAAATGGCTTTTGCTACAACCTTTGCAGGAAGGGACGTGTAGCCCAGCTGCCTCCCCGGGGAGGGACCCACCTGGGAGCATCAGTCAGCGCAGGGAAGGGCCCTGGTGCAGCTGTGGTCACCGGTGCCAGCTGTCTGCTGCACCCTGTGTCAGTGCACCTTACCCCCCAGGCTCATCACCACCTACTGCACACTCCGAAACATCCAGAGGTTGGGTGTAAAAACACCTGCACACCCCTCTCCACCCTCCCTCCAACGCACAGGCAGCCCCAAGGGAAAGGAAACGAGAAGTCATCCGCTTGCAAAGGCAAACCTGCCCGAGACTGCTTCCCAGAACCATTGCTCCAAGCAGGCAGACCCTGCCTGGGCAGGGGCTGGTGGGCTGGATGGTGTCCCAGAGCTCAGAGGTGAACCCAGGAGGACAATAGCTTCTTTCTAAACCAGCCCAGCATCAGGGACCAGGCCTGGAGCTCTGACGGTTTCCTTCTGTGATGGGAAGAGTGCTCAGCACATCTGCCTGAGCCCCAGGCCAAACTGCTGCCCTTGGAACTGGCTTGACACCAGCATCAGGGAAGAGGAGCAAATCTGGGCTGTGCAGGAGGGCTTCCCACCCCCAGTTTCTCCCCCACCAATGCCTGGCTGCAGGCTGTGGTTCAGCCTAGGGACACCATCCCCCCAGCCACCGGCCCTGGCACCTGCCTTCCCCCTGCTCCCTCCAAGGATGTGGATTTTACACCCAGCTGCCCTCTCCCTCCTGCTCCTCTCTGTGCAGCCAGCTGGAGGGACCTGGATGCTCCTCTCACTGCAGATGGGCAGCTCTGGGCTCTGGAAACACAGGGACACTGGGGTGCTGGAGTGTCCAGTTTGAACCAACACCTCTGACAGTGGATGAGCTGTGGCCATCTGCCTGCATGATGACCTTCAAGCCCACTCAGCCACTGTCCTTCCCCTTGGTGTCCTGGGAAGAACAGGATCCATCCCAGGATCCGCTGGTCTGAGCCCAGCAAAGGGCTGAGTATTGTCTGCTTGGCATTATGAGCTGCAGGACCCTGAGGAATGGCCAAGGTGGTCAGGGATGGCTGTGGTCCAGCAAGCATCAGTGGAGGACAGGATGGCTTAAACACCTTGAAGCAGCATCCGTGAGGCTCCAGGTGAAGGATAGGATAAGAACCCCAGTTTACCCCCAGCTCCCCACCACCCACCCCAGCACCCACCCCATCCCTGCTGGCCTGGGAACCCCCCTGCATCCCCGAGACCCCCACCCCAGGCACGGGCTGCTCCGGAGGCGAGGCAGAGCTGGGCAGCAGAGCTGGGAAGCGCCGGCAGCCGGTGGTGCCGCCGTGTCCCCCGTTTGTCTGTAATTAAAAGTGGTGTGTAGAGATTTCCTGTGACACGTCCCGCGAGTCCAGCTGCAGACACGGCGCCGCTGGAACCAGGAGATGCTAATGAGTGCTTCTGCATATTAAATACCTTGTTTACACTAAGACAACAGCCGGTGTAGCTGGGGGAGGGAGAGGAGGTGGCTGTAATCTTCACTCGAGCTTTCTGCCCCAGCAGCTTGTGGCCTGCCAGCCCCTTGGGAAGCTGCTGAACCTGGGTTTGGCCAAGGTCTGGCTGAAGGGATGGTCCAGAGTGCTCAGGAGTGATGTTACTGCCCTGTCTTGAGCCCTGTGCTTCATCATCCCATCTCTGCTGTGGTCTTCCTCTCTGCTGTGGGCCAGTGCTCCACAGCACCCAGGTGTCCCCTGCATGGTATTGAGACTAGGGGTCTCTGGGGAGGAAAGGAAAGGGTCCTCTCAGATGCCCACCCTGCCCTAAGCCTGGTGCTGGTCTGCACCGATCCCTGGGTATGGGGTCCTGGAGGGAACTTCTACAGGAAAATCTCTTCCCAAAAGAAGGATGCAGGATCAGGCCCACAGCAGGACTCACCGTGCCCAAAAACCTCCCATTTACAGGAGATGCAGGAAAGGTGCATAGCCCCTCACTGCCTCGTGTCCCAGGGCTGGAGAACACTGTACCCTGCGCACAAGTCAGGCAGGACCTCACCACACCAAGAGGGACAGTGCTGACGCTGGCATCCAGCTGGGTGGCAGGGAATTTGGTATCAGAACCCTCCCTTCCAGGAGCTGCGAGGCTGCGGGGTGATCTAGGGCTGTTGTGGGGACGCAGCCCCTGTCCCCTTCTTACCTGCCTCCCTTCATTGCACTCCTGCAAGAACAGGCACACCAAGCCCACGGGCCCTTCACAGCTTCAGGAGAGTCCCTGGTGCCCCTGCATGAGCTGGGAGAGCAGCTACAAAGGAAACAGCTCTGTCCCACTGACCCTCAGGCTCAGCAGGGTGGGGGACAGCTCTTGGCAGGGCAGGACACAGGCAGCTCCCTCCATCAGCACGCATAGGACTGGACAAGCCTGGAGGGGAATGGCTGCAAAGGCATCAAACAGCCTCAGGGCTGTGATCCTGGCCCCAGTGTCTCTGCCCAGGCTGTGGGTCACCCTTCCTTGAGAAGCTGCCACATCCCCTACTAGCAGCCAGTCTTCCTCCTGCATGCCACGAGCTCCAGCACCCCATGGCACCCCAGACATCTTGACCTGCCCGCTCCCTCATCTCTGGTGGGGGGAGGAGGAGGGGAGGCACTTGGGGTCCCTTAGGGGACCGCTGAGGTCCCCATCACCCTGGAACCGCAGCTTCAGCTCTGCTGCTCATTTCTGCTGCCTTCAGGAGAGCATCTCCCTGCCCTGCAGCTGGGGCAGCCCGCACGCGGGCCTCACATGTGCCGCTCCACATCCTTGCCCAGCATTATTCCAGATCCTCCTGCTAAACACATCCCGTGAGGCCGGGCTCGGCTGAATGATTGATGTGATCGCTGACAGGTTGCCTGAGCTGGGCACTGTGGAAGTGTTTCTTCCTCCAGCCTCCTCCAGGGACAGGCCGGCATCAACGGCAGGAATTGCAGGAGCAGCTGGGGAGGGGCTTTGCTTTGCAGAGCCAGGAGGGAAAGCTGAGCCCGGGATCCTGGGGGACACACACCCGCATCCCAGGGGCTGGGTGAGAGCATAATTGACGTTGTCTTTTCCCCTCGTTCCCTGTAGTGCCTGGAGCAACTTCGGGGAGTGTGGTCCCCTGCTGCACATGCCTGAGCCAGCCGAGCAAGGGTAAAGCCCGCCAACGGGGCCACAGATGCCTCCAGTGGAGGACAGACCATGGGCTCAGCGATGCGCCATGGGGTGGGCTGGGAGAGGCTGGCTTGAGAAACCTTGGTGGTCCAGGGACTGTTCCTCACATGTGCCCACAGGTGATGGATGACCTGTGCGTAAGACCCCACCAGCTCTGCACAGCGTGTCCCATGTGGGACAAGACAAGGTTTTCTGGGGTTCAGGAGAGACTTAGGGGTGAGCCCCTGGCACATGTCACCTTCTCCTGGTGTGCAGCATGGGGCACGGTGGTGATGCTGTGATTGGCGTGTCAGTGCCCCTGCCTGAGGGGATGCATCACTGCCTGGTGATGGGTGGCCCCCCACCGTGGGTCTGCCCACCCACACCAGTCCCCAAAGGCGTTAGTTCACACCCCACAGCAAACAGCCAAGGTGCCACCAAGTGCCAGGTGCTGGTCCCTGCCTGCAGTCACCAAGGTACCTGGGTGATGCATTCCTCTGGCTCTCACTCCCACGACAGGCTAGGGGCTGGCTGGAGGGGAGGGCAGCATCTTAGGGCCACAGCATGCAGTCATCTGGCCTTGCTCCCTGCCAAGGGTTCTCCATGAGACCTGCCTGCCCCTCCCACAGCTCCCCCCAGCCCACCCAGGCCTGGCTTTATATGGAGTTGCCAATCGTGAGCGTTCTAAATGTTAATGACGACGTTTCAGATTTGTAGTGGAAACTAATTAAAATTGTTATTGTTAGCGGGTTTGAATTGCCCAGGTGTGAATCATTATCCTCATTAAAATAATCAGGGAGACGGGGATGTGACAGGAGAGCAGATGGATGAGGAGCAGCCTGAGCCAGCGACCCAGGCGGCTGGGGAGCCCCGATGCCCACGGGGAGCGGGGACACCCCTGCCCAGGGACGCACAGACCCCCAGGCCCAGCCCAGCTCCCGCCCCACAGAAGGTGTCCTGCTCCCAGCCTGAGTCACAGGGTCTGCAAGTTGCTTCAAGTGGGGTGCAGTAAGTCAGAGCAAGGTAACAGCGGGGAGATGCTGTGGGGCAGCATGAGGCCATGACCACCACACCAGCCCCTTGGCATCCCTCCTGCTTCCACCTGAGCCAGCCCGCAGCATCTCCTGCTCCACGTCCACCTGTGCCAGGGGCGGGTGGTGGTCCCTTGACGGGATGCAGCGTGCGTGGCTGCCAGAGTGATGGGGTCTGGTCTTTGCCTGGTGCATCGGGAAGGGGGCGGTGTGTGCCAGCGCAGTCCGCCCAGCCTGGCGAGGGCAGGGGATGCTGGAGGCCGTGGGGCTCTGCCTGCAGCTGCCAGAAGCATGGTGTGGCTCATCGGCCAGCCGCGCTGGAGCCAGACAGGCTGCAAAGTGCCCGGGGCTGGTCCTGCCCCGGGTGCATCCGCGCCGCCGCAGCTGGCCCATCCCCGCAGCCTGTCTACGGGGAACAACAGCCCCTTTTTGGCGGATGAATGGGCTCAGTGTGTGCGGCCCCGAGAGACCCCGCAGCCCCAGACCAGTCGCTGCTGGGCGGCAGGGCCGGGGTCGGGGGTACCCTGCGGGCACGGCGCGGCGGGGCAGCTATTCGGGGAAAGAGCGCGGCCCCCCCAGCGCTCAAGGTCGCCTTTGTGCGCCTTTGTCACCCCGGGGGCAGCGGTGACACCCAACGGAGGAATGACGGCGTGAGGCCAGCACAGGGCCCTGCACCCCCAGCCTTACCCCTGCAGCCCCCGCCGTGTCCCGCCCCCCTGTTCCCCCTGGGGTCAGCTGCGTGGAGTGGCCCCGGAGATGCTCTCGCTGGTCCCCTGGCCAGCAGGACTCCAGCCTGGCGGTGCTGGGAGCTGCGGGGGCAGCTGCTGGGGTTGGAGCACATCTCTCGGGCGCTGGGTGACTGCGGGGTTGTGCTGGCCAGGTGGCACTCAAGGCTAGCTGATCTGGTGATGTTTTCATCTATTGACAAATCTATTATTGATGATACACTTTCCTGGGCTTGGCAGAGCTCTGTCCATGCTCCAATCATATCCATCAAATAAATCTCAGCCGGGCTTTGCCATCGCTGCTGAATTAATTATCCCCAGATTGTTTTTTCATAAATATTTGACAAGCACTAACAATGCAAGGCGTGAAGCCCCCTGGTAATTCTGAGGCTCCAAATTACCCTTAAAAGGTAGCTGTCACCTCCAGCAGTGCAGGGCTGGGGCTGTTTTTTGGGGGAGATGTAAAGGCTGGGGCAGGACCTCCGTTGAGGACCGGCTGCTTCCCCCTGGGCTTCGGGGATTTCACACAATGAGGTGTAAATGGGTCACAGCACTGAGCCCCATCTAATTCGTGTATCAAAGGCAGCCTGGAGCAATGAGGGCAGCAAACTGGTCCCGAAAGGATGGATGCCTGTTGTATCCGAAAAGGATCCTCCCTGCAAGGGTGCAGAGCTGCCTGCGGCTCTGCACAGAGGTGATGCTCGCCCCTCCCTGCGAGGCATATGCTGGGGATGCTTGGATTTTATTGAGCAGAAAGTCTTGGCGTGACATTTGCTCAGTGTCTGTGAGCTGTGATGAGGCACGACACAGAGCCCCTGGCACAGGTAATCCGGTACCGGGTGGTCTGTGGAGCACGTGTGCCTCTGCCCCTCCGGCCTCTCTTCACACTGATGCCTTCAAACTGTCCCTGCCCTTTCTGCAGGTCCCATAAGCTCTGTTCAGGTCTCAGAGATGCGACCTCCATGCCAAGCTGCTGGAAAAGCTGTGGGGCTCAGCCGTGGGGCTGTGCTTCAGGCACCCAGCCCGCTCAGCACCTCCTGGATGTAGGACCTGCTGCGGCCAGCCTGTGCTGGGAGGCTGGCACCCTGCAGAAGGAGGCTGGGGGCTGCACACCCTGGCGTGTGCCCACCACGCTGAGGCACGGGGAGCGAGTGGGCATCCAAAAGCGATCTCATCAATCACCAGCAGCCAGAAGGCTGGCAGAGCCCAAACAAAACCAGAGCGGTGACTGGGGGCAGTACGAGCCCAGCTAAAATTGAATCGAGGAGGAAAGCTGGAGGCTTCCCAGAAAAAACATGTGAAGCAGCCTGCCCTCAGGAGGGAAATCGTTGCTGGAGCAGAACCCACCAGGACACAGCCCCAGCAGCAGGTCTCAGAGCTCCCCGCTGGGCCAGACCAAGGCTGTGACCAGCAGCCAGGACGTGGCTGGCTCAGCGTGGCAGGACAGCAGATACCAACAGAGTCACCAGAGGCTTCCGGACAGCTCACAGAAATGAGCAAGCACGAGGACTTGGTGAGCCAAAGTGACAAATGGTCTGATCGTGTTGCACTCTGGTCCAAGACCACTTGTCAGCCTTGGAGCGGAGGCTGAACCAGCCTTCTGGCAGCACCGGGCTGTCCCAACAACAGCATCCTTCCTCCTCTCTCCTACTCACCCCACAGCCTGGATACAGGCAGTGAGTGTGTGCTGTGGACCTACCCCCACCAGAGGCTGTTTGCAACTGGCAGAGGCCCTGGCACCTGCTTTGGGACAGGCGTGAGCTGCAGAGAGGACACAGCTCAGAACAAACATCCTTAGGATAGCGCTGCCTTCCCTGGCAGGAGGAGACCTGTGGGCAGCTCCACAGACACCGCAAGGACTCCCAGGATAAACTGGTGATGGACCAAAGCCTGGATGCTGAGCTAGACTGAGGCCAGGCAAATTAAAATGAGAGAAAGGAGGCCAAAAGCACCCCAGAGGTGCTGAGACTGGGCTCGGAAGCTGGAATCTTCTCCTGCAGAGATGTGCTGGGAGGGGACTGAGACACGTGCTGGGGATGGGAGCGTGAAGCCCGCGCGCAGGGAACCGGGTGGCTTAAGCTGGTCTTAGGAGTTATCAAACAATTAAAGATGTGATAAATTTAGTCTGTGGAACAGGAAATTGGCAATAATGCAGAAATGAAAGGAAGCAGTTGAGCTAACTGCTGGGCACTCTAAAAAATTGGCTATAAAAAAAAGGACTGCCATAAATATAAGGGCAGCCAGGAGAGGACATTGCTGGTAATGAAAGCCCTGCTCCCCATGCGGGAAATGGGGAGCCATGGAGCTGCAGATATGAAGACATCAGGCTGTGCTCATCCAGATGCAGAGCTGGACAGCGAGAGCGGAGGGGCCAGAAGCGAAGCGTGTGCTGGGTTTGCTCAGCCCTGCTCTGGACTGATGGGGTTAGACTGAGATCCTGCAAAAATTAACAGAGAGGACAAACCAGAACCCACAGCACTGTGCTCAGGGTGCTGAGACACCTTCAGGGTGCTGAACCCACAGCTCAGGGTGCTGAACCCACCGCTCAGGGTGCTGAGCAGAGCATCGGCCTGGGCTCCTGTGGAGAGAGTCCCCAAGGAACAGTGTGCATGCTCAAGCTGGGGGAAGCACTGCTCTGGTGTTGGGATAAGGGGTGAGCTAATTGCCTTGGGCTGCCTTGCATCAAATGAGCAGGTGATGAACGCCAGGGTTGGGGTCAGGCAGGTGCAGCCCATGGGAATTGCCCCTGAGGCTGGAGCCCCGGTGAAGAGTTGGGAAGCAGGAGCAGTGCTCTGCCACTGCTGGAGCCACTCTCCTCCTGTGCAAGCAACAGTAACAACACTTGCACCACAACACTGAGCTAATGAATTGTTAAGACTGACTGGAGTTATTTTCAGCTGATCCAGGACAAAACAGGCAGCAAAATCCCAGCTACAGGAGGAGGAAAAAAGCCCCAAACCTCAACCAAACCAGCTGCTTTGTGTTCAGGAGGCAGGAAAGAGACTCTCATGGGATGCAGGTAGGTGAAGGCACCTTGTACCCCACTTTCCCTCCACCTTTGGACTGGGATGGCACTTGGGGGGATCTGCACGACACTGTGCCCAGCACTGAGCTGGGAGTGGAGAGTTCAGCTTGCCTGGACCACCAGCAGGCGTGGCCATCAGGCTGGTGTCCATCTCTTGTGGGGGACAAGCAGGCATCCTCTGCAGATGATGGGTGGGAGCATGAGCCCAGCCAAGCTCTGTGCCATGGAGGAACCTCACATCAGAGGAGATGCCATGGGTCACCACTGATGTCCCTGTGCCAGACCAGCTGTTTCACTGAGGTGTGATGACTCCTTTTGAGGATGTAACCCAAGCAAAAAAGCTGGTTTTTGGGGGAAGTGCTTTGCAATGTCCCCTGCAGAGAGGTGATGTGTTCCTGCACCCCTTCAGAGCTTCTGGGGTGTCCTACAGCCCCTAAACAGGGGTGGTGGGAATGGCAGGGAGGTCCCTAAGAAACCCTGGGATGCTTAGGCTTCCCCAGACCCACAGGCTCTGGGCAGCCAGTGAAACTGTTGGTGGTAACCAATGGACCCTGCATAGTGGCCTCCACCCAGGACCCTCCCTGAGCCCACATTCAGCCCACTCCTGGCTCAGCCCCAGGATGCCAGCTGCCTGGTTGCTCTGCAGCTGTCAGTCAGCCCTGCCTTGCCCTGCAGCACCCGGGCAGTGGGTCCAATCCCCTCCATGACCAAGACAGCACCTGAAGATCCGTGCCAGGCTTCATTGCAACAGAAGGGAGGTTAGTGTCAGGGACAGACCTCAGGGAGAAGCAGAGAAAACACTGTTCTGCAAAGGTCCCCCACCCCGTCTGTTGTGGGTCTGTATGTCCATCTCAGCAAACACCACTTCCCCTGCCCCAGGGCAGCCACCCCACAGTTCCCCACTGGCTCCCTGCCCCTCCGAGGAGTCCCCAGCCCCACCGTGCTGCATGTTCCCCTGGTCTGAGCCATCCTGCCCCATCCCTCCCCTGCACCCACAGTGTGGGTGCTTAGCTGAGACCACGGTCTGCAGCAGGCTGGATGGTTGCAGAGGGGCTGGTGTGACCCTGGAAGTGCCCACACTTCCCCCAGCATCCCTGCAGCTGCCTGCACCATGAGCATGATGTGGGGGAGTATGGACTTGGGGGCAAAGCCCTGAGCACCTGGGGAGCAGCAGCATGTCAGGCTCTTGCTGCTTGTGGTGCTCTTGGCTCAGGTGGTCTGGGGACCTCTGCAGTCCTCAGCACCCCAACATTGCTGGAGGCCAGCCCTGAACACAGGGGAATGACCTGGTGCTACACAAAACTCACAGTACAGGCTGTGCCTTTGCAGGAAAATGGGTCCAAGACTAAAAATACCTTCACCTCTCGGTGCAGGCTCAGGCAGCAAAGCAACAGGCTCATCATGTGGCAGCAGCCAGAGGTAGGAAGGGAATTTACATCAGGCACTCACCATAGTGTGGTCCACAGGGGAGCGGTGGGCACGAGCGAGATGCTCTGCAGAGGTTCCCCGGGTGCTGGGGGGGGGTGGCTGAGCCTAATGGAGCTGCAAGCAGGAGGAGGAGGGGATGGATGAGTCACCCTGTCTGCAGAGAGCTGCAGCTCACACTCACCCCATCTCCCACCACTGATTAATGCCAAGACTAAATACAAACACATCCCTGTTACTCACTAACGGGACACGGCCAGGCTGAACTGCAGAGGCCCCACCAGCTCCTGCTTTAAAAACGAACAAACTCCCACGTGGAAACCTCCAGCTCTGCTTGAAGCTGCTAATTTATTCCCCTTCCTGCTGCTCAGCCTGCAGACATGCCCCAGCATGTGTGATGAGTCCCAGCACCCGGCTCTGGCGCTGCCCATGCCCACTCTGACCTCTCCTGTGCGCTGGGAATGGAGCGTGGCAAGAAGGGGACAGGGAAAAGGGGAGAGCTGGAGGGCTGTGGAGGGCTGCAGGGGTGGGATGCAGCTCTAAGGCGTGGGGTTAACTGTTGGAGAGATGCTCAGAGAAGGGCCATGTGGGAATGGCCCCTGGGCAAACCACACAGGGCCTGGGTGGGTGTGTGGGGCTGTGCTGCACAGCCCAGGTCCCACTGTGAGCACAGCTGTGGCACCCATGGCAGTTTTTAGGGAGCACAGCTCTCTGCTCTCACAGCCAGCAGCCAACTGGCCATGCTTCCTTAACACACAGTGCTTAACAGAGACGGTGGCAGCTGAGTGACCCCTGCAGCCCTTAGGAATGGGAGTCAGAATCTTCTCACAAGGCGCTGTCTGAGCTGTGGGATAGCCTGTGCGCTGCAGCCTTGCTGGGCAGGACAACTGCTCTGCACCTCAGCCTGGGATGGGGCACACAACCCATTTACCCCCCAGTCCCCAGGGGGATGGGCATCAGCATTGGCTGCTGGCCATGTGGTCATTTGAGGGGACCACCCACTGCAGTTTAATTTAACTAACGAGGCTGAATCCCCTCTTTGAACACCAATGGGCTCTTTGAAGCCCCCCGCCCCAGATCAGCATCCTGGGACGAGTAGAGGTACTCACTGGCCACTGAGTACCACCCTGCTGCCCTGGTGCACTGACCCAAGCTGCCAAAGGGGCATTCCATGCTGTATGACATCATGACCAGCATTAAAGGGGGCTACTTGGAAGAGGGGGCACAGCTCTGGGATGGGTCTGAGTGTCTGGTCATGTTGCAGGTGTATCACCAAACTGTGTACCACTCATTTTGTATACTCTGAGTCCTGCTGTTATTTCCCTCTCCTTTTGCTGGCTCAGGAAACTGCCCCTTTAAAAAAAACCCACATGAGTTTTACCCTTTTCTTATGATTCTCCCCCATCCCACTTGGGGTTGGAGGGGGCAGTGAGCAAGCAGCAGCGTGGTGCTTGGCTGCCAGCTGGGGTTAAACCACACCACTTGTGCAGAAGCAAAGAAGGAAAAACCTGCTGCAGACCCAAACAGACCCAAACAGACCCAAACAGAGCCAAATGAAGCCCACAACACCCCCCATCCCACCCCCCTGACTCCTAGCCATGGGGAAGCTCGCCTTGCTCTTTGCCTGTTCAACCACTGAGAGCTGAAGAGATTGGTACCAGCATCCCTGCCAAGACTGCTGCGCTGGCTGCACAGGCAAGGACAGGCTCCCCCCAGCACCCCCGTTATCCCTGGGGTCCAGCACAGTCCCCACAGGACCCGTGGGTCCTTGGGACACCGGGGAGCAGAGCGGGGGACGTGTGGCAGCCCCCGCGCACCCCTCTATCAGCTGGGCCCAGCTGCCTGGGCACCTCTGGGCAATCCATCTGCTGAACATGCTACAGGCCATTAGCTTTAACTAGAGGGAGTTGCGGGGAGAGTCATTAAAGGAAAAGTTCACAACGCAATTAATAAAGCACCTCATTAGGCCTCCTTCCTCCACGAGGGCGCAGCTCCCGCTGCTGGCTCTGGCGGGGCTGGTGCTCTCCTTCCCCTGCAAGGAGACACGTGCTTCTCCAAAGGCAGCAGGTGGCTGGAGGTGGCACCCACAGGGTGCTGCCCCACTGCCCTACAGCCCAGCAGGACACATCTTCGTGCCTAGGGCACAGAGAGGGGGGCAGGCGTGCTGCAGACCCACCCCTGCGTGGTGGGGGTGCAGGGAGCATCTGCATCTGCCCTGCTGAGGGCAGGAGGAGCAGCGCTACCCCCTGTCCGGCTCTGCTTTGTCCCCACCATCCCAGCTGCTGCGGGGGAATCGGCTGCATCTTCATGGCTTTGAGCTTCTGCTCTTGGGGCTTCATTATAACTAAAGCCGAACTCTTTACCCCCCTCCAGCTCTCTTTGCTCTTCTGCACAAGCTCATGAGAAGAGCCCTGCTGCCAGGCAGAGCCAGCACACCAGGGCAAGAGGGCTCAGCACCCTCCAGGGGCCACAGGGAGTCCAAAGGGGCTGCCCTTTGGGTTTGCCACCCTGTGCTGGTTCCTGTCTCTCAAGGGACTTTGCGAGGGTGAGTCCAGGGTCCAGGCTGTCTCCTGGCTGGGCTGGGCTGGAGGGGATGGCCACGTGCAGGGCTGTGTTGCCACCCTTGGACATCACCAGGCATGTTTACTTCTTTCAGAGGCTGATTTTGCATCTCCTGCCTAGGCTGCCTGTCACAGCTACACAAGGTCCCTTCTGCTTCCCTCCCCCAGCACCCCTGGGAAGCTGCTGTGTGCGCCCGGCGCCTGGGACCCGCTCCCAGAAGTGTCTGCACAGCAGCCTGGGGAGACACTCCCTGGATGTGCTGTGGAGAGGGAAGTGCCAGGAGGTGTTGTCATTGCTGACTGCTCTTTTTGCTTCCAGCAGCTGTGTCACATCACTGGCTGGTTGTAGGTTTCCTGCATCCCCTCCTCGCCCTTGAAACCCTCCAACCATTGGAGGTCTTGCCAGCCACTGGCACGGAGGGCACCCACCAGACCCATCTCTGCTCTGGAGCCGGTGGTGCTGTGCCCCAGCAACCAAATTCCAAGGCTCAGAGGTGGGTGCAGCAGCACCCAGTTCCCAGCTGAGGTCTAGAGGGCAAGGCCAGTGCTGTGGGGCTGAGGGTTTCACAAGCAGCTGCTGGATCTGCAACCAGAGGCTGGAGGTCTGAGCAAAAAGGGGCAGCCCTGGCCAGCAGAGCATGTCTGAGGGCTCAGGGCTGGACTCGGTGCTGCCCTTCCTTGCAGGCAGAGTGCTTCAAGGCAAGAAGTGAATTGGACCCCACCAGAGCAGGGAAATGTCCCAGGCCAGGAACAGCAGCCATGGAGGTGACCTTCTCCTGGGCAGGGCTGGGGATGTGAAGAAGAAACCTGTGATGTTGCTGGTGCTGGGAAAGGGAAGCACTAATTATTTGCATATCTCCCCATCCACAGGCCTAGCAAGGGGCTTGTCCAGGGGGCAGAGAGGGCAGAGCAGAGGCAGGAGCCAACAGGCAGACATTGAAGCCAATGCTCCATGGGATGAGGGAACCCTGAGGATGGAGGTACCATGAGGAACACTTCTAACCACTCGTGAGCACTGTGAAGAGGACAAGGCAGAACCTCCAGGTCCCATTCCCACCCATTTTGCTATGTGGGTTTGGGACAAGCCCACGTTGCACCGGGGGATGCTGGAGTGTGTGGGCAGGGCTCAGAGGAGGAGACAGCAGCTTTCATGTCTCAATCAGACTCCTTTGCTGCCTGGTTTCAGCCAGTACAAGTGGCTTAACCCATTGGACCAACTTCAAATCCTCCTCTTCTCATCCTGATCCCACCTAAGCCCTGAGTTCCCCCCCCTTGATAGCCTCTGATTCAGTGGGATCATGGGATCGCTCTGCCAAATGCACAAATCCAAACTCCTCACTTCTGCACTGGGGGCACGAATGGGAGTGGATGCAGATGGTGAATCTTAAAGATGCCTTTCTTCCTGCTCCCCACTACTGCCCCAGTCCTGCTGCTCCCCTCCCACAGACCCTAGAGCCCAGAAAAGAGTCCAGGAAAGCAAAGCTGTGGCACTGTGCAGCTGTGCCATGAAACCCTCCAGTTGATGTGGCAGAGCACAGGGCACAGACATCCCTCTGAGGACTGTGAAGGGAAGCAGAGCCTCCTGGACAGAGCTGCTCCATGCTACAGGGGATGGGTGGACATGTGTGGGCATCCCCAGCTGCTGGGTACACTGTCTGTGGGATGGAAACAGGGCCAGGCAGCTTCACAGAGCCCCGACACCAAGGGCTGAGGATGCTCTACTCTGCCAGCCATGTCCTTCAAGGTCTGTGCAACACCCTGTGTCTGCATGGCATCTTTCTTCTGATATGGCTTCACCCGTGCAGCTGTGGGCACCAGAGCTGGAAGCATCTCCAGGCTGCTGGAAACTGTATCCTATGGCACACACAGTGGGATGCTCTGACCTCAACCAACACGTTAATCCCCTTCCCTGCTCCTGCCCCAGGGCTCTCAGGACAGGACTTGTCTTTGCTCAAAAGCAGGCGACAGGCTGGAAAGCCCCTGCCCAGCTCAGAGCAGGTCTGAGCCACCTCTTCCCTCTCCAGGAACTTTGTCCACGGGGAAAATCCCCACATCAGGGGCTGGGCTGCTCATCCCCATCTCCACCTGGCAGGGGGGCACCCAGCAGCAGCCCACCACCCAGCACAGGTGGGCAACATCCAGCCACAGCAGCACACACCCCCACCCCACCCCACCCCTTCTTGTGGGGTAAGATACTTACCACTGCCCCCTCCCACAATCTCCTCTGTAAAACCTCCTCTGAGCTGGGGAATCCTCCTCTGCTAGGAACCAGTCTTGCAGCCATTGTGAAGGCATTTCCTCCACATCCTTCTGCTTGCATTTATTATTTCTTTTCCAGCCTGGACTCCCAGGAATGTTTTTTTTACCCCAGGAATGGGCTCTGCCTGCTTCATATCTTCAGAAAGACGGGCCAAGTGCCCCAGAGCACCGTGTTTAGGGAGGGATGGAGGGGTAAGTGATCGCCCTTGGAGCACAGTGGGCTTTGCTCCGCTTTCACGTAGGGGTTTCCTTCATCTCCCCTACAATAGCCTCATGTCTAATGATATTTGCCTAATTAGAAACATGCCCAATTGTTTCACACAGTGGGAGAACGGGCTGTTTGGCGATGCTGATGTATATCCCAGTGACGAGGGGGATGCAGAGCCCTGAAATAGATGAGATTTAGATGAGAGGGAAAGATTATATTCAGGTGCTCTGTTCTGTCAGGGAGCCTTTGATTTGGTGGATTGTGTAGCATGAAAGGCCAGGCTTGTTACAGCCTTTGTGTGACTAAGAGTAAGATATTAAAGTTTGATGCAGTGCTCTGGGAGACACTACGTGATGGATAGAGAAGACTTGCTAGGCATTGTAGGAGCTGTGTAGGGCCTTTAGGATCTTTGGGGGCTGTTTGCTCTCTATTTCCTTGCCTAATGGCTGGCACGTGAGCGGAGTGCTGAGGTGGGTGGCCGGATTGCGGGTGCGACCTTGGGGTGTGATTTCCATCGGCGGGTCCTGCGCGGCCAGCGGCTCCTCGTGAATCGCGGGCGCCGACCCTGGGTGTCACTGAGCAGCCTCAGAGGTGTCATTTCTTCCTCTTTAAAAAGAGTTATGGCTCATATTCCCGGGATGTTTTCTCTGCAGAGTCACGCCGTGGTGGGTGGCAAGGCTGCTTGGAGGTCCTCCCTTGGGGCTACATGTCTCCCTTCGTGTCGCCCAGTGCCTGGGGGTGGGCATGCAGCAGCCTTGGGCTTGGGCTGGATTTGCAGCAGCTCGTCTCACCTGGGAGCCCCCTGCCCCTTTCCCTTCTCCACAGGGTGAAGCAGGACTGTGGGCAGCTGTGACAGGACCCCGCTGACACACACCCGAGCCCCTGGTCCTGCAGTGCTGTGCATAGCTGTGAGCGGGGCCTCTGGTCCCCATAGGGAAGCCAGTGAGCCCAGTCACCTGAGTCCACCTGAATGATGGCTCCTGGACTACTGCAAGTCAAATGTGGCCAGTAAGACATCTTTGGCCAAACCGTGGGGGCTCAGAGCCTGCTGGGTCCCCTGTGGTTGCCAGAGCTGCCTGGCTCACATCCCTGCAGCATCCTGGAGGTGCAGTTGCAGGTACGTGCAGGTGTTTGGCTGTCAGAGGATGGGGCCAAGCCTCTTTCCCCAGCCCCTCACCAGGGCAGAGCAGAGGGAATAAGCACAGATGCTTCTGCTGGTGTGCCCACTGTGGGCACAACACCTGCATGGGGGACTCTTCCCAACACTGAGCCCCGTGGCAAGTCCATCCCAAGGACTCTTCAAGGACCACAGGCTCCAGACCGGGGCGCAGGGAGGGGGAGCGATCAGTCCTGAGGGCAGCCTGGCTGTGACACATTTCCTAGGACTAAGTCTTCCATTCTTGCTGTAACCTTTTCTGGTGACTTGTGGTGGCTGTGTTAAACAATGATATGCCAGCAACATGACAGTGATTTGTTTAAAGAGCCCACACTTGTCCTTGTTAGCGCTCACTCGGTGCTCTGACAGTCCTGTCAAAAGCTTCTGCACATTTTTCAGTTCTCTCCCTCATTTGCTCCTGTCACCATGGGGAAACATCCAGATAACAGCAGTCCTGGTGGCATTTGAGCAGCTCAGGGGCCTTGGCTCGGCTGCATTGTCCCTGCCCAGCACACTGAGTGGTCTCTGGTGAGCCCAGGGATGCACAGCTGCATCCCAAGCCCAGCACTGACCAGCAGCATCCCGAGCCCAGCACAGACCAGCAGCATCCCTCATGAGCCTGAGGGTCTCTGAGGGCTGCCCAGCACTCCAGATCAAAGCATCCCATCGGCCACTTTGCAGCCTGGACTTGGCACAGCTGGATCCTTCACAAGGAGCAGCCCCCAGTCCTGTCCAGCAGAAAGGTGTTCAGTGGAGCTTGGCACTTTGGGTATTTGACATCTGTCCCAAAAAGAGGGTTGTCCACTTAAAAAAGAAGGGTGTGGAGCTCAGGTCATTGGTGCCTTCTCACTGGCAGATGACTGTGGAGAAAGGGGATGCTGCTGTCACCAGCTCTGGCTGCCAGGCTGCAGTCTGAATGTAACCAGTGTCGGCAGAGCATCAGGCATGCAGAGACCAGTCCTCTCTGGGGACAGGACTGGGAGCGAGGTGCCTTTCAGAGCATTTAAGAGCTAATGCTGCAGTGTCCGGGGCACTCCCACACGGGTGAGCTGCGGGGCTGAGCAGGGCATGGGAGAGAGTTGGTAGATTTATGCTGAGGTTTGGGTAAATTGCAGAGAGCCTGAAGGTTGTTTGACAGGGCTGGGAGCACCAAGCAGCAGACACAGTGTGTGGACTGGCTGGAGCAGCCTGCTCTGAGAGCTGAGCCCTGCCTGAGAGCTTCTGGCCTGGACCACACAGGGAACGCTGGGCACTGGCCATGTAACTCCTGCTGTGACATCCACAGACACCCTGGGGGAGGGAACAGGCTGGGGGGTGGGTGTGGGCAGTGGAAATTGAGCTGAAAGGTGGGTACCCGTTACTATCTGTGACCCTGCACTGGGCTGAGCAGCCCTGCCCGACCCACACCACCTCCCCAGGTAGGAGCAGCGAGTGGGTTCTCAGTCCCCCTGCACACAGACAGCCCCCACACCTTTCAGGGGGCATCTCCTTCCCTGTCAGCTCTCCCTGTGCCCCAATGAGTGTGCATGAGTGCTCTCTGCACCACCACTGCCTCACCTGGCTCCCAGCCCCCATCCCACCCATCCCACCCTGCCCCTTCTGCCACTCATCCCCACCCCAGCAGGTTGGAGCCCAGCCTGGACCCACAGAGCCTCAGGGAGACACAGAGCCCAGAGAAACCCATTTCCCAGAGATAATGTTATATTTCCAGAGTGCATGTAGACAAATATGGCCAAATGTTCCCCTCCCTGAAGCCATCAAAGCACCAATGACTCTGTAATATTTAATGGCTTGTTTTGCTCCCTAAATGATACAATGAAAAGGATTATTAATGTTAATAGCGTTCTTATCATATTTTAATAGCATCATGTATAACCGAAATGTCATCTCAGCACATATTTCTCCTGCTCTCACCCAGGGCGTGGGGTAATCATACTCCAGAGATGCGGGGAAGGCAGAGACATCGGGCAGCGGGGTGGAAAGGGGGGGGCTGCGGCCCGCGGCTGGGCTGGACGCGTCTTGCTGGAGAGAAAGGATGCGAAGCCACACGAAGAACTGCTCCCCTGCAGGCAGAGGAAGGAGGGGAAACCGAAGGGACACGAGGGGTGATGGGTAGGGGAAGGATGCACGAGATGGGCAGGGGAAGGATGCACAAAGCAGCTCCAGACAGCCCCCAGACATCCCAGGCGCTGAAGGAGCTGCTTGTATGGAGGGTGTGAAGATGGCACAGACCCCCCCTCAGTCACCGGGTCCAGGCAACCCTTCAGGCCAGGAAAGGGCTGGGTACCCCAGACGAGTGACATGACTCCCCCAGAGACAGGGCAGGATTCCCCAGGATACGCTGGGACCTGCCAAACACGCTACCACTGCCACTTCTTTTCTTTGACACATTGGACTCCATCAAGAGGAGCTGTCAGTGACAGACTCCAATTTCCAGCCTATCATTTCACACTCTGGTGAGCATTTCCCTTTTTTTATTCCCCCCCCTCTGCCCAATCCATCTTATAGATTAGCTTAACTAGGCTGAAAACCCACATTTTTCACGTGGGGTTTGGTTTCCCTTGCAGTCAGCCCTCATCTCCTTGCCAGGCAGGGACCGTGGTGGCCAGAGGCTGAGCGCACAGGGATGCCTTTGGGTAGATCCAGGCTCAAGGACAATGTGATTTCCTTCTCCCAATCCCCAGCATGACTCATTGTGTTTCCACAAAAGAACTGCAAAAAGAATACCCAGAAAGACTCAAGGAGCAACCACGAGCTGCCAAAGCTGTCAAAAATAACCCTCCTCACCTCTGTAGGTGTGGAAGTTGGCACTGTGGTACATGGGGCTATGGGTTCTCCTCGGTGTTCCACGGCCAAGTGTGCACAACCTGACCTCCAGGCTTGTCCATACACACAGCACCCTGCCTTCTCTGACATATCTGCACCCACACGAAGTCCTCATCCTCTCCCACAAACACAAGGGCACTGCTTGTGCACGGTGGCATGTGTATCTGCCCTCAGGACCTGGGAGCTCCTCCAGAGACGTGTGAGCACGCATGCACACACGTGCACAGACACCCCTCCCCACAGCAGGCTGCTGCTGTGCTGTGAGATGAAAGGGGGCAGCTCAACACTGACCTGCTCATATTTCACTAAAATGTTATTTTAACACTTAAAAGGGTAGAAAATACCATCGGTGGCTCTTCATTTCTCAGATCGATGCTGGGGGAGCAGGGCACGCATGCTCTCCACGTTAATGAGCCCAGGAGCCAGCTGTAGCTTCCCAGCACGTAGGCTGCAGGGGTGTGGGGAAGCAGGGATGGGGTGCCAGCACCCCAGGGTAGAGACACCCCTCCTGCTTTCCACTCTACAGGAGGTTGTGGGTGCACAGTGACTGTAGCTGAGGCAGCTGTGACGTGGAGACCTGATGGAGGTGTCCAGCTGCCAGCAAAGGCACTGGGAATGTGGAACAACAAACACATCTTGGATTTCCCCTCCTGCTCCCAGGGTCCCAGCAGATGCTGGAGCCAGGGACTCAGGCTACTGAACTACCCAGCTATTGCCTGGGACAGGAAGGTGCTGGCCCTCCTTCCCAGCTGAGAAGGGTCCTACCCAGTCAGCTGTGCCATGGTACTGCTGCTGAACGTATCTCCCAAGCTTCTGGTTCATCTCCACAGCCTCTTGACTTCTCTCAGAGCTGAGGGACTTCAAGCCCACTCTGGTCCCACTCTGCCCAGAGCTGCTGCAGAGTGCTGCATTGCAGAAGGGCCCCTCTTTGCTCCTCCTCGTTTGGTGCCCCCCTCCACGTGGCACCACCCCCCTCTGCCCTGCATGGCTGCACTGGGAGGAAGGGCAGACGTGGGGCTTGTCTTCCCACCGAGCACAGCAGTGGGATGACTTCACTCACCAGAGGCATCCAGAAAGATGCCACGTGGACATCGTCCTATGGGCAAGGACAACAGAAGGCAGCACACCCCTCCAGGCAGCCCCAGGGATGGAGACACCTGGTAAAGGGACAGTCATCCTACCTGTCCTGCCACTGTCACCACAAGAACTTTGCCCACATTGTAGGAATAAAATCCACCTCTCCACGGGGAGGTCTTTGCTCCTGAACTTGCCGGTACCTTGGTGTCTGACTGTCTTCAAAGCTGAGGACAAAGGACAATTATAAAGATCAGGTGGTGTCAGGGGAGCTTCAGGGACCAGGCTAGGTTTGCTTGCTTAACACCTTCGTTAATAATCTTGGCAGAGAGGGGAAACAGAAGAACCCACTGGGAGGGGCTCGCAGGTAGTTTCCAGTGCTAAAGAAATGTTTTGCTGGGGCTGAGTTTTTCACAGCCCCTGGGAGACTTGCAAGAGTGGCTTTGAGTCCTGAAGTTCTCACAATTTTAGGACAATGATTCTACTCATGATGTTTTCTTCCCTGACTCTGAAGGTGTCAGCAGAAGGGTTCCTGGAGGTGCCTGGAGGCCATGGGCACACCCAAAGGTGAGGCTGATGGGGATCAGCTCAGCTTGCCAATGGACTCCTTGCACAAGGAGCTGCTCTGCAGGCACACAGATGTGCACATCTTCCCCAAGCTCAATCTGCTTTACCCCAGACCCACGCTGGGGGTGGGATTATCTGTGAGGTTGAGATGCCCTGGACCACCAAGCCCACAGCCAGCAACTGTGAAACTGTAAGAGGTGACATGTCCTGTCTGCTTTCATACAGCATGTGGAGCAAGTCATGCAATAAAGAGAAATGTTTTTACCTGAGATGTCCTAGGGTGCTGTCAGTGGCTGCTGGCTGCATCCCATGGAGGGCCTGGGAGCATCCCATGGTGGAACCGCCTGTTCACGCAGCACGACTGGTGTCACACGAAACGTGTTGTCCCAATTCAGCTGAAAAAGTTCATCAGGAAAAAAATCAGGAGCTGTGCAGAGAGCAAGAGAAAAATGATTTTAACACAGAAACAAGAGTGGTATCACCCAACAGCACTCCCCAAAGGAGAGAGACACGCAGCTCTCCTCAAGAACACATTTCTGAGTTTTGCAGATGAAACTAAAGTGGAGAGAAGATCAAAATACCAAAGAGGATAGAGGACACACCGAGCGGGTCCCGCTGAGACTCCAGGCAGTCAGAGGCAGAATGAGATCCACTTGGAAAAACACAGCCAGGCCATTTAGGAGAAAATGATCCGAATCGCGGTCTGAGTCCCTGGGAGAGGGAGCCCCGCGGCGCGGGGAGGCTGAGCAAGACTCAGCGCTGCTGTTCAGGGGGGTCTTGCTTTCCTCACCACCCAGCCTGTGTTTGCAGAGGAGAAGAGAATCCTTCTGCTGTTGGTAGAACATTTGAAGCCAGGCTGGCTCTCGGTGAGCCCTGGGGATGCTGCTGCCCCGGGGGAGGGTGGCAACTGCTTTGTGGGAAGGTAAGGTAGGATGAATGCCTAACCAGGAACTTGATGAAGCATGTGCACACTGAAACACAGCCTCTGTGCAGCACCTCGGGGTCCTAGCACCATGCCAGAGTTCTGGGTGCAACAATCACTTCTAGGGAAGTTTCTTCTAGGGAAGTGATTGTGCCCCTGGACTGGGCACTGGTGAGGTTGCACCTCGAGTGCTGGGTCCAGTTCTGGGCTCCTCAGCATCAGAAGGATATTGAGGTCCTGGAGCGAGGCAACCAGGCTGGGGAAGGGGCTGGAGGGCAAATCCTCTGAGGAGCAGCTGAGGGAGCTGGGGGTGTTGAGCCTGGAGAAGAGGAGGCTGAGGGGAGCCCTTCTCCCCACCTCCCCTGCCCTGCCAGGAGGGTGCAGAGAGGTGGGCGATGGTCTCTGCAGCCAGGGGACAGGAGATGGGACAAGGGGCAACGGGCTCAAGCTGCCCCAGGACAGGGGCAGATTAGATATTAGAAAAAAGGTTTTCCCTGAAAGAGTTTTTGGGGCTGTGGCACAGGCTGCCCGGGGGGGGCTGAGTCACCTGCCCTGGGTGTGTTTAAAAAAAGGGTAGATGAGATACTTAGGGATCTGGTTTAGCTTAGGACAGGACTGGTTGGGCTTGATCTTAAAGGTCTTTTCCAATCTTGTGATCCTGATTCTGTGTTCAGCATCCCCCAGCCACCCTGTCGTTGCACACCCAGCCTGGCAGCACACACCCTACACACACCCTTGCCGTGCCAGTGCCAGTCTCAGAACTGTGCAGCTCGCTGCTGGGCCGTCTGCCCTCAGGCCTCAGTTTCCCTCAAGAGTGTCTTGGCAGTTCTTCAGCCCACTTGGGCAGGGATTTCCTGCAGCCAACTGCCGTGCTGGACAGCAACAGGGGACAAACGTGGTGGGGACCGGGGCCAGCGATGGGAGCTCCTCCCAGACAGCAGCGCTGACATGATCGGTTTTACAGCTGCATCACTCAGTCGGTGGGCATATGGCAAGCCATTCACTAAATAAAAAAATCAAATTACCCAAGACTATAAACCAGTCAATTTAGAGCCATATCCCGACTGTAATAGGGCAAGAGCATTTCATTTACTGCTACAACAGCCATCTTGCAAAGAAAAGGAGGTTTCGAGGTTGGGGGCGGCGTGGGGCACCCCAAATGCGTGCTCGTTTGGGAGGGGGATGTAGGGCTGCCCGAACCTGGGGGTGTCCCTGTGCTGGCAGCTGGCAGTCCACCCGCTCCCATCCGGGAGCTGTGGCAGCCCCTCCTCTCAGTCCCGCTGCTCCCAGGTTGCAGGCTCACCGCGGGCACTCCACTCTCTGCAACGTGGAGCATTAATGTCACATTAGCTTAATGGGCAGTTTTCTCATTTTCAGGTTCCACATCCTCATTTCCCAGGCACAGATAAGATGTTTGTTCCAGGGACGGCGTTGCCTATCAGCATGAAACGCTGTGGCTCTTCCCTCTCCTTGTCGGAGTGTGGAAAATGGAAGAGTACTTTGTAATCTGGTTATATGTGCCCTGTGCATTTTACACCCCCCACTTCTTTTTTTTTTCTATTGCTGCTGTTTCTACTCATGGAAATGGATTGAAGCCTGGTCTGGAGGTGAGGGATGGAACGCCTGGGGTCATTTGCACCTCCTTGTTTCTCCAGAAGCATCATTCCCGTGCGGCCTCACCACAGCATCCCTGCAGAACCCACCTTTCTGGCAATGTGGAGACAGCAAACATCACACTGGAGCATTTAGTAAACTCCCTGGAGTGATGGACCAAAAAGCTGTTTAAAACCAGATACAGAGGAGGGGTCTGTGACCACCCCCTGAGGCACCAAAACGAATTGGGCAGGACAGAGAAGGAGCCTGCATTGCAGGAGTCAGAGGCAGAGCAAGGGCAGCCTGTTTAGCATCTTGTTTACATGGCAGAGGGCAAATAGAGGTGTCCTGTAGCACCCGTGGGTGCAGGTTGGACACTTGCAGATGTGTCCCCAGCAGTGTCCTGTGATCCCAGCCCCTCCTGCCCTACGTGTGGGCTGGCGAGTGCACTCTGCTGAGCAGGTGTCATGGGGAGGGGATGGGGGAGACATGCAGGTTCTGCAGTGCTCCTGGGCATCACTTACCTCAGGGGGAGTGATTTGGAAACCATCTGGCCTTGGTCACACCAAATGCCTGTGAGGGAAGGAGGATTTCACAACACAGCAAGTGAAGATGCCTCCCCACCCCTCTGCCTGACTGCTGGAGGGACAGCAGGCTGGGACAAGGAGGCTGGTGGGGTGGTCGCCTCTGATATCCTCCTTCTGCACTGCTGCCTTGCTGCACAAATCTGAGGGGTACCAGCTCCAGAGCTTTCCAGGAGCTGTGTGGGAGATGGAGGGCTTCTGCTTGGCAGGCTCAAGCAACACCACGTTCAGACCTTCACCCCACCAAGCTGATTGCATTTCACTGTCCCTTCTCCATGATTTCTGACATATTTGGAATTTCCCAGGTGGTGCCAGTTTTCTGACTCACTTTACCCCTCCTGCAGTGTCTCTTTACCTGAACACATCCAATATTTCAGTGCTGACACAGGAGTGCTCATCCTGCCCCTTCCCAGGCACTCCCTTGCTTACGCTGGGCTGTGAGAATCCTCCTGGAAGACATTTAGCAATTGCCACAGCTCTCTTTCCAGCTGCCAGCATCTTCCTGTGGAACAGTCTACAGGGTAGACTTCGCACACAAGTATTTTCTTGTCAGCTAACTGACAGCAGTAGCTGCTAACCGAGATGTCTTGCTGTCTCCTGTACACAAGGATGGGAAGATGATGCTCATATTCCCTCTGCAGTGTATCCTTGCAATTTTCTCCATATTGAAGAGCACCCTGGACAGAGCACATTGTCCCCACATCAGGTTTCCCTGAATTCTACTTAACCAGAACACTAAACCCAGTTCGGCCCATGGACCATCAGCACACCACGCTGTGGCACTCTGCTTGGCAGGGGTGAAGCTCCAGGTCCACTGGCTGCTCTTGCTGTACACCAGGAAGGATCACACACAGCAGAGGAAGTCACCACTTGCAGTCTGCATAGGAGGGAGAACCCCCAGCTCCTTCACTCCTTTCAGCCACCACTAGTGGTGCTGACCCATAGCCAGTAACTCCTAGAGCTGCTCCCTATCCCCCATGGAAAACTCTTTTATCCCACAGCCAGTGTCTAAGCCAAGATTCCATCCATACTGGAGAGGAGCTGGTTCAGTACTTCAGAGCTTGGGGTGTCCCTTATCTCCACGTCGTCTCAGGACACACATCCCTGCCCCACAGCTCCTCACTGGCACCACTGCATGCCACTTGTCCTGGGCTCACGTGTTCTCCTGGGCTCCCTCCCTAAACATCCTCCCCTGTTTGGGCAAACACAACCAGAGCTCATCGGTGGCAGTGCTGTCACGTGGCAAAGACCAGGAGGGTCCTGTCCACCTTTACTTCAACCCTACTCTTCCCCAAGAAGGGGATGGAGGCTGAGGGGTTGTGGCTGTGTCACACACCCAGCCTTCCTCCTCTGGCTCCGGTCTGCAGGCTTGTGTTTTGGGGACACAGGGACATGCCTAGTCCTGGGAACTCACCCAAACAGCTTCCACTGCATGTCTTCCTACGGATGCTCAGGTTAGCCTGGGGATATCACAGGAACAGACTCTTCCAAGTGGTAGTTTGGGACACTTCAAACTAGGCTCAAGCTCCAAGATGAAAGCCTTTGCATCCTGACTCACCATGCCAGCTACATAAACTTTGGATTTGGAATGCATCCATCCGCCCATCCTCTGGAGAAAGCCTTGGGTTGGCTTGGGAGCAACCCCAGGGCTTTGCATGCACCTTCCCACAGCAGATGGACCAGCTCAGCGCGGGGCCAGGCAGATCCTCATCCCCCCGGGGACGACTTGTCTCAGGACTTGACATGCAGTTACCCACTTGCTCCTGCAGCACTGATGCCACCTGCAGCGGTTTTATCTGCCAAAGATCCCCTGGAATTTCAGGTTTAATCTGCTGTAAACTCCCCGGCACGATTTGTCCCTTCAAAATAAGGCCGTGTTTTGATGGGCTGGTGACAAGGACATTTAATCCTGCCCCATGATCCTTCCCTTCGTTTGACTGGTGTCCCTTTCATGTCAAAATCTCCCAGCCACTGAGTAAGACCTCAAAAGCTGCTGTTAAACTGTCAGCCCGCCGCCCTCCAAAACAGGCCCGACGTGCTGCGCCGGTGCTGCTCCCCAGGGGCTGCTCACATCCCTTCTCCCTGCCTTGCACAGGCACCAAAGGTTGGGATTGTTATTTCTGATGAACTTCAAGGAGCCTCTCGCCAGCGAAGTAGCATTTCTGTGGGCTTATTTATTTATTGATCTGCTGCCTTCCAAAGTGAAGGGAGAGAAAAGAAGAAAAGCCAGAAGAGGGGGAAGATGAAGAAGTAGGAGCGCGGGGAGGGGGAGGCCGGGGAGATGAGCACCAGCTCAATCCCAGATGCCACGGTTTAATCAAAGGTTTCTACAAAGGGAGACCAAATCTTTTCAAATGTGTCCTTAGCCCTCTCCTCTGAAGCTCCACACCCCGTTGGCCAGCGGGCCAGCCGAGCTGCAGTGCTGAAGCATCTGTCCCTGGGGGCCAAGTACCCTTCCTTGTAGTGATAGAAGCTTTTTAGCTACAAGCTCTGCGATGGAGAAACAAGCTTCCTGGGAGTGGAAATGGATGTCTTACAGCTCAGGAGGCAAGGGGTGGGTGCTGCCCCCAGTGAGCTGCAGCCACTGGTTCTGACAGCGCAGCAGAGGCTGGCTGATGTGGGAGGAAATGCAGCAGCGCTGCCTCTGCTTAATTGCAAATGGATTTCAGCCCACCCTCTGCAAAGGATCTGATTTCTCCTGGCAGCCTTCAGACCAAACCATCTTCTGTTCCAGGAATGCCTCATACTTCCCCAAGTGCAGAAGTCCCTCAGAGATGCCAGAACCTGGCATCAGGTAGCCCATTGCCACAGCACACCCTCCAAGCTCCTGGATCTCCTCCAACTCTTTCATTTGCTACCAACTAACTGCCTTGATGGCAAACAGGGTCACCCCTCCAACACGGGTTCAGAGCTCACAACGGTCTGTCTGCTCCTTCTCACCACCCTCCACAATGCTGCTATTGAATTCGGGATCCTGAAGCTCTGCCAGTTGTGCTAGCCTGTGCCAAGGGCATCTCCAACAGATCCCATGGGATGCTCCAACACTTGCCATGCTCACGGTCCCATCATCCCCTGCTATGCAGAACGTGGTGACCACACAGCCCTGCCACACCAAGGGCTGGGGCGGTCTGCAAAGCATCTGGCCCTGCTCCCCTGTTCCAGGTTCTCCCAAGATTTGTGACCTTCCCACGGGATGACAGGGGCAATCAGCTCCACTGTGGGACAGGGCCATGCACTCAAAGCCTGGCAGCAATCTCATCCCAGGCTGCAGCCCCTCTGCATCCCTTTCTCTGCCAGCTACCAGGCTGCCCACCCTTTATCTCACATCTATTGCCGCACTCCACAGACCAAGTGCCTTTGAGTGGAAGAGCTCTGATGTTTATTCATCCAGGGCAGACCCCAGATACCAACCAACTGATAAGAAACACAACGGGCTGCTTGAAAAAGCTGATAGGATCTCCAGGATTGCTGCACACACAAGGCATTAGCTGCTGTGCAATGCACCGCCTTCATGAATATGCAGCTCCATTGTGCAGTGCTGGCTAGGACATCAGGGCATATTTTAAGGCTGATCTCAACCCAGCCCTTGTCTGGAACAACCCAGCCTGGGGAATAACTGCAGAGAGATGCACATCCATCCTGCAGAACTAGCCCTGAGACCCACGTGCCTGCAGAACATGGGATGTGCCCCCTGCTGCTCATCCGGGAGTGGTGCTGAGGGGTTGCCACGGGCACTGGGGGGGTCCTGGAGCAGTGGCTGCAGGGCACAGTGGTGGTCCCACTGTACCAGGATCCAACAGGAAGGGGTTGGGATGAGCTCTCATAGTGCCAGTCCTTTGCAGCAGGACTTCACCAGCCTTTCCTGTGCATGGGCTGGGTTTCTCCAAGCCTGGGTGCTGATTCAGGAGGGGCTTGCAGGGTAGGGCAAAACACCCTGGGTAAAGATTAGGATACAGATAGGTACAGGCAGAGGTGCCAGGCCCAAATGAAGCCCTACACGGGGACCAGCCCCAGAAACAGCAGCAGGTGATGATGCACCCACGGACCCCTCCGCTGAGCTGCATCCTGCCCTGCCACATGTCATGCACCTCCCTCCACATCGATGCCCAGGGGCTCCCACCCTGCATCCCGGCTCAGTGACAGTGGGGACACAGCCAGGTGGATGTCTCCACCGTGAAGCCACCCTGCCTGCAAGGTCAGCCCAGCCTCCAGCGCTGGCAGGATGCGAGCCCCGGCGGGGACATCCGCCTCGCCACTCCGCTGCTCGCCGGTGATTTGCACCACCGAGCCTGTTGGCTGGGAGCTGGGAACGAAGTATTTGTGAAATTAATTAAGACAACAGAGGCCCGAAGAAAGGGAAAGTTAATTAGTCACGGCAATCAGTTAGATTTGATCCAAAAGAACAAACAAAGAGTTAGAAGCGTGTCACTGGCGGGCTGCTTCTCTGGAAAAGGGATTACGCGGAGATTTCCACCAAAGGGAATGGCTTTGTGCTGCTGCTCCTTATGTAATTGGGGATTTAGAAGCGGCACAAAGAGTCATTACCACAAAATTTCTTTGTCAGAGAAAAAAGTTGACATTTGTGAAGCACAGGAGGGAGCAGCAAAACAAGGCGAGTCAATAGGCGTGCACATGGGGAGGGGGCTGCCCTGTGCGAGGGGGCCAGGGGGTGCAGGGCTGCTGGCCAGGAGGAGGAGGAGGAGGAGGAGGAAGAGCGATGGCAGCTGCTGCCCTGGCAGGCACTCGTGGGGGTATGGGCAGATGGGTCGAGTTGTAGCAGCACCAGAAGGAAGCCACAGTGTGAAAGCCAATGGCCGAGGTGTGAAAATGGGTGGGAGATGGCAAAGCTCGGGGGGAGGGATGGCAGCAGGGATGGTATCCAGGGAGGTCGGGCACCCAGGAGCGGGGCAGCAGGGTGGCTGTGCCCAGGGGAGCTGGCAGGAGTGAATCCCACGTTTTCTGCTTGAGCTGCCTCCCTTATCTCCGCTTTCCCCTCTGCAGTTAACAGCCTTAATTATTTACTCTGACTCCAGCAGCTCCATTTCCCTCTGAATGGGCACAAAGTTGCCTGCTTGTTGCTAAGGCCCTCGCCCTGTCCCCCTGCTGAAAGCCAGAACTGGAGTCCCCAGTGTAGGCTCTGAGCACAGCACCCCAATGCACTTCTGCACCACGGGGTCTGGCAAAGCACCACCCAGGGAAGGGGCAGGAGGGGACATGGTGCTCCTGGGAGTCCCATCAGGACACCCCCAGCATCTGGAATGGGTTTCCACAGGGATGTCCCCAACTTGTGCAAGGCAGAGACAAGCACACATGTTGCTCCTTCCCAGCTCTGTGCTGGCACAGGGCTGTGCTCCCTCATCCCCTACCCATGTCCAGGTGTCTGTCCAGAGCCTCCGTGCGCCCATCCACAGCCAGGGGCACTCATCCACAGCTGCTGGTACCCAAAACCAGTGCATCCCACCAAACTTCCTGCTGGTTCCCACCACCACTGTGAACCTCCCAGGCCCCACAGAGCCCTGAAAGTCCTTTTTGCACAGAGCACAGCACACTGGGGTCAGCAGGTTCAGAGGGATGGTGCCCTGGTGAGGAGCTGACAGCAGAGTAGCCCCAAATTTTGCAGCATCACGACCTGTTTGGGAGGACTGGC